>NC_142804.1:67530412-68232912 GCF_049724085.1 Artemia sp. Qi Xiang Cuo
TTGTGCGTGTGTGTGTGTGTTTTTTTGTGTTCATGTGTATGTTTTTGTGTGTGTGTGTGTGTGTGTGTGTGTGTGTGTTAATTTTTGTGTGCGTTTAATTTTTGTCGTGTGTGTTTGAGTGTTCTTGTGTGTTATTTTGTATTTTTTGTTTTTGTGTGTGTGTGTGTGTGTGTGTAAGTTTTTGTGTGAATTTAAGTTTTTGTGTGAATGTAAGTTTTAGTGTGCTTCCCAAATCATGAGTTTCAGACAACACACTCCTATGAGTGGCTAAGAAATCTAGCTCAGAAAAGTCAAAAATAGCAAATTAACCATCCCGAATCATAGGTTTCAGTCAACACACACCTACGAATGGCTATGAAATCCTGCTCAGAAAAGTCAAAAAATATCAAACTAGGCATCCCAAACTATATGTTTCAGACAACAAACACCTATGAAAGGCTAAGAAATCCAGCTCAGAAAAGTCAAAAGTAGCAATCCATCCACCCCAAATCATAGGTTTCAGACACTACACACCTATGAAAGACTAAGAAATCCAACTCAGAAAAGCCTGAAATAGCAACCCACACATCCCAAATCATAGGTTTCAGACACCTCACACCTACGAAAGACTAAGAAATCCGGTTATGAAAAGTCGGAAATAGCAAATTACACATCCCAAACTATTGGTTTCAGACAACATTCACCTACGAAATACTAGAAAACCTTAGCTCAGAAAAGCCTGAAATAGCAAACTACACATCCCAAATCATAATGTTCTGACAACACATACCTATGAAAGGCTAAGAAACCTAGCTCAGAAAAGTCGAAAATAGCAAACTACACATCCCAAATCATAGGTTTCAGACACTACACACCTATGAAAGACTAAGAAATCCAACTCAGAAAAGCCCGAAATAGTAATTTACATATCCCAAATCATAAGTTTCAGACAGCATTCACCTACGAAATACTAAGAAACCTTAGCTCAGAAAAGTCTGAAATAGCCAACTACTCATCCCAAACTCGAAGTTTCAGACAACAAACACCTATGAGTGACTAAGAATCCTAGCTCTGAAAAGTCCAAAAAGCAAACTACACCTCCCAAATCATAATTTTCTGAAAGGACACACATATGATAGGCTAAGAAATCTAGCTCAGAAAAGTCAAAAATAGCAAATTAACCATCCCAAATCATAGGTTTCAGTCAACACACACCTACGAATGGCTAAGAAATCCAGCTCAGAAAAGTCAAAAAAATAGCAACCCACACACCCCAAATCATAGGTTTCAGACACCACACACCTAAGAAAGACTAAGAAATCCGGTTATGAAAAGTCGGAAATAGCAAATTACATATCCCAAATCATAGGTTTCAGACAACACTCACCTATGAACGGCTAAGAAACCTAGCTCAGAAAAGTCAAAAATAGCAAACTATTCATCCCAAACTATAGGTTTCAGACAACAAACACATATGAAAGGCTAAGAAATCAAGAACAGAAAAGTCAAAAGAAGAAATCAACACATCCCAAATCATAGTTTTCATAGAACACACGCCTATGAAAGACTAAGAAATCCAGCTCAGAAAAGTCAAAAATAGCAAACTACATATCCCAAATCATCGGTTTCAGTCAACACACACCAACGAAAGACTAAGAAACCTAGCTCAGAAAAGTCAAAAATAGCAAACTATTCATCCCAAACTATTGGTTTCAGACAACATTCACCTACGAAATACTAGAAAACCTTAGCTCAGAAAAGTCTGAAATAGCAAACTATACATCCCAAATCATAATTTTCTGAAAATGCATACCTATGAAAGACTAAGAAATCCAGCTCAGAAAAGTCGAAAATAGCAAACTACACATCCCAAATCATAGGTTTCAGACACCACTCACCTATGAAAGACTAAGAAATCCGACTCAGAAAAGTCAAAAATAACAAAGTACATATCCCAAATCACAACTTTCACTCAACACACATCAACGAAAGGCTAAGAAACCTAGCTCATAAAAGCCTGAAATAGCAAACTACTCATCCCAAACTATTGGTTTCAGACAACATTCACCTAGGAAATACTAGGAAACCTTAGCTCAGAAAAGCCTGAAGTAGCAAACTACACATCCCAAATCATAGGTTTCAGACAACACACATCAACGAAAGACGGGTGCTCGGGGAGAGCCTTTGAGGGTCTGTGGGTCCCTTGAGGGTGGGTGGTCCTTGGGGAGCGGGGGGGGACGTTGGGGGCCGGGGGGAGGGGCTTGGGGGCCGGGGGATGGCTTTTGGGGGTCGGGGTGGGCCTTTGGGGCACCGGGAGGGTCTTTGGGTGCCTGGGGGACATTTGGGGACCGGTGGAGGGCCTTTGGGACCCCGTTGGTCCTTTGGGAGCTCGATGTGCCTTTGGGGGGCCCGGGGATGGCATTTGGGGGTCTGGGTGGGCCTTTGGGGCGCCGGTGGCCCTTTGGGAGCTTGGGGGGCCTTTGAGTGTCCGGGGGGACAGTTGGGAGCCTGGGGGACATTTGGGGCCTGGGGATGGCATTTGGGGGTCTGGGTGGGCCTTTGGGGGACCGGTGGAGGGCCTTTGGGAGTTTGGGGGGCTTTGAGGACCGGGGGCTTCCTTCGGGGGTGGGGTAGGAGGATTGGAACCCTTTGGGGTTGGGTTAGAGGACCTCACAACACTGTTCAAATGAAACTTGTGTATTATAACGACCACACTCAAAACCTCCTCCAAAATCTCTTCAAAAATCTTCTTTTAAAATGTCTCTATCTGTTTCGCCGAAATAGTTCCATAACCTGTCTAAAACGGTTTCGCCCAAATAATCACTAAACGTAAATTCAGCGTGTTCCTTTGTTATTGGCATCTCTGTGCTAACGCATTTCAAATTAATAGGAAACCTTCTCGCGCGCTAAAACAATTCATCGCTAAGATGTTTCTTGCCTAATTGTTTCCATGGCCGTTGGTTATTAATATCCTTTGGAGTTCGACCAAAAGAGTTGTTCCCGAGGCAAAGACATTAATGATATGGATCTATTCCTGGAGAAATGTTTCTAGGCGGAAATTTTTAAAGTCTGACAGATGATGTCATTGATTGATTGATCTGTCAAGAAGGGGAAATTAATTTGTTGTTTCTAAGGGGAATTATTGATTCACGATAGGTGAATTGAGGTCGACTGCACAGGTGTTCCAAGGTCGATGTTGTTGTAAGTGCACGCTCTCAGCGAATGTCAAGGTCGATGTTGTTGTTGTTGACACACTTTGATTACGCAATCAAGTTCTCGGAAATTCACTCCCCCCTCGAGTCCTAGATCAATAACATTGTTCCCGTTAGAATTCAATGCGCATGTGCAACCTTCGCCTCGGAGCTATTACACATAGAAACATCAAATAAATCGACCTTGGAAAAAGAGTTAATTGACACACTTTGATTACGCAATCAAGTTCTCGGAAATCCATCTCCCCTAGGGGCTCTATGCCCATATTAGGACCATAAACCACGTGGTAATGTTTGTGCTGGTACCCCCTCCTCTACTTATATATATATATATATGTATATATATATATATATATATATATATATATATATATATATATATATATATATATATATATATATATATATATATATATTATGAGGCGATAATTTTTAAGAAATGTGAAGGTGTCATCGACGCTGAACGTTTGGGAAAATCCCTGGCTGTGAAAATTACCTTTGCTGATGCTGTAGCCCAGAGTAATAGCCTACGACTCGGGCTCAAGGTGGGCTATGAATCATTCCGGGTTTTTGAATTCCTCTGGCCGCCCCGTTGCTGTCATAATTTTCAATCTCCCAACCACATGAAAACCAAATGCGATAAGCCAACAAAATGCAGCAGATGTGCCGGCTCTCATGTATCATCCCGTGATTCCCCCTGTGTTTTTGATCCAAAATGCGCTAATTGTGAGGGTAATCATGCATCGTATAGCCTAAAATGTCGTATTCTGCGTGATGTCCTGAGCAAACGTGTGATTGTGAATTGTCCGTCTCAATCTGCTCTTTTAATATCAATGACACGAAAGATAAAGATGGCTCATTAAATCAAAAAATTAATGATTTTTGTCATTTTGTTCTTGTAAGAACATTTACTTCCCGCAATCTCCGTTAACTCTCTACGAAGAAGTAGCCACCATATTTTCTTTACCACCAATGCCTAAAATATAGAAGGCCAACCCTGCAGGGGCCTTGCATGTTTTATCAAACGATTAGCTACTCCTTTGTCATCTATCTTATTCCATTTCTATGATAACATTATGACAATACGAATTGGTCATGATGAATATATAAATGTATATCTTCCCTGTAACTAGAATCGACTAGCTTCACTTACCAAGTTTTCCAGCACCTGTTCATCCATTAAAATTCTGTTACGCAATATTGAAAAGAATGGGTATCGTTGGCTAATGATCGGTGATTTCAACTGTGATGTTCATAGCTCCTCTACTCGTGCCAACTTAGTTTTAGATTCGTTGCTTATTGGTTACCACATAGTACCTAAAGCTCTTAATTACAGTTATATTCATAATAGTCGTACTGTGATCAAAATTGATCATTTTATTTGCTCTGCCGATGTTCCGTTTTCTAACGTTAATGTTGACGAAGACGAATGTGATTTTGACCGCCTTCCCCTTTCCCTTACTGTGACATTAACCGCTGATCCATCTAATCATCCTTGTGCTGCTAATAAAAAATGGTGTATGAAACGAGAGTGGAGCAATGCCTATTGGCCTTTATATATTTCTACCCTAACAGCTCTATTGTCCTGCGTCAAGATTCCTTTTAATCTACTGTGCACGAGTGTTTTTTTGCCACAAGCCAGAGTGCAACTGAATGTTTATTATCTTCACTTAGTTAAGTGCATGAAACAAGCTGAGAATGTAGCTGTTCCCCTTGTCCGGGTTAAACTCCAAACTCGAAGTCCAATTTGGAAAAAAAGACCCTGGTCTTAAAGCCGTCAAAAATCGTGCTAAACTCTGGCTTCGCATCTGGATTGCGTGTGGGCGGCCCTTGCGAGGCCAAGTGTTTGATATAAAGAGTAAGACAAAAGCGGAGTTTAAACGGTATCTTCGTTTGGTTGGATATAGTGGTGCTGAGTTCCCTAAAAGTGCAGTACAATGGGAAGAAGTCATTAATACGTCTAAATTTGATTCATTAGGGACTAGTGATGTTATCCCAGATTCGTCATGGCCTGGGAATTGTAAAAGTATTTTTTGTAAGGCTGAATTTAGTGTTCACTGTTGTTTTCAGTGCTTAATTTCGAAATTTTTGCCACCTAAAGTTTTGCAACGTCATGTTATTCCCGTCTCAACTAAAAGTATTGTTAATTGTATGCTTAATCTTAAGTCTAAATCAAGTGATCTTGATGGGATTAGCGCTCACCATTTACGTTGTGATTGTCCGGCACTAGTCGCTCAGCTCCAGTTACTTTTTCAGTTTTGTTTATCTTTGTCAATGGTGCCTGATTCCTTCCTTTGCGGAACGGTAACTTCGATACTTAAACGCGGAAGAGACCTTTTTGATTGCAGTTCATATAGGCCCACCACTGTTGCTTGCAATATTAGTAAGGTTTTTGAATATGTTCTGCTTCCATATATTATTGAACGAACTGCGAAAGACTCAAACCAATTTGGGTTTCAGCCTCGTATTGGGTGTCAACATGCGCATAAGGTTATAGCTTCATTTCTTTATAATACCCAGTCTAAAGATTATGAATTACATGTTTGCGCTTTGGATTTGTCTAAAGCCTCCGATAGTATTTTCCATGCACAAATGTGGCACTCTTTGTCAGAGTTTGGAGTGAACCCTTTTGTCGTACATGTACTTAAATTTGGGTATAATAATTCGTTTCTTCGTTTAAAATCTGGTAGAGGGTACTGCGGTAATATACCAGTTCAATCTGGAGTACGACAGGTTGGGGTGCTATCACCTTATCTATTTAATGCTTGCATTCAAAATGTGTTTTTAGGAATCAAGCCTTCGTATTTTTATAATTTATCTGATGTGTCTCATATTGCGTATGCGGACGACTAGTTAGTTTTAAGCCGAACCAAGTCTATTTTGGCATTATCAGTGCAACGTATTTCTATAATGTTTCGGGATGTTGGTCTGTTTTTGAATTTTGATAAATGCGAATATTTAGTTTTCAATCACAAATCATCTGCTCATAATTTGTCCCGTGGATCCTCAGTAATTCGCAATGTTACGAGTTTACGGTGGTTAGGAATTAGTACTTGTTCTACACTCACTTTTTTGCCACTTCAAGTTTTGAGAGATGTTAAAGAAAATTTCAAGATTGGATATGCGAAAATTGTACCTAACCGTGGAAAATATTTACGCCGAGCTTTAGCTAAAATGTATTCCACATATTGTGACCATTCTGTCTTGTTTTTAAGTGGAATGTATTTGTTATTGAATAAGAATGATTTGCGCCAGATTCGTATCGCTTATTTTGAGAAATTAATTAAAAAAAACTTTCCGAAAAATAAGTTTTCCAAAGAAAAGAAAAGGCCATTTTAAATTTAAGCTCAGGATGTACAAATATCTGTGAAAATTTAAACTTGAGACGACCAGAAATTACTGTTAAAGAATATATGAAACCCAAAACAAAAAAAAATTAAGTTAATAATCATAGGAAAAAATATACAACAAGAACTGATATAAATGAATAAATAGATCTTAAAGCGAGTAATGCTTAGATTGAATATGAAAATCTAGCTTAAAATGAAAACAAATATTTTGCTATTAAAGTATCAATGAAACTTAAAACGAACAGAAATTAAATAAACAATCAATGCGAACAAAACATACAATATATATTAATGTAAATGAATAAATAAATCTTAAAACGAGTAAAACTTAAATTGAATATGCAAATCAATTTTGAATCGAATAAAAATAACTATAAACCAGAGTTTGGGTATTGCCTCACTGCAGAAGACTAAAACCTACTGCGTCATTGGCGCTTTACTGAAACAGAATTATATTACAAATGTTTTCTTTTGTACTTAATATTGAAAATAAATATTAAAATTACAGTAAAATTTTGAACTGATGAGCTTTTAGCAATTAATATCATTATGCATAAAATATTCAGTTTAATTTATTATTTCTTTTCAAGTTTGGTCAAGACAAATATAGTTTCACTACAAGCAAAATTTGGATAATGCCCCCTTCTTTAACTGTAAAAACCTAAAGCCTTCTGCGTCATTGGTGTTTCACTGAAAACGAATTACTCGTATATAAAAAAATTATTATTTTCCAGTTCTTACAGCATTGAAAATGAAAATAAAAATTACAGTGAAAAAAACACTTGAACTGATTGATCTTTCAATAATTAATGTCATTATATATCTAACATCCAATTTGATTTGGTTTATACTTTCCAAGACTGTTCAAGACTCATAAAGTTTTGCATTTTTTCTTAAGTGTGCCATTTTTTTTTAATTAATCGTGTTAGTTTCTTATGAAAACACTCTATGGCTTCTAAAAATTTCTATTTGAGCAGAAAAATGCACCTGAAACTTTGTGGAACATGTATTTTCTTGCATGAAACACCAAAATATAATAAAATGTCAAGTTTCGTAGTGTTCCACCACTCGCAAGCAAGTGCCATTGGTATTTTTGAATCCGCATGGTCAATTTAGGGGGTGGAGGGTAGAGTTTACTGAAAAAAATGTGCATTGCCAATTTAACATACATCTGCTGATATTTATTCCCTAAAATCTTAATTAATTTTTCATTTCTTGAAGTTACAAAAGTGAAAATATTTCAAAGAATTGTTTTCAGTAAATCGCCAGTGACGCAGTACTGGCGTAGGCCTTTACTTTTCTTTGAAAAACTTATTTTTCGGAAAGTTTTTTTAATTAATTTTTGTTCATTTTTGATTGCAAAAAGTTTCAAGTTTTTTTAGCATGGGGGGGGGGGGGTGGTTACTGTCCGATTATTCTTGACTTAAAAAAACGGATCTAGAACTTTCAATTTAAATCGAATGAGGCTTTTATCAAATTCTATACGATTACCTCTTCCATAAAAATCTTATAAATGAATAATAGACAGCTTGCATAGCTTGTGGACAGCGATTGACAACCATGAATGTATTGCAAAAATAGCTCCAATAAGGGAGTTTAGACCATTTCACCTGCTGACACAGAGGGATCACGGCTGTTTGAAATTGACCTTAATAAGAATTTGTGTGCCAAAGCAATTTTGCATCTATCACAGAGTACGTATTTTAAACCTTATAATTAAATAATTATAATAGATTTCCTATGTGTTCTTCCCAAACAAAACCCTTTCCCATAAGTTATAAACCCCCCTTAATAAGTTATGCCCCAGGGCATAACTTACAACGCCTACCCCTGGGTCCTGGTGGGCTGTGTCGACACCGGAGTTTTTGTTATCAGAACTTTGAACTATTTTAACAAAATTTCTATCTCAAAATTTTTATATGATGCATTGAGGGCGTGTAGGAGGGAGAGGGGCTAGTTGCCCTTCAATATCTTGTGACTCTTAAAAAGTGAACAAGAACTTTCAAATTCCTGTCAAACGAGCCCTCGCTAACGTTTATGCGAGCATCCCTCCATAAGAAATAATAGGGAGGATTCGGAGAATCCTTAAATAACAACCCTTGCGCTAAGGCCTTTGGGGAAGTTGTAATCCTCAAAGACATATTTTCCAGAACTTAAAACTACGTTTAATAAAATGGCTGTCTTAAAATTTTGATTGGAGGTGTTTGGGGAAAAGGTGGGTGTGAGAAGGGGGTTAGTTGCCCTCAAATGAAATTCGACTATTACAAAGGGCACTAGCCCTCGAAATTTCCAATCGAATGAGCTTTTTTTGAAGCTTCTACGACACTGCCTTCTATAAAAACCTTATATGCTCCCAGGGCATAAATTACAACCCTTGTCCTGTGGGTTGTGGGGGATTGTCATCATAAAAAACATTTTTTCTATATGTAAATCAACTACGCTTACCAACAGGCATATCACAAATGTTGTTTGTTATGGGTGTGGGGGAATGTGGAGCGTGGGGGGAGGGGGCTAGTTGCCCTCCAATCACTTTCGAGTATTAAAAAGGGCACTAGCCCTTTGAATTTCCAACTGAATGTGCCTGTTTTGAAGTTTCTAAGACAACGCCTTCTATAAAAACCTTATATGCCCCCAGGGCCTAACTTAAAACTCTTGCCGAGAGTTGTGGAGGTGTGTCCTCCTCCAAAACATTTTTTCTATCTAGTAATTAGCTACTCTGAACTAAATAGCTATGTCAAAAGTTTGATTGGATGTGTTTGGAGAAATGATGGGCGTAGTGCGGGGGGGGGGGGGCCAAGCTGCCCTCCAATAACTTTTGACTATTAAAAAGGGCACTAACCCTTTTAATTTCCAGTCGAATGAACCTTTTTTTAAGGTTCTACGACAACGCCTTCTATAAAAACCTTATATGCCCCCAGGCATATCTTAAAACCCTTGCCCTCAAGGTTCTGGGGGAGTGTCCTCCTCAAAAACATATTTTCTATCTGAAAATCAGCTACACTGAATAAAATGGCAATCTCAAAAGTTTGATTGGTTGTGTTTGGGGAAATGATGGGCGTAGGGCGGGGGGGGGCTAGCTGCCCTCCAATCACTTTCGACTATTAAAAATGGCACTAGCCCTTTAATTTCCAATGGAATGAGCCTGTTTTGAAGTTTCTACGACAACGCCTTTTATAAAAACCCTAAATGCCCCCAGGGCACAACTTAAAACCTTTGCCCTGAGGGTTGTGGGGGAGTGTCCTCCTCAAAAATATATTTTCAATCCGGAAATCAACTACGCTGAACAAAAATGGCTATCTCAAAATTTTGATTGGATGTGTGTAGGGGAATGATGGGCGTAGGGAGGGGGGGGCTAGTTGCCCTCCAATCACTTTTGACTATAAAAACGGCACTATCCCGTTTGATTTCCTATCAAATATACCTTTTTTGAAGTTTCCACGACAAAACTTTCTATAAAACCTTATATGCTCTCAGGGTATAGCTAAAACCCCTCGTCCTTAAAGAACTGAGGGAGTGTCCTGCTCAAAAACATATTTTCTATCTGTAAATCAACTACGCTGAACAAAATGGCTATCTCAGAATTTTGATTGGATGTGTTTTGAGAAATGATGGGCATGGGGGGGGGGCTAGTTGCACTCCAATCACTTTCGACTATTAAAAAGGGTACAAGTCTTTTAGTTTCCAATCAAATGATTCTGGTTTAAAGTTTCAACAACAACGCCTTCTATAAAAACCTTATATACCCCAGGGCATGACTTAAAACCCTTGCCCTGAGGGTTGTGGTGGAGTGACTTCCTCAAAAATATAATTTCTATCTGGAAATCAACTACTCTGAACAAAATGGCTATCCCAAAATTTTGATTGGATGTGTTTGGGGAAATGATGGGTGGAGGGGGAGGGGGCCAGTTAAACTCTAATCACTTTCGACTATTAAAAAGGGCACTAGCTCTTTAATTTCCAATTGAATGAGCTTGTTTTGAAGTTTCTACGACAACGCCTTGTATAAAAACCTTATATGCCCCAGGACATAACTTAAAACCCTTGCCCTGAGGGTTGTGGGGGGGGTATCCTCCTCAAAAATATATTTTATATCTGGAAATCAACTACGCTGAACAAAATGGCTATCTCAAAATTTTGATTGGATGTGTTTGGGGGAATGATTGGCGAGGCGGGGGGGGGGGCTAGGTGCCCCCCAATCATTTTCGACTATTAAAAAGGGCACTAGAACTCTCGATTTCCAATTGAATGATCCCCCTTTGAAGTTTCTACGACAACCCTTTCCATATGAAGTGCCTCTGGGGGAAAAAAATAAATAAATAATAAAACATTGGAGCCATATGGCCTTTACTATAGGCAACGCTACAGCGTTGCCTCTGATTGCAAATTTTTATTGTACCTTCCCACTTCATATCGTAATACATGTATTATTGAGAAGTATGGTGCTACCGACATTATCCAATCGTTTGAATTGCTTAGTAATAATTTGACAAGAAATGCCTTTGTGTCCCTAGGCCCAAACCATATTATTATCCGCGTGTTTTTGTCAGTGATTAAGGTTTAAGTCATCTTTGTTTCTGTGTATTTGATTGATTTTTTTTTCTTTTTTAGTGTGCTTTACTCCACTTGTTTTGTATAAAAGTGGGTTATAAATAAATTATATTAATATATATATATATATATATATATATATATATATATATATATATATATATATATATATATATATATATATATATATATATATATATATATATATATATATATATATATATATATATATATATATATATATATATATATATATATATTTATATTATAAATATACTTTTATACAAAACATAGCGAGTAAAGCACACTAAAAAGAAAAAAAAAATCAATCATATACATAAATAAAAAAAAATCAATTAAATATAAATATATATATATATATATATATATATATATATATATATATATATATATATATATATATATATATATAATATATATATATATATATATATATATATATATATATATATATATAGGAAACTTACCGTCTCTTGGCTTGAGCAAAGAGAAAAATATATTGGCTTGAAAATAAAAAAGTGGCTACAATCACGATATTCTCCGTATTAGTCATCTTTTTTCTCTCTCTTTTTCTCCTCAGATAGCTCGACGCTGTCAGTAATGATTGTGTGCTTCAGTTCTCGAAAACAGCTTCATATTTTTTCGGGAAAATTGGTATCTTGGGATATTCTCACATAAAAAATGATCTAGAAAGGTCGGAAGCATGGAAAAATTTGTTAAGAGCGTTAATCAATGGTTTTTGAAAATGACATCATGTAGCAAAAATCACAATAACCTTATGCACCTAATGCACTTCATGACATCGTATTACGACGTCATATATTGAAATGACGTCATGTAATAAAAATACTTCATGCCATCATATCATGTCATTCATATCTGGATTGCATCGGTAGCTAGCAGCCTAGAAAACTTACCCCTGTATAAGAAACTTACCGTCTCTCTGCTTGAACAAAGAGAAAAATACATTGGCTTGAAAATAAAAAAAGTGGCTGCAACCACGATATTCTGCGTATACGACATTTTTCTTCTCTCTCTTTCTCCTCAGATAGCTTGGCACTGAAACATCGTAGAGAACTGTTTAATGGCTCATTTTAAATGAAGATTTAGATAGGTCAGAAGTTTGAGAAAATTCGTTAAGAGCCTTAATTTTGGAAAAAAAAACTATTTATGTGAGTCGAATAATCTTTATATACATCAGTATTGCAATGACAGTGTCATACTTGTGACACTTATAAGGAAAAATTGGAGATTTTCAGGTATGGAGAAGTAAATTAAATTGCATAAAAGAACAAAAAACTGGTAATTGCAAAAATATTTGAGTATATTTTTAAAAGGAATTGCAGCAATTTCAAACCCTTAAAAAAGAAAACCAAAAGTTTGAAGCCTAGTAGAAATCGTTACTAGAAATCGGAAATATTTTTGAACGTATTCAGTATGAAAAGACATTAAACTGCCTAAAGATAAAAAACTGGTATAGCAATGATGATTGGGCTTTGGATTTTGACATGGATAAGGTCATCAATGCCTACAATAGCTTTGAAAATAAAAACATGGACTAGATAAATTATTGGAAGAAAATGAAGTGTTTACCCCACCACCTGAACAATCATAGGCAGCGCGCTAGCGCTGCCTAAGTAAAGAACGATGTGGCCAGAACGATGTTTAGTAAAGAACGATGTTTTTTTTTTTTTCTTCTTTTTCTTTCTTCAACAGGCACTTCGTATCGAAGGAGTTGTCGTAGAAGCTTTGAAAAGGGCTCATTCGATTGGAAATTGGGGTGGCTAGTGCACTTTTCAATAGTCGAAAGTGATTGGAGGGCAACTAGCCCCCCCCCCCCCCAACGCCCATTATTCCCCCAAACACATCCAATCAAAATTTTGAGATAGTCATTTTGATCAGCGTAGTTGATTTCCAGATAGAAAATATCTTTTTCAGGAGGACACTGCCCCAAAACCCTCGGGGCAAGGGTTTTAAGTTATGCCCTGAGGGCATATAAGAGCAATGTTGGCACAATGTACCATATATTATTTTTTTACTTTAGAGCAGGGCACTTCATATGGAAGGGGCACTTAAAATGGAAATCGAGAGTTCTAGGACCCTTTTTAATAGTCAAAGTGATTGGAGGGCAACTAGCCCCCCACGCCCATCATTCCCCCAAACACATCCAATCAAAATTTCGAGATAGCCATTTTGTTCAGCGTAGTTTATTTCCAGCTAGAAAATGTGTTTTTGAGGAGAATACTCCCCCACTACCCTCAGGGCAAGGTTTTAAGTTATGCCCTGGGGGCAAATAAGGTTTTTTATCGAAGGTGTTGTCGTAGAACCTTCAAAAAAGGCTCATTCGATTGGAAATTCAAAGCTGTAGTGCCCTTTTTGATAGTCGAAAGTGATTGGAAGGCAACTATCCCCCCCCCCCGCTCCCATCACTCCCCAAAACACATCCAATCAAAATTTTGAGATATCCACTTTGTTCAACGTAGTTGATTTTCAGATAAAAAATATGTTTTTGAGGAGGACACTCCCTCACAACCCTCAGGGCAAGGGTTTTAAGTTATGCCCTGAGGGCATATAAGAACGATTTTGGCACAATGTACCATTTATTTTTTTCCTTTAGAGCTGGGTACTTCATATGGAAGTGGTCGTCGTAGAAACTTCAAAAGGGGCCCATGCGATTTGAAATTGAGAGTTCTAGTGCCCTTTTTATTCAACTAGCCCCAAAACTAATATAAAATAATCTACCAAGCGTGAAATTACCAGAAATCAGCATCGATAAATAAATTAAACACAAAACGAACAGAAATTACAATAATTAACCGAGTCAAACTCAAAACGAGCAAAAATTAACATAAGATGGGTGCAAAACCCCTATGCCTTACCAAGGCCAGAACAAAATTTGCACTTTACGGAAAAATACAAATGACTGTGCATTGTCAGTTTAATATACATATACTGATATTTAGTATTAAAATGTTAATATTATCTGATTTATTTAAGTTATAAAAGTAAAAACATTTTCAGATAGCCATTTTGTTCAGCGTATTTGATTTCCAGATAGAAAATATGTTTTTGAGGAGGACACTCCCCCACAGCACTCATGGCAAGGGTTTTAAGTTATGCTCTGGGGCCATATAAAGTTTTTAAAGAATGCGTTGTCGTAGAAACTTCAAAAAAAAGCTCAATCGATTGGAAATTCAAAGGGCTAGTGCCCTTTTTAATATTCGAAAGTGATTGGAGGGTAACTAGCCCCCCACGCCCATCATTCCCCCAAACGTATCCAATAAAAATTTTGAGATAGCCATTTTGTTCAGTGTAGTTGATTTCCAGATAGAAAATATATTTTTGAGGAGGACACTCCCCCACATTCCTCAGGGCAAGGATTATAAGTTGTGCCCTGGGGGCATATAAGGTTTCTATTGAAATTTTTCTCACAGAAACTTGAAAAAGGGCTCATTCGATTTGAAATTCAAAGGGATAGTACCATTTTTAATAGTCGAAAGTGATTTGAGGACAACTAACCCACCTCTCACGCCCACCTTTTCCCCAAACACATCCAATCAAAATTTTTAGGTAACCATTTTATTCAACGTAGATGAAAGTTTTGGAAATTAGATCTTTAAGGATGACAGCCCCTCCCCCACAGCCTTCAGGTTACGAGTTGTAAGTTATGCCCTTGGGCATATAATGTTTTTATTGAAAGCGTTGTCGTAGAAACTTCATAAGGGCTCGTTCAATTGGAAATTGAAAGGGCTAGTGCCTTTTTGATAGTTGAAAATGATTGGATAGCAACTAACGCCCCTCTCACGCCCACTATTTTCCAAAACACATCCAATCAAAATTTTGAGGTATGGATTTTGTTCAACGTAGTTGAACGTTCTGGAAATTAGGTCTTTTAGGATGATAGCTCCCTCAAAGCCCTCAGTGCAAGGGTTGTAAGTTATGCCCTGGGGGCATATATTGTTTATATAGAAAGTTGTTGCATAAAACATAGGCAGCAAGATCGCGCTGCCTAAATAAAGAACGGGGATACTTGAGAACGAGACAAGAAAATGAGACTAAGTAAAGAGGAGGACAATACCACACATCCCTCAGGGCAAGGGTTTCAATTACTGCCCTGAGGGCATATAAGAGCGATATTAGCACAATGTATTATTTAATGATTTTTTCCTTTTGAACAGGCCACTTTGTATCGAAAAAGTTGTCGCAGAAACTTCTAAAAGGGCTCATTCAATTGGAAATCGGAGTGCCTTGTGCCCTTTATAATAGTTGAAAGTGATTCGAGGGTAACTAACCCCCCCTCTCATGCCCACCGCTGCTCCAAATACATCCAATCAAAATTTTCAGATGCCCATTTTGTTCAACGTAGTAGTAAGTTCTGGAAACTAGGTCTTTGAGAATGACACCCTCCCCAGCACTGAGGGCAAGGGTTGTAAGTTATGCCCTGGAGGCATATACGATTCTTATATAAAGTTTTTTCGTAGAAACTACAAAAGGGCCCATTTGATTGGAAATTGAAAGGGCTAGGGCCATTTTTAATAGTTGAAAGTGATTGGAGAGCGACTACCGCCCCTCTCGCGCCCACCATTTCCCCAAACACATCCAATCAAAATTTTGAGATAGCCATTTTGTTTAAAGTAGTTGAAAATTCTGGAAATTAGGTCTTAAAGAATGACAACCACCCTATCAGACCTTAGGGTAAGGGTTGTAATTTATTCCGTGGGGGCATATAAGGTGTTTATAGAAAGCATTGTCGTTTGCAAAAGGGCTCATTCGATTGGAAATCGAAAAGCCTAGTGCCCTTCTTAATAGTCGAAAGTGATTGGAAGGGTTGACATTTTTATAGTAAAGATCAAAGTGGGTATAATGTATTATTGTTTTGTTGTTGTTGTTGTTTAGACCAGGGCACTTCGGTTTGAAGGAGTTGTTGTACGAACTTCGAAAAGGGCTCATTCGATTGAAAATAGAAAGGGCTGATGCCTTTTTTAATAGTCGAAAGGGATTTGAGGGCAACTGATCCCCCTTCCACTCCCACCCTCCCACACGAACCCCCCCCCATTTCTGCTCTTAAAATTTAACCAAATCAAAATAGCGTAAGTGTATCCAAGCTATCAAAGAAAGTAAACAGATTTTTTTGCGAATGGTATCAGGTTTTCCATTTCAGGTCAACTAGAGGAGGTTTGAAAATAAATTAAACACTATTGATTGTGACCAAATCTTTAAAAGGGTGTATGTTGCCAAAAATTGCTGAAAATGTTTCTCCAGGAAGCAAAAATATGATCAGACTATGAATTCTTAAAAAAAAAAAAAAATTTAATGTGTTGTTTTGTTTTTTCCTGAGAAGACTATGTCAATAATATAACGAACAGAAATTAATTTAAAAACTTTTTCCACAAAATGATTTTTTTAAAAAACAGTAAAGAACTCCATTAAACAAAAAATGAGTAAAAATAAAATCAAATAATCTACGAAGCTTGAAACTACCATAAAACAGCATCCATAAATAAATGAAACCCAAAACGAACAGAAATTGCAATAGTTAACCGAGTCAAACTCAAAACGAATAGAAATTAATATAAGTTGGATACTACATTTTCACGCGATCCCATGGCCAGAGTATAATTTGTGCATAACTGAAAAAATAGCAACGAAAGGGATTTCACATTTTAATACACGTATGCTTAAATTCGGCAGTAAAAATGTTTGAACTATATTATTTTTCAAAGCTCTAAAAGTAAACATTCTTATTTTTTTTCAGTAAAGTGCAAATTTTGTTCAGGCTTTGGGAAGGCATAGGGGTTTTGCGCCCAACTTATGTTAATTTCTGCTCGTTTTGAGTTTGACTCGGCTAATTATCGTAATTTCAGTTCGCTTTGGGTGTCATTTATTTATCGATGCTGATTTGTGGTATTTTCACGCTTGGTAGATTATTTGATTTTATTTTTGCTCATTTTTGTTTAATGGGATTCTTTACTTTGCTTGGAAAAACTTATTTTGTGGAAAAAGTTTTTTAAATTAATTAAAAGAAACAGAGGCTCGGCGATATGTCTTTCATAATGACAAAAGACAAGCCAAAGCAAAACAAGAAGTTTTTGTCCCTCCACCTGAACAATTAAAAGAAACAAAGGTGGGAGCCAATGCCTTCCATACTTTTGAAAATCTATATATAGAGAGGCGTGCCGAGTGCCGGAGCCCGGCGGCGAAGCCTCCTTATGTGTAACATTTATAGAGAACAGAAACATTCCTATGTATTTTACAATTAAGACAAATTTAAAAACAGAATCCTCTGGTAACTGTTAGAAAATTTAAGGTTGAGTCCCGAGACAGTTAGGAATTAAATCGAAATCTAAACCAAGGATTTACATAAACTATTTTTGGTTTTGAGCATTTCTAGTTTCGCTGAGTAGCCCAGCGCTTTCCCGTTGGTGGGACTAGCAATTATTAATTCTTAACAAACCTCTTTAAAGCTCTCGAGTTTCCTTTTGTATCAGCATCCCACACATTTTTTTTTGTAAACCCAAGAACAATTAAAACGTCTTTAGGTGCTAATTGGGGGGGGGGGATTTTGATGGATTTTCTGTGCTTTTGTGCAAAAGAATGCCTCCTCCCAGCTTAAAAAAAATGCTTTGCATTTCTAATAAAAATAAAAGGAACAAAAATGCACCCTCCCTCCTCGTATTTTTTTTAAATTTTTGTCAGTCGATTTTTAAAATCTGAAAAATCCCTTTCCTCTCTTCCCACCGCCTACACTTTTGTGAATTTGTGTAATTGCGCAACAGTCTTTTTTATTTTATACATATTTTTTTCACAGCACTCTTTTCTATCTGGGAATTTTCCGGATAGTACAAACGAAGTTTATTAAAGCCCGATCCGAGGCCTAACTTTATTGGATTCTCCTTCAAATATGATTACGCAAGCAAAGAGTCAATTCCACCTATTGCAAAAAATCTTGTACAGATTAACAGTGCGGATAGACTCAGTTCCCAGTTTAATCTTTATTAAGAATATTCCCCCTTTTTTACATTTCTCTCGCATTGGTTCAAATTTATATTTACCACTGAAAAGATAAAAATAAATGTTAAAAGCCTTCATTAATCATTTCGTATTGTCAAGTTTTTTGCACTAGAAAATATGGATGTGGCCAGAATCCTTTGTATTTCTATTCGGTTAAGGAAGCAAAATGGAAATATTGCCTCAACACTTCACTCGACTCATAATCTATTGACCTATTCTAGAAGAAAAGAAACTGTATCAAAGACAAAGCGTGCAAAAAAAACGAACTTGTGAATGGAACCATATGCTTGGCGAATTATCTATCTTTCTAAGCGTAAAAGCTGTGTCTCAATTGTTTCTGTCCCAGGAATGTGAAGTTGTATCAGTGTAAAGTGCAATGAATTGTAAAGTTGCAGCACTGCTGAATTATCTCAGTACACACCGCCGCATTAGATCTTTAAAAAAGCTTGTTTTTTTTTGCATTTTATCAAGACACTATACCTCAATAAGAAACTATTATATATTATGGCTTGTTATAATTAATCATATAGTAACTAATCATATAATTAACAATCAAGAACTAAAAAAATATTTGAAAAAATTCTAATTTTTATAATAAGGTTAAAATATAGTTTTCCAGGGAATCTTTATTTTAGAGTAAGGAGGGGGCAAAATTTGTTCATTATCTAGGGGAGGGGGTAAATTTATTGTTTTGTTCAGTTTTTTCAATAAGGATACCCTTTACGTTGGCATTTTCGATGAAAATACCCACAAAAAGGGTTTTTTCAAAATCTAGGTTGGGGAAAGAACTACGGGGTATAGGCCCCCACACTCTCCCCCCCCCATTGACACCACTTAACATATCCTGAAAGGGAAGCCATGCCTGCCTAGCCTGAAAGGGCTGTCAAGGTGGATTTTTTTTCTTTCAGATGTTTGCCTAACCCAAACCGTGACTGCAACCAGCACTGCAAGGCGACCTAGAGGAGTGGCGTCCCTCAAAGAAACCACATATCATTTAACTGGGTTTTGATTCATTAACATTTTTTCTGGGTTTCGTTTTATTTGGTGGCCTTTTTAGAGCTGAATGAACTTTTCCAAAATATATTATTTATGATGCGTTGCCTCCCCATAGCAGTGTAAAATTGGCAGGTATGAATATATAATGAATCGGAGGTATTAATCTTGAGATTTGTTGTACGAGATGTAGACTTTGTTGAAAGGAGAAAATCGTCAAATGCGGAAAACCATGTAATAGCCAAGACGGGCCCAGGCTTGTACATTGTACAAAGCTTCCGCTCAACTTTGATTCGGTAAATAGTGGAGACCTGAGTGTGATCCCTGTGAAAGCATTAGTTTTATTTGCTGATGAAAAGACTTTCTCTATTATTAATATAAAAAAACAATTTAGTGTTCACTGACTTATTAGAATTTTAATCATTTCTACATTTTCATTTCATTTCAATTTTAATAGTTTAAAATGTTTAACTTTGGCAATCATCTTTTTCGGGTGCTTACAACACCCAACGGATCCCTGAAAACAGGCAGACTACAAGTATTTCGCAATATTGTGTAACTAAAAAGAAAGCAAATAAAACTATATCCCTTTACCCGCTAAGTAAAGTCGTGTCTCTTAATCCACTAATATAGAAAATATGACATTTACATTTCTCTTTTTCAACTGGACCGAGGAGTTAAATCAATCAAAAAGCACTTAATCGGGATTTCCATATGTTTTCTGTGGATTTCTTCCACGAGTCCTTGTAAAGAAACTTTAATACTTTGAGGATTAAAAAATCGTTCATCCTTATTGACTAGATGGGATAGAATTAGGATATGATACCAGGGAGAAAGTAACTTGAAGATATGTTTCAAATTATGCAAATCAAATGGATATGTTGCAGTCATGACTATTATATTTAACAGCTAAAGAGCCTTTTGGATGGTAGGTATAAGAAAACAGTTGTGTATACCCTATTGAGGACCGGAGAAAAATTGTTCTCCTTTTAAATAATTTCTAAGGTCACATTGGCTGCGCATGACAAAGTGAAAGATAGAAATTGAAAAAAATTATCCTCACGCTTTTTTTTCTCCTCTTCCAACATAAAATTCGAGATCAACTTTATCCACACCCAACAAAACTCTAAAAGTTTCAACCGGATTCCCCAGCTATGAGGCAAAGCTTGCCAGACTTATTAAAACGATAAATTTGAAAATTCTCACTTGCGAAGAGAAAAAATATCCCCCTCCCCTTTAATCGAATTTTTTCTTCATCTGCCTGCTTGGAAATTTCAATTTTTTTTCCATAAAAGAAACCTGCCCAAAAAGGACATTCTCAAAAAAAGACCACAATTGGGCTCGAAGCTACGACACACGATTTAAAGTCTTAAGCTCTACCACCTGAGCTGGCCTTGCTTGGTATTTGGGTTTACACCTTTGGTGTTTTAATATACAAAAATCAACGCATTTCCCTGTGACAGGTTTTATTACAGTTACTTCAAATTCGATGTAGCAGATTATCATGAAATAACAGGGATTTAAAAACTTTCAGTTAGTACGGAAGGTACAATCAAAAGAATTTATAAGGCAATGGTTATCAACTCTCAATTAAAACTATACGTGTTTTTCTCTATACTTCCAATCTCTGATGAAAAAAAAACAACCGTTACGCTAGTTGAACGCTTTTTCTTTGCTTGAGCGACAGCTAAGGCGTTTGGCCTTGGTAGTAATCAACAGCTCTTTTGGCTTGTGCTTCTGTTTCACCAGGTTACCTACTCTGCGAGTGAGGATTGGTACTTCTTTCAAGTGATGGTTTGGGCCTATATTTTTTCAAAGTTCTTCATAACCATAGAAAAACTGTATTGCAACCAGAGTCAGTCCCCAAAGTGCTACAATTGCCCAAATTTGTGTGCTATAGAGTGATTTTTGGTGCTATAGTAAGAAAATTGGTTGTAATAGTGCTAAAATAGCATTTTCTTTCTATTTTAGCACTATTTTATCAGCCCTGAACATCTGGTCCATAATAAAATAGTGGTAAAATAGCACTTTCGTGCAACAGGTGGCAACACCGTAGAAAAGGGAATACAGTAAACGACTCAAGTCTATGGTTCTCATCTTGTTCTAATTAAAACAAATAGGAGTACAGGATATTATCCTAATTTGCAAGAAGGACGAAATCTGAAACTATTTTTGGTAGGTTTTGTTTGAAGGGGTTTAAGTTATGAAGCATTGTTGAAGAATTTTGGAGTTTGAAGGATTTGTGAAATTTTGACTGTTTTCATAAAATTCAAAACTCCTTAATAAGAATTTGAATTTTATTTTCAAGATTTAAAAGAATTTGGGTTATAAGTTTTAGATTTTAAAATGTCAAGAACCAATGACAATGAAATCTAATTGTTTGAATAAGTTAAATATGGATTTGCACGTATCTTAAAAGATAGGAAAAATTCGATCATTCAATTTTAATGAAATGACATACAAATGCAATTATGCAGCTTTTAGTAGTAGCGGGTGCCAAGTTAAAAACGACAAATATAGATAAAATCATCATGAAATAAGCTGGAAACATATATAACAAGAAGCAGCTTAAGATCAAGCTTTTCTTTGAAGGCGTACTCCTGATTTCACTTACTGATTCACCTACTCTTTAAAAACACTCACCCTAAACATCACAAATTTCCTTCCATTCAACAACTACTCTATCGTCAACTTTTAGGCTAGCTGGATTTTCATTCTTCTTGCCACAACTTAATAATTCATTATGAGTTTTCCACGTACCTTTCGTGTTCCCTTTATTATTTTCAAACTTCTTCCCATAGTATTCTTGGATACGAATTCTTCGAAGCCGATTAGTTTCATTACGAAGGGTTTCATAGTCATTGAAAACTTCCTATATTCTGAATTCAAATAAAGCACCTGCAAATCATTTCTTTTCTGGATTAGTCGAAGAAGCTCCTGGATTACCCATCGCTTTCTGGGTGTCAATTCCTTCAGTTTGACAGTTCTCATTGGAGATGTTGAATCAATTATCGGCTGAATATTACCTATAAATTGATTAAATACTGTGGATATTCATCATAATATATCGTCATAACATCATCACAATATCATAATAAATATAGTGGATATTCATCATAAGCCTCTTGCCACGAAATAATATTCAGTTCTTGCCTAAATATATCAAAATTCTCTTTTTTGACTTTTTTTTGTCCTCTGTAGTTTTGGCTCTTGTGCACGTAGAAACGGAGTCACTGCCACCGCAGGAAAATGATCGGAAGACTCACTAATTATTACATCAGCATAAGAAATAGCAAGTAGGCAAGATCGATCAAACATGTTATTTTATAAAAAAAAACAAGTTTTTTTAACTAAAAGTAAGGAACGACGTTAAAACTTAAAACGAACAGAAATTATTCCGTATATGAAAGGGGCTGTCCCCTCCTTAACGCCTCGCTCTTTACGCTAAAGTTTTTCATTGTTTAAAAAAATTGGAGTTGTGAGAAAGTCAAACTTTAGCGTAAAGAGCGAGGCGTTGAGGAGGGGACAGCCCCTTTCATATACAGAATAATTTCTGTTCGTTTTAAGTTTTAACGTCGTTCCTTACTTTCAGTTAAAAATAACTTATTTTTTTAAGTTAATTTTTGAACTTTTTTGAATTAATGCAGGTTTTTAATTTGGCTCACAGTAAATGAATAATTAAAAAAAAATTGAATATTGATTTTACTTTTATTTGGTTAAATGGCTTTCTCGAAACCTGTTTAATTTTATTTACGAATGTTTTTATTAGTAATAAATATACGTAACTTACGAATTAACTTACGTAACGAACCTTTATATTTTATATTTTTAATACGTATATTAGAGGGTTCGCCCCCTGGTCAATACCTTGCTCTTTAAGCTAAAGTTCAAATTTTGTTCCAATTCTTTAAAAATGACCCCTTAATCACAAATGCCGTTAATTAGAATAAATAGCTCTTATGAAAGTAATAAATAATCTTTGTCTTAAAGAGCGAGGTATTGACTAGGGGATGAACCCAATCATATACGTAATGTTTTCTGTCGTTTTAAGTTTTGATGTTGCTTCTTACTTTCAGTTAAAAAACTGGTTTTTTTATATATAATTCCTGATCTTTATTTAAATAATGCTGGGAAATCTGGCGCCCCCCTCATAGCAATGTCCCTTCTCCCATGAAAACTTCCTTCATGGTAAGATCCTCCCACATAACCCGCGCCCCCCCCCAACTACCAGAAAAAATCCCCTCTGAAAACGTCTTTATACTTCCCAATAACCAATACTATATGTTAACATTGGGTAAGGTTCACAACTTTCAGCCCTCCCCCCGGGGACTTCGGAAGGTTAAGTTATCCTAAAAGACATAGTTATCATATTTTCGACCATCCTGAACTAAATGGGTATCTCAAAATTTTGATCGGGTGACTTTGGAAAAAAATGAGCATTGTTTTTCGTCACTTGAAAAGGGCACTAGAACTTTTAATTTCCGTTCGAATGAGCCCTCCCACGATATTCTAGGACCACTGGGTCGATACGATCACACCCTGGAAAAACAAAACAAAAAAAAACAAAGAAATAAACACGCAAGTAGTAATGCATCTATTGAAATGAACCGTACAAGAAAACCTACGCCTGAGGCAGTGTGGTTTGACGATTACATTGCAAAAGCAACCAATCCTTTACCTATAAAGTGGCCAAGCACGTTTTGAGAGTATAGTCGAGATTGTAAAAGACAACCAGACTGGTTTTTTGGGGCAACACCCATTTTTTAGGGCCAATCAGAGAGAGAGAGCGGTGGTTACTCCATATACGATAACTTGATTGGTGATTGGATTCAAATAAAAGGAGTGATTTTCATTGCAATTCATATTAGTAAGAGAATTGAATTCAGAGAGAATAGTTTATTTGAGAGGATATTAGTAGAGAAAATGAGTGGTGTATTTACATTATTGGAGATTGATGATGGAGCCGGTAGCAGCAAAGATATACGAGTACCAAATGTGGCTGTGGAAATAACCGGAGGCTGTAGACTATGCCTTGAATGGGACGATATGTATAATAGATACGTGATATCATTAAGCAAATTTAAGCTGGAGGAGCAATTATGTTTTGCTGCGAAACTGAATATTGTGCAAATAAATAGACTTCGGGCAGCATTAGATATGCTAGTGAAATATATTGATGAGAACAAAATGAATCAGTGAATATTATTGTTGTAATTATGCTCAATAAAATTGTTTCTAAATCAAAGGTATTTTTCTTTCTATAGTAGACTAGCGTATATTTTTTAAGAGTAGAGAAAATTCTGGTTAGTCTGAAGTTGGTTGTGAGAGTGTTAGGACTCTAAAATGGATAGATTTGAGAAAGAGCGAATCATGGGGAATCTAGTGTTTATGGAAAAACGTTTGATTCTAGATGATGATTTTCTAGACCTGTCTATTCAAAGGAAAATATTTTCTCAGCGAATGCTTGTCGATATAATGAAAACTGATTCTACGTCATTAGAGTACTGCATGAAGCTTTTACGTCGTGGTCCAAATGCATTTACATAATTTATTGATATATTAATCACGACACAGCAAAATGATATTGTGAATATGCTTTTAAACATTAGTTTTGAAATTTAGGACTTTTTTTTCATGAGATACTTTGTGCTCTAGTATTATTTTCTCCTCTCTCTCTCTCTCTCTCTCTCTCTCTCTCTCTCTCTCTCTCTATCCCAGTCAATTTGTTTTTGCTGGTAGCTCAGTTTCATTGTAGCAGTGAGAGTGTCAACACATAAGAAAGTGTTCCATACATGTCCACTATGCATGTACACACTGGGAAGCTGGTCGTCATGTGAGAATTGCACAATGACTGATGAGTATGATGAAAAGTGTAGATTATGCAACCCGTGTAAATTGCATAGAGGATACGCTGTACAAATTAAAGGTTGTAATTCCTGTCTTGAAGAGGTGCGTGACTCTCATCCTAGAGAGCACCTATGCTCCAATTGCCACTATGATAAATGTAATCAGTGGGAGAATAAATATCCCGGTATGATTGGAAAGAATCCTACGCGATATTTTAGTTTAGTATAATGAGATTGATATCGCCGTGATTTTATATAAGTTTGGCAAGAGGATCCAGGTTACCGATTCAACTGCTGGAACAACAAGATAATACGATTTCTACGGCATGGTTGTGAAGACAATGGGTGTTACCGTTATAAGGCTACTGATTTTATCTTGCTGTGACGGAATACGATTCGACACTTGAGGACACTGTTTGTGAAATTGCTTCAAATAAGCAAATTGAAACATGACAATTCTATAGAATGAATGAGGATAGTATAATTGACTATACAAAGAGATATTACAAGAGTGAAGTTACACTCTACTGTAGAAAATATGACCCTGACATTGCAGTACTTCAGGATCAGTATACTATGAATTCAGATAATCTACCTGCATTAGTTGTTGTCGACAAATACCTATACCTAGTAGAAGATGAAATCTAAAGAGTAGAAAAGTCGTTTTTATCATGTATATACATTTTTTCATTTATTAATAAACAATTTCACATACATTTTTAGAACATTTTATTCGTAGGGCACTAAAATCGATATTAAAAACGCTTGTAAGTATATTTTCACTAGAAAGTCGTTCAATTGAGGTACGCCAACGTAGATGTCGAGAAACTGCTTGTAGGTATAGTTACGACACCTGAACATGAAAGAGAGTAGTGCATGAAAGCCACTTGTCTTAGTCGTTAAATCCTGTACTCTTTGTTGATTTCGAATAATAGTTTTCCCACTGCTTTCAATAAAGTTGCTGATGTATGGAGTATAGAATTTATACGAAAGGCCAAGAGGATCAAAAATTTCAATATTCTTCGCTGTTTGAAAGATGTATAGCCAATGGCCAGTCTTCAAAGTCGATGGACTGCTATTAACAATTATTAGGGTATTGTTAACACTTGGAATTTTTTCAATGAAGTCCGAAGGTATGCAATAGGACTTTTACTGGGACATGTATGGATCCATACTAAATACGTTGATTATTTGGTTTGTGTTCATGGTGCTAGGTCTAGTAGAACTCTGCCGTCGGGTGTGATTTCCCAATAGGTTTCAAATTGACTCAATGATATTAGCGTGATGCTCTCAGTCAAAGCATTGGCAAATGTACAATCTAAACGTACATTCTCTGTTCGTACTATGCTCATATCCTGAGTCCCCGACAAGTCCAAAACAATTACCACATGATTTTTTGAAAACATTGAATCGGTTATTCCATTTTCAAATAGTTGAGAGTCATGATCTAGGGATTGCATGGTCAACTCGTACAGAGTTCTATAGGATTTTTTATCAAAAGATAGAGTGTACAGTGGAATACCATTCACTTTGCACACAAGGCTAGATAGACCAAAAAATTAAAATCGTGGGGGGATTCAGTCCAGGATCCAGCGGCACTGCCACTCTTCACAAAGGCCAAAGCCAATTTTGATGATATTTATCCAATGATAAATGATGAATCGCTATAGCTACGAGAGCCGGTGGCAATGTGACGTTGATTGTTGAACGTATGGGGGACAAGAAGTTTAATGTTGTTGCCATTGGCTCTTAACTTTTCCGCTGCCAATGCAACAGAGCTCATAACCTGTTGTTTTCGGACGTAGAGAATTGCCGATGTGATAATGACATTTGCATCGGGTGCTGCAGGAAGTGTTTTTCTCAAAATGAAATTCGATGGAGCCAGTTGCAACTATGTCAATCTTGACATTGGGGGGTAGCCATTGGGATATATTGAATAAGTCTTGATTTAATTTTCCAACCAGATGATACTCCTGGCTCACTGCAGTAGTCAACTCGCCGTCAGTATCAACACCTGATCGATATTAATAGCCCAATGATTGCCCTCTCAACTCCTTGTATGCCTTTGGTGTCATCATCCTAAATTGTATGTAGCTTCCATAGTTGGATAAATTATTGCTAGTGCTCACCAATGTTCCATTAATAAATACATTAATTTGTTTGAACAGATTGTGTAGAATACAGTTTTCGTAGGAGAGTCCATCGGCAATAGTTGGAGATGTATTATCTGACTTTTTCTTCACCGCAACATTTAAATCAATAAATGTTGATGACAAATCAATTAAATAGTCTTCATTGGAAAATATTTGAAAGTGTATATTTTCCGAGAGGGGTTGTTGGGGGTGTATTGTTCATAGTAGCCATCCTTGACACTGACATCAACATTTTCAGCATTGAATAGATTTAATGAGGAACTGATTGATGGATATTATTCCTTGTGGAGGAGATAAGTCATCTTAAGAGAAGAAATCCTTCTTTGATCTAACAGTCTTTTTCTTTTTCTTCTTCTTCTTATTGGTCTTCCTTGTTTTATTCCTCAAAGTCCTTGTTGATGTCCTTCGCTTCCTGCCTGGCTGGAGACTGATGAGTGAATAATGCGGATGCATCCTTTTTAATCCCTCCCCATTTTGCCGAGATTTTAATTGCTCACGAACGGCTCTTGCTGAAGATCTAATATTTTCCTTAACACTCTCCTTGAAATTCTTGCCCGACCCCCAGACCTGTAGTGTTGAGGCAGCAAAATTTGATGCAGTAGGTACAAGATATTTTCTGACAAGGGGTAGTGCAGAACGAAATAGCCTAGCAAACCAGCTACCAAGACCATAGCCAGACATTGTAGTACTTCCCCTTTAGTAGTCTAATCTATTGTCTATTTTATATGGACTCGAAGCATCAGCGTAGCAATCGATGTCGGGGCAGACAAATGGAATTCCTCTATTATTCATTTTAAGTGATTGTGCTGTCACTAACAATTGGTAGAAAATGACATGTAATCACTGCTAAGCCTTTTATTATTGCTTGAGGATCACCCAATTCACTTCTTAGTGTTATCTGACAGAGTTCCAAATACGAAGTGTTTACAGCAACACACTGAAGATGCTTTATATTATAGGGATGAACAAGTTCATGAGTTGTTTTTCGTTCAAGAACACGTAGGAGGGAGAATTTTGAATTACCAACTCTCGATGTTTCCACAAAGGATGCATAGAGAAATATGCAAGAGTCCGAGGCGAAACCAGGTGAATAATCATCAAAAATAACTTGATTCATCCTGTAAACGGTGACAGCGTTTCCCCCATTGATCACATTCTGTTTAAAGTCAAGAACGTCTCTCAGATTATCATTGAGAATAATTATTTCAGTGTCAACAGGTGAGGTAATGTAAATCCTATCGTGTTCCAATGAATAATTAAAATGGAATGTACCATTCCTACGATATGAGATTTTTCTATTGATTGTACCACACAAATCTGTCATATTATCGTATTCAATATATTTCAATTTAACATGTGGATATTCACTAGATTTAAGTGCTTTAACCAATTCATAGTCGACAAAGTGTGACCAATCGAATGGTAAAACTTTTATATAATACACACGATTCTTTCTCAGGATTTCATAGGTATTTTTATAAATACAGTCGACAAGAGCCACTTCATACGCACCGTCAAATTTGATGGCGGGGGAGAGTTTTGTCCAAAAATCACTTGTCTTATTCAAGTTGTCGTAGAGAGGATCGGAAACGTTGGACATAAATGTTGCATAGAAATCATTGGGCATTGTCACTATCTTCAACACCGATCCAAGAATGAAAATCAGAGTTGTATCCTAGCCACCGAACAAGTAACTGTTTCCTACCCCTGCGAGTACGAGTCTTTAAAATCTTTTAAATTTTATAGACTTCTCTATTATTTTTAACTTTTTGTCGTTCAAAGTCATGAAAGCTGCCGAAAATATCTTTAGATTTTGTATCGCGCAAGAAATAAATTATGGGTTTATTGTCTAGTATTGTTTGCCACGTTATAAACTACTGTTAACCACAAGTAATACCGTTTTAAAAAAACATTAGTTGTTCTATTAATTCGAACAGTATCACCAACATTGAATTTATTTTTCTTCTTGACAATCGTTTCATTGGAATATTGTTTAAGAAAGATGTCAATTGTACCATGATCAGAGTGATGAACTTCCGTTGGGGTTGAGTTGGACAATGATCGATGAGGTCGTTGATTATAGATAAACATGATTTTATCTAAATCATGAATAAAAGCTGGTGTATTTTTCAATGTACAATATCTTGAAATTAAAATTCGAATAGTTCTTATCAATCTTTCGCCCAATGCAGCCTTTATAGGACTATGACTATTATAGAGAAGTGTATTATATTTCACTAGTACTTTTGCAACATGGGAATTAACAAATTCACTACCGCAATCCGTTTGAATTTTTTATACGAATCTTGTTCAAGAATACTTTCTATAGCCTGAGCAACTTCAACACCTCTCTTCGAGCGCAATGGAATTGCATATGCATAACGACTATAAACACTGATTGCAAGTAGAATGTACTTGTACGGTGTATTGTGACGTTGTTGAATCTCATCAAGAGTTAGGAGATCTGCTTGCATTATATGCAATAGGAAAAAGGCTTCAGTTTTTCGATAATGATTAGCACGAAGTCTATGATTTCTATGCAGAGTGCAACTTGATTCATTTTGTAGATAGTCTTGTAGACTTTTAGTGTGAACACCAATGACTTTGGAAAGAGTGGTGGGGGAACTTAAACTCCCCGCTTCACCAATATTTTCATAAACACCTGTCAGAACTTCAACCATTTTGAACGTAAACACATAGTGTAACGTCCGGTACCCTTTTGTATACTAGTTGTGGTTGGTGATGGGGGTGATGGTGACTTGATACGTTTTCGCATTTGTCTAGCTATCAATGGTGTGCCCCTCCTCACCACCAGTTTCAAGTTTCTAATAGGTGAGCTAGTATTTTCCAAGATTGATTTAAATTCTTCTTCTTCTTCTTCCTCTTCATATTTGTCTATTGCTAATAAGACTTTTGGGGAAGTTTAATGTATTTAGAAATTGTATAGATGAGCGTCAAATGAGAATAGTCCTTCACGATTTATAACCATATCATAGATTAAATCAAGTAGATTATAGCTCTTGCCCTGAATTATAATCCCTTTCCCATTGCATATCAACTTGAATATGATCTTGACCACTTTCCATGAGATAAGTTAGGAGTCGTTTTATTTTTTGAACCAAATATTTGGGCAATATAATTCAAATTTTCAAAACAATTTAAACAAAATAAAACTTATTTAATTGTTTTAAAGCAGCAGCATCAGAATCCTGAGGAGATGATTCTTTTTTGTGATCAATACCACTGGCCTTCACACGATAAGGCTTATTTTTGTCCAATCGGCGAAGTGCATCTTGAAGTAAAAGCAGTTTTTTATCATCCTCAATATTCTCGTTGTCAATGAATTTACTCACATTGTTCTCAAAGTGTTCTACGGGTGGGAGAGCGAGTTCTATTGGAGTCAATTTCTAGGGTTTTGCCATTCTCTTTCTCTCTCTAGAGAAAACTGTTTACAAGTCCTGCAATTATTGGCAGTAAAAGTGTGAAAAAGCTACAGCCCGCCTGAAGAAGACGTTTCTTTTCAAAATTCTTTCCTTTCTTTTTAGAGGCCAATGTACGTACAATGGAACGATGTTGCTTTGCCTGTTGCTTAACTACTTCTGGCAGTTGAACATTACCCTCGGTCAAATTTAAACAAAGTTGAGATATTAGATTAATGATATCATTGTCAATACCATGTTTGAGTATGGCTTTCCTAAGCGAGGGTTTTGAAGTGCTTAGAACTAACAATAAATGTCTATTTTCATGTAGTTTTTTCAGTGTCATGATGGCAACTAATAGTTCTTTTTACTGTTCATGGGGAGATATACTGTAATTTCATTGTCAAAAATATCTGTGACTATGCGCAAATCCTCGGGTGTGTTTTGATTAAAATGTAATGAGATATAACCATAGGGTTTAATATTTGCCTACTTGATCTCTGAGAGCAAAATTTTTAGGGGTGTCAGGTTATAACTGTCTATTGAGAGTTATTAGCGTGCTAGAATCACGAACATCTCCTTAGGTGATATAGTAGGTGCAGTTCAAAGCAAGTTTTCGCATACATTTGCTCTGATGAAAGAGATTGTGTAGAACCAGAGTAACGGAAATCTGTTCATGATGAGAGCGAACAGTGAACAGTTGTAGCATTTCCTGGGACCATTGATCAATAGATTCAGCCAGATCGTCAATAATCAGCCAAGAGTTTGGTTCAATAATGCTGAAAACATCAAGTCCCTGTATGAATTGTATCTGCACCAATCCCGCCATGCCAATTGCTTTTATTTTATTGTACGAATCCTGCCAAATACTGTAACAATAGTAGATTTTTTTCGGCTTTTCCACAAACATTTTATCGCAATTTTTAATTATTTTAGTTAAGAGTGTTGTTTTGCCTGACATTGACGGTCCACACAGAAACGATCTGAATGGTGTTTTAAATTGATGCATGTTCCCTTCAACAGTTCACCTAGACAAATAACTGTAGACTATAGCTGTCTAATGACTAAATAGTTTCCCTACTAGTCCGTTCAAGAATAATAATGAGAAGAAGACGAATAAAGAATCATATTTTCTTTTATTATACGCATAAAAATGTAACAACACTTAAAAAATACTACATTGAAAAAAGCACATTAAACATGAAAAAAATACACTTTTTTTAAAATTTATTTATAATAAAAAATACAACAGTTACATAGGCACAAGAAAAAAAACACTTTAATAAATACACTTTTTTTTATTTATTTATAAAAAAATTCAAAATTTATTAGACTATGCACACACTTAAAATAATAATAATATCACATACTTTTATTTACAGCATTTTAAATTTGGAATGGGGCTCCCCCCGGGGGGCGATCGCTGCGGCGGCCGGGAAGCGGGGGAATGGTGCGGCGGGCCGGGAAGCGCCACGGGATGCACCGCGGACCAGAAAGTGGGGCCCGCTGTGGTGGGCCGGGGTGGGGGGAGGGGTTTTAAAAAGTGGAAATTGCTCTGCCTTGCCACACACACACACAGACACACACACACACACAAACACACACACACACACACACACACACACACACACACACACACATTCAAAATTGTTTGTGATAAAGAAAAAAAAGAATTTAAAAACAACCCCAAAAAAAAACCTCCCGCCCAATTTGTACTTTTTAATGAAATTAAGTTAATTTTTCTAGACAGAGTTGTTTTCTGTACTCTATACATTCAACACGCTCTGAAATTAAATAATGACCGTGTGGTAGTACTTCACACCATCCTAAAGTGAAAAAACTGTGTCTGATGTGACCGTACAGATAGTTTTATTAACATTAACAGTTTAGTTTTTATATTGTAAGGAGTGAATCGCCATGACTTTAACTCTTATCACTGAACTAAGTGCTGCAGGTTTTATATGGAGTCTCCTGTCAAAATCATTTTTTACAAATTGTCTAAGCACCCCCTGGCAAATTTGCTTGATTTCCTTGTTGTGCATTTCTACACAGTATACCTTCGGCCCAGGAAAAACACCACTGGATTTCAGATCACTTCCCGTTTCAGATTTAACATTTAAATTTGATTTGGGGCCTGGCGTTTCGCTAGCTCTGGGTGGCGGGATTCATCCCAATTGGTGTTGTCCATTCGTGAGCTAATGTACTCGCCATTTTCCAAATTATTCAATAGGTTTTCAGTTTTGACTTTTAACAGGAGTGAATCAGTGTCCCCGTATTACACTTGAACGTGTCCCTCAATCGGCTACTGTACCTTGTATACATTATAATAAAATGACAACATGAGTTTTTTAGATATTTAAGTTATTGCACTCCCGCATGCAATATTTTATTTAGTATAATGTTTCATTTCTTACAGTGCAGGATCACCACATTAGAGTATATGATTGTGAATGATGTGAAGTATGAATCTGCAATGATTCAAGCACAATCTTTGAGGTTGGTTACAATTTTAGCTGTACTTCTGTTTCGTACCTTTTCGCACATTTTACCGAAGTCTGAGTTCAAAATGAGTTTATAGACTTCTTTTTCAACTTTCGTTTTCGCTTGTGAACGCTTACTGACAAAGGTGTCAATAAACGTTTTCATGTAAGGCTTATGATCAAATTGGAGGGTTCTATGAATCTTTGTGACCTTGAAACCATTGGACACCATCCATTTCAATAACACAAGATGAAAAACGATATTCCGTTTCGGGTTGAGGTCGGCAATTAGTTTTTGTTTTGAAGGTACCCATTGCATACTCCCATCCTCTACTAAAGAAAAATTGTAGGGTCTCAGAGAGTCCCTACCCACCGGTCTATTTATGCCCGGAAAAACAAAGTCTTTTACCGAGTCATGGATTTCCATGGGTATTTAACCGTCAATTTCAACAAACCATCCCTCTGCCCCATTCTCCTCAACACTAGCAATGCCAGGGAATTTCGAAGCCCACGGATTGTCAAGCCATTTATAATTGCCACACGGCAAACAGTAGTGAGAAATTGCCGATGGGTAAAGAGAATTCATATCCAAAAAGACTGCGTCCGACTTTTCATCGGTGTGCTGTCCGGTTGGACAAGTTTTCTTGATATTGTCCCTGTAAAAAAATGTCCACCCCTCATTGATATCTCGACAAACGGATAATGATCTACGTTGGCCATCATACCTATTCCTTCTTTTATGATTTTAAGTATCAATGCCATCACCAGACGAGGAGGGAAAAAAAGATAGGTTAAATCAAACCTAAAGTCTCAATTGATTTTATAAGTTTACTTGCCCACAACGTCCAGAAGAGTGAGTAAGTCAATGGCCAAGCATATTTTACAATAATTCCACCCATTTTTACATCCGCCCTTTGCCCAAACCCTCTTAGCAAATTCATAGTCGCTAGTGGTGCACTCACTCTTAGTAAGAGAATTGTAAAAAGCTTCAATGGGCGGTAATGACACCGCATCTTGCCTCGAGCCAGAGTTGTAATAATCATATGGATATATACCCTTACACCTTAATAAATCATACATTTCATCATTGGGAAAGCGCTGTTTGAGGAGGGGGAAGCTATCAAAATTGTCACTTTTCTGTACCTGAATCAATTGGCTTAAAGATTTTGGGAAGAAGCTGAAAGAGTCTAAAAAACGGATTCTATTCAGGCACGTGTTACCCTTGTCAAATGTTTTCCACATGAATTCTAGCAGCAGTAGCTTCTCCGATGATTTGGGTATGATATTGTATGAAAAAAAACCATCTATCGATGCGTCATCTACAACTCCAACCTTGGCAATGCGAGCCAACTCCGGTATAACAAACTTTAAGTCGTAATTGGAATTGTGTATAAAAACAGGCACAAAATATTGCTTTCTAACGTTTAAATTGCACGACTGATGTGCTACCCCTCTAAAGTTACTACCCCCCGATGTAATTTCCTGCCACAAATGATTATGGTTGATCACCTTCCTCCTCCCCCATTCCCAACACCATCTTCAAATTCTCCCTTGCAAACCCAACACATTTTACGATTTCTAATGGCCAATCTGTCATCTGGTGATAGGAGCATAGGATAGTTTGTGTAACAAAGGCGCGAAATTGCACCGTTCACTGTTTTGATTACACTGACCAATACCGGGCGCATGCAGTCTTCACCGTCACCCAACATTTCAACTACATCCAGCACTTGCATAGTATTTTTCGAATCTCGTTGCGCATGTGCGTAAGAGACCCCTATGGCTTCATTTATTTTAACACGATTCGGGTTTAACAAATCGTACAAATCTGAGAGTTTGGTTTCGCAGTCCAAAGAGATCCTTTTGCTCTGTAGGAGCGTGTTTTGGAAATTTTTAAAACGTAAGATCGCTCTTTCTCTGCTTACCGTCTCCACAGCCTGGTATCCATGACGTTTGCAGTGTTTCATTTGATGCTTTAACTTTAAATCAGTCCAAAATCTTGAGAGGCATGTTGGACAGTAATAACGTTTACTCTGTTCTTAACCTCCCCCAAAACCCTACTAACATCGGTAATTGGATTAAAATGTCCAATTGAATCAGGCTCTGAGGGTGGCGTGTATAGAAGCCACACCCAATGTTCCACTGATTCAATTGAAGGAGCCCTCACTGAAAATAATACGCCCTTATTATCGGAACGATGACCCTCCTCAAATTCTGTTTCATACTGTAACACCGTGACACCAATCTTTTAATGTGCATTAGCCCGCTCGAAAATATCTATTCCTTTTAGTGTTACGAGAAATTGATCATTTAAACAATTAAAATCTACTATGGAGAACTTTGATCCCTCCCTACCATTAAGTGCCATTTCATTCAACTTTTTCTTAGTGGCATCTTTTTGAAGTGGTCTGTAGGCGGCAATTAAAAATGCATACTTGAAACACTGTAGTCTCGTATCGAAACAGATTCGTTGTACCCCCTGACACCCCTTCAAATCTGAATGATATTTTAATTCAATTGCCCTCGGCCCACTCCCCCCTCTTAAAATAAAATCCTTTTTAAATGTACTAATATTAACATTTAAACTTTCAATAAATAAAAACACCGACCCACTACCCCCTTTGTTATAATTTTCCCACTTAGTTTAAATGCTATTAACTCAATTTAGAAAAATCTCCCCATAATTTGATAAATGCGGGCGAATGACCAACATCTCTGTGTGCAAGTATTTCGAATACAGCTCGCTCGCATTTTCATTTAAAAAAATATTTTAGTGCTATTGATGCTTTTAAACTGACCTCCACCCTCACACCCCCATCTGTTGTTCAAGAATGGCTCGAATCTTATTAGCATATAAATGTGTAATGACCTGGGGATATGTTATTATATCCCCTGACACTAGAGAGTTAAATGGATCACTGAATTTGGCACTGTAGACCTTTGTGTGGTGCAAGGCAGAGTTGGAAAGAAAAAATCTGGAAGAGGGGATACTTGCGGTGTTGTTATATCGCTATTACTACTACTACTATGTGTATCATTAACCAGAATGGTGGGGGGGGGGGTAACATAGAAGTGTCAAAAGCACCATCCCCAGTCTCTTCAATTGCATTGGATGGAGGTGGCATGAAGTCCTCTAAGCCTGTTAGTATGTATTCCAGGGTGTTTGGGGATAGCTTATCAATCCAGCCTGTGTTGTCCTGTGACATAATTTCTTTATGAGGACCCGGTTCAGATGCACTACTACTAACAACACCTAAATGCTCTCGCATAAATTTATCTGTTCATTCCGGGTCCTCCACCATGTGAATGTCACAAGTTAAATCATCTAGGCTGGCCATGTCCTCCTAAAAATCATTTATAAAACCCCTATGCCATTCCATATTGTCTAGAACTAATGTGGGTTCATCCCTAAACTCCATTGGTGGTGCTGGGACTGGTTCAGGTCCACCAAAAATGAATGATTCATGACCTGATGAAGATGGTGCTACTAATTCATTAATCTATAGAAAAACAGGTTTATTTTCAATGTGAAATAACCACTATTTTATAAAGTTAAAAAAACCATGTTCATTTTTCACCCCATCCACAAAACTCAATTCCTCCTAGCATTATTTTAACTAAATACTTGCCTCCACCCCACCCCCCCCCCTCCCCAGAAAGTTCAGAAAGAGGCAATAGTCTATTTATCCTGAGGCATTTCAAGTCGTATGTTTACCCTGATATTAAATAAGTACCATTTTCACACCTCCCTCAGAACTCAATTTACCCCCTCCTAGTTTTATTTAATTAAATACTTTTCTCCACCCCCACCCCCAGAAAGTTAAGAAAGAAGCAAAAGACTGCTTTCTTTTACAATAAAACAAACAAAATTATATTCAGCTATCTCTGAGGGGAGCAGAGAAATTTAAAACAATTGTTGGGGCGGGGGTTAATATTTTAATATTTCTGACACACAAACTCTTAGGGTGTTGAAAAAAAATGGCGAGAAGAAAAGGCTAAAAAAAGTTGGAAAGAAATAGGTAGATATTTCTATAATAAGGTAGAAGGTAGAGGTAAAATACCTACATTTCCAAATTCAGACTGCACTTGTATGCATGAAGCTCCTGGCAAAGCGTAAAGGGGGGTGACCTCGCGATCTTAAGTAGACGGGACTGGTACATTATGAGAAGCCATCCACTCTCTTTTCAACTATCTGCCAGGTTGCATAGAGGTTTGCGCAGAGCTGACATTGGTGTGAGAGGCTCCTGGCATTAAAAGTTGTGCGGTTTTTGGCTGGTCCAGAGCATGTGTAATGGAATCAGCATATTTGATGATGGAAGGCCTTGCAGCTTGCATCGATGTGGCATCGTTCCATCTTGCTCTCTTTTCAGGGGGGAGTAATTGTAGGAATCCTCCTCCTTAAAAAAAGAAGAAAAATTTATTATGGAAAAATTATTCCCCTTTTTACAGAAGAAAAAATGAAGATATTTATGCACAGTTTCAACTAACTATGGCTAAGTTTGTTAAAGGCGAGCTATTTTCTTGTGAGAACAAACAAAATCAGAAAAAAATGTTCATTGTTCATTTAGTACCAACGAAATTAGACTAAAAACAAAGATATTTATGCACAGTTTCAACTAACTACGGCTAAGTTTGTTAAAGGCGAGCTATTTTTTTGCGAGAACACACAAAATCAGAAAAAATGCTCATTGTTCCTTTAGTACCCACGCAATTAGACTAAAAATTAAGATATTTATGCACAGTTTCAACTAACTACGGCTAAGTTTGTTAAAGGCGAGCTATTTTCTTGCGAGAACACACAAAATCAGAAAAAAATACTCATTGTTCCATTAGTACCCAACGCAATTAGACTAAAAATTAGGATATTTATGCACAGTTTCAACTAACTACGGCTAAGTTTGTTAAAGGCGAGCTATTGTCTTGCGAGAATACAAAAAATCATAAAAAAAATGTTCCTTTAGTACCCAACGCAATTAGACTAAAAATTAGGATATTTATGCACAGTTTCAACTAACTACGGCTAATTTTGTTAAAGGCGAGCTTTTTTCTTGCGAAAATACACAAAATCAGAAAAAAAAATTTTCAATGTTCCTTTAGTACTCAACGCAATTAGAATAAAAATTAAGATATTTATGCACAGTTTCAACTAAGTACGGCTAAGTTTGTTAAAGGCGAGCTATTTTCTTGCGAAAACACACAAAATCAGAAAAAAATGTTCATTGTTCCTTTAGTACCCACACAATTAGACTAAAAATTAAGATATTTATGCACAGTTTCAACTAACTACGGCTAAGTTTGTTAAAGGCGAGCTATGTTCTTGCGAAAACATAAAAAATCAGAAAAAGAAAATGTTCCTTTAGTACACACGCAATCAGAAAAAAAAATTTCCTTTAGTACCCACGCAATTAGACTAAAAATTAGGATATTTATGCACAGTTTCAACTAGCTACGGCTAAGTTTGTTAAAGGCGAGCTAAAATCCAAATTAATAGAAAACTTGAATTTCTTCCCAAGAAAATATTTTGAATACGATTTGGCTGTATATCAATTCTGAGATTAGTCTCCTATTCTTTAATTAGCAACTTCCTTAATGATATAACTATATAAATATCCATAGATATCCAAAATTAATACAAAACTTAAATTTTTTTCCGAGAAAATATTTTGAATACGATTTGGATGTATATCAATTCTGAGTTTCTGGTTAGAATTACACAAAGCCCGTATTAATCATTCCCATTACTAAATACCAAACCTTTGTTTTCATAATTTAGATAAGGCACTTGTGAAGTCTGGTTCTAAAAACGACCCTTTTTGTAATATAAACACAGATGGTTTTAGACCAGAAGGGAAAGTACACTCTATATTTGATAATGGGAAATGACATTTTTTGAACGAAATAACTATTTCTAAAGAATTAAACTTGTAAACAGAGGAGAGGAGGGGGGATGGGATTTACATAATGGAAAAAAGAGCGTATTTTACGTTTTCTAGCGACTATAATCATCATATTGTAGAGTTTGTAGTGTTGGGGGGAGGGCTATGTCCCCTGAAATTTGAATTTACTAGTGGGGTGGTAAAAAGATTTTATTTGGAAATAAATTAAGAAAATTTACTAAACTTTACTCACATTATAAATCGAAGTTGGCATAGCTTCAAAGTCAATAATATATAGTGTATTATCCATGGTATGTTAAAACATTACGGAAATTTAATCGTAATGCATGGCCATTATATACAAAATCTCAAGGACGATAGAAAATCACTCTTTTTTATTTGTATCCAATCATCAATCAAGTTATCGTATATGGAGCAACATCCGCTGTCACTGATTGGCCCTAAAAAACGGATATTGCCTCAAAAACCACTCTGGTTGTGTTATATAATCTCGACTATACTCTCAAAACTTGTTGGACCACTTTATTGGTTTGCCAGATCTTTTTAAATGTGCACGTGAAACCGAAGTGTATATTCTTGTGCAATTGATATCAATAGCAAAAAAAACAGTCTGATTGTCTTATACGGCCTTGACTATAGTTTCAAAACATGCTTGGCCACTTTATAGGTAAAGGATTGGTCGCATTTTCTAATGTAATCGTCAAACCGCACTGCCTAAGGTGTAGGTTTTCTTGTACGGTTCATTTCAATAGATGCATTACTACTCACGCACCCGTGATCTTTCTTCTGGCAAAAAAACGCAAAATTCCATATTTTTGTCGATAGGAGCTTGAAACCTCCGTAGCAGGGTTCTCTAATACGCTGAATATGATGATGTGATTTTCATTAAGGTTCTATAATTTTTAGCAGGTCTTTCCCCCTTTTTTCGAAAATCAGCCAAATTTCTCAGGCGCGTAACTTTTGATAGGTTGGACTAAACTTGATGAAACTTGTATATTTGAAATCAGCATTAAAGTTTGATTCTTTTGATGTATCTATTGATATCAAAATTTCGTTTTCTACAGTTTCGGTTACCATTGAGCCGGGTCACTCCTTACTTACAGTTCGTTACCACGAACTGTTTGATCGATTAATGTTGCTGAATGTTGAGGAACGCGCGTTGGAATCCCTAATAAAGGAAATAAATCAGGACTAACCGTAAGGTTAAGAAACTCATTATCCAAACATCCGAATGTATAAGATTAAAATTGAAACCGCCAATTTCAAATAAACTGGGAAGTACTCAACTGTATCTCATTCAAAACACGACCAAACCCAAGTTCAGATTCCTCCCTTGGAGTACACGGTGGCTTACATACCTCACTTATCAAAACCCTATTGCCGCCAATTTCCAGCTCAAGAGTAAGAGTTTCAACCTTATTTTTATACCAAAATGTAACAATCCTCCCTTACACTTACATTAGCCATAAGATGCTCCTTAACAAGAAATGCTAAGCCTCCACGTGTCTTTGTCTTTCTGTTTTTGACAACAAGTTGATATCCTGGAAAATTAAAAAGCGACAAATAATTTTCTGACGTTAAAAAAGTCTCACATAGGCATGTAATATAAACTCTGTAATTCGTACTATCAAGCATCTGCAGAATCTCACGCAGAATCTACGACGGTGTCACGTGACAATTCCATTGACCAAGACAAAACAAATTTTCATTAGCATTAATACCGAAGAAATTAGATTTAGATAAAAGCTATCTCTATTCCGTCGAAATGTGATAGAACTTTTCTGCGCAATGTTAGCATTAAGAATATCTCCAGCTCGGAACAGATTGTTTTCAAAGGTCCTTAGCCTCTTACCACAACTTTAACTTAACTTCGTGCAATACATCTTCTAAAAAAAAATTTCATAAAAATCGAGCAAGTAGTGAAAATATAACAACTTTTAGCTTTTACCATACGCTATAAAGCAATATCGTCAATAGACCATAAACGACGGGGAAACAAAACACTAGTAAGACGTACATAAATCCGACTTTGATCAGACCACTCTTGCTCATTCCCGTATCTATCCCGTGCTAAGTCCAGAACATCATGTCTTCGTTTCGTCAGATTTTCCGACACAAAAAAAAACAGTGCGAGCCAATTTGAATTTCCTTTGTAAACTTTAGAAGTAAGGTCCTCAGACTTAAATTTGCATCCTGTTTACTATTACGTTTGCTTAGCTTGAATCTTTTAATTCCATCAAATCTTGATTAGATATTTCAAGCTCCATTTTGTTTGTCATAATGTCAAGAACTACTGACTTTAAGTCATTATTGGAAGGTTGTTTAACTCCATTGAACATGAGGTTTTGGTTGTTTGGTTGTTTTTTGATTGTTTCAAAGCTATGAAGTTTTTGGGCAGCATTTCATATTTTCAGTGTTGCAACGTTGAACCGTGAAAATGAACACACAAATCTAATTTAAGCATGCTTTTCGTCCGTAGAAACTCAACCATTAGCAACTGTTGATTTCCAAAGACTGCTACGCCTCCAAAGAAAAGCTAGATCTTAAGCTGCTTCTTGCCATATATGTTTTCAGCTTATTTCATGATGATTTTATCTATATTTGTCGTTTTTAACTTGGCACCCGCTACTACTATAAACTGCATAATTGCATTTGCATGTCTTTTCATCAAAATTGAATGATCGAATTTTTCATACCTTTTAAGATACGTGCAAATCCATAAATGACTTATTCAAACAATCAGATTTCGTTGTCTCTGGTCCTTGACATTTTAAAGTCTAAAACTTATAACCCAAATTCTTTGAAATCTTGAAACTAAATTTCAAATTCTTATTAAAAAATTTTGAATTTTACAAAATAGTCAAAATTTTACAAGTCGTTCAAAACTTCAAATTCTTCAAAAATACTTCATAATTTAAACCCCTTCAAACAAAACCTGCCAAAAATAGATTCAGATTTTGTCTTCTTGCAAGTTAGGATAATATCATGTACTCCTATTGGTTTTAATTAGAACAAGATTAGAACCATAGACTTAAGCCGTTTGCTTTATTCCCTTTTCTACGGGGTTGCCAACTGTTGCACGACAGCGCTATATTAGCACTATTTTATTATGTGTAGCATTGTACCAGATGTTCAGTACTAATGAATTACTACTAAAATAGAAAGAAAGTGCAATTTTAGCATTATTACAACCAATTTATTTTACTATAGCACCAAAAATCGCTCTATAGTACCCAACCTGAAGTAATAGCCCATCGCCCTTCGCATGATCATCGCCCTATATTAAGTGTTGCCAAATTTTGAAGAAAACACCCTTCGCCGATTGCCAAATCTTTCAAATTGATTAAAGTGCTGCCAAATTTTGTCTCCTGTATTGGAGACAAAATTTGTCTCCAATATAGGAAATACTTTTGGGAATACTTTAACACAATTAATTCAGAGCAGAGGAAATACTTTAACACAATTAATTCAGAGCAGAGGAGTTTCTAAGGGTTCAGCTATTACTTCAGGCTGGTTTATATTAATTCAGAGCAGAGGAGATTCTAAGAGAGATAGCCCATCGCCCTATGTTCAGTTAAGGCTGGTTATAAGGGATATTAAGTGTTTGTAAGTCATCAAAAGCATTTGTAAGTGATGTAGAGCTTTTATAAGGGATCTAAAGAGTTTTTAGGTTATCTAAAGTGTTCATAGGTGATCTAAAACGTTTACAATTGACCAGAAGTGCTTATAATCGTTCTAAAGCAATTCTAAGTATTCATTAGCGTTTACAAGTGATTAAAAGTGTTTAAAATGATTTTGGTTATTTGTAAGTAATGTAGAGTTTTTTTAAGTGATCTCACGGTATAAATTTGCCTTTGCATTACAAATATTTTAAATCGCTTAAAGCGATCGAGAGCCTTTATCAAGATTTTTTAGTGTTTATAAGTGTTTGATGTCTTTATTATCTAAAGAATTTATTGTTATCTTAGGTGCTTTTAGATGTTCTAAGGCAAATAAGTGGTTTAAAGTGCTTATAAATGATCTAATGGCCAGGGTGATGGGCCATTACTTCAGGCTGGTTATAAACCAGCCTGAAGTAATACCCCTTAAAATCTCCTCTGCTCTAAATTAACATAAACCATCCTGAAGTAATAGCTGACCCCTAAGAATCTCCTCTGCTCTGAAGTAATTGTGTTAAAGCATTTCTAATAGTTCTTTAGGTTATAGGAAAAAAATTTGGCAACACTGTAATGAATTTGAAAGACTGGGCGATCGGCGATGGGTGTTTTCTTCAAAGTTTGACAACACTGAACATTAGGCGATGGCCAGGGTGATGGGCTACTACTTCAGGCTGGTCTATAGCACACAAATTTGGGCAATTGTAGTACTTTGCAGACTGACTGTGGTGGCAATACTACTTTTCTATGGCTATGAAGAACTTTGAAAAAATGGATAAAGTACATTTCCTCACTTGCAGAATAGGTAACCTGGTGAAACAGAAGCACATGCCAAAAGAGCTGTTGATTACTACCAAGGCTAAACGCCTCAGCTGTCGCTCGAGCAAACAAAAAGCCTCCAACTAGCGTAACGGTTGTTTTTTTTTCCATCAGAGATTGGAAGCATAAAGAAAAACGTGTATAGTTTTTTTGGAGAGTTGGTAACCATTCCCGTATAAATTCTTTTGATTGTACCTTCCGTACAAACTGAAAGTTTCTTTTAAGTCCCTGTTATTTTACAATAATCTGCTACGTCCAATTTGTTGTGGCTTTAACAAGACCTGTCATAGGGAAAAACGTCGATTTGTGTATATTAAAACACAAAAGGTATAAAACCGAATACCAAGCAAGGCCAGCTATGGTGGTAGAGTCTAAGACTTCAAATCGTGTGTCGTAGCTACGAGCCCGAATGTGGTCTTTTTTTGAGAATGTCCTTTTTGGGCAGAAGTTGCTTTTATGGAGAAAAAACTGAAAATTCTAAGCATTTAGATGGAGAAAAAATTCAAATAAAGGGGAGGGGTTTTTTTCTCTTCGCAAATGAGAATTTTCGAATTTACGTTTAGATAAGCCTGGCAGGTCTTGCCTCATAGCTTGGGAATCAAGTCAAGAGTTTTGTTGGGTGTGGGGAAAGTTGATTTCGAATTTTATGTTGGAAGAGGAGAAAAGAATGAAAAAAGAAATGCGTGGATAATTTTTTTTCAATTTTTGAAAAAATATTTTTTTTATCAAATCATAATAGATAATAGAATCATAGAATCATAGAATCTATTATGATTCATAATAGAATCATAATAGATAATAGATCAAATCAAATCATAATCAAATCATAGACCCAGAGGCAATAGCATTCTGATCGAACAAATTATCCAACGATCACAGATAAATTTAGCAGAAAAGGCGGTCGTGTACGGTCTTGGCTGTTCGATCCGCTAGAAGCTCTTAGGGATCGTTTGCTAGAACAACATTCCCATAGGGGATACTCTGGAAACGGCACGCGTTCCTGGATATGTCAAAAGATCTTATCATGTCTTTTCAGGTATACTTTCAAGGTGTACAGGTATAATATACAAAGATCAGGTGCACTTTTAAGGAATGTTGGAGAGGACGGGTGGATCCCGAATTTAGAGTCGAGGGAGGAACACAGGTAAATCACAAGACGCTATGTAAATATAGATCACCGAAATAGTATACCTGCAATATGTCGGGGACAGCTTGGGGGAGACAGTTTAAGCTTTTGGATCATACTGAGAAAAAGAAGGGGAGCGTAGGTCAAGGGTTCTTTAAACTTGTGTTGGCGAGGGGGAAGGGGCTTATCTTTTTTAATCCACAAAAATACTTTCGTATTATAGCTCCAATGGACTCATAATCTAAGCACGGTTAAGTAGCAATGTAAAAAAAAAAACAAAAAACAATTTGGGTTGCTAGGTTATCAAAATCGTGTGAATGCAACATCTCGGGAACGGCATGGTGTATCAAGTTGCATCCAAGGCAGATTTAAGAGTTCTTCGGCTAATAATTGCATATAAGTTTTGCTTATTGATAGCATATTGGTATGAAGTAATGTTGTCTCGTGTTTTTTTATCTTCTTTTTTTAAAAAAGATGTTGTGGATGGAATAATGTAAAAAAAAAAACAAAATGAGGAAAAGTATTAATGGTGTATAATGTATAGCGCGGCGCGGAGCGTACCGGGTTGTGATTGGAGTTCTTATGGATTGGTCTTGGCTTTCAGTGATACTAGGCCTGGAAACAGTAGTAGTGTTTTTTGGTTTTGATGAAGATATTTATGTTTCTAAATTAAAAGTTGCGCAGATTAATCGTACTGAGGGAAAACGACTTGGAATGGAGATTACTTTTCTTTTGGTTTTGTTTTTTTAATTGTTATTTTTTATTATGGTTTGCTGGTCTTTTGGGGCATGGTGTGGTTTCTCTTAACGTGGGGTTAATATTTGATAATGGATAGAGATAATCGTGAAATTCCATCATCAAGGTTAAAAGAATTTGAGCGGAATTCTCTTTCATTTCAGTCAATTTTTCAAACTATTGTAGCTGGTGATGATGAAGATACTTCTAGTAATTTTGATATCCCAAAAAATCAATATATATTTATGAATGAGCTGGTAAGAAAAAATGTAAATACAAGTAGGATGTCGTTTTGGAATTTCCGGGGTTGGAGGACTGCGCAGGATGTGATTGAAACTTTTTTGTCGGATTCAGATACAGATATATTAGGCCTATTTTAAACTTTTTTAGATGATTTTTCAATTGAAAATATACATGTAAAAGATTACCAATTTTTTCACATCGGTCGGAAAAGACAAAAACAAGGGGGTCTAGGTGTTTTGATTAAAAATTGCATACCAGCACGTATAAGGATTGATTTTTTGCCAATGAATATTGAAATGATTTTTGAATCTTGTGTAGTTGAATGCTCTTTTCCAAATAATCGGAAGCTTTTAATTGCAGTTATTTACCGTACTCCGTCATCCAGCCAGATAGAATTTAAAAATCATTTTGAAAGTATGTTGGATAAATTAGCTAGTCTTAATACTCCTTATTTAGTTATGGGTGATTTTAATATTGATTTAATGAAACTCCTATCTGCAGATCAGAATAGAATAGATAGAAATATTTTGCAGTTTTTGGAAGGCCCACTATCTTATGGACTAAACCCCGTATGTTTTGTGCCCTCTAGAATAGCTGATACATCATTTTCACTTATTGATAATATTTTTTCACCTTATAGTGCTGTTAATACATTTATTATTCCTGATGATTCATCTGACCACTGTATAATTATGTCTGATTTTCTTATAAATTTTCCGCATAATAAAAAAAATCAAACCAAGCGTAGAGATTTTTCACATAAAAATGTGTTAAGGTTAAAAGAAGGGCTTGGTGATGTTGATTGGAGTCCTGTAATTGATGAGAAGGATCCGAACCAATCATTAGATAAATTTTATTATATTATGAATGAAAAGCTTGATCTTTTTTGCCCATATAAAAGCCCAAGAGGAAAGAAACTTACCCCAAAAAAACCTTGGATAAATGAATCACTTTTGAGATCTATTAATGAGAAAAATCGTTTATATAAAATTAGAATAAAATATCCCACGGAAATGAATATAACGCGTTTTAAAAATTATAAGAATATGCTGGTAAGGATCCTTAGAGTAAGTGAAAGACGTTATTATGAAAATTCTTTTCGAAATTCAGATTCCCCTAGAAAAACTTGGAGTTTAATTAAAGATAAAATTGGAAGAAATAAAAAGTTGTTACACCCTGAAGTGTTATTTGATATTAATGGTAAAGAATTTAGAGGACCACAAGCTGTTGCTAAGAAGTTTAGTGAATATTTTGCTAGTATTGGATCATCTGTTGTTTCAGGAGAAGTTGACCTTTCTTCCCCAAGGTCGCATAAAAAATATCTACCGCCCACTGAAGATACGAGCATATTTATGGCCCCGGTTACTTTTGCAGAATTTCAAAAGGTCATTAAGAATTTAAATTATGGTAATTCATTGGGATATGATGAACTTTCAACTAATTTGCTAAAAAATATTGCAGGTGAAATTTTTGAACCATTGCTTCATATTTTAAATTTATGTATTTTCTCAGGTACATTTCCTAAAAGATGGAAAATTGCACGTGTAATACCATTGCATAAAAAAGGAGATAAATCTGATACAAATAATTATCGTCCTATTGCAATTTTATCACCATTGTCTAAAGTATTGGAAAAGATTTTAAAAGGAAGGATTACTAATTATCTAGATAAAATAAATTTTTTTACCAAACATCAGTTTGGATTTAGGGCAGGCCATTCGACGGAACAAGCAGTTGCAGCTCTTGTATTAGAAATAAATGAATGATTAGATAGTAATTATCATGTATCTACTGTTTTTTATGATGTTAAAAAAGCGTTTGACACTTTAAACCATGAAATTCTTTTTGATAAAATGGAAAATTCCGGTATAAGAGGGAAAGGACTAGAAATAATAAGATCATACCTTTATAGACGTAAAATCGTGGTAGATGTTGATGGACATTTGTCTAGTTTAAATGATCTTGAAGATATTGGTGTCCCACAAGGATCGGTATTAGGTCCGCTTTTATTTTTGATGTATATTAATGATCTCCCACGATGTTTGCTGGGAAATAATGGTCTTGCAATTTTATTTGCAGATGACACAGCTGTTTCTGTTAAAGCGAAGGATTCATCTAAATTGATTCAAAATCTGTTTAACACTGTTAGTTCAGTTAATCGATGGTTTGTATCTAATTATTTAGTACCGAATTTTAAGAAGACTGAATTTATGGTTTTTGGTCATTCAAAACGTGCTACTAAAAAAATTTCATGTCAGGACCTTCAAGTTGGTGAGCATAAAATACGTAGAGTTCAATCATATCGTTATTTAGGAGTTTTTATTGATCCCCTTTTGTCATTTCAAACTCATATTGATCATTTAAGGGTGAAACTTTCGCAAAATATTGGGTCTATGTATCGTTTGCGACATGTTTTTCCATTTTCAATTTTATAAATAATTTATCATTCTTTGATTGCTCCTTATTTAAATTATTGCACAATTATTTATTTAAATACTTTTTGGACGCATATAAAACCCCTACAGATCCTTCAAAATAAAGCAGTGAGAATACTTGGATATTTTTTGCATCGTCCATCAAAACTTAGAGATGCATCGGAAACTGAAACATTATTTCTTTTCTTGAATTTATTAGATCTGAAACATATAAGAGAACTTAATATATCAATATGGCATTTTAAAATACAAGATCCTAGTAGTTATTTTTATGAAAAATCTCTGTTGATTCTGCCCCTCCTTCGGCTCTTAGGTGTTCTGGAACATATCGAATTCCCTTTGTTAATTGTGAAAGATCTAGATTTTCAATTAGATACCAAATACCATTTATTTAAAATAAATATAGGCTGAAAGATAGAATTCAAATCGAGTCATTTCGGCAAATATCAGTTCTAAGGAAGAAAATATTAAAATTATGTATTGACCTGTGATGGTGGAATAGAAATTTTTTTATTATTATTATTATTTTTTTTGTTTATATTTGTTACCCATGTTGGGATAGCCTTCCATGCCCCACTTGTCCAGCGTTTGTTTTCTTTATGTTTGTTATGTTTTTTGTTTTTTTCTTTAACCAGGTTTTTTTTTATTTCTCTCCTTTGTTATGATGAGGAAATATTTTTTTTTTTTTTTTTTTTTTTTTTTTTTTTTTTTATTATTATTATTATTAATGCCCAATTTTACGAGCTTTGCTCTCTGTTGGGGGTATATGTTTTTTTGTTATGTTGATTTATTCAAATAAAATCTTCTTCTCTTCTTCTTATGTCCCTCATAAGGTTCCTTTTTGTTGAAAAATTAAAACTTTAAACCTTGTTAGATGGTGGTCGGAGGATGACTAAAGATCACTGACATGCCATTCTTTTATCAGTCTTTCATGCTGTGAACGGCTGTTGTTACATCTTGCAATTCTATTCTTCTTGTTATTAAAGTGGAGCTTGATCCCTGACTGCATGACTCAAGTCTCTCCCTAACTAGGTGTTCTAAGAGCTCAAGACCTCTCCCATTTGTGGTTGGGATTTCCCGTAAGACGTTGTTCACATTTTTGTTACACCATTAGAGTCAGGAGAACCTTTTCACTCTTACAATATTCCCCCTGTTCTATTACCTTAGCTTGTGGTGCTTATTCATCATGTGGCATAACTAAACAAAACACTGGACATTTCTGGCCGATTAGATTTGTCACAACTATGTCTACTGTATCTCTAGACCAGTTCTTTGATAATTTCCAAGCATATAAAGATTGGAATGACAAATGCGTTCTCTGGGAGTAGTGCTTACCTTATTATATACATGGATTTTAGCTCCTCTGGTCTTCCTTGAGGAGGTTGACATTTCTGGTGATATTCCATGGCTCCTGTACGATTTGTAGGATTGCCCCTACTAACAAGGCTAATAAATTTGGTAGCGTGATACAAACTGAGGCGTTGGGTAAGAAATCGGTACTCGGAATTCAGTGACAACTGATTTTATTTACAAAAGAAGATAAAAGGAAAAATATTCTAATTCAGTTTTTGTTGAATATTTTCAAACCTCTTCTAGGTCTAATGATCTACTTGTTCAAATCCACCAATGTTTACCGAAAAGAAAAAGATTAAGTTAATCCTAAGCTAACAAGTGTTTCAACTTAAAAAGGGTTACACTGGAACAGCTAGTCAAGGTTTGAGTTCTGGGCTACAAAAATCTTTAAGTTCAAGCTATTTTTGAGCTAAGCTAAGAAGAACCGTTCTTTCTTTTAATTAAAATTTTAAATAGCCCGAACAAAAAGGTTCTCTTATTACTTCTTGAAAAGGGTTGTGTATTCTTTTGACCTTTATTAAATGTTGAGTTTAAGAGAGAAACATAATTGAAAATTTCTTGAGATAAAGGCTTAGAAATTCTTAAGCTGAGATTATTGTTCCCCTTTTTCCCCTAACCAGCTTGTATAAACATTGAGGTCATCTTTGTATAAACATGCAGTACGGGTTAACGAAATGAAAGAATGATTAAAAGGGAACGGTGTTCCTCTTCGTATAAACGTCGGAAGATTGCACAAGGGGGGGGGGGTGTTAATTTATGTTATTTTCCGATAATTCCAATTTTTGGATATAAGGTCTTTATAAAGTCAAGCTAAGCCTCAAGGGACTTTAGGCTGACAAGGGGAAGCACAAATGGCTCTCCTAGCTTTCTCTTCTTGGTTAAGGTTTCCTTTCCCCTTTAAATCCTCAGGTATTCAAAGCTTACATTTCTGGGAAGAAATTTAATTTGGCTTATTCTAACCTTAAAAATGCTGTTTTGTCCAAATGGCTCAAGCCTTGTCTAGGTGGAAATGCTAATGGAACTATAAGTCCCAAAATCATTAATTTCTCTTATATACGTACTAAAATTATTTCCAAGTGACAGAAAGCCTTTTAGAGGTTTTTTCTTCTTATTTTAACCTTTATCTTCAAACTTTTATCCCCAAGGAGAATTTAATACAGACAGTGGTAACTTATCGTAATTTACAAAGTAAAACACTTACTCTTTGTTTCCGAGGCAAAACTACCCGATTTGTCTCTCATCCATAATTTATATTTTCTTTGCTACTTGATCCGTTTAGTGACCTTCCCTCCATCCTAGCCAATCAACCACCTTTTGTTAAAAGTAGTTTCTTTCCAGTCTTTTAATGCCTTGCAAAACTGGTCTAAATTAGGTCTTAAAATATTTATCACGGGTTCAATTTTCGTTTGATCCTTGGACATAGAGTGTCACTACAAGATTTATGACTAGTTATGCAAAGAGAAGTTATTTCAAATTCAAGCGAATTTGAAATTGTTGCTATATTTCTGATCTATGAAGCGAAAGGTAATTCCAAGCTTTAATAAAATTGAGTTACGAATTTTACACAAAATAAGGCCTCCTTACAGATTGCTATGTGTGTGTGACTGTGCAATCAGCCTCCAAGGATTAGAGGAAGCTGCTTCAGATGCTTTGCTGGAAATCCTCCTCTTCCACGCTCTTAGCTTCTTCAGATTCAAATATGTTATCCGCGAATTAATATTCGATCTTATTTCCATTAATGATAAAATATTTCAGAGTTAAAAATGGACTGAATAGAAGTCATTTGAGATTAGACAATAAAAATACAATAGGAATAAATTTATTGAAAAGAACTAACATCACTAGCTCTAAACAATCCCTCTTATACACAAAATTTGCTATAACCAGAATTTTTACATATTATATTAAACAGAATTTGAACCTATAAACAAGATATTAAATAATAATTAGAATTAGCATTTATCGTAATGCTATTACATATATCGTAAGCAACTTTTAATAGTGAAATATTGTATAAAAAGGAAATTATCACCCATCCTACGGCACAAAATAGGGATGAAAGCCAAATTATAATAATAAAAGTTTTAATTTTAGATTATCTGAACCGACCAGAGGCCAATTTGGTGAACTCCATATAAAAATCAGTAGAGAAAATCTAGAATCATATTAACTATTATTTTCAATTTTAGTCAAGTCCGGTAACAAATCAGGTCCAAAAAGTCTAAAGAAAATTGGCCATTTGTAGGTAGTAAGGCCCTTCCAGGTACCACAACACCCATATGAAAGTAGGTTTATCGGTACTTCTAAAGTTATTTTAATAGTCTAGTCTTCCGTTTAAAATGATCTTAACCATCTCGTCAACCATGTTACCATTATGAGAGCATCGTGTTAACTTGCTGGCGACTTTGCGAATAAATAAAATATTCTACCTTCACTGCCTAAGATAGACCTAAAGGCTTCTTCACTCATCATGAGCCCTACTCGCTGCCTATCCATCCCATTTTTTTAACCTGAATTCATAAAATTCTTAAACGATATTGGAACTGGGCACCTAGAAGTCCTGGAAGCTCTATTGTTTTTACGAGCATCATTACATTTACATATAAATTTACAAAAATAAATACCAAGGAACCTGTCGGTTCGTTAGGCCAACTCCAACTTCTCACACATAATCCACTTACTGTGAAACAACCGATTACTTTGAAAAAACGGATCTCTCTTCAAATCTCCTTTATGCAAAGGACAGACCGTGGCCTCTTTTAATCGCGGAGAAAACTCACCATGTTTCAGTGATAAGCTAATTAAATATACAAGGTAGGGCAACGAATATACTATTACTAATTTAAATGTTTGCAGATTGAGATCACTCACAGACGAATTTGACATCATTAACCCTATTATTTGCTTCATCTTGTCCAGATTAGTTTCAGCAATATTTATGTTCACCCCCCCTAAAAACCTCTTTCATCTTTAAAAGGTTCGGAAGTTTTACTGCTATCATTATATGAAATTTCAGTTACTGATCCACCTACCTTTGAAAAAATTTTATGTTTGAAGTGTTTTATGGCAAATTTCATGACTTTTAGTAGAATTGGTACTCCTATTATTCAAAAAACTTACATTTGTCTGAATGGTGTATTTTTAAATACAGGCTCTTAGTGTTAAATATTTAGGTATTTATCTTGATTGATTTAGGTTTTTATCATTCTCTTATCAATCCGTATCTGTATTATGGTTTCTTGCTGTGGACTAGTTCTGGTTGTGTCAAGTTTTAAAAGAGTTCAAACCTTACAAAATAAAGTTGTTCGTGTCTTAGGAGATTATGTGATATTTGAAAAAAGTTCTTTGAGTTGCTTCACTAAACTAAAAATTTTAAATGCTTACAAGTTAAGAGATTATTAACTATCTATTTTTGTTGATCAATGTTTGAATCGTTATTCACTGGAGCGCGTTTGGGAAATTTTTTGTCTAACTCTATTCATCATTGTTGTGAAACTAGACATTCTTCAGGGATACTGCCTGATGGTCAGAGTGCTCAAGAAGGGTCTTTATTTCCGCATTTTGCAGAATCACAGCTGTGGAATTCTCCCCCGGAGGGTATAAAGGTGGTAAATAATGTTACCCAGTTCAAGAGTGGTAACATTACCTTCTGGGAAGTTGTTAATGATTTTTTTTTGTGATTCTTGATCTATAGGTGAAGCATGAATATATATTAGTAGATTATAAGGAAGGAAACTACCATCATATACAACCCAATGGGTTTTTCCGATGATTGTTGAAAGATAATGTAAGGGTTATTTTCATTAATAAATTATTTCTCTCTCTATCTCTCTAAAGTGGGCCAGATTAAGTTTAGTATTAAAAGGTTTGATCAATTTGAAAAATATTTCAGGTATTGGACAATTCTAAATGTTTTGAAATTATTTCTATTCGTATTATTTCTATTTCTATTTAAAAATTATTACTGTTTCTATTTTAAAATTTGGATTTCAAAATTAATTCTATTTCAATATTTTTTCTATTTGTATATGTTTTTTTCCATAGAAACTGGGACATAAATCCAATTGACTTGATTTTTCTCAATTTTTACCAGAATATTATATTGCTAATCATAGAGGATTGGTCTGAACGTCTCTTAGTAACTTAAAACAATTATAAATGAAAATCAGGTAATCATTTTTAGCAGCTTAACTTTGGGAGCCTATATTTCGTGATTTGCTTTTAGAACAGTAACCTTTATAAAATAACAAGCCCGAATTTAGCTTCCACAATAGGAAAAGTTCATCGATGGAAAAATAAATTAGTATAAAAATATACAAAACAATGGGTGAATCCATCCCAAAAAATGTTTAACAGAAAGCTTTTTTTAGGTGTTTTTATTTTCTTTGGGATCTCTTTGTTAAGAGTTTTACATGAAGTTATTTACTTCAATATTTTTCATCTTACTTTATATAATTGGTAAAGCGAGTCAAAAGTGATTGGAAGGCAACCAACCCCCTCCCATAGTCGTTTTAGCTGCCCCTTTTTAGCCCACGAAGACAACCGATCAACAATTTGAGTCAGCCACTCCGTTCGAAAAAGTCGGAAGATCGAATAATTATACCTTCGAAGATGAAAAGACCCCCTACAGCCCCTGGAGCAAGGGCTACAAATTATGCGAGTTATCCATTATTGACATAAACTTTTTATTATTTGGATATCAGAGCAGGTTTTATCTTGCGTTTCCGAAAAGGCCAAGGGTATAAAGCTGAAAGTTTTAGGGAATTACGAGGGGAATACGGAACTAAATTAAAAAAAAAACAATGTGTGCATGCAGGTTGTCTAAAGGGAGTATCTGTAAAATTGCAGTAGAGGCTGTGGATATTAAATTCAATTTTGGGCTTTTTATCGGCGGGGGGGGGAGTGTTGAACTATCAAAAGACGCATTATACATTGTACATGTACATTGAGAATGTCATTACGGTGTTTAAGTGTATTCAGTTGAAAATTGTAGGACATGGTGAGGAACATGTAAAACTAAATCGAAATAAATTATATGCGTCAAGGTTTTCTAAAGGTTGTATTTACAATAGCTTAGAAAGGTAATGAGTATTAATTTGAAAATTCCAGGCAATAATGAGGGGAATGTACTAACTAAATAAAAGACAAAAGTGCATCCAGGTTTTCAAATAGCGTATCTGCAATATCTAAAGAACAGCCAAGGGAAACAAGTTGAACCTTTCAGGAAATGCTGCTTGAACTAAATCAAAATCCACTATGTGCAAATAAGTTGTCAAAAGGGTTTATCTGCAATGTCCTTGGAACGGTTAAAGGAGTTAAGTTGAAAATTTCAGAGAATGTTGAGGCAAATGTTGAGCTTAATCAAAATACACTGTGTGCATCCCGATTGCCAAAATGGCGTGTCTGTGGTATCTCAGGAACTGCTAAAGGTATTAAGCTGAAACTTTCAGGAGATGTCGAGGAAGATGTAGAACTAAATCGAGGGTTTCAAAGAATGTACATTATGTTCATCCAGAATATCAAAAGGGCTAAATGACAGTATCCAGGGAACGGCTTAGAGTACAAAACTGAAATTTTTTAGGCTATGCTAAGGGGATGTTGAACTAAATCAAAAGACATATACATATCCAGGTTTTCGAAAGGGCGGACCTTCAATAAAGCAGGAATGTCTGAGGCTATTACATTGAGACTTTAAGGGAATGATGAGAGGGATGTTGAATTAATCTTAGGACACTATGCGCACCGAGGTTTTAAAAAAGCTTATCTACTATATGACAGGAAGGGCTAAGGATATCCATTTCAAACTTTCCGGGATTATCAAGACAGATGTAGAATTAAATCAAAAGACACTATCTGCACTCGAGTTACCAGAAGTGTGTATTTGCGATATCTCAGGGATGGCTAAGGTTACTAATTTGAAACTTTCATGAATTTTTTTATGGGGGAGGGGGTGTTGAAGTAAATAAAAAACACTATGTGCATTCAGGTTGTCAAAAGAGAATATCTAAAATACCTCAGGAACAACTAATGGTGTTGAGTTGAAAATTTAACGGGATTATAAATAATTCAAAACACCCTGTTTTTCCGGCTGTTAAAAAGGCGTATAACCAATGTCTCAGGAAAAAAGGTATAAGTTGAAACTTCCGGGGAGCGTTGAGCGGAATGTTGAATTAAATCAAAAGAAGCTGTGTGCATCGTCTAAAGGAAACATTTACAATACCTCCGGAAGAGCTTAGACTATTAATTTAAAACCTCAAGGGCATTCCAAACCAAATTAAAAGGCACTATGGGCATCCGTGTGAACAAAAAGTGTATATGTAATATCTTAGTAACGGCAAACGATATTAAGTAAACTTTCAAGGAAATTCAAAGGGTTATTGAACAAGTCAATAATAGTATGTGCATCCAGGTTGTCAAAAGAGCATACTGCGATATCTCAGGAACAGCTATGAAGATCCGGTTGACACATTCCGGGAGTGTCAAGAGGGATATGTGATTTAAATAAAAGACATTATCTGTATCATTGCTGTTGAAAATATATATCAACACAATCTCAGAAATGGCCTAAGGTACCAAGTTGAAACTTTCAGCGAAATTTGACGGGGGTTTCGAACTAATTAAACAGAAGCTATATGCATTCAGGTGGTTAAAAGGGTTTATCTGCATTATCTCAAGGACAGCTAAGTGCATCTAATTTAAACTGTAAGGGAGTGTCGAGAAGGAAGTTGAACTAAATCAAAAGATACTATCTTCATCTAAGCTGTCAAAAGTGAGTATAGGCAATATTTCAAGTATGATTAAGGGCACTAAGCTTAAACTTTCCAAGAAATTTTAGGATGATGTTGAACTAATTCAAAAGAAATTACGTGCATCCAGGTGATTAAAAGAGCATATCTCCAGTATATCAGGAACGGCGAAGGGAATAAAGTTGAAACTTTCTGGGAATTTAATCTTGGTTATTGTGGGGATTTTCTTTCTTTCTTTGTTGTTTATGTGATGTTATGACAAATTAAAACCACACTGCTCAAAAAAAAAGGTCAAGCACAAATAACGCCCTGAACTCTTGAATACTTAGGGAGCGTTAACACTATTTCTGTTTGTGGTAATTTCTGTTCGTGTAAGGTTTGACTAGATTATGCCTTTTATGTCTGTCCGTTAGTGCCTCGTTTATTCACCGATAGTGGTTTATGTTTATTTTAAGTTTGAAATATTGTTTGACCTTATTTTTATTCTTTGTTGGCTTAATGCAGCTCTTTTCTTTTGTTTCAAAAAAATCATTTTAAATTACCACCTTTAAAAGGTGATGAATTTTATATTTGATGCGTCCACCCTGTTTGTCTCACAGTGTGGGGAGGGGGTGGTCGAGTGTAAATAAAATGGGAACAGAGTTTGATGTTTGAGGAAAGGGGGAAAGATATGTTCCCCATTATTCACAAAAGAGCAAATTCTATACATTTCTTATGAGTAGTATCCTATCTATTGATTCGATGACAGCCCTCTCCAAATTCAGATGGCTAATCAGAATTAGAATGGAACTTCTTTCTTCCCTGGATAAAGTTCAGAATCGAAATAAAACTTTTTCTCTTCTTTGGAAAAAATCTGGAATCAAAGTATAACTTTTTCTCTCTTCTGTGAAAAAATATAGAACGGAACTTGAACTTTTGTTTCTTTTCTTTGAGAAAATTCAGAATTGAAGTGTAACTCTTTCACATATTTTGCGAGTTTCAGAACTTAAGTGGAACTTTTTTCTTCTTTGGGGGAACTCAGAACTGAGGTGTAACTTCTGTTTCTTCTCTTCTTCGGAAAAAAATTTAGAATCGAAGCTTAACATTTTTTTCTCTTCTTTGAGAAAATTCAGAACAAAAGGGGTACTTAGTTATCTTCTCTTGAGAAAATCCAGAATTGAACCGGAAATTTTTCTATTCTTTGGAAAAATTAGGAATCGAAGTGTAACTATTTCTCTTCCTTGAGAAAATCCAAAATCGAAGTGTAGCTTTTTTCTCTTCTTTGAGAAAATTTCCAACTTAATTGGATTTTTTTTTCTTTGAAAAAACTCAGAATTGAAGTGTAACTTATTTTTCTTCTTCGGAAAAAAATCAGAATCTAAGTTTAGCATCAAGCCAAGTGTCAATGACCTTCAAAACCTGTTTTTGCTGGATTATAAAACTCCTCGGAACCAAAACAAATCACACGAGATTACGCCATCATGACATGTAAATATTATTTAACTACTTCTAAGCTAGGTTTATTTAGGTTAGGTTAGGTTGGCCGCTCCTACTAACCTTACCTAAATAACCTATCTTAAAAGTAGTTAATTCATATCACATATATGGATTTTTCAACCCTTTTCTCTCAAAAATAAATTTTGTAACCTAAAAATGACCATTGTTTTTAATTGGACAGCGAAAACTTGCCATTTATTGCTAGACTGCGATGTTACATGCTAATACGGAGCCTGTAGCACTTAGCGCTTCTTCCGATGAATCCTAAAAATTGAGGTCAGCGCAACACAACATACCACCCCCGACAACAACCTCTGGGGGAAAATTATCACACAAATGGGTTAATCAACCTTTTTCACTCAAAAATAAATTTTGTAAACTAAAAATGACTTTTTTTTTAATTGGACAGCGGAAACTTGTCATTTCATTGCTAGACTGCAATGTTCCATGCTAATTCCGAGCCTGTGACACTAAATGGTTGATACACGGTAGCGTCTAGCAGGCATTATTGCATATACGACATTTTTCGGGGGCATTTTTCAAACAAAAATATTCACTTACACTAGAATTGATCTTTTAAAATTAATGCAAAAACCATCGTTTTCGTTTCTTCTGATGAATGTTAAGAATTGAGACCAGTGTGGCACAATATTCCACCCCCAACAGCACCCTCAGGAGGCAAATTATCACAGATATGGATTTTTCAACCTCAAAACCCCTATGCCTTCCCAAGGCGAGGACATACTTTGCAATTAACTGAAAAAATGAATATGCATCATCAGTTTAATATACATATGCTGATATTTATTCCTTAAATTGTTAATAATGTTTGATTTATTAAAGTTATAATAGTGAAAACATTAAAATTTTTTCTGTAAAATGCAAATTATGTTTTGGCCTTTAGAAGGGATAGGGGTTTTGAGCCCTATTTATGTTAATTTACACTTCTTTTGAATTTGACTCGGTTATTTATTGCATTTTCTGCTCATTCTAGGCTTCATTTATTTATCGATGCTGATTTGTGTTAGTTTTACGCTTGTTAGATTATTTGGTTCTATTTTTTCTCATTTTTGGTTTACTTCTTTACTTTTGTTTTCTTTTATGAGTTCTTCACTTTTCTTTGAAAAAGTAATTTTGTGGGAACAGTTTTTTTATTTAATTTTATTCGTTTTGTGTTCAAATAGTCTTTTCAGCGAAAAAGAAAATAATAGTTTAATTCTTTTTGGTTTTTCTTTTAGAATTTATTGTTTGGTCTGGTATTTGTATGCTGGAGAAAATTTTTTCAACAATTTTTAACAATATACACCGTTTTAAAAATCTGGTAACAAATAGTAGTGTTTAATTTTGTGTTATACCTCATCTAGTTGACCTAAAAAATAAAACAATACCATTCGCAAAAAAAATCCATCTATGCTCTTTAATAGCTTGGATACACGTACACCCTTCTGATTTAGTTAAATCTTAAGAGCAGAAGTAGTACCAGAAGTAGCCTCAAGGTTTGAAGATAATATCCTCAGTCGTTCATAGGATCCTGCTGAGATGTCTTATTGGCAATAAGCATAATCACAGTGCTTTTTTATTTAATTTTAAGGCAACATTTAGTTTTTAAAGATTATGGGAAAATTGCACAGCTTTGGGGGTTTGACCTACACAATAGCCTTTGAGTTTAGTTACCAGACCGTTTAGCTATGCTAAACAAAATGGCTATCTTAAATTTTTGTTTGCAGTGTCTGGAAAATTATGAGTTAAAGAGGAGGGCTGATTGCCCTCTAATCACTTTTGATTCTTAAAAAGGGTACTTGAAATTTGAATTTCAATCAAATTAGCTCCTTTAAAATAGCAATGATATTACTAGCTATGATAGAGTTACGTTGCTTATGATATTGCTTATACGCCTTTTTAATACTTGCATGTCATATATTTTTATGTCATCATTTTACTTATGAATGGAAAGGCCATGCAGTCTAAAATATTATGTACATCACAGAGTTTATGTCTGGAGGTACCAAAATATTTTGATTTAATCTTCAGCAGTCTTATCTGGTTTAATGAAGTTTCTGCAAATGCATTTTTTGAATTGTGAGCAAAGACCCACTCAGGATTCCCACTAGAATAATGCCTTATTTTTTTATTAAAATAATAAATAATAAAATGGAGATCTTTATTACACAACTAATACATACCAAAAAAGCACAAAACCCAGTACTCTATATGATACATATGCATCGGGTTACCACACCTACCAACTACCAACATATTTAACACAGCTTTATAATTCTGCTCGAGAAAAAAAAAAGAAAATCAAAACTCATACTCATACAGGCAATGACGTCTCACCTAGCAACGGAAATCAGTCTTATCTAACTCAATTTTCAACAAAGACGGCAACCCATTCCACAGCGCTAGAAGAGCATGGCGACTGGAAAATACCAACCTTGTCGAGACCCTCAGTGGTCTCCTATACTGGCTTACCTTTTTAGTTCTATAGCTGTGAAAATCCGCAGCAGTGGAAAACATATTCCAAAAGCAAACCGGAACAATACGATCAATAATATCAAACATAAAAAAAACCTTATAAAACTTAATTAATCCAGAGAACGGCAGTATTTGGACGCGAGGATAAATGGATCTTACAGAAGTTTGGCCCTCAACCGCATATATCACTCTCATCGCTTGGTTTTGTAGTGACCGCAACTGCTTAAGATGGGTCGAAAATGTATTAGACCATATCGAACAATAATACAATAAATATGGATGGATTAGTGAGCGGCCGTAACACTTTTTGAAGAAACTGGTATTTCAGTTTTCTTAACAATCCTACATTTCTTACAATCTTCGAGGATATGCACTGAATCTGTTCTGAAAAACCCATTATTTCACCATTCAGAACACCTAAATATTTAACAGCTTTTCTTTGTGATATGAACGATTCACCAATATCAAGTTCTTTCCGCCACGGGTAATAGTTTGCAGATCTCCCAAAAAAATAAATGTAGACTTGTTGTAATGAATTTTGACATTGTTAAGTCTCATCCATCTCTCTATGCAGATCAGATCTTTCTTCATTAAAAACAAAAGTTGACTCTCAGTGAGTGCCATAACTGAATGGTTGGTGTCGTCAGCAAAAAATAAAAAAAACAAGTGATTTTCATATTTTCAAATTTGCAGTTTCTTCACTCAAATCCATCACCAACTCAGAGAGTGTGCAATGAAGATCATTTATATAAATCGCGTAGAGCAAGGGGCCAAGAGGGGAGCTTGGGCTACTCCGCAATTTAATGGAAAATCTCCCGACTCAGCCTCATTCACTCGTACATATAGTGATCGTCTCCACAAAACGAAGCAAGAATCTTCAGGGTGTTTCCTCTGATTCCAGAATTTTCCAGTTTCTTCAACGGATCACATGGTCTACGGAATCAAATGCCTTGAGGATATCCAAAAAATAGTTGCGGCTTTAAGCTTGTCATCAAGTGCATCATCTATTGTAGTTGCCAGAAACTGTATAGCCTGCTCTGTTGAAAAACCCTCTCCTAAATCCAAATTGGTTCTTGTAAAAAGAAATATTTTTCTCAGGAAATTCCTTTATTCGTATATTATCCTTTCAAAAACCCAAGATAAAATTGGTAGGAGTGAAATCGGTCTAAAGTTATTAATTGCACAAAATCTGGAAGAATCACAGGTAAGATAAGGGTTATTGCTTTTATTGATAGGAAATCTGCTCCCGCTGCTCCATTTCGCATGTCACTAACTATTTCATTCACCTCATTCATAGAAGTCGGCCAAAGGCGAAGACTGGTATCACTTGGCGGGGGTAGATTTTGCTCAAAAGTCCCATCACTGGGGTTGCTTTTTTTGGACGACTTCACTCTCTCACCTACTTCCGAAAAATGTTGGGACGAATCGCTTACCAAATCTGTTGCTTCGCGTTTTCTATTGTCTGCAGGCAGAACAACTTTTTTTTTCCTCCAATTACTGACCTTACGGCGTCCCAAGTTTTAGCAGGATTTCTTTGAATTTCTTGCAACTTATTTTTGAAATACTCAATTTTTGTTTTCCGCGGCAACTTATTTAATGCGACATTATAATTCTAATAAATTGATCGATCTATTTCACAGTCACTAAGAATACTGACCATATAGAGGCTGTGCTTTTTTGTCACAGATTTCAGAAGTGCTTTTTTCATCCAAGGTTTCCTAGGAGTGGTGGTTTTATGTTGCATAGAAGACACTTTTACACACGTCCTTTCGAGCAAAAAAAAATCTTTTCATATCATTTGCTCATTTTTTCACTGTAAGATTTACACTCATCTAGGAAACTCCAATCTATTTTCTCCAGTTCATTCTTAAACTTAGACAAACACCGTTGATTAAAATAAGTACGATCTTTGTTGGATCCAGAACCATGAGGACGGAGTCCTTTTACTTCACAAGTAACCATAGCCCCGAAGTGGTCGGATGTACCGTTTATCATCATTTGCGGTCGACAATACTTTACATATTGCTTTACATTCAGGAAAATTTTTTCAATTAATGTCGCACTATTACCAGTTACCCTCGTGGAAATATTAATTACAGGGAAAAGGCTATAACTAAACATCATGTTAATAATTTTTGAAGACAAATCCATATACCCTCCCCCCCTTGGTGTTTTGAATGATAAATTTCAGATTTATTTTGTAATATAGGTGATCCCCCACAAAGCCGTTCTTAAAAGTTAAGAAATATGCCAGCCGCGAATTATACAAAGCTGGATTATACAACTGTCCAGTTAAAACTGTAAGAAATATGTTACGTGCTTATAAATATGCGAGGATATCAAATTGTTATTCAATTCATGAAAATAGATTTACAAACTAAAGAAAATAGGAGAAGATATTGGATGTCTTAAAGCCCCTTGGGGAAAATTTGGTGCTATGAACCATTAGTCAGAAAAATAATCCACCAATGGCCTGGATTCCCTTTCCAAGTCTAGCTTATTCTTTTAAGCTTACGAATACATGGCTAAGTTCTGCAAGCCATGGATATCATTGAAATGCGGATCCAATTTAGCTAGCCAGCTTGTAATCTTCGCCTTTTAAATGCACAAAATTCATTTTATATTTCGAGCTTTGTGCAACAGTCCCGGGAACTCATTTTGAAGAAACAGTTCCGAAAACTTGTTTGAAAATACCAAAGATATAACAAATTCTCTTTACTGGCTAACCTTCATGACATTCAGGGAATTGTTTACTTTTTAAGAAGTTGTACATAAGAATAAAAGAAAGGATGAAGTTTTGCTGGTGTTTGAATATGTCATTGAATTTTAATCAGTTTTCTCTATAGAGAGGAGGTTTGTATTTGCCTCCAAGATACTATTTTTTTTCAATGAAGTTTAAATTTACCTTTTTTGCAAAGATTTTTTCATCTCAGTCCAATTTTAAAATTAACGATCAGATTATGGAGCTATAATTCAGGGTAATAAATTGCTTTTAATTGATTTAGGGAGTTAAAAAACCTTATTTAGGATTTAAACTAACGCTATTGTAAGGATTACAATAATCCATTTTTTGTATAAGGTTTTAGATAAGATTCTAAAAGATACTTTAGAATCATATCTGGAGTTAAACAGGGATGCGTGTTGTCACCACTGCTCTTTATAATAGCTATTGCCTATACCCTTCGCAACACAACAACAGATGGCATTGAATTATCATCCGGTGTAACAGTCAGCGATTTAGATTTTGCTGACGACATAACATTAGTTCAGGGTTGCAAACAACATTTGCAGTATTTCATTTACAGGGTCAGTGTGAAAGCCAGCCAGCTTGGTCTTAAAATAAATGCAGGGAAAACAAAAACCGTGGCAACATCCAATTCCCCCTACATATCACATGGGCTGGTGAGGAAATTGAACAAGTTATTGAATTTAAGTATTTGGGCAGCATAATAGAGAATACTGGATCTATCACAAAAGAAGTCATAACTAGAATAGGTCAAGCTAACGCAGCCTTCAATCAACTGAAAAGAATCTGGAAATCTAGGAATTATTCAAATCGCTTGAAGCTGCGCTTACTCAACAGTAACGTTTTACCAGTCCTCCTGTATGCCGCTGAGATTTGGCACTTAGACTTTCCACAAGAGAAGAAGATTCTTGCTTTTGAGAACAGTTGCCTCAGGAGGATTCTGAATATACATTGGTCGGAAAGAGTCTCAAACAATACCATTCGGCGAATCACCAATCAAACAACAATAAACAACACCATCAGATCCTGTAGATGGAGGTATCTCGGACACATTTGAAGGAGGGAAAGCCATCGAATCTCGAAGTCTGCTCTTGAGTGGCAGCCAGTTGGAAGCCGGAAGCGAGGGAGGCCTCGAAACACATTGAGGCAAACCTACAACGGTGAACTATGCCACCTGAATGCCTCTCTCCAACCAGATTGTGAAGATGTATACGCAGTGACTCATCTCAGACCCGATTGGCGAATATTCACTGATGCCCTAGGCATCCCTGGCGGCGCAGGAGGGTCTAAGATAAAGGGTAAGGAATTGTATGGATTAAATAGATCCAGGGTATTCAATAGTTTTCATTTTATAAAGGAAATTTTAGCTTCGTCTGAATTAAAGCAGGAATGTAATTTAGGGTGTTTTAATAACCTCAAGAGCACAGGAAATTGTAATTTCACCTGAATTTCACCTTTAATAGTAACGTCATTCAGGGCATTAAAAAACACCAGGGCATTAATCAGGTTGTTAGTCGTTTTTCTTTTGCAAAAGAAATTTCAATGTCACCTGAATTTTGCTTTGTACAATAGCGTCATTTAGGGTCAGGGCCATATCCAGGTTTTCTTTGTGTGTGTGGGGGGGGGGGTTAAGAAGGATTTTCTGGGGGTTTTATAAAACAATTCAAAAAATACATAGAAAATGTGTTTATATTCGTTTTTCTACGTTTTTACGAGTCGGACAAACATTTTAGGAGGGGGGGGGGTTAAAACCCCTAACCCCCTGCCTGAATACAGTCTTGTTTAAGGTATTAAGTAGTTCTAGGTTGTCAACTAGTTTGTTGATAATTTGCGTTTTATAAAGGAGAGGGTAGATTCATCCAAATTTTATAATAGCCTTTTATAATAGCGTCATCTAGGGTATTAAATAACCCCAAGGTATTAATAGTTCGTTACTAGTATTTCGTTTACAAAATAAAGCGTAGATTCAACTCAAGTTTGTCTGTATCATTAGGTCTTTCTCTGCTTAATCGGAGTTCAGAATTAGAATTCGGATAAAGGAATTCGCTTTTGCGTGAAGAATCCATCTCAATCCAACTCAACCGAGGGTAAATCTAGAGTTACGCCTTAAAACCAGAGAATTCACCAAAGGCAAGCCAGTAGAGAAACTTAATGCACAGAAGCAACCTCATGAGATCTTCTTTAGGGAGCCTAAAACAAAGTACATCTCTTTCAAGTTTGAAGAACTGAGTTGATTGAGTTCCAAGTTTAATGTTGATTATCCATCAACATTTCGTTGTAATTTTTAATGCTTCTTCGCTTGATTAACTATGGCAGAACTATAGGATTTATATATGATTTAGAACTATAGAATTGTCAAATTATCAAATTGGGTGTATCTATCAACGACATAGTTGATAGATACACCCAAAACCTTGATTAATAGACTTTCAAGATATTTAGGCCTTCTATCCCTAATCCCATTGTTAAAGTACCCAATACTAAACAAAAAGAAACAACAGTTGTGAAAATGCTCCTTTTCTAGTCATGGATAAAGGAATTCAAATTTGCAGGAAAAATCCATCGGGAGTATTAGATTTTTATTGACTTCTCTGTGATTGGCAAGTTAAACCGTCATTCCTAGATGTTTTTTTAAATACCGTTACGACGATTTTAAAACCCAACGACGATTTTAAGCATTTTTATCCGAAGTTTTTTCAAGAAAAGAAAAATTGAATCGAACCAAAAAATAAAGTAAAAAAATTGCTTTGTGTCCGTTCTTTTTGAAAATAATTTGATGCCCTGAAATACATTGTCTATTTTATTCCACAATTATATGGTTTCTTAATTTGTCGACCTCAATAAACTGTTCATGCAAATGTATCCTTCCAGATATCTGTAAGATATGGGTAGGGGAAAAACGAAGTATCCTGCCAGTTCTTATTTCTAGTTCCGTCACCTTTTAGATTTTCACCAAGGCTTGTTCTTGCTGCCGTTTTGTGTCATTTAGTAATTTTCAGGAAGGTTTACTCCTCTCAAATCGTTATCCATAGGCTGAGATCTAACTGATTTCAGATGTAGACTACTAGAGGTATAAAGTCAAAGCCGAATATGTGAGATTTAGGTGAAGACGCAGTCTAAAGACTGATCTCATGTCATACTTTTATTAAACCTATACGTAGCCAATTGGTTTAAAGCACCGATTAAAAAGACAGACTTATGTTCTGTTTTATAAACGACAAATAAGCAGCGGATTCTTAAATGCTCTAGTATCTATTAAGAAGCATCTCTAGTATCAGAATCACCGTGAGTTTGTGATTAAAAAGACAGACTTATGTTCTGTTTTATGAACGACAAATAAGCAGTGGATTCTTAAATGCTCTAGTATCTGTTAAGAATCACCTCTAGTATCAGGATCACCGTGAGTTTGTGATTTCTGCCATTTAAAATTTTTGCATTTATGTAGTCATTCATTTCTACTAGGGAAAAGGCTTTTTAAGGTCTTCATCTATAGGGTAAACTTTAAGTGACTTTGGATACACTAGAGGAGGTAAAATCATAGCTGAATATATTGAGAGGCAGTCTAGTGGTTGATCTCATGCCATAATTTTGTAGAATCTATACCAAACAGTATGCAGTCACATTGTTGAAATGATCATAGGCAGCGCGCTAGCGCTGCCTATGTAAAAAACGATGTGGGCACAATGTGATGTTTTTTGGTTCTCCATACCCGGGCACTTCGTATCGAAGGAGTTGCCGCAGGGACTTCTAAAAGGGCTCATTCGATTGGAAATTTGAGTGTCTAGTGCCCTTTTTAATAGTCAAACGTGATTGGAGGGTAACTACCACCCTCCCACCCCGCCCCCATAATTCCCCCAAACACATCCAATAAAAATTTTGATATGGCCATTTTGTTCAGCATAGTTGATTTCAAGATAGAAAATATGTTTTTGAGGAGGACACTCCCCCATAACCCTCAGGGCAAGGGTTTTAAGTTATGCCCTGGGGGCATATAAGGTTTTTATAGAAGGTGTTGTCGCATATACATCAAGAAAAGCTTACTAAATTAGAAATTAAAATAGTTAGTACCGCTTTTAATTATCAAAAATGTTTAAAGGACATATAGCCCCCCCACGTCCAGTAGTACCCCCAATACAGTTACTCAAAAGCGGGAGCGTGCAAGATTGTTCAGAGGAGTTGTAATTCCAATATAAAATATGTTTTGTGAAGGACACTCCCCCAAAACCCTCAGGGCAAGGGTTTTAAGTTATGCCCTGGGGCCATATAAGGTTTTTACAGAAGTCGTTGTCGTAGAAACTTCAAAACAGGCTCATTCGATTCGAAATTCAAAGGGCTAGTTTCCTTTTTAATAGTCGAAAGTGATTGGAGGGCAACTAGCCCCCCCCCACGCCCATCATTCCCCAAAACACATCCAATAAAAATTTTGAGATAGTCATTTTGTTCAGCGTAATTGATTTCCAGATAGAAAATATGTTTTTGAGGAGAACACTCCCTCACAACCCTCGGGGCAAGGGCTGTAAGCTATACCCTGGGGGCATATAAGGTTTTTATGGAAGGCGTTGTCATAGAAACTTTAAAAAAGGCTCATTCGATTGGAAATTCAAAGGGCTAGTGCCCATTTTAATAGTTGGAAGTGATTGGACGGTAACTAACCCCCTCCCACGCCCATCTTTTCCCCAAACACATCCAATAAAAGTTTTGAGTTAGCCCTTTTGTTCAGCGTAGTTTAAAGTTTTGGAAATTAGGTCTTTGAGGATTACAACCACCTCACAGCCTTTCCAGATAAAAAAATATCTTTTTGGGGAGGACACTTCCCCACAACCCTTGGGGCAAGGGTTTTAAGGTATGTCCTGGGGGCATATAATGTTTTTATAGAAGGTGTTGTCGTAGAAACTTCAAAACAGACTCATTCGATTGGAAATTCAAAGGGCGAGTGCCCTTTTTAATAGTCGAAAACGATTGGAGGGCAACTACCCCCCCCCACTCCCACCATTCCCCCAAACACATCCAATCAAAATTTTGAGATATCAATTTTGTTCAGCGTAGTTGATTTCCAGATAAAAAAATATCTTTTTGGGGAGGACACTTCCCCACAACCCTCTGGGCAAAGGTTTTAAGGTATGTCCTGGGGGCATATAATGTTTTTATAGAAGGTTTTATCTTATAAAATAAAAAACAGGCTCATTCTATTGGATATTAAAAGTGGTTGTTCCTTTTTTTATTTTCTAAATTTTTTTGTTGGCCACTAGCCCCCCCCCCCACGCCCATCATTCCCCCAAACACATCCAATCGAAATTTTGAGATAGTCATTTTGTTCAGCGTAGTTGATTTCCAGATAGAAAATATGTTTTTGACAAGGACACTCCCCCACAACCCTTGGGGCAAGGGTTTTAAGTTATGCCCTGGGGCAGTTAATGTTTTTTATAGAAGGCGTTGTCGTAGAAACTTCAAAAAAGGCTCATTCGATTGGAAATTCAAAGAGCTAGTGCCCGTTTTAATAGTCTAATGTGATTGGAGTGCACCTAGCCCCCCCCCCGGCCCCATCATTTCCCCAAACATATCCAATCAAAATTTTGAGATAGCCATTTTGTTCAGCGTAGGTGATTTCAAGATAGAAAATATGTTTTTGAGGAGGACACTCCCCTAAAACCCTTTGTAGGGGATTTTACAACCTTTTGTAGGGGATTTTACAACCCTTTGATTGGAGGGCAACTCCCCTAAAACCCTCCCCTAAAACCCTCGGGGCATGGGTTTTAAGTTATGCCCTGGGGGCATATAAGGGTTTTATAGAAGGCGTTGTCGTAGAAACTTCAAGAAAGGCTCATTCGATGCGAAATTCAAAGGGCTAGTGCCCTTTTTAATAGTTGAAAGTGATTGGAGGGCAACTAGCCCCCCCCCCCACGCCCTTCATTCCCCAAAACACATCCAATAAAAATTTTGAGATAGCCATTTTGTTCAGCGTAGTTGATTTCCAGATAGAAAATATTTTTTTGAGGAGGACACTCCCTCACAACCCTCGGGGCAAGGCCTGTAAACTATACCCTGGGGGCATATAAGGTTTTTATAGGAGGCGTTGTCATAGAAACTTCAAAAAAGGCTCATTCGATTGGAAATTCAAAGGGCTAGTGCCCTTTGTAATGGTTGGAAATGATTGGACGGTAACTAACCCCCTCCCACGCCCATCTTTTCCCCAAACACATCCAATAAAAGTTTTGAGTTAGCCCTTTTGTTCAACGTAGTTTAATGTTTTGGAAATTAGGTCTTTGAGGATTACAACCACCTCACAGCCCTCAGGACAAGGATTGTAAGGTATGCCCTGGGGGCATATAAAGTTTTCATAGAAAGTGTTGTCATAGAAACTTCAAAAAGGGCTCATTCGATTAGGAATTGAAATGGCTTGTGCCCTTTTTAATAGTCGAAAGTAATTGGAAGGCAGCTAACACCCCTTCCACTCCCACCATTTCTCCTAACACATCCAATTAAAATTTTGAAATAGCCATTTTGTCCCACGCAGTTAAAGTTCAGGAAATTATACCTTTGAGCACGACACTCTCCTCACGGTCTTCAGAGCAAGGGTAATAAGTTATGTCCTGGGGGTATATAAGTTTTTATTGAAATCTTTGTCCTAGAAACTTGAAAAAGGGCTCATTCGATTGGAAAATCAAACTTCTAGTGCCCTGTTTAATAGTCGGAGGTGATTTGAGGGCAACTAGCCCGTCTCTCTCGACCACCTTTTCCTCAAACACATCCAATCAAAATCTTTAGATAGCCATTTTGTTCAGTGTTGTGGATTTCTAGATATAAATTATTTTTTTGAGGAGGACATTCCCCCAAAGAAATTTCAAAAGGGACTCATTTGATTGGAAATTGAAATTATTCTTTTTAATAGTTGAAAGTGAGTGGAGAGTAATTAACCCTCCTCTCACACCCGCTATGTCCTCAAACACATTCAATCAAAGTTTAGAGATAACCATATTGATCAATGTAGTTGAAAGTTCTGGAACTTATATATTTAAGGATGACAAACTCCCCGAGTCCCCAGGGCAAAGGTTGTAAGTTATGCCCTGGGGGATATAAGGTTCTTAATGATAGAGTTGTCGTAAAAACTTCAAAAGGGAATCATTCAATTGAAAATTGAGAGGGCTAGTGCCTTTTTTAATAGTTGAAAGTAATTAGATGGTAACTAACCCCTCTCTCGCGCCCAGCATTCCCCCAAACACATTCAATCAAAAATTTCGGATAGCTATTTTGTTCAACGTAATAGAAAGTTTTGGAAATCAGGTATGTAAGAATGACAACCCTACCCCCATCCCTCAGGATCGGGGTTGCGAGCTATGCCCCAGGGCCATATAAGGTTTTTGTTGAAAGTATTGCCGTAGAAATTTTATAAGGGATCATTCGATTGGAAATTGAAAGGGCTAGTGCCTTTTGTAATAGTTGTAAGTGATTGGAGAAAGACTAACGCCCCTCTGACGCCCACCATTTTACCAGACCCATCCAATCAAAATTTTGAGATAGTTATTTTGTTTAACGTAGTTGAAAGTTCTAGAAATTAGGTCTTAGAGGATGACAACCACCCTCACAGCCCTGAGGGTAAGAGTGTTAATTTATGCCCTGGGCGCATATAAGGTGTTTATGTGTTGTCGTGTTGTTGTCGTAGTGTTGTCGTAGAAACTCAAAAACGGCTCATTCGATTGAAAAAGGCCTAGTGCCCTTTTTAATAGTCGAATGTGATTGGAAGGCATGGCATTCTTATGGTAAAGACCGATGAGGGTAAAATTTATTATTTTGTTGTTGTTGTTTTTGTTTAGACCAGGGCGCTTTGTATCGAAGGATTTGTTGTATGAACTTTAAAAAGAGCTTATCTCATTGAAAATATAAAGGGTTGATGCCTTTTTCACAGTCAAAAGGTACTGGAAGGAGACTAATCACCCAACCCACCCCCCCCAACCCTATGAAATTAATGTTTAAAACTAAAATTTTGCCAAAGATTAAATCCAAATGCACTGTGTTAATTGGGCTGCTTCTGCTATTAAAATTTAGCCAAATCAAAATAGCGTAAGTGTTTCCAAGCTATCAAAGAAAGTAAACAGATTTTCTTGCGAATGGTATCAATTTTTCTATTTCATGTCAACTAGACGAGTTATGAAACTAAATTGAACGCTTAAACTGACAATGCACATTCATTTTTTTTTTCAGTAAAGTGCAAATTATGTTCTGGCCTTGGGAAGGCATAGGGATTTTGAGCCCAAGCTATGTTAATTTCTGCTCGTTTTGAGTTTGACTCGGTTATTTATTGTAATTTCTGTTCGTTTTGAGTTTTATTTATTTATCGATGCTGATTTGTGGTATTTTCACGCTTGGTAGATTATTTGATTTTATTATTGATCATTTTTTGTTTAATGAAGTTCTTTACTTTTCTTTGAAAAACTTATTTTGTGGAGAAAGTTTTTTTAATTAATCGATTAAAAAGACTCACTTTTCTTTTGTTTTCTGCTCGGTAAAGAATCAGTTGAAACTAAGATGTCACAGCATCTGTTCAAAATGAAACAGAGTGAGAGACTGTAAATATTAACTATTTGTTTTTTTATACAAACTGAGACTTCAGTGTTAAAAATCAACTTTATCTAAAGCATTAAAAATCAATTTTATCTAAAGTGGACTTCCACCAATCGAAAGGATTAAAATAAGAAGAAATTGTTTAGAACACAACAAAATCAAAAGTAATTAATTGGAAATATTTTTTTCCAAAATTAGGAGTTTCAACTGAGTTCTATTAATTTGATGATAAGACATGACAGCATCAAACAGTCGCAAAGGACAAATAAAACGCTCCCATCTTCGTATCCTGTGGCACAAAAAACCATACATAAGAGGTGTTTGTTTACCACAAAAACACCACAACACAATAATATTTATATTGCACACGTGCCTGAGGCAGAATTGACCACAAAACTAGTTGAAAGTAGTAATCAAAACGCATATACACAAAAATTAATACAGAAGTTTCAATTTCCAAAAATTTCTTTCAAAATCATGCTTTTTGAAAAATTAAGTTCAAAATAAAGCCTGATATGTTCCAGACATTTGAGCGAGTGAGCTAGACACTGAAATCTACTATCGTTATTTTAAACAAGCAAACTACAGGCTACTCACCTCTGGAGTAATATCACGGTACTGGGAAAAGAAGAGACATTGAGGCTCCTCGCCTAGTCTCAAGTAGGACTACTTTTTTAGTTACATATAGAGGGGCTAAGCTCTAGAATAAGCTTAGCCCAAGTATTAAGGAATTAACTAGTCAATTCGGGGATTTATTCAACGTGTGGGGTTGCTTGGTAAGTACACCTTAGAAACAGATTGAGAGTGAAGGCATAAAAATTAATAATAATGTCCTGGCGAAAAGAGAAATTATTTATTTATTGAATTTTTTGTAATTATAATTAAATTTTTTTGCTTCGCAATCATGATATTATGTAGTTATATTCTGTATTAAGTATTTCTGTAATTTTTTTTTTTTGGTATATGGTTTCAGCTTCAAACTTCTTATACCGCATATTTGTTGTTATTTTTTTTCATTTTATTAGTAGAGCACCCTCGCAGGCTATCTTTTGGTGTGCCACTGATTTATTTTCTGTCATGTTTTTGAAAATAAATTAATATTATTATTGCTACTACTACTACTACTACTACTAGAAATAGAAGCAGGGTTACTGAGAATCGTAAGCAAACCATTGTTGTTAGCTAACACTTCAAGTTAAGCCCCGTTTCTACGGGTTAGCAGGATATTTTGTAGCTAACACATTGCTAGGTAACCCAATTGAACGGCGATGATAGCCTATACATCTTCCTGCTTTTTAATTTTCTCCTCTTTATATATGTTTTTCCGTGCACTGTTCTTTGACCGTGCTTAAGACATATCATATTACATAAATAATAATATAAAAAGTAAAATATGTTTAATAGCCCCTGCTTTCAATAAAAAAATAAGTTTCGTGTTGTTCATTCTATTCCCAGAGTTACTATAGATTGTAATGTCGAGTTCTATTATACAACCATTATTCGCCATTATTTTGTTTTTTTAATTTCAAATCACAAGAATGGCGAACGTTGTTTACCTGGCGTTAATTGGTAAAGAATTGTTGAGAGTCATCGAAAGCAGCTGATCTCAATATCACAGTTGATCGTCAAGTATATCTCATGAATTCTAAAAAGGATCGCAGTGTTTACTTTATGAAATAAGGCCCTTTTTTCGTTCATGTTGAGCAGATTTGATGGAAAAGGCTTCTGGAACCATGCGTCTTACATGCCTGGAAAAGTAAAGTGTTGAATCCAATCAGTCATGATCTATATCTCTTTAAGTAACGGTTAAGCTCAAAAGGTAAGATTTAGAGTATTGCAAAAATAATTTTCATATTTCTATTTATAATTATGTATTATAATTGATATTTTATTATAATACATAATTGTGATACATATTATATACGCAAATATTATGATATTGCTTACACAATTATTGAGTATGATTACAATCACACACAATATACAATTACTTTGTTATTACAATATTCACTTATAGTTATAATCATTATATTTTAACTGTCACATTATGTCTTTGGATATCGGATGCAGCAATTCAGAAGCTATGATGCTTTTTGGGAAAGCAAAGCCTTGTTTTGTTCTTGAAATATGTTCTTAGAATACGTTTTACTGTGTTTTTGTAAGTAAAAATAATTAGGAAATGAAGCTTATGATATCAAAACTGACTTGAATGTGATTCGAGGGCTAGAAAAAATCATTCTTGTTTAAGCAACTGATAAATATTAATATTAAGAAAAGAATAAAGTACCGCATTAATAAGGCACGTATTCTGCGCAAAAGAAGATGGATCCTTGGGCCTTATGAGCCTCCATTAGTCATAATTTGTCTCCCCCCTACCACCAAGAAAAATCTAGATTTCTCACGACAATTTTCTGTGTTTTTCGTAAAAAAGTGCTTTAAAGACCAAAACATGTAAATTCCTTTAATAAAACCTTTCTTGAAAATTTTTTCTAGTTTCATCCTTAAAACGACCATCAATCAGTAAAATAATTTCTTTTTCTTCGGCTTTTAGCCTCCTATAAAATACAGGCCTCGAAACATAAACCCTTTCGATTTGCCAGATCTTTTCAGCGCTAAACAGTACACTTAAAATACTTGTAACGTATATCAAGGCATAAAATAAAGCACAGCCACCGTCCCTAATAGACAACAGAGAGTCCATCAGAACAGATGCTTTAAAGAAGGGGGTGGATTCTATCAACTAGTTGTCTATGATTTAATTAATGTTATAATTAATTTAATTTTGTAATTTGAATATATTTAAGGATAGTTTCAGGTAATCGTTTGTTTAAGTGTATATCAAACAATAAGCAAAATGAAGATTTTTGATCGATATCACTTTCTTGGAGTATGATGAAAGATAGGTTAAGAGGGCTATGCCACGTTTCATGAGGCACAACGATTTTTAGCACAACGAAAAGCATGTCATGCGCTAAATTGTTATGAGACGGAGTAAAGTTATGTTAGTAATTGAGTAGTAATTGGAGTAATTGTTATCTTACTTCTTGAGACGGAGTAAAGAGTGAAGCTTTGAATACACTCGGGAGGAGAAGGGTATACATAGCTGTGTTGGCCTTAAACGGGTTATTATTAATGGTGTGCTCGCCAAACTGAGTCATGTCTCAGGCCTCAGGCGTTTCAGTCTTGCATTTGCTAGCAATATTAGTGGTAGATCAATATTTATGCCGACTGAACAGACACAGCATTGAGTTGAGGCTCCCCAATTTACAGCAACTCTGCTTTGCCGGGCCTTAAAAAGGAGGAATTGATAGCAGTTTAGGTTATTCTAATACTGGAACCGACTCTAAGGGTGGAATTTTAAGAGCATTTTTGTAAACGTCTTTCAAGGAATCCATGTAATTAATAAAATTTTTAGTTTTTTCTTTAGCGGTAAAATTTAGAAAAGATTTGTCAGAGTAATCTATTAACTAAACCTGATGCTAATGGACTGCCATTACTCTTGATGAAAGTTTAGTGTTTAAATTTTTCATTTTCCTTATTTATTTTCTTGTTTATGTTTGAAAGTCGATCTCTCTATTTTGCTGCGTGTTAATAGTGGCTGAATCCACTTTCTATTTTGACTGAAATATGTATTAATTATTAAATTTAGAGTTACTAATCAAAAGCTGCTAGTGTAAAATACTTTCATATTTTTTTCTTGTGATAAAAAGGAAAATACTCCCTGAATATGGAGTAAACATTTTTAAAAAATTAAGATTAATTATAGTGTATCTGATAGCCTATTATAAGGATGTCAGCCCTCTTTCTACGAATATAACAAATTTAATGTTTTTCGTTAAGGAGAATAATTACGGATGGGAATTTGGTATATTTTATTATTATGTTTATATAAATATTATATTAATATTTTTTATATATTGTATTCTTATATATTTTATCTTTATATTTTTATTGTTATATATAACATAAGCGAGAAATATATGTATATTAAGTATACATTTCTACATCAAAGTTAGTTTCCCAAATTATGTACTACTCTTGGAACTAGGACGTCAACCGACTCTACATGAGGTGTTCCTTAATTGTTTACCCAGGATTTAGCAGCTTAAAATATATTTGAAAAATTTCTGTGAGGGGGTCAAGGCTAGAGCTACCCCTAAAAATATCGTTGGAGACACAGTTCACACAAAAAGCATAATGAAATCCGTAAGTATTCGCTTCTGGCACTTTGGTATGCCCCAGCCGCCCTAAGACAAAAAAATATGTGAAAACACTGCATCCATGGACAATAAGAAATATATAGTCAGAATTACTGATTTATCGGACGCTCTTACTTTGTTTGATAGGTTTTCACAGGTTTTCATAAATGGGATCAAAACTCGAAAAGAAAAAAGAGATTTTTAGGCAGATGGAGGTGGTTTGTCCCATCAATCTTAACAGTGGAACCTCCATCTTTTATTTAATCCATCCTGTGTAAAAACATGACTAAATGAGCCTCCAGCCATACCCTGAATCTCACAGAAAATCCATTTTTTATATTCCAAATAAAAATAAATATTAAATCCATTGTCGTTCAGGCCACAAAGTTCTTATTTTTTCTTAAAAGGATGAACTCCTCCACATTAGAGCTTATTATAGAATTAGCTCTTTTGTCGGAGTCTATTGGCAAAGATTAGAGTTTGTTGTAGAATTAACTCTTTTGTCGGAGTCTATTGGCAGCAGCGAATTTCATTATCCACATTTTGTTTATAGTTTCATTTAAACTTCATCGGTAGCATAAACAGAGACATGATGTACTTATGTTTATAGACTAAATGAAATTGTGTTTGTATATCTTTCAGAAATTCATTAATACATTTAAGCAGAAATTTCAAACAATCTGTCAGCTTTATTAATTTCTTTCCGCTTTAATAGCTAAAGGTTATTTTTTTTTTCTCCGTCTTGATATTATAATTCTTATTTGCGTTTTTAGGAGCCAAGACTACTAAATTACTTTGGGGTAATTATTTTTTAATATTTCTTGCTATTTGGAATTCGACAGATTTTATTTCTAGTGAAAATGTCACCAATGCTCACATAATTAATAATTATGTTGAAAATAGGTGATTTTCACAACTGTTCATGCCAGTAAATATGCAAACACAAACACTAAAATAAAGACAACACACAGAAAAAAAAAAAAAATTTCAACTAAAATCATCTTAGCGGACTGTTTTGAAAAATTTGAGTTCCATGGCTTATTGGAGAAAAAGCCAAGACAGATAGCCTGAGTGAGAGACAAAGCTGGCAAAACCCTCTTTCAGAATTGTTTAAAAATGGTGTCATTTAACTTATCGATAGATAGTCTATCCTCCATCGTTCCTAGGGTGAAACTAAAGTAGAAAGGAATGGAATGAGGGCCATTCAAATAGTGTATCGGTTCTATGAGCCATTTGAAGGCAATTGGAAACTCCAAATAAAATGTTTGCTAAGATTTATGACTGAAAACGTCCACAGGACTAGCAGGCAATTAAGGAACTGAGATTTTTAATATTATATGAGCTTTGCCTACTGGGGAAGCCCTTTGGAATTGCAATGGGAATCAATGAGATTTTTGGGCTGACTCATGACGGATAATGCCCACTAGGCTTGTTAGCAAAAGGGGGGAGGGACTGAATCTGCTTGGACTCGCAAGTGAACAAGCGACCTGAGCCTAATAGGGCCAGGCCCCCTAGATTCTCAAGGGGGTTATGAAATTTAGATGGTAAAATCAACACGTAGATCCTGCTTCAGATAATAAGATTTCAAGAATGGAAAGTCCAACTCTGCTTCTGCTATGGAGATATCTTCTAGAGGTTCTTGACTTTTTTTTCACTTTTTTAGAATAAAATGTTTTCATTATTAAAGAAAATCTTTTTTTTATAATTAATTGAACTTTGTTGAAACTTAGTGCCATCGTTGTTTATATAGTCACATTTTAATAGAAATAAATCCTCTCACCTAGGATAATTATAGTCAAAATTTCTGAAATAAAAATCGTTGGTATTCATTTTTATGTATACAAAATAAGCACGAAAATCGTATGGAATAGAATGTTGAAGATCGGTTATTCATTTCAGCGTTAATTATAATATTTTATTATTTGTTATTGTTACTTTATCATTCTAAAACCACACTGTCTTTCCATCCGGCGCGAATTAATCACATTCAGATAAAACCGGGACTTTTCTCTCCGGACAGTGATAAATATCATACAATATAAAATGTTATTCCTTGGACTATTTTTTTTTTTTTTTAGTATTTTAGCTGATAAGGGCTAACTTACTTGATTCCTATGTGAATCTCCATGGTTTATTGTCAACTTTTTTTTTCTGTTTTCGTTTTTTATTGTTCTCAGAACAGCTTCCCAGAACAGCATTTCCCCTTTTTTCATACCCTGAAATTCTTGGTTTGTTATTATTCCTGGCTAGTTTGTTGCAATGTTTGAAATCGGTTGACCAATAAAATCAGTTCAATAAATATTTCAGTTATTAATTGAAAATGCAAGAAAACAGTGATAAACAGGGTGGATCGAAGGTCAAATAGTAATTCTGATATGAGATGAGATGGGTTTTATTTTCAAATAATAATTACATCATAATGTAACTGGCACTTGCCACATTTTTAAATAACATTATCAACCAAATGTAGAAAATGGTAAGAACGTGTGACGCTTTATTACGCCACTATTGTGGCTTGAGCAGCGTCACACAATCTTTCATCATAAAACAAACTCATTCACTCTTCCTAGTCTTTTTTTAGATTTAGATTAGACTTAAAATGAACAGAAACTACCACAAACTGGAGTCGGGCTAACGCCCCCAATGCCTTGTAAAGACCAGAACGTCAATTGCGATTTAATGGAAACAATACTTGTTTCGAGTTGTGGGTTTTAGAAGTGATAATATCAACAAAAAATGTAAGAAAATCATCATATTGACCAAGATTACTGCAAAAGATTTAATCAAATGCAGATTGTCAGTTTAATATATATTGATATTCTTTCCTGAAAGCCTGAGCAACTTTGTGTTTGTTAACGTTACAAACGAGACAATTTTTAAAAAGTACTTTGTTTAAAATTGTGATCGGGTGCTTTCGAGGGTAGGGTAGCAAAAAGGGGCGTGGAAGGGGCCTTCCAATCACTTGAATCTAAAAAAGGGCACTAGAACTTTTAATTCTCAATCCATTTCCAAAGTTTCTATTACCATTGGTTTGATGCAATCACCCATAAGAAATTAAACAAACAAATAGTAATGCATAGAGCCCACACCATTCTTTACTTGGACAGCGCTGTTGCACTACCTATGAGGTTCTAAGAGCGTTTGCGGAAGGCCTGTGGCAAATGTCAAAGCAACTAGAGCCGTGTTTTCAGGCTCAGCGGGTTTGAACACAGGTTGTTCTCGTCTAGTTTCAAGTTTCTAGTTTTTCGTCTAGTTTCGTCTATATTCAGCGGCTTTGAGTTTTCAACCCCGTGTTTGATGCACTAGACGCACTGATGCACAATGCTTGATGCACTAGACGAGAACAACCCGCGTTCGAAGACGGGTGGTTCACGGATCAGTGTGTTCGAACACGGGTTGTTCTCGTCTAGTGCATCAATCGTTGTTCATCAGTGCATCTAGTGTATCAAACACGGGGATGAAACTTTGAACCCACTGAAACTAGAGGAAACTAGACGGGAACAACCCGTGTTCGAACCCGCTAAGGCTGAAAACGCGGCTTAGGAAACTTTTAAATGTAGGATACTCTGTGGTTTGACACAGGAGGACGGGCATTCGAATTAATAGTGCCACTAAAAATTTAGCAATTGGCGACTTAACAAAAAAGTAGAAAACTTCATAGAAAATTAGATAACTAATGTAACTAATCTGTATTATTATAGAATTAAAACTAAAATATCTCTATAAGTTACATTTAATTAACATTTTTGGTTGTCAAGAATCATCTTAAGCCAAAATATAGTCTTCACAAAGTACGCTAGGGCTAGTTTAGGAAGCTAGTTCAAAATTTCGGGAGTTTAAAAAGGCCAGTGAAAGATCTAATTCCGAACTGGCAAACCATAACAAAAAAAATCGGTTTATGACATTCTTCTTAAAAGTTCACCTCTAGCTGTTAATGTTAGTTGTGCAAAATTACCAGGGGACCAGGTTAAATATAAGACCAGGGAGAACTGCAGCAGTGGAAGCTAACAAAAGGATTCTGGAGGCCTTCTGGTAACGGAATTTTCCTTCCTTAACACTCTCTTACATTTTGAAATGCATAAAAGGATACGTCATTGTCTTTCTTATATAATATTATATCTACCAAAAATCGGAATTCGAATTTATTTTTTACATTGAATGAACCAAATATTTTTTTTTAAACCATTTAGACGTTTTTGGAATCCTTGGAATTCTTCTCAGAGTCCTGATTCATAATTCTGAGAATCTAGAAACATCGAAATGACTTTTAATTGGATTTTTGGTTAGTTCAAAGTTAAGAAATGCGAAATTTAGTTTTTGGCAGATGTCGTTGCCAAGATTGACAACGAATTATGCAGCCATTTAGAGTCAAACAAAACACCAAATCCTAGTTGTTATCTGTGATTTTTCTTTTGGTAACTATCTCCAATCTCCCCTTTGATAATTCTCCCATACTCTTAGGCACATATGATCAGTAAGACCCTTCTGAAATTCTCAGCGGTTCTCATGCAGAAATGTTTTGAATTGGTATAATGTTCGATTAGAATTATAGTCTAGTTTCTTTTACGGAGGAATTTAACACCATTTTAGAAATATTCATCCAGATTGAGAGGACTTGGAATTGGAATATAGTGGCATGCTCTATGTTGTAGAGCATACAGCCAAGTTAAAGATACTACTAAAATGTTTGCATGTTCAACTTGCTCTGTGACCGCACAATGTTAAGATTTGGACCAAGCAACAACAAAAACGTTGTTAACAATAACATTTTCACAGAAGTCCTGTTCCTCCCACGTTTTAATTTTACGCTATTTTTTTTATATAATATTAAATTTTTACAGACCGTTTCTAGGGGGGGGTGTGGAGTTTGAACCCCTCACCCCTGAAATGTTTGTCTGACTCGTAAAAATGTAACAAAAATGGATATAACAAATTTTGGCACTTAGGCATTATAAATAACCCACCGCTATGCATGAAAGAAGTCAAGTTTGGTTAATGCCAATGAAATAAAATAAAATAGGATGAAAATATAATAGTTTAGGAACAAATTTGGGCTATATATTTGTACATTAGGGGAGGGGTGTAAAGCATAGCATATATTAAATACGTAACATAACCTAACCTAATTTAATGTTGGGGTTTAGGGGGGGTACCTCTCGCCCCCTAAGACCCCAAAAAACAACAGTTTAAATGTCGTAAACACATAAGAAATCACGCGTTGCAATCCATTTATCTAACAAATACCCGTTTGTCTCGTTTCCTGTCTGGTTTCCTTGTACAGTCTATAGCGGCGGATTATTTATAATGCACAAGTACCAAATTTTTTTTTTTTTTTTTTTTTTAGTTTTTTTTTGTGTAATCCCCTCCCCTTAGAAAAAATTATCGTGTAAAACCCCCCTTGAAAAAAAAATCATGGATACGGATCTGATCAAAATTAAATAAAAAAAACAAGTTTTTTTTTTAACTGAAAGTAAGGAACGACGTTAAAACTTAAAACGAACAGAAATTATTCCTTATATGAAAGGGGCTGTCCCCTCCTCAACGCCTCGCTCTTTACGCTAAAGTTTTTTATTGTTAAAAAAATATAGTTGTGAGAAAGTCAAACTTTAAAGGGTGAGGCGTTGAGGAGGGGACATCCCCTCTCATATAAGGAATAATTTCTGTTCGTTTTAAGTTTTAGCGTCGTTCTTTACTTTCAGTTAAAAAAAGCTTGTTTTTTTTATTTTATTTTTGAACGTTTTTGAATAAATGCAGGTTTTGATCTTGGCTCACCGTACATGAATAATTATAAAAAAAATTTGCATATTAATTTACTTTTATTTGGTTAAATGGCTTTCTCGAAACTTGTTTAATTTTATTTACGAACGTTTTTATTAGTAATAAATATACTTAAAAAACGAATTAACTTACGTAACGAACTTCTATATTCATATATTTTTAATACGTATATTAGGGGGTTCGCCTCCTAGTCAATACCTTGCTCTTTAAGCTAAAGCTTGAATTTTGTTCCAATTCTTTAAAAATGACCGCGTAATCACAAAGCCCGTTAATTAGAATAAATAGCTCTTCTGAAAGTACTAAACAATCCTTGGCTTAAAGAGCGAGGTATTGACTAGGGGGTGAACCCAATCATATATGTAATATTTTCTGTTCGTTTAAAGTTTGATATTGCTGATGTTGCAGTTGAAAAACTTGTTTTTTTTATTTTTAATTTCTGATCTTTTTTTAAATAATGCTGGGAAGTCCGGCGTCCCCTTCATAGCAATGTCCCTTCCCCCATGAAAAACTTCCTTCATGGAAATATATTCCCAAATAACCCCCGACACCCCCACTACCAGGAAAAATCTCCCCTGAAAACGTCTGTATACTTCCCAATAACCAATGCTATATGTTAACATTTGGTAAAGTTCATAACTTTAAGCCCTCCCCCCGGAACTTCGGGAGATTAAGTCATCCTAAAAGATATACCTATAATATTTTCGAATATGCTGAACAAAATGGCTATCTCAAAATTTTGATTGGGTGACTTCGGGAAAAAATGAGCGTGGGAGGGGGCCTAGTTACCCTTAATTTTTTTTTCACTCAAAAAGGGAACTATAACTTTTAATTTCCATTCCAATGAGCCCTCCCACGATATTCTAGGACCACTGGGTTGATACGATCACCCCTGGGGAAAAAAAGCAAATAAACACGCACCCGTGATCTTTCTTCTGGCAAAAAATACAATATTCCACATTTTTTTAATGGGAGATTGAAAACTCTACAGTAGGGATTTCTGATACGCTGAATCTGATGGTGCGATTTTCATTAAGGTTCTATAATTTTTAGGGGGTGTTTCCCTCTTTTTTCGAAAATCAGGCAAATTTTCTTGGGCAAGGAAATTTTGATGGGTAGGACTAAGTTTGATGAAACTTATATATTTGAAATCATCATTAAAATTTGATTCTTTTTATGTATCTGTTTGTAACAATAAACCGTTTTCTAGAGTTTCGGTTACCATTGAGCCGGGTCGCTCCTTACTTACAGTTCGTTACCACGAACTGTTTGATCATAGCTTAGTGGGCACTATTATCAATCACAAACAGCGAGCTTGTGGCATGTAAGAGAAGGAAGAGTTTCCTGAAATTCTCAACAGTTCCCGTCTTAAAAATGGCAAATAATAAGCTTAGTTGTATGCTCTGTGTTATTCGTCCGCAAAAAAACTATAATTTGTAGGAAGAAACAATAAAAATTACGCAAAAAACTATATTTTTTACAAAAGTCTCGTGTGAAAATTTTGCAGTATTTTTCAAAACTAACGAACAAATCAGAGCTTAGCGTATGCAATTTTGGTGTCAAAAGTAGAAATAGATCTGGGTTCTTGATGAAACGCTTAGGTGCTAGCGTGTAAAATGCATTCCATGTGAGAATTAGGGCGGCAGAATCCCTAAACCAATTAAGACTAGATTTTAAAAGTATCTTTCAAATGATAATTATTTTGTTGTTGTTTATTTCGGGAGGGGGGGGAGTCTTTCTTTTTTTTTTGGGGGGGGGGTTAATTTCTGTTTTTTGGGGGTGGAGTGAATTTTAAGGAGGAGTGGTTTACGTGTATCTATATTATTTTTGTATAGTTTTGATTTTGTTTTTATGCTTTCTCTCTTGTTATTATCTTTTAAATTTATTTTCCTTATGTGTTCAATCTCGAATACTATTTTTTTCTCTTGCTTTATGTAATTGTTTAGTGTAAAGTAAAGGCTAGAGTGCTAGTTACTACGCACCAGCAAGGCTCCAGTAGTTTTTCTCGAACGTAGTCAAATGTTTGGTATATTAGAATTTATTGTGATAAAAGTAAAAATAACACTAAAATTTATATCAACAAGGATTTATTTTTGCAGATGGACAGTATCCTAGACGCCGAGCAAGTTTATTATGAGAATTGCAGCAACTATTCTGCTGTACCTCAAATTATATGTACGGCAGATCCTTACTCTATGCTTAAGCCATGGAATGTCAATCCAGACTTCATTCAGATCATTGGTATCTACTCTGTAACGTTCATAATTGGTGTGCTTGGCAACCTTGTTGCCATAATCGGTATGGCAACTGATACCAAATCAAACTCTGCAACAACGTTATTTCTTCTGTCGCTGGCTGTAGTTGACCTAGCACTGTTAGCTCTGTGCATCCCTATGGAAACAGCAACCTATTTTGTGACACACTGGGATGAAAGTGGAACAATTTGCAGACTCTCGTATTATCTCCAATCAACAATTTTTGCAATTTCTGTCCTCAACTTATCTGCTGTCTCCATTGAAAGGTAATTTTAATTATGATGGTGATTTGAATTGTGGTAATAGGTAATATAAATAGGAACAAATCGTTATAGGAGTAAGGAATAGGAGTAAAAGGTAATGATAATAGGAGTTGTTATGATCGTTTGAGATGTTTCCACTTCATTGGCTTTGTTTAATCACATAAAGGTGCCTCTCCCCACCCATCGTCTAGGTCAGTATGACAAGAAGAAAATATTACTGATGAAGAACATGATTGACTTTCAACTTTGAATTTGCATAATGAAATCTCCTGAGAATAAGCGTTTAAGCATAGAGATGGAAATAGATTTAGAGGGCCGATTCAGGGCTTCAATAGGGGGGGGGGAGGCAGGATATTGGCCTGGATTTTTTCCCTCCTAGATTTTGAAAAAAAAAATTATGGGTATTTTCATTCAAAAACAATTTTTTCCCCTGCGAATAAGGGAGTAACCATAGACATAGAAAGAGAAATAGAGGGTAGATTCGCTGGTGTCCATCCGAGAGGGGTAGGGGTGTAGGGTGCAGTGTGGTACTGCAAGAGGAGCAGGAAGCAGGAGGAGCAGGGGAGTCTTGAAATCGCCCAACTAGATTACTCTCCAGTAGATTTTGGAAAATATTTTTTTTTATATTTTAGTTAAAACAAATAGCTTTTGGAATATTTTCATTGAAAAAAAATCAAAAAACCGTGAAATCACACCCGTAGATTTTGAAAAAGTACACTTTGTTCCTCCTACCTACATTTTAGTGAATTGACGCTCCGGTCAGATTTTCGCTAGTTTGCGTTTATCTATTCAATTCCTTCATTTCAAAAGTTACATATTGAAATGTGACTTGGCGCAGGTTTAATGGTCTGGCCGTCAAATTCTGCTGAAGCTGGCTTATGTTCTTTTTTCTATCTCTATAGATGAACTTCTGAGAAATATAACAAATTTGGGGCCATTGAACGACATGTGGTTTTTTAGATGCCAGTTTCACAAAGTATACTTGCGCTATTTTATCTCAATGTTCTTAATTATTCCTAATGTTCCTAATTTATACTCAAATTCATATGTAAATATTAAATAATGTTTATGTAATTTTTTACCAGGATGGTTGATAGAATAAAGTTGAGACAAAAAAAATGTGTTTTTTTGTCAATGTTCTCCATTTAGCTTATTCTAGTGGTTTAACTCATTAAAAAAAAAATTTGTCAATGTTCTCCATCAATAATTGTGGTTGCTGCTTACTACTATGTCATGGTATTAGATTATAGTACCGATTAAGTAGAATATGGTAAAATTGCTTTCCATTAAACTTTCTTTAATATTTTAAGAATATACAGTTGATCTAGGCAAAACGAAATTTCAGAGATATCAGGGTATGTTACTTGGCCTTTTTCCTGAAGGTTTCATAAATCTGGATCCACTGCTTTCTTTAAAGCACAAATTATATCAAAATCAAAACATACTACGTCTTTGAGCTCATATTGGGTCTATTTATATCTGGAAATGGAAAATTATTAAAAAAAATTTCTTTTGGTTGTTTCAAAATTATTAAGTTTTTAGGGCAGTATTAAATTTTCTCAGTGTTGCCATGATGAACTGTGAAAATAAATGAGCAAATTAAACTAAATAAATTTTACAACGATCTTCATCCATAAAATTCACACGTTAACCAGCTGCTAATCTCCAAAGACAACTATACTTTCAAAGGGTATCTGCGCCTTCTTAAGCTGTTTGGTGTCACATTTTTTAAAGAAACCTGTGCATTAAAACTAAAAACATTTTTTGTTCCTTGGACTCATCTTAGGTCTATTTATATCTGAAAATCACAATTTTGTAAGATTTATTGTACCATTGCATAGGATTTAGCTTTTTTTTTGCTGATTTTCACCCCTTTTTCTTTTCTTTAATTTGGCACCCACTAGAAGATTGTTTTCAATGAAAATTAAATTCCCACCTTTTCCTGTTTCTTAAGATGTATATTCTTTCGTAACTTTCCACTTTATCAGTTCAAACAGCCAGAATTCAGTAGTTTCAACAGACAACACCATATAGGTACACATAGTAAATGACTGTAAGGCTTCAATGTATTATATTTTTCTCCCAGAAGCACTCCATATGGAAGGGGTGGCCGTGTAAACTTTGGAGGGGGCTCATTCAATGGAAAATCAGAAGTTGTAGTCCATTTTTAAGAGTCAAATGGGATCAGTGGGCAGACAGCCCCCCTCTCTCCACGCCTCTTTTCCCCAAATGCGTTAAGTCAAAATTTTGAGACAGCCATTTTGTTCAAAATAGTCGTAAGGGAAATAACTTTCCAGGGTTAGCAAAAACTCCTACAGCCCTCGGGGCAAGGGCTGTAAGTTATGCAAGTTTCCCATTGTTACCATATAAGGTTTATTTACGGAAGGGGTGGTTTTATAAACATTGAACGGGGCTCATTCGATTAGAAATTAAAAATAAGAGGGCATTTTTTAAAAGTCAAAATCAATCTGAGGGCAACCAGTCCTCCACGCCTTTTTTTACCCAAATGTAGTCAATCAAAATATTGGAATTGCGATTTTGTTCAAAATGGTCCAAAGGACAAATAACTCCGCGGTGGACAATCATTTCCAGTTCCCTAGTTAAGGGCTGTAAGTAATAAAAGTTTCCCACTGCTAAAATATAAGGTTTTTTTACTGGAAAAGAGGACATGTTTGATGGGTCTCCAAAAAGGCTTAAGGAATTAAGGTAAAACTTTAAGAAAATGTTGAGAGGGATACCAAACACAATCAAAACACAAATATGCTTGCTGATTGTGAACAGGGTATATCAGCAATATCTAAGGAACAGCTGAGGGCATTAAATTAAAACTCTCAAGGTATGTTGAGGAGATGTTGAAGAAAGATTGGAGGATAGCAAGCCTTCCTCCTTTCCCTTTTTGGTACCCCCTTTGCTCAACACTGAACAAAATTTTGAAATTTGAATATGCATTCAGATGATTGCAGATTTAGCCTCAGGCTTCGCTTCATTAGGAAGAATATACACATGGAAGACAATAGTTAGAAGGTGCAGTACGGGGGCTGAAGGGAGAAAATCCCCTATTAGGATGAATACGATACTTTATTTAGGAAAACTAATCATTATTCCGAAAGTTAAATACGCTAAATGAGCTTTTTGTCTTGAAGTATTGTTCTGCAAAAGTTGAACTTTAAGGTAAAGAGTTAGGTTCAATTGAAGGTGTTTTATTCGATCGTCTTTTAAAAAAATTGAAGCAACTTCCTTTTGTTTAAAGCAAATGCGCATCAATAGCTCTTCCATTCTTGAGGTTTTATGAATACATACGTTTTATCGTATTACAATTGCCCTTTGCTGGTACATTTGTTCCTAAGACCTTGAGGACAAAAAGACAAAATTTAGTGTAAAGAGCGTGGAGTTGAGGAGGCGAGCAGCTGTTCATATGTGGAATTATTTCTGCTTATTGTAAGTTTTATTGTAGGTCTTTACTTTCTTTTGACAAAACTTTTTTTTTTTTGTTAATAGAAAGACGGACCATAATTTACATTTATTTACTGTGTACAAAGTTCCTAAAACCTTGAGGACAAAAAGACAACATTTAGTGTAAAGAGTGAGCAGCTTTTCATATATGGAAATATTTCTACTCACTGCAAGTTTTATTGTAGGTCTTTATTTTTATTTGACAATTTTTTTTATTAATAGAGAAACGGGCTATAGTTTATACTTATTTACTGTTTTTGTTGCAACACTTTCAGTTCAAATAAATTAGCAGCTATCAAACCGTATAGTAAAAAGGGGGGTGTCAAAAGTTACTATTATTTTATAAGAAGTATAAAAGATTTTAAAATATGCTAATTTCACGGAAAATCATAAAACTTATAGTGATATTTATAAATAATTAGAATTATAATAATAATTATATGGAAAGGCTATTTAGCTATTTACAAATGTCTGACGATAACAGAATACCAAGGTTAAGCAAGATCAGATTGAACAAACAAGAGAAAAAAATCCCAATTTAAAATTTTTGCCAATTTAAAAGTTTTTTGCCAAATTTTGTTATTATTTTGCAAAACAAGAAAAAACAAAGTGAGAAAAATAATCTCAGAAAACAAACAGGACTACAGCCAGTAGAGGGAAAAGACACACTAAAACGACGCGGATTGTTGTTTTGTTGTGCCGTTTGTTGTGTCGTTGCTTGTTGGTTTGTATTTGCCCGTTTTGTCTAGGTCCTTGTTGGCTTTTGAACAAACTAGCTAGAATTGCCATTATTATTAGGATACTGTGGTTGTTTAATAGAACAACTACACAATATAAAAGATGAAGGAAAAGAGCCTCAACGAAAAGTGGCAGCCTCAACGAAAGACAAACAAAAAAGCACTAATTTTTTGCAGAACACACTGTGTCAACTATCCTGTTATACTAAATCTATAACCACATTTCATAACCACATTGACAGACGGACAGCCTCTTTTGGTCATATGGGAATAACCAAGAACTTCCAGAATTCGAGAACGACTAAGGAACGACTAAGGTTATTTAACTCCTTAAAGCCTCTCTATAGAAAGCTAAACTGTAAAGTCAAATAAAATTAAGGTCCTGTGAATTGTATTTTGCCTGCGTAAACAAGGCGTCTTCAATGCTAAGAACAAAGATAAAATACAAAATAATCTAGAAAAACTAAAATTAAATCCGATCTAAAACTAAGAAATAAAAAAAAAACAATATCTATATGTATAATTGATACTACTATGATTGAACACCACAGATCTTAGTCAGAGTTAGTTCAATGAGAATGTTTCTCTTTATTTTTGTCATGGCTGGCCAATTCGGCTTTAGATCTTTTATAAATAAGTAAAGTTTTGTGGATTTATTCCGGTCGTTGTGCCACTTTCTAGACCATTGTCTAGGGCATTATTTAGATCTTTCATAAGGAAGTAAAGTTTCACGGATTTATTCCTGTCATTTTGCCACTTTCTAGGCCACTGTCTAGGGCCATCTTTAGATCTTTCATAAATAAGTAAGGTTTCACGGATTTATTCCTGTTATTTTGCCACTTTCTAGACCACTGTCTAGGGCATCCTTAGATCTTTCATAAATAAGTAAAGTTTCACTGATTTATTCCTGTCATTTTGCCACTTTCTAGACCACTGTCTAGGGCATCCTTTAGATCTTCCATAAATAATAAAAGTTTCACGGATTTATTCCTGTCATTTTGCCACTCTCTAGACCACTGCCTAGGGCATCCTTTAGATCTTTCATAAATAAGTAAAGTGTCACGAATTTATTCCTGTCATTTTGCGCACCTTCTAGACCACTGTCTAGGGCATCCTTTAGATCTTTCATAAATAAGTAAGGTTTCACTGAATTATTCCTGTCATTTTGCAACTTTCTAGGCCATTGTCTAGGGCATCCTTAGATCTTACATAAATAAGTAAAGTTTCACGGATCCATTCCTGTCATTTCGCCACTTTCTAGACCACTGTCTAGGGCTTCATTTAGATCTTTCATAAATAAGTAAAGTTTCACTTATTTATTCCTGTCATTTTACCACTTTCTAGACCACTGTCTAGGGCATCATTTAGATCTTTCATAACTAAGTAAAATTTCATGGATTTATTCCCGTCATTTTGCCACTTTCTAGACAACTGTCTAGGGCCATCTTTAGATCTTTCATAAATAAGTAAGGTTTCACGGATTTATTCCTGTTGTTTTGCCACTTTCTAGACCACTGTCTAGGGCATCCTTTGATAAGTAAAGTTTCACTGATTTAGTCCTGTCATTTTGCCACTTTCTAGACCACTGTCTAGGGCATCCTTTAGATCTTCCATAAATAATTAAAGTTTCACGGATTTATTCCTGTCATTTTGCCACTGTCTAGACCACTGTCTAGGGCATCCTTTAGATCTTTCATAAATAAGTAAAGTTTCACGGAATTATTCCTGCCATTTTGCCACTTTCTTTACCACTGTCTAGGGCACCCTTTAGACCTTTCATAAATAAGTAAAGTTTCACAGAATTATTCCGGCCATTATGCCACTTTCTAGGCCACTGTCTAGGGCATCCTTAGATCTTACATAAATAAGTAAAGTTTCACGAATCTATTCCTGTCATTTTGCCACTTTCTAGACCACTGTCTAGGGCATCGTTTAGATCTTTCATAAATAAGTAAAGTTTCACGGATTTATTCCTGTCATTTTGCCACTTTCTAGACAACTGTCTAGGGGCTTCTTTAGATCTTCCATAAATAAGTAAGGTTTTACGGATTTATTCCGGCTATTGTGCCACTTTCTAGACCACTGTTTAAGGCCTCTTTTAGATCTTCCATAAATAAGTAAAGTTTTGCGGATTTATTTCGGTTATTGTGGCACTTCCTAGGCCACTATTTAGGGCTTCCTTTAAATATTTCATAAATAAGTAAAGTTTCACCGATTTATTCCGATCATTGTGCCACTTTCTGGGCCACCGTCTAGGGCCTCTTTAAATCTTTCATAAAAATGAAATTTTGCAGATTTATTCCAGTCAATGCTCTACTTCCGAGTGCGCCATACCATGCTTCTAATCACTATTTAAGCTGGTTGACAGATTTTTCACTTTTTTTTGTCACAATATAACAAAATGTCAGTATAATTGCCGTAAGTCAATAGTAATAATTAATTACTTATTACTATTTGTGTTCAAAAACACCAGATAATAAAATAAATTGGTGGATTATTTGTATTGTAAGTTCGAAAAAGACAAAGATGTTGATACCTTTCGCTAATTTTTAAGAGGTAGGATTCTTGGTTATGTTATGAGCCATTTTTGGATGAACATAAAAAAAAAAATTAAAGTAAAATTTTTAATTGAAAAGAAACCTTGAGAAATAGACCTATTGCTTAAATGAAGCACAAAATTTTTTTTGAAAACTTTGCTTAATCCTTATTTTTAGGGTTCTAGAAATGTATAATATGGCTGAAATTGTTGCTGAAATAACAGGAATTGTATTTTTGAAAATAAGAGCCAGTGAAAAAAAGATCGAAAACTCGAAATTAAAATAAAACCTTTTCTTAGCAGAATTTAGATAAGTATAGACCTGTCATATGTGCAACCTTTGTGGTAAAGTAAGATTTGTGGTAGTATGTATAATGGGTTGTTAACCATGCCATGGGAGGGGTTATGGGTACGGTCCTAAAAGTGATTAAAACTAAGGTAGCGTTTCCTTTGTGTTGGCCTGACTAATTATCTGAGGCGGCCGACTGGAGAAATCGTGAAGCCTAAATAACGTTATATATACATATAGAGGGTTGGTATAATATAATAATTTTATTGACGCAACACACAACGATGCAGGGTCTGGCTGCATATATGCCACTAGGACTAGTTGTCCCGCAGAAAAAAAAACAAATAAAATAAGTCTTCTATCAACTACAAGACATTAAGACACTTACGATTTTCAAGCTATTCCCAAAATATGGACCAGAGGTCTGCCCGATATAAAAATAAATCAGTAAAAGTTACTCTATCCCATAAAATGTATCTTTTATACCATAGATCAACCACATCAATCCGGCCAATTGACGTACCTAGCAAAGGAAGCGGTTATTTCTCAATTTATTTTCCAGGCCTCACATCCAAGAATGTTTGCTTTTATCTAAATAAAAGGTGGTGCTTCAAAACTTTGCATTGTGTATTTTGCGTCGTAAATATTTTATTTCATATGAAATTATTTCTGCTTAATTGGACAGGTTACCATACCTTCTAAGCCCTGAAAATAAGAAAAGGAATGACATAGTAGATTGGTGATATCTACCCGGGGTGTATTTTAAGGCCCTGGATTCATTCATGAAAGTTTCATTCATCTAACTCAGATACTTTTTGAAATAGCAAGAACCCCCTCTACTAGAATTTTACCTTCGCATGATTTTAAATAACGAGGAAATATTTTCCCTTGAGAAAAACATTTCTAAATATGTATTCTCTCCCAAGCGCTCAAATGGCAAGCTGAAGATTTTATTCAATAGCGCCAAATCCGGCGCCTTATATTGCTTTCGAGGGAAAATAGACAATGGTCACTGCCCTCAGAAGGCAAGAGAGTGAGTATTTAACTAGAGGAGTGTAATTGGCTACGGGTCAGGGGGAGGGAGAACTGACCCCTCAGACCCCAATTTGTCAACCCCCCGACCTCCAGTCTCCCCCCACCCATCTGAAACTTTAGTGTCTGCAAAAATCTTGTCAAAACTAAGATAAGCCTGTATAGTTCAAGCAACCAAGTAAACGGGTCAGTTTTCTTTAGTATAGCTTTGCCTTTATGGTACTATATCTCTCATTTTTTTTTTCACTTTCAATTTCATTTGATTTTGTAAAATTGGCTACAACTCTGCCCCCCCCCCCCCCGCAGGATTTTGACGAGGCCCGAAGATCCACTTAAGGCATTGCAAGTGAATAGTCTCCATGCAAGCCACAGGATTAGTACCCCAGAACTTGCAGTCGAAATTAAGAGTTGGCCGTTGCTGCTTCGCATCAGTTTGCTAAAGTTAATATATGCTTCTTCCATTTATCGTTATTGATGACGTCAGTGCCGAGGTATTTGATTTCTGTTGAAGTGGAAAGTTTCAGATCTTTGTATAAAAAGTTTCGCTCCATAGCACGTGAACATCGAAGACGAATTTTATCTACTAAGACAAAATAAAAATCTTTAATGGTCTTAGCCAACCTTTGAATTCTTATGGTTAAAGACATAACTACTGTGGAACAAAAAGAATAAGAAAATGGTTCAAGGTTCAAAAGAATAGATATTTAGACATAAAACATACTATCAGAATTAACTAACAAGAGTAAAATTAAACAGCTAGAAGTTACGAAGTATATTCAGTAAGCCACCTAACGAAAGCTGGAACAAAACTACCCAAATAGCAAGAGTCTAATAAGGATTAGGATAAAGATAAAAAGGATTAAGTTCCTCAAGAACCACTGATGGTTAGTAGGACGTCAAATCGGTGTTTTCAGTTGCGGCAGTTGCCAACCTTGCGGCAGCTGGAATCGAACCCCATGCCCTGTATTGCCAAGAGAGCATCAATCCACTTTGCTATCACAGGGTTAGTTGGACTTCTACCTGAAAACTTTAACCCGCTTTTTGTTCAGATATTGACCCAGCTGGCTCTACTCAGTAGAAACATGCTACTAAATATTGAGTGATAAGGGAGTTTGCTTAAAAAATAGACAAGGGAGACGAAACTCGTTAAAGGGAGGAGTTTCTCCGTAATCAACACTTTTGGGAGCTTGAACACAATGAAGAAGGCTCTATATTAGAATGGCTCCAACAAATGCTAGCTCAACTGGTTTGTAGGTCCAAAACGTCATAATGTCCAACAAGTTTCAACATATTGGCGAATGTGTGATAAATTAATTTTACTCAAATGGTGCGAACTAATTCTATGTCAAGAAAAAATTAAAAAGGATGTATTTCAGGGAGTAGACGCCATCTGCAAATATAATCAGTGCCGCCATAATTAAGCCATGCAAGCAAAAATGCACCGAAGAAACCATTTTTCGAGCGAAATTACGTCGAGGATGCAATTCTTTGGAAATAATATTTTTCGATCATTTGCTGATTGGTCAAATTTCACCAATTGAATCAAGTTTTTTAGGGTTGTTTGCTGTTTTTACCCTTACAGCGGTCAACCATTACCTGTGTTGCAATAATTTAATACATAACCACCTCAAAACCTGACCATAGACATAAAAAATCCGGATCTGGCAGCACTTATATAAAGCCCTAGCTAAGATAAACAGGAACCACTGATCAGTAGTGCTTGAGAAAACTTGGGTTTTTACAAGGTCATAAGCGTGTAAGACGTTTGAGGAATAAAAGAAGGAATATACTTGATAAATTCAGTCAGAACCTGAGAAATTTAGCAATGCCCCTATTTTATAACGAATTTTTTGCATTTTTCACGATTTTAAATTACGTACCATCTACATTAAGGCCTCCACTGAATGAATTGGTGAAATCCATGAGTCGGTTAGCTTTGGTTTAACCTTATATCATGAGCATTATGTACACCCTGACGTATAATCTTGAAAAGTTTTTAAAAATTACAATTTGAAGCTACCATGATACGCAGCGCCAGTCTAAATATGTGCATACGATTTTCCTAGCCTTATTTCTCGGGAATATGAAATCAAGTCAAATGAGGGACGAATACATGAATATAGAAGCTGGAGTTTGTGTCTTTTGATTTTGTGTAGGATTATATTACATCAGGTTTTTCAGTATGAACTATAATGGTTTACTGATACATCTATAGAGGAAATTATTAAACTTAAAAATGTAACTGAATCTGCAGTTATAAGTGAATAAATATTAAAAAAGAGAAACAAGAAACAAAGCTCTAAAGGGAAATAAAATATGCTTAAGCTCATTAATTAAAATGTAAAGAAGAACTTATGACGCAAGTGAGATATTTGTTTCAGGAAAAGCGTTTTATTTTAAATGCCCATTAGACATTTATGTTGGTTTGGATATTCAAGCTTAAATAGTTCCGATTTTTTTTTTTTTGATTGTTAATAGGATAAAAAAAAATACACTTGAAGATGAAATTGTTTAAGCTTAAAACATAAAAAAATTCTTAGCTCCTACTCTTTCTGAAAAAACGAGGTTAACCTCCAGGTCTAGAAACCGTCTCCCTGGCTAAGGTAGAACTGGCTAACCGACTAACAACTATCCTTATATTGAGTATATTCATTCTTAGAAATTTCTAAGGAGGAAAAATAAGCACAGCTCACTCTAATTCCTTGAAGTAACCTAGGAAGTTCTGAAAATAGTATTCAATGTCCTTATTTTATTAATTATTATTAATCAAAGGAAGTAGTTCCTATCTATTTTAGCTTTCATTTCAATTACCCTTGTTTGATTAATTCTCTTAAAAATTTTAAGATTTTTATATAGCACATTTGTATTTGTAAGGTAACTGGCTGCTCAACATCTGCAGAACAGACTTTAAACAAACTTGTCAATGGCTTTGACAAACCTTTGTACATGAAAGAGGCGAACATAATCAATGCTGAACCTGCTGATAGTCATCTCAAGGCAGCAGTTTCAATGATCGGTGGTCTCCATTGCCGTATGAGCTTTCTTTGGGCTATTGGGTACTTGATGACAGAAACAGGAATAAAAGAAATGCTTGAATGTCTATATGTCGGTAACACCATCAAGCATATCCTTAGCGGTATGGCTGTTTCAAGAGCCATGAGAGCGCACAAGCTTATAGATTCAGCATTGCAAATCACTCTCATTCGCAAATCGTATGGTTTCAACTGCACAGCTGACATACGTGCGAGTCATCAATACTTTGCAGAAGCTTCGGCAATATGTATAGCTCTACTGAATGGGGAAGCAACACTTGAAGACGCATCCAACGCAGACGTACTGCGTCGAATCCAAACGTGAGTGATAGAGTTTCAAGACACGCTGAAGAACAACAGGACAGTGTTTTTTTTTTAATTTTATGATTATTTAATTTAAAGTTAATTAACCATAATTTATTAGGCTCTTAAATTTTTAAATTAAAACTAAGCCAACAACATGTGCTGTAATAAAATTTTGCGACAGCTCTTCTTCAAAAAATGACTAGGCTTTTTTCAACAATTTTAAATATTAAATTTCAATGTGAGTTGTATTTCTCCAAGTATTTGCCTAAAATTTATGATTATTCTTGTTAACAGCGGTAAAATTTAAAATTTATCGAATAGTCATTAGGTAATATTCCAGTAAATCTATTGAAAAAATCGACGATCTGGGACAAAATTGCAATATAAATGATTTTTACACCATTTTCTAGACATACCAAAAGTCCCTAAGAATCCCCACGGCGAAACAGGGTGAGAAAGGGGGGGAAAGGGAAAAATTCAGGGGAAAATGCCAAAATCTATGATAATGAGAATGGTATTCCTGATACTCTTGGGTCCAAGAAGATCGAATATGCGTTTGTTCATTGCTGTGTAATAAGTCGTTTCACCATTGCCCCACTTACAAGGGGAAAAGAGGGGGTAAATAAAGATCCAGTACAGCAGTCTGCAAGAATTGTTTTCTGGGGTTTCCGAGTGCCAGAAGAATGAATATGTTACTTTGATTGCTCTGTGGTTAGTTTTTCCCCCCGTTTCCCAGTCACTAGGGAAAAAGAGGGGGAAATCGAGATATCCTCTAAAGGGAAAAGATAGTCAGACGGCTCTACAGAATTTGGAGAGGAGACAAAGGTCTATCAGCTCTGTTTTAAGACCCTATAACACCGTTTTTGCGAGAGTTTAATATCGTATTCCCTGGTGCTTCTCTTTTCCAGTTCGCTGGAGATTCACTACCTACTGGTAGGTTCAATTGGTCAAGCAATAACGCACGCTTGCCGTCCCCAATCTTTTCCCGCTCCTTTACAAGTACACCTTAGAGTCCAGCTAAACCAGCAATTTGGTTCACGTTTTCTCAACGACCAGCTGAACAGGCTAGGTTTTTCTACTTCTTAATCTGAAGTGCTTCGATTCGAGCGTTCTGCTGCAGTAAGCCATGGTACAGAATTTCCAGGGATGAATTATAAGACTTCCATCTAGTTCATTGGCGACAATGTTGACCACAACATTTGCACTATCGACGCAAAAGGTACTTTCCATTGGATGGGCATGCTTGCTGCTGCCACACCAAGGCAAACCAAATTCCCAATCATAATCTCAAGAGAGGTTGTAAACCTTGAAGTACTCTATCAGGCTGGACAAGTGCCTTTCTTTATCTACAACAGAAGCCAACAGGAGAACAGTCTCGCGTACAAACCCATCCCGATCATCACCTTTGACGAGACGATCGATGGCATTGACCTACTATGGCATGCAAGCAGTATACATGACACAAAACGGGTCGGATGGAGTGGATTTATGCAAGCAATTTACCATGGGTCATACAAAGACTCTTCGTCGATTGTTTTTATGCCTATGATCTTTCTTGAGGATACACGACCTTACCTCTTACCTCCTCTAAAGCACGCCAGTACGGACTGGTACCAGTTGTTACTTTCGACAAACCTTTGTACATGAAAGAGGCGAACATAATCAATGCTAAACCTGCTGATAGTCATCTCAAGGCAGCAGTTTCAATGATCGGTGGTCTCCATTGCCGTATGAGCTTTCTTTGGGCTATTGGGTACTTGATGACGGAAACAGGAATAAAAGAAGTACTTGAATGTCTATATGTCGGTAACACCATCAAGCATATCCTTAGCGGTATGGCTGTTTCAAGAGCCATGAGAGCGCACAAGCTTATAGATTCAGCATTGCAAATCACTCTCATTCGCAAATCGTATGGTTTCAACTGCACAGCTGACATACGTGCGAGTCATCAATACTTTGCAGAAGCTTCGGCAATATGTATAGCTCTACTGAATGGGGATGCAACACTTGAAGACGCATCCAACGCAGACGTACTGCGTCAAATCCAAACGTGAGTGATAGAGTTTCAAGACACGCTGAAGAACAACAGGACAGTGTGTTTTTTTTAATTTTATGATTATTTAATTTAAAGTTAATTAACCATAATTTATTAGGCTCTTAAATTTTTAAATTAAAACTAAGCCAACAACATGTGCTATAATAAAACTTTGTGACAGCTCTTCTTCAAAAAATGACTAGGCTTTTTTCAACAATTTTAAATATTAAATTTCAATGTGAGTTGGATTTCTCCAAGTATTCGCCTAAAATTTATGATTCTTCTTGTTAACAGCAGTAAAATTTAAAATTTATCGAATAGTCATTAGTTAATAGTCCAGTAAATCTATTTAAAAAATCGACGATCTGGGACAAAATTGCAATATAAATGATTTTTACACCATTTTGTAGACATACCAAAAGTCCCTAAGAATCCCCACGGCGAAACAGGGTGAGAAAGGGGGGGAAAGGGAAAAATTCAGGGGAAAATGCCAAAATCTATGATAATGAGAATGGTATTCCTGATACTCTTGGGTCCAAGAAGATCGAATATGCGTTTGTTCATTGCTGTGTAATAAGTCGTTTCACCATTTTCCCACTTACAAGGGGAAAAGAGGGGGTAAATAAAGATCCAGTACAGCAGTCTGCAAGAATTGTTTTCTGGGGTTTCCGAGTGCCAGAAGAATGAATATGTTACTTTGATTGCTCTGTGGTTAGTTTTTCCCCCCGTTTCCCAGTCACTAGGGAAAAAGAGGGGGAAATCGAGATATCCTCTAAAGGGAAAAGATAGTCAGACGGCTCTACAGAATTTGGAGAGGAGACAAAGGTCTATCAGCTCTGTTTTAAGACCCTATAACACCATTTTTGCGAGAGTTTAATACCGTATTCCCTGGTGCTTCTCTTTTCCAGTTCGCTGGAGATTCACTACCTACTGGTAGGTTCAATTGGTCAAGCAATAACGCACGCTTGCCGTCCCCAATCTTTTCCCGCTCCTTTACAAGTACACCTTAGAGTCCAGCTAAACCAGCAATTTGGTTCACGTTTTCTCAACGACCAGCTGAACAGGCTAGGTTTTTCTACTTCTTAATCTGAAGTGCTTCGATTCGAGCGTTCTGCTGCAGTAAGCCATGGTACAGAATTTCCAGGGATGAATTATAAGACTTCCATCTAGTTCATTGGCGACAATGTTGACCACAACATTTGCACTATCGACGCAAAAGGTACTTTCCATTGGATGGGCATGCTTGCTGCTGCCACACCAAGGCAAACCAAATTCCCAATCATAATCTCAAGAGAGGTTGTAAACCTTGAAGTACTCTATCAGGCTGGACAAGTGCCTTTCTTTATCTACAACAGAAGCCAACAGGAGAACAGTCTCGCGTACAAACCCATCCCGATCATCACCTTCGATGACACGATCGATGGCATTGACCTACTATGGCATGCAAGCAGTATACATGACACAAAACGGGTCGGATGGAGTGGATTTATGCAAGCAATTTACCATGGGTCATACAAAGACTCTTCGTCGATTGTTTTTATGCCTATGATCTTTCTTGAGGATACACGACCTTACCTCTTACCTCCTCTAAAGCACGCCAGTACGGAATGGTACCAGTTGTTACTTTCGACAAACCTTTGTACATGAAAGAGGCGAACATAATCAATGCTAAACCTGCTGATAGTCATCTCAAGGCAGCAGTTTCAATGATCGGTGGTCTCCATTGCCGTATGAGCTTTCTTTGGGCTATTGGGTACTTGATGACGGAAACAGGAATAAAAGAAGTGCTTGAATGTCTATATGTCGGTAACACCATTAAGCATATCCTTAGCGGTATGGCTGTTTCAAGAGCCATGAGAGCGCACAAGCTTATAGATTCAGCATTGCAAATCACTCTCATTCGCAAATCGTATGGTTTCAACTGCACAGCTGACATACGTGCGAGTCATCAATACTTTGCAGAAGCTTCGGCAATATGTATAGCTCTACTGAATGGGGATGCAACACTTGAAGACGCATCCAACGCAGACGTACTGCGTCAAATCCAAACGTGAGTGATAGAGTTTCAAGACACGCTGAAGAACAACAGGACAGTGTGTTTTTTTTAATTTTATGATTATTTAATTTAAAGTTAATTAACCATAATTTATTAGGCTCTTAAATTTTTAAATTAAAACTAAGCCAACAACATGTGCTGTAATAAAACTTTGTGACAGCTCTTCTTCAAAAAATGACTAGGCTTTTTTCAACAATTTTAAATATTAAATTTCAATGTGAGTTGGATTTCTCCAAGTATTCGCATAAAATTTATGATTCTTCTTGTTAACAGCGGTCAAATTTAAAATTTATCGAATAGTCATTAGGTAATAGTCCAGTAAATATATTGAAAAAATCGACGATCTGGGACAAAATTGCAATATAAATGATTTTTACACCATTTTGTAGACATACCAAAAGTCCCTAAGAATCCCCACGGCGAAACAGGGTGAGAAAGGGGGGGAAAGGGAAAAATTCAGGGGAAAATGCCAAAATCTATGATAATGAGAATGGTATTCCTGATACTCTTGGGTCCAAGAAGATCGAATATGCGTTTGTTCATTGCTGTGTAATAAGTCGTTTCACCATTTTCCCACTTACAAGGGGAAAAGAGGGGGTAAATAAAGATCCAGTACAGCAGTCTGCAAGAATTGTTTTCTGGGGTTTCCGAGTGCCAGAAGAATGAATATGTTACTTTGATTGCTCTGTGGTTAGTTTTCCCCCCCGTTTTCCAGTCACTAGGGAAAAAGAGGGGGAAATCGAGATATCCTCTAAAGGGAAAAGATAGTCAGACGGCTCTACAGAATTTGGAGAGGAGACAAAGGTCTATCAGCTCTGTTTTAAGACCCTATAACACCGTTTTTGCGAGAGTTTAATATCGTATTCCCTGGTGCTTCTCTTTTCCAGTTCGCTGGAGATTCACTACCTACTGGAAGGTTCAATCGGTCAAGCAATAACGCACGCTTGCCGTCCCCAATCTTTGCCCGTTCCTTTACAAGTATACCTTAGAGTCCAGCTACACCAGCAATTTGGTTCACGTTTTCTCAACGACCAGCTGAACAGGCTAGGTTTTTCTACTTCTTAATCTGAAGTGCTTCGATTCGAGCGTTCTGCTGCAGTAACCCACGGTACAGAATTTCCAGGGATGTATTATAAAACTTCCATCTAGTTCATTGGCGACAATGTTGACCACAACATTTGCACTATCGATGGAAAAGGTACTTTCCATGGGATGGGCATGCTTGCTGCTGCCACACCAAGGCAAACCAAATTCCCAATCATAATCTCAAGAGAGGTTGTAAACCTTGAAGTACTCTATCAGGCTGGACAAGTGCCTTTCTTTATCTACAACAGAAGCCAACAGGAGAACAGTCTCGCGTACAAACCCATCCCGATCATCACCTTCGATGACACGATCGATGGCATTGACCTACTATGGCATGCAAGCTGTATACATGACACAAAACGGGTCGGATGGAGTGGATTTATGGAAGCAATTTACCATGGGTCATACAAAGACTCTTCGTCGATTGTTTTTATGCCTATGATCTTTCTTGTGTATACACGACCTTACATCTTACCTCCTATAAAGCACGCCAGTACGGAATGGTACCAGTTGTTACTTTCGACAAACCTTTGTACCTGAAAGAGGCGAACATAATCAATGCTGAACCTGCTGATAGTCATCTCAAGGCAGCAGTTTCAATGATTGGTGGTCTCCATTGCCGTATGAGCTTTCTTTGGGCTATTGGGTACTTGATGACGGAAACAGGAATAAAAGAAGTGCTTGAATGTCTATATGTCGGTAACACCATTAAGCATATCCTTAGCGGTATGGCTGTTTCATGAGCCATGAGAGCGCACAAGCTTATAGATTCAGCATTGCAAATCACTATCATTCGCAAATCGTATGGTTTCAACTGCACAGATGACATACGGGCGAGTCATCAATACTTTGCAGAAGCTTCGGCAATATGTATAGCTCTACTGAATGGGGAAGCAACACTTGAAGACGCATCCAACGCAGACGTACTGCGTCGAATCCAAACGTGAGTGATAGAGTTTCAAGACACGCTGAAGAACAACAGGACAGTGTGTTTTTTTTAATTTTATGATTATTTAATTTAAAGTTAATTAACCATAATTTATTAGGCTCTTAAATTTTTAAATTAAAACTAAGCCAACAACATGTGCTATAATAAAACTTTGTGACAGCTCTTCTTCAAAAAATGACTAGGCTTTTTTCAACAACTTTAAATATTAAATTTCAATGTGAGTTGGATTTCTCCAAGTATTTGCCTAAAATTTATGATTCTTCTTGTTAACAGCGGTCAAATTTAAAATATATCGAATAGTCATTAGGTAATATTCCAGTAAATCTATTGAAAAAATCGACGATCTGGGACAAAATTGCAATATAAATGATTTTTACACCATTTTCTAGACATACCAAAAGTCCCTAAGAATCCCCACGGCGAAACAGGGTGAGAAAGGGGGGGAAAGGGAAAAATTCAGGGGAAAACGCCAAAATCTATGATAATGAGAATGGTATTCCTGATACTCTTGGGTCCAAGAAGATCAAATATGCGTTTGTTTATTGCTCTGTAATAAGTCGTTTCACCATTTCCCCACTTACAAGGGGAAAAGAGGGGGTAAAAAAAGATCCAGTACAGCAGTCTGCAAGAATTGTTTTCTGGGGTTTCCGAGTGCCAGAAGAATGAATATGTTACTTTCTTTGCTCTGTGGTTAGTTTTTCCCCCCGTTTTCCAGTCACTAGGGAAAAAGAGGGGGAAATCGAGATATCCTCTAAAGGGAAAAGATAGTCAGACGGCTCTACAGAATTTGGAAGGGAGACAAAGGTCTATCAGCTCTGTTTTAAGACCCTATAACACCGTTTTTGCGAGAGTTTAATATCGTATTCCCTGGTGCTTCTCTTTTCCAGTTTGCTGGAGATTCACTACCTACTGGTAGGTTCAATCGGTCAAGCAATAACGCACGCTTGCCGTCCCCAATCTTTGCCCGCTCCTTTACAAGTATACCTTAGAGTCCAGCTACACCAGCAATTTGGTTCACGTTTTCTCAACGACCAGCTGAACAGGATAGGTTTTTCTACTTCTTAATCTCAAGTGCTTCGATTCGAGCGTTCTGCTGCAGTAACCCATGGTACAGAATTTCCAGGGATGAATTATAAAACTTCCATCTAGTTCATTGGCGACAATGTTGACCACAACATTTGCACTATCGACGGAAAAGGTACTTTCCATGGAATGGGCATGCTTACTGCTGCCACACCAAGGCAAACCAAATTTCCAATCATAATCTCAAGAGAGGTTGTAAACCTTGAAGTACTCTAAAATGCTGGACAAGTGCCTTTCTTTATCTACAACAGAAGCCAACAGGAGAACAGTCTCGCGTACAAACCCATCCCGATCATCACCTTCGATGACACGATCGATGGCATTGACCTACTATGGCATGCAAGCTGTATACATGACACGAAACGGGTCGGATGGAGTGGATTTATGCAAGCAATGGGTCATACAAAGACTCTTCGTCGATTGTTTTTATGCCTATGATCTTTCTTGTGTATACACGACCTTACATCTTACCTCCTATAAAGCAGGCCAGTACGGAATGGCACCAGTTGTTACTTTTGACAAACCTTTGTACATGAAAGAGGCGAACATAATCAATGCTGAACCTGCTGATAGTCATCTCAAGGCAGCAGTTTCAATGATCGGTGGTCTCCATTGCCGTATGAGCTTTCTTTGGGCTATTGGGTACTTGATGACGGAAACAGGAATAAAAGAAGTGCTTGAATGTCTATATGTCGGTAACACCATTAAGCATATCCTTAGCGGTATGACTGTTTCAAGAGCCATGCGAGCGCACAAGCTTATAGATTCAGCATTGCAGATCACTCTCATTCGCAACTCGTATGATTTCAACTGCACAGATGACATACGTGCGAGTCATCAATACTTTGCAGAAGCTTCGGAAATATGTACAGCTCTACTGAATTGGGAAGCAACACTTGAAGACGCATCCAACGCAGACGTATTGCCTCGAATCTAAACGTGAGTGATAGAGTTTCAAGACACGCTGAAGAACAACAGGACTGAAAAATTATGGCTTCAGTATTCAGAAACATTCGGAGTGCTTAAGAAGGCCATCAGGACAGAACTGACTGGAAACTGGCTTCAGTATTTTCAAGCACTCTCTGAGATGCTCCCTTACTTTGCAGCTACTGGCCGCAACATGTATACGAAATTAGTGACAATATTTCTTCAGCAATGGGAAGAGCTGAAAGAAAGTAACTAGAAGCTGTATAAATACGTCGCGGATAGGATGTTTGTCATTCGAAGAAGCGATAGATTTTGGGCTGGGCTCCCTCCCAACTTAGTAATCGAGCAAGTACTGATGAGGTCGCTGAAAACAAGAATTTGGACTCACGAGTGGAAATGGAAAGAGCGAGACGCAAAGGTTGATCTGGACAATGTCAATGCCAGTGCGAGCTGAAATGAGTGAGCTTATACACTCACTCACCGGCTTTGAGTACTTGTCATCTGACGAACACGTTTCCGCAAAACCAGCTCGGATAGAAAGAGATAGAAAGCACGTAAATGCTTTATTAGCTTTTTTGCGCAGTCCTGTCCGTGCGACAATTGCACTCAATTCCGAAATATATTGAATGGTATGACGGCAGCAAGGCATGTCAACGCGGATGCAGCAAAGATGATTAGAAAAGAAATTCTGAAGTCAATGGACGACGCCGATGCCCATCGCTACATCTTCAAGCGCAAAAACAAAGTGATTACGATGGCCTATCAAGGCAAAATTTCTGAAGTTGACGGTGAAGACATACAAAGTGACGCAAGGGTTCTGTTCCAACGTCTTGCAGAAACGGCAACTACAGCCGGAGGGGACATGGAAGGAACTCTCAGATTTGAACTCTCCAACTATCCTACTGCCCTTTCCGAATCTTCAATCCTGCCGTGACAGCCAGATAAAGCGGAGCTAGCAAAAGCTATTTGTAAATTAGCAAAGGCAGTACCTGTGAACGTCCTATCAAAAGAGCCGGAAAAATACGTTATCGATGGTGAATGGCAACTCCAGTATATTCCATGGAAAACAGGAAACACTTTCGAACAGATTTGTTACGTTCCATTCGTGACACAGAAGTATTCAAATGCTTTCGTCGTCTTTGATGGTTACACTTCAGGTCCGTCTACCAAAAATGTCACCTAAGTTCGACGAACAAAAGGTATCCAGTGTCTGACCGTCGATTTCACACTAAATATGAAGCTGCAAAGGAAGAAGGAGAACTTCTTGCGGAATCCCAACAATAAGCTTAACATTATTCGAGCTATTGGTAAGAAGCTTGTCCTAGCCGGACTCACTGTCCTTCATACAGAGAGAGATGTTGAAGTTCTGATTGCATTAACAGGTTTTAATGCGGCCAAGACAAGGGTAACCGCAGTAGTCGGAAACGACAATGATTTATTGATCCTTCTCCTCCATCACCTACCTCCGGAAGCCAGGGATCTCGACTTCAAAACCAGTACCAAGGCAAGAGCGCTGACAACTAAATACTGGCACATCAACTTTATCAAAAGATCACTTTAACAGGTTTATCACTCTATTCTTGTTGACCACGAATTTCTTGGTTGTGACACGACGTCCCATTTGTTTAGGATAGGAAATTAAGCTGTCCTGCCATTCCTGAAAAGGCTTGAAGAATTTAGGAATAACTGTGAAGTATTCCTTAATCCACGCTCTGCGAAGGAAGAAGTTCAGCAAGCCGGTAAAAGTATTTTGCTGTGTTTCTTCAAGGCTAGGAAAGGGGAGGGTCTCAGTCAAGCTAGGTACAGGGTTTTTCTTAAAAAGACTGAACCGTTCCTGAACCGAAAGACATCAACTTTTGGAACCCAGACAGACTTCCACCAACTCCATCGGCTGTGAAATTTTATTCTTGTAGAGTCTTCTATCAGGTAATGGAATGGCGTAATGCTGCGTTAGAAGTCGACTCGAAAGACTGGGGTTGGCGATTACGTGACGGACGCTTCACTCCGATCATGACACACATCGAACCTACGCCCCCTCATGTGCTAAATTTGATTCGTTACAGCTGCACGCATTCCAACTGTGACAGCTCAGGCTCTGGTTGCCAAAAAAATGGATTGCCTTGCACACTTTCTTGCAAAGACTGCCAAAGAATTGCGTGTTCCAATAAAGATGTTTTTGTTGATAACGATGAAAAAGACGATATTTATTACAAATCCTTGAGTTTATCCTTTTTAGTTCAATCCAAACCGTAATTATCTTTCGCTGCGATTACCGAAGTTACCTGATTTGTTTCAATTTTTACATTTAGTTTTGTCTTATGTTTCTATTATATAGTCGAAGTAAATCTGCATACTCCGAAGTCTCCCCTACGGTGAAAATACTGAAGAAAAGCAAGATACGAATCTAATACCATGTTTTTTTTAAAATCATCGAGTCAAAAAACCTTGGGGGCATTATTTTGACCAGCCATAATCTCGAGAATACTGATTTCCCCCTCCCCATTCCCCCACTAAAGGGGAAATCAAACCAAGTCCAGCGGTAAAACAATATAAATTTCTTTTTTCGAGTTCTCCATGCAGAAAAAGAGCAAACGTGAAATTCGAGCGCACAATAAATCTGGCCCTGAATTTTTCCAATTTCCCACCTCCCCCCTGTTTTTTTTACCCTGTTCCACCAAGGGGATTTTTGGTGACTTTTGATATGTTGTACAGAATTTTTGTCTCTAAAAGACGGCGTAAAAATCTTTTATATTGCAATTTTGCCCCACAGTTTCTTAGATTTACTGGACAATAATGGCCTATCGCCAAAAGTATTATTTTTGCCAACGTTCTGGAGAAAAGAACAATAACGTTAAGCGCAAAATATAACACTCAAGTGAAATTTGAAAGGATTTAAGCTGATTATTACTCTTACCATTGGTGTCTGACACAGTATTGTAGTGTTACTAGGCAAAGAGCCATGTGCCTTTAACATATTTTTATTTCTTTTTCCTTTTTTTACCACTTCATATAAAAGAAATAGCTGTAGAAACTTCCGAGGGAGTTCATTTGATCAGAAAAGCTTTAGTGCGCCCTTCAAAATATAAAGTGATAAAAGGGTAATTAGTCTGCCTCCTTACCCTTTTCCTACCTGGCCCTCTATAATCCCCCAAGAAACCCCACCGAAATACTTATTTTTCAAAATAGTCTAAATATCCAATAAGTGTGACTCCAGAGAAAACAAGAACCCCACTGTCGACGGGGCAAGGGCAGTAAAAAATTGCCTACTGTTTACACATAGGCTTTATAATGGGAAACGAGGGCTTGTTTAATCTTGGGTGTACGAATGGCTCGAAACTTTCAAGGATCATTTCCGGGTCAAAAATATCTAAAATGTTCTCTTGAGAAGGGAGGATAGAGGCGCAGAAGCGGGTCAAACAAAAGTTGTCAATGATCAGTTTGAAACTCTTTCCGCAAGTCTTTGAGCCAAGAGGAATATGATGTACCCAAACATTTTCAACTCTTTATTTGGGGTCCACTCAAGAAAAAACTAAGGGCGAAGCAGCCCGAAAACCTTTTTCTCAGTAGGCTCAAAACCTCTATTTTCAAGTTCTTGGGCTTAGCCAATACAGAAAGAACAATAGAAAAAAAATTGTTCCTCCAAAACAAGGCCTGAAAAAGGGCCAGGAAAAGAAAAAGAAAACTTTTATTCTCGACCTAACTCATAGGGAAGGAGTGGTTGTAGAAACTTCAAAGAAGATGATTCGATTGAAAATCTAGAATCCTAGTTCTCTCGTTGTTCACACATTAGTTTTAATAGAAAAACAATCATGTTCGGTCTTGGTTGTCCGAGCACCTAGAGTTCTTAGAAGTCATTTTCTAAGCCAAGATTCCCAGAGTTTCTCAAGGGTATGCTGATTTAAAAAAAAGGGTATGCTCTCATATGTTATTATTTACCTTAATATAATTATCTGTAATATTTGAAGAATAGCTTGAAAATTTAGGTAGTTTTGGGGGAAAAGGGAAGGGAGAATTTTGTATTGGGAAAGAGAGGGATTAAATACATGTTGTCTCTGGTCATCTTCATGTTTTTACGCATGAAACTGCTATGTGACTTAGAATCTAATCACGGTTAAGTAACGAGGTAATTCAAAAGAATCTAAGTACTGTCAGGTCATCAAATAGCATATACACTTTATATTGGTAGTGGTTGGGAGATCAAGTTGGAACTTTCAGGAAGCTTTATCAAGGGATTGACCTATGTGGACTCCAAATTTTTACTTGGGGAGAGGAGCAAAGAAGTTCTAAACACACTTTGTCTGAAATCAGCTGAAAACTAGGCTCTTTTGACCCTTTTGGGACTATAGTCAGTTGGGTCAATTGGAGGGAGAAATTTGCCCCTTCTGGATGGTTTTGCTCGGTCCAAAGGTTATGATAAATACCTTTTTGCCTTGGTTTTGTTTTGGTTTTGTTAACAAAATGAAATATCTGCAATATCTCAGGAATAACTTGGGAAGTCAAGTTAAAACTTAAGGGGGTGTTGAGGGTTGTGGGCGGGGATAGAGGTAAATATAAAAATGCTCTATATTTCCAGGCTATTTGTCAGAAACATTTTCCAGAATTGCGGTATTTCTGGAACGACTTGGGGGAACGGTACGGTAAACGATAACGATAAATGGGCATTATCAACGGTTATTTACCGGCCTGGAACGGTAAATGGGCATTGGGTTCCAAATTTTGTATTTTCGTCTGAAGACGGACTTACTGTATCTTTCTAAATAATTAAGACTTTTAACCTTAGGTTACTGGGTTAAGGTGACCCTTATGCACGGGAAAAACGAGAAAAAAAAATGTTTTTGCCTGGAAATAGGTCTAAAGTTATATTTCCAATCGACTAGAAGATTCGGGACGCATGAAAGAACGGACTTAAACTTCTTTTCTCCGATCAGCTTGAAAAACGTTCAAAAGTTTCTTGTGTGTTTGACCCGTAAGTAGGAACACCATAAGCAACATCTCAGGACCGGTTTAGGATGTTATTTTGAAACTTTCAAGGCATATTAAGCGGAAAGCTGACCTAGCCAACATGCACTATATGCATACTGCTACTACTACAACTACAATTGCTACTACTACTGCTACTACTACTACCGCTGCTTCGGCTACAAATACTAATGAGGCTAAGGGTACCAAGGGAAACTTTCAAAGAATTTTGAGAGGGATGTGAAATAAATCAAAACAGAATATTCGGATACAGGTTATCAAAAGGGCGCATCAGCTATATCCGATGAACAGTTTGGGATATTAAGTTGAAGCTTTCAGTACATGTTGAGGGGGATGTTGAACCAACCCAATGGTACTATATGCATACTACTACTACTACTTCTGCTGCTACTACGGCTTCTGCTAACACTAATTCTGCTACTATTACTACTACTACTAAGGCTATAAGTATTAAGATAAAAGTTTCAGAAAATATTTAGAGGGCTGTTGAACTCAATTGAAACACGATATGTGTATGCAGGCTCTCAGAAGGGTGAATCGGCAATATCTTAGAAACAGCCTAGAGTATTAAGATGGAACTTGCAAGGCATATTGAGGAGGAGGTTGAACTAATAAAAAAGGTGCTATGTGCATACTACTACTACTGCTACTAGTACTAAGGGTCTAATGGTGAAGCTTTCAGGGATTTTTGAGGATGGTATTGAACTGAATCCTGACACACTATGTGCATGCAGGTTGTTAAAATGGCGTATCATGAATATCCCAGGAACAGCTTTCGGGATAAAGTTGAAAATTTACGGGCATATTGATGGGGGCATTTAACTAAAGGAAAGGCCTTATGTGCATGTTACTACTGGTTATACTACTACTTCTAGTACTATTTTTCAGGGAACTGTGGGGGGATGTTGAATACTAACAGCATTTGGTGAGACTTTAGCTAATGTTAGGGGTATATCAAAATAAATCAAAATACACTAAGCTCATGTAGTCTATTAAAATGGCGTATCATCAATAGCTCAGGAATGGCTTAGAGCGTTAAGTTGAAACTATCAGGGCATGTTGAGGAGATGTTGAACCAAATAGGGACTATGTGAATACTACTATTGCTACTATTACTAATACTAATACTGCTATCACTAATACTACTCTCACTGCTACTAAGACTACTGCTTTTTCTAAGGCTAAGGGTATTAAGGTAAAAATTTCAGAGAATGGTGCGGGTGGTTTTGAATTAAACCAAAAAGGTGCATCAGGGATTTCTCAAGAGCGGCTTAGAGTATTGAGTAGAAACTTTTAGGTGATTTTGAGTGAGATGTGGAACTATATAAAAATATACTATGTACAAGCGGGTTACCAAAAAGTGTATCAGCAATATCTCAGCAATGCCTTAGGGCATTAAAAACCTTTCATTGCTACTAAAATTACTACCACTGCTGCTACTACTTCTACTACTATTACTACTGCTAGTATTGAATTAAATTAAGATAGTTTCGATACATCCAGGTTTTTTAAAATGACATAGGCGAGATATCTTAGGACTGGAGTACGGTATTAAGATGGAACTGTCAGGAAAAGCTGATGGAAATGTAAAACTAAATAAAAATACACCATGTGTGTGCAGGGTGTCAAAAGGGTGTACCAGAAATACCATAATGACTACTGAGGTTGTATATGGTAGTTGAAACTCTCAAGACTAGCCTACTACCATTCCCACTACTACTGCTATTACGACTATAGAACCAAATCAAAAGAGTTTAAATGCTCTCAGGCAGTGATAATATTTTACCATAAAATAAGTTTTTCAAAGAAAAGTAAAGAACTCCATTAAACAAAATGAGCCAAAATAAAATCAAATAATCTACCAAGTGTGAAACTACGACAAATCAGCATCGATAAATAAATGAAACCCAAAACGAACAAAAATTGCAATAAATAACTGAGTCAAACTCAAAACGAGCAGAAATGAACACAAGTTGGGCTAAAAACCCCTATGCTTTCCCAAGGCCAGAACATAATTTGCACTTTACTGAAAAAAATATAAATGTTTTTATTTTTATAACTTTAATAAATCAAATAATATTAACATTTCGATTACTAAATATCAGTAAATGTATATTAAACTGACAATGCATATTCAATTATATTTTTTTCAGTAAAGTGCAAATTATGTTCTGGCCTTGGGAAGGCATAGGGGTTTTGAGCCCAACTTATGTTAATTTCTGCTCGTTTTGAGTTTGACTCGGTTATTTATTGTAATTTCTGTTCATTTTGGGTTTAATTTATTTATCGATGCTGATTTGTGATACTTTCACCCTTGGTAGATTATTTTATATTATTTTTGCTCATTTTTTGTTAAATGGAGTTCTTTACTTTTCTTTGAAAAGCTTATTTTGTAGAATTTTTTTTTAAATTTATTTCTCTTCGTCTTATATTGACATAGTCTTTTCAGGGAAAAAGAAAATAATACTTTAAATCTTTTCGTTTTTTTAAGAATTAATAGTTTGGCCTGCTATTTGTAAACTGGAGAAAAATTTTCAGCAATTTTTAACAGCACACACCCTTTTAAAAATCTTGACACAAATAGTAATGTTTAATTTAGTTTCATACCTCCTCTAGTTGACCCGAAATAAAAACTTAATACCATTCGCAAAAAAATCTGTTTATTTTCTTTGATAGCTTGGATACACATACAATATTTTGGTTTGGTTCAATTTTAAGAGCACAAGTAGCCCCGAAAGTGTGAACATAATGTCCTCAGCCGTTCTTGAGTTACTGCTGAGATGCCTTATTGGGAATTATCATTAACACAGTGCATTTTGATTTAATCTTAAGGCAACATTTAGTTTTTAAACATTAAGGCAAATAGAAGGATGGGCGTGGGAGGGGGATTAGTTGCCCTCCAATAACTTTCGACTATTAAAAAGGACATCAGCCCTTTCTATTTTGATCGAATGAGCCCTTTTCGAAGTTCCTACGACAACTCCTTCGATACGAAGGGCCTGGTCTAAACAACAACAAGAACAAAAAAAAATAATAAATTATACCCACATCGATCTTCCTTCCTTCCATTCACTTTCCAATCACTTCCTCAAAAATGTTAATCCTTCCAATCACTTTCGACTATTAAAAAGGGCACTAGCCCTTTCAATTTCCAATGAAATTAGCCCTTTTGAAGTTTCTACGACAAAACTTTCTATAAAAGCCTTATATGCCCCCAGGGCACAACTTACAATCTTTGCCCTGAGGGTTGTGGAGGGGGGGAGGGTTGTCTTCCTCAAAGATCTAATTTACAGAACTTTCAACTACGTTAAACAAAATGGCTATCTCAAAATTTTGATTGGATGTGTTTGGGGAAATGGTAGGCTTGAGAGGGTCCTTAGTCGCTTTCCAATCACTTTCAACTATTAAAAAAAGCACTAGCCATTTCAATTGCCAATCAAATGAGCCCTTTTGAAGTTTCTATGACAACACTTTCAACAAAACCCTTATATGCCCCCAGGGCTAAACTTACAACCCTTGCCTTGCGGGCAGTGGGGGGGGGTGTCATCCTCAAAGACCTAATTTCCGGAATTTTCATCTACGTTGAACAAAATGGATATCTCAAAATTTCGACTGGATGTGTTTGGGGACATGGTGAGCATGATGGAGGGGTTAGTTGCCCACCAATCATTTCCGATTATTAAAAGGAGCGCTAGCCCTTTCAATTTCCAATCGAATCAACTCTTTTAGAAGTTTCTAAGACAAAGCTTTCTATTAAAACCTTTCATGTTCCAGGGCATAGCTTACAACCCTTGACCTGAGGGCTGTGAAGGCGTTGTCATCCTCAGAGACATAATTTCCGGACCTTTGAACTACGTTGAACAAAATGGCTATCTCAAAATTGATTAGAGTGTTTGGGGAAATGGTGAGCGTAAGAGGGGGGTTACTTACCATCCAATCACTTTCGACAATTAAAAAGGGCACTAGCCGTTTCAATTTCCTATCGAATGATTTTTTTGAAGTTTCTAGGACAACGCTTTCTCTGAAAAAACCTTATATGCCCCCAGAACCTAACTTATAACCCTTGCCCTGAGGGCTGTGGGGGAGTGTCATCCTTAAAAACATAATTCCCAGACTTCTTAACTACGTCGAACAAAATCTCAAAATTTTGATTGGTTGTGTTTGGGGAAATGGAGGGTGTCAGAAGGGTGTTAGTTATCCTCCAATCACTTTCGACTATTAAAAAGGACACAAGCCCTTCTAATTTCCAATCGAATGAGCTTTTTTTAAGTTTCTACAACTACACTACAACTACAACTAACAACTAGGTTTCTACAACTAATGTTCTATAAGAACCTTATATGCCCCCAGGGCATAACTTACAACTCTTGCCCCGAGGACTCTGAGGGGGTTATCATCCTCAAAGACCTAATTTCTAAAACTTTTAACTCCCTTGAAAAAAGGCTATCAAGAAATTTTTATTGGATGTGTTTGGATAAATGGTGGGCGTGGAAGGGGTGTTAGTTGACTTCCAATCACTTTCGACTAATAAAAAGGGCATTAGCCATTTCAATTTCTAATCAGATGAGCCCTTTTGTAGTTTCTACGACAACCCTTTCTATGAAAACCTTATTTGCCTTGAGGGCTCTTGGGGGGTTGTCACCCTCAAAAGACCTAGTTTCCAGAACTTTCAGCTACGTTGAACAAATTGGCAGTCTCAAAATTTTGATTGGATGTGTTTGGGGTAAAGGTGGGCCTGAGAGGGGGATTAGTTGCTCTCCAATCACTTTAGACTATTAAAAAGGGCACTAGCCCTTTTTTCCAATCGAAAGAGCCTTTTTTGAAGTTTCTGCGACAACGCTTCTATAAAAACCTTATATGCCCCCAGGGCATAACTTAAAACCCTTGCCCTGAGGGCTGTGGGGGAGTGTCCTCAAAAACATAATTTCAATCTGGAAATCAACTACGCTGAACAAAAGAGCTATCTCAACATTTTGATTGGATGTGTTTGGGGAAATTGTGGGCGTGGAAGGGTTGTTAGTTGCCTTCCAATCACTTTCGACTATGAAAAAGGGCACTAGATATTCCAATTTCCAATCGAACGAGCTCTTTTTAAAGTTTCTACGACAACTCCTTCGATACAAAGTGCCCTGGTATGGAAAAGAAAAATTAATACATTGTGCCAACATCGTTCTTTACTTAGGCACCGCGATTGCGCTGCCTATGAAAAAGGACAGTTTCGATTTCCAAACAAATGAGCACCTTTTTGAAATTTCTACAACAACTTTCTCTATAAACCTTATATGCGCCCAGGGTTGTATAATTTACAACCCTTGCACTGAGGGCTCTGATGCAGTTATCCTCCTAAAAGACCTAATTTCAAGAACTTTCAAGTAAATTGAACAAAATAGATATCTCAAAATTTTGATTGGATGAGTTTTGAACATTGATGGGCGTAAGAGGGGTTTATGTAATTCTCTATTTACTTCCCACTATTAAAAAATGCAACAACCCTTTGAATATCCAATTGACTGAGCCCTTTTGAAGTTTTTATGACAACGCTTTCAATACAAACTTTATATGCCCTCAGGGAATAACTTACAACCCTTTCCCTGAGGGCTCTGGGGGTGGGGTTGTCATCCTTAAAGACCTAATTTCCAAAACTTTCAACTACGTTGAATAAAATGGCTACCTAAAAATTTTGATTGGATTTGTTTGGGGAAAAGATGGGCGTGAGAGGGGGGATGGTATTAAGTACCAGAATGGTATTAAGTATTTATTTCGGGTCAACTAGAGGAGGTATGAAACTAAATTAAACATTACTATTTGTGTCAAGATTTTTAAAAGGGTGTGTGCTGTTAAAAATTGCTGAAAATTTTTCTCCAGTATACAAATAGCAGGCCAAACTATTAATTCTTAAAAAAACGAAAAGATTTAAAGTATTATTTTCTTTTTCCCTGAAAAGACTATGTCAATATAAGACGAAGAGAAATAAATTTAAAAAAAAATTCTACAAAATAAGTTTTTCAAAGAAAAGTAAAGAACTCCATCTAACAAAAAATGAGCAAAAATAATATAAAATAATCTACCAAGGGTGAAAGTATCACAAATCAGCATCGATAAATAAATTAAACCCAAAATGAACAGAAATTACAATAAGTAACCGAGTCAAACTCAAAACGAGCAGAAATTAACATAAGTTGGGCTCAAAACCCCTATGCCTTACCAAGGCCAGAACACAATTTGCACTTTACTGTAAAAAATACAAATGAAAGTGTATTGTCGGTTTAATACACATATACTGATGTTTAGTAATCGAAATGTTAATATTGCTTGATTTATTAAAGTTATAAAAATAAAAACATTTATATTTTTTTCAGTAAAGTGAAAATTATATTCTAGCCTTGGGAAGGCATAGGGATTTTTAGCCCAACTTGTGTTCATTTCTGCTAGTTTTGAGTTTGACTCAGTTATTTTTTGTAATTTTTGTTCGTTTTGGGTTTCATTTATTTATCGATGCTGATTTGTCGTAGTTTCACACTTGGTAGATTATTTGATTTTATTTTGGCTCATTTTGTTTAATGGAGTTCTTTACTTTTCTTTGAAAAACTTATTTTATGGTAAAATATTATCACTGCCTGAGAGCATTTAAACTATTTTGATTTGGTTCTATAGTCGTAATAGCAGTAGTAGTGGGAATGGTAGTAGGCTAGTCTTGAGAGTTTCAACTACCATATACAACCTCAGTAGTCATTATGGTATTTCTGGTACACCCTTTTGACACCCTGCACACACATGGTGTATTTTTATTTAGTTTTACATTTCCATCAGCTTTTCCTGACAGTTCCATCTTAATACCGTACTCCAGTCCTAAGATATCTCGCCTTTGTCATTTTAAAAAACCTGGATGTATCGAAACTATCTTAATTTAATTCAATACTAGCAGTAGTAATAGTAGTAGAAGTAGTAGCAGCAGTGGTAGTAATTTTAGTAGCAATGAAAGGTTTTTAATGCCCTAAGGCATTGCTGAGATATTGCTGATACACTTTTTGGTAACCCGCTTGTACATAGTATATTTTTATATAGTTCCACATCTCACTCAAAATCACCTAAAAGTTTCTACTCAATACTCTAGGCCGCTCTTGAGAAATCCCTGATGCACCTTTTTGGTTTAATTCAAAACCACCCGCACCATTCTCTGAAATTTTTACCTTAATACCCTTAGCCTTAGAAAAAGCAGTAGTCTTAGTAGCAGTGAGAGTAGTATTAGTGATAGCAGTATTAGTATTAGTAGTAGTAGCAATAGTAGTATTCACATAGTCCCTATTTGGTTCAACATCTCCTCAACATGCCCTGATAGTTTCAACTTAACGCTCTAAGCCATTCCTGAGCTATTGATGATACGCCATTTTAATAGACTACATGAGCTTAGTGTATTTTGATTTATTTTGATATACCCCTAACATTAGCTAAAGTCTCACCAAATGCTGTTAGTATTCAACATCCCCCCCACAGTTCCCTGAAAAATAGTACTAGAAGTAGTAGTATAACCAGTAGTAACATGCACATAAGGCCTTTCCTTTAGTTAAATGCCCCCATCAATATGCCCGTAAATTTTCAACTTTATCCCGAAAGCTGTTCCTGGGATATTCATGATACGCCATTTTAACAACCTGCATGCACATAGTGTGTCATGATTCAGTTCAATACCATCCTCAAAAATCCCTGAAAGCTTCACCATTAGACCCTTAGTACTAGTAGCAGTAGTAGTAGTATGCACATAGCACCTTTTTTATTAGTTCAACCTCCTCCTCAATATGCCTTGCAAGTTCCATCTTAATACTCTAGGCTGTTTCTAAGATATTGCCGATTCACCCTTCTGAGAGCCTGCATACACATATCGTGTTTCAATTGAGTTCAACAGCCCTCTAAATATTTCCTGAAACTTTTATCTTAATACTTATAGCCTTAGTAGTAGTAGTAATAGTAGCAGAATTAGTGTTAGCAGAAGCCGTAGTAGCAGCAGAAGTAGTAGTAGTAGTATGCATATAGTACCATTGGGTTGGTTCAACATCCCCCTCAACATGTACTGAAAGCTTCAACTTAATATCCCAAACTGTTCATCGGATATAGCTGATGCGCCCTTTTGATAACCTGTATCCGAATATTCTGTTTTGATTTATTTCAACATCCCTCTCAAAATTCTTTGAAAGTTTCCCTTGGTACCCTTAGCCTCATTAGTATTTGTAGCCAAATAAAAAACGCAGTTTACTGCAGTCCGTATTTGAATTTAACTTGTTATCACTAGACAAATTATGATCATTCTTTTTTTTCAGATTTTTATAACTGATTTTCGCATTTTAAACGTATATACCAACATATTCAAAATAAAGTATGTGGAAGAATTCAAAAATTGTCAGTCATTATTTTATTTTTGCAAAGCCTTTTGTGAAGAGGAGGGGGGATTTGGTCGGAGTTAGTACCTGGTTATCAGAATTTACAGAATTTACATGAATTAAGTTGCTAGAGGCGTTTAAATTGCTGAATTAACGGTAATAATGTGGCTCAACGCGAACGATGATGGTAAAAAATATTCTTAGAGAGAAAACTGTGGAATATAGAAGAATCTTCAGCTATTTTAAGTAAATTGAAAAAATGATGAAGAGAAACCTTATGAGAAATCAAATATACAAAAGTGGATAAACTAAGATACAGAAAGGTTTCACGCCAACATTTTCAAAATGAATGATAATGATTACGAATAGTTTAAAAGAAAGTTGTTATCTTGTTTAAAAACTGCTTGGGAATTGTGAATATACTAAAGAGAAAGCTATGTTGTGTGCGCATAAGTTCGAATTGCTGTTTCAGCATCATATTTACAATTAGTGGCTTCAGTAGCACCTGTGTTAAACACCATTTGTGAATTATGTAAACTGCTTACTTTCTTTTGTTTTACACTTCGAAATCAAACCGTTCCTGGTAACGAGATTTAAGTAAGGAGTGTTTTGTGCTAGCAGTACCAAATCCAAAAAACGGAATTTTGATGACTATATATTCATCAACGCTTTTTACGGTGATTTCAAACATATAAAATTCATCAAGTTCAAGGCTACCAGCCAAAAGTTACGTGTCTTAGAAAATTTGTTAATTTTCGAAAAGGGGGGACTGCCACCACAGTTTATATAATTATTCAGTATGATCTTTCCCTATCTCACCCATTATAAAAACCCGGACCAAGGTGCGAGTGCTCCAGAGAACGTTTTTGCAGATAGAAACATAGGCGGCATCAGGTCTTTTCACGGGTAGACAAGTCAGACTGTGATCTAATCGGAAACAAGTGGAAACCCGCTATTACGAATAATGCACTTTCTTGGAAACAATCGGAAACAGACTAACCCGCTAATGCAGAAAGAAGTGGGAGGAGCTTTTTGTTCGCACCGAGAACGAAGACCAGAAATGATCTGCGATAAGCTTACTGGATAATTATATGAACTGTGACTGCCACTAAAAAGGGGCGCGATCTCGATGAAAATTAAACCACCAAATTCAATATATCAGAGAACCCTATTACAGAGGTTTCAAGTCCTATTTTACCAAAATGGGAAATTTTGAGCTTCTTCCGAGAAGGATGACCAAAGACGTGTTGTACGAAAAAACGGTTAATATAGACATATATTTTAAAGCTTTAGTTAACTAAGTTAATTCGTTCGATACTTGTTAAAATCAAATACAGCGGTTTATTATTGCGTTGTTGTGGAGGAAGGCGGAGCTTTGTGTAGGGGGGGGGGGATTGTCCCTGAAGCAACAATAAGTGCGTATTTATGTCCGAATTTTATGTTTCTCCTTGAACCAATAAATAGATATAGAAGGAGACGTGTGGGGAGGGTTAGTATCTAATCTACACTTCTACTTCATTTCTAGGAATATTTTTGGACAAAGCCTTTAACATGGGTACTGCAGGATGATAGCTCCCCTCTCATTGCTAAATTTGTTTCTTTCTGACGTAAAATATTATATTCATATCCTTAAAAGCATGGAAGATGGAGAGATGGGGCGCTGAGCACTCATGAGCACTTCTAGGAAATTTCCTGTGGAAGGGCAAGTATGGCCTAGAGTTTTACTTTCGTCAAGAATATTATTAGAATATTTCTCATTTTAATATCTTTTGCTTGCAAAATGACATTGTCACCCTGTTGGTGTCCATGGGACATTCTTATAAAAAGGACTTGTTCAAACAAACCACCTTGAAAACCACGGAATATTTCAGACCACATTGAAAACCATGTATTGTTTGTGATATTTCAGACCTAATTTTTTTCCTAATAAATATTTAGAGGGCTACACATTTTCAGGGATGATAATCATTTTCAAAGCAATGCTATAAGAATATTAAACTTGACTGTAGGAAAATGCGGTTAAAGGATGAAGTAGCTACCTCCCTTACGTTTAAAAGAGGCTCCAAGAATTCGGATCAAAGAATTCGTATTATTAAAATGCAAGTAAAGAGTGACCCTTATCAATATAAACTGAAACTCTAAAGACCGACTTTTTAACAATAACGTGTGAAATAGCAAAATCTATGTGATCCCCGTCCTGCAATGGTATCCGGGATCATTGCTTTTCCTGAGGCCAAAATAATTTCAATGATTTATAGAACATGAAAATTGGAACTTGGAATGTTGCCACGTTAAAAAACGACCATCGTATCAACATTTTGACAGACAAATTCAGACGATTCGAACTGGACTTATTAGGAGTTTCAGGAACTCATATCCCAGGGGTAGGAAGCCTGAAATTAGGTGATATAGAAGTTGTTTACTCAGGCAGGAAGGGGATGGGGTACATAGACAGGTAGTAGGGCTCATGATGAATAAGGAAGCTGCTAAGTCTTTTTTTATGCTGGGAAGGTATTAATAATAGAATACTCATTACATTATGACTAAAAAGTTCAGGGTATCAGTTATAGTGGTATATGCCCCTGTAGAACTGACTGATGGAGATACTAGTGACTCAGATGAATTTTACTTACAGTTACAGGAGCAAATAGAGAGGGTCCCAGGCAGAAATATGATGTTTTTACTAGGAGATTTTAACGTTTTCATAGTTTCTTTTGATTAAGTTCAACATCCCAAATAACCGTCTCTGAAAGCTCCAACGTAACTCCCCTTGCTGTTTCTAGCATATTGCCCATACTCCCTTTTGACAACATGTATATACATAGTACTATTTGATTTATTTTTACATACTTCCTCCCCTCAACTTTCCCTGAAAATAAAACTTTATACCCTATCCTCTTTTGAGACATTCTATCAATGCTATTTTGACAACCGGAATGCACTTAAACCCTTTTGATTTAGCTAAATAGTCGTAGCGGTAGCAGTAGTAGTACCAGTACTAATAGTTATATCCCGGAGAGTTTCAACTTAATACCATCAGCCATTCCTGGGACATTGCCGATACGTACTTTTGACAACCGGCATACATGTAGTAGGCTACCTTTTGATTTAGTTTTCTCCCAACATAAACTTCCCCAGACTTTCATAGGCAGCGCAATCGCGCTGCCTAAGTAAAGACCGATGTTGGCACAAAGTATTATTATTATTTTTTTTTCCATACCAGGGAACTTCGTATCGAAAGAGTTGTCGTAGAAACTTCGAAAAGCACCCATTCGATTAGAAATTGGAGTGGCTAGTGCCCTTTTTAGTAGTCAAAAGTGATTAGAGGGCAACTAGACCCCCCCCACGCCCATCATTCCCCCAAAGACATCCAATCAAAATTTTGGGATAGCCATTTTGTTCAGCCTAATTGATTTCCAGATAGAAAATATATTTCTGAGGAGGACACTCCCCCACAACCCTCAGGGAAAGGGTTTCAAGTTATTCCCTGGGGGCATATAAGAACGATGTTGGCACAATGTATTATTTTTTTTCCTTTAGAGCAGGGCACTTCGCAACGAAGAAGTTATCGTAGGAACTTCGAAAAGGGCTCGTTCAATTGGAAATTGGAGTGGCTTGTGCCCTTTTTGATAGTCGAAAGTGATTGGAAGGCGACTAACACCTCTTCCACGCCCACCGTTTCCAGAAACAAATCCTATCAACATTTTGAGATAGCCATTTTGTTCAGCGCAGTTGATTTCCAAATAAAAATTATAATTTTGAAGAGGACACTCCCCAACAGCCCTCAGGGCAAGGGTTGTAAGTTATGCCCTGGGGGCATATAAGGTTTATATAGAAATTGTTGTCATAGAAACTTCAAAAAAGGCTCATTCGATTGGAAATTGAAAGGGCTAGTGCCCATTTTAACAGTCGAAAGTGTTTGGAGGGCAACTAACCACCCTCTCATGCCCACCTTTTTCCCAACCATATCCAATCAAAATTTTGAAATAGCCAGTTTGTTCAACGTAGTTTAAAGTACTAGAAATTAGGTCTTTGAGGATGACAACCCCCCCCACCAGTCGTCAGGGCAAGGGTTGTAAGTTATGCCCTGGGGGCATATAAGGTTTTTATAAAACGCGTTGTCGTAGAAACTTCAAAGAAGGCTCATTCAATTGGAAATTGAAATGGCTAATGTCCTTTTAATAGTCGAAGTGATTGGAAGGCAACTAACATCCCTTCTACGCCCACCATTTCCCCAAACACATCCAATAAAAATTTGAGATAGCGATTTTGTCCCACGCAGTTCAAAGTTCAGAAAATTATACCTTTGAGGGGGACACTCCCCCCACAGTCTTCAGGGCAAGGGTTATAAAATATGCCCTGGGGGTATATAAGGGTTTTTATTTAAATCTTTGTCGTAGAAACTTGAAAAAGGTCTCATTCGATTTGAAATTCAAAGGGCTGGGGCCTTTTGAAAGTAATCGCGCTGCCTATGAAAGTCTGGGGAAGTTTATGTTGGGGGGGGTCTAGTTGCCCTCTAATCACTTTTGACTACTAAAAAGGGCACTAGCCACTCCAATTTCTAATCGAATGGGTGCTTTTCGAAGTTTCTACGACAACTCTTTCGATACGAAGTTCCTTGGTCGATGGAAAAAAAATACTAATAATACATTGTGCCAACATCGTTCTTTACTTAGGCAGCGCTATTGCGCTGCCTATGAAAGTCTGGGGAAGTTTATGTTGGGAGAAAACTAAATCAAAAGGTAGCCTACTACATGTATGCCGGTTGTCAAAAGTACGTATCGGCAATGTCCCAGGAATGGCTGATGGTATTAAGTTGAAACTCTCCGGGATATAACTATTAGTACTGGTACTACTACTGCTACCGCTACGACTATTTAGCTAAATCAAAAGGGTTTAAGTGCATTCCGGTTGTCAAAATAGCATTGATAGAATGTCTCAAAAGAGGATAGGGTATAAAGTTTTATTTTCAGGGAAAGTTGAGGGGAGGAAGTATGTAAAAATAAATCAAATAGTACTATGTATATACATGTTGTCAAAAGGGAGTATGGGCAATATGCTAGAAACAGCAAGGGGAGTTACGTTGGAGCTTTCAGAGACGGTTATTTGGGATGTTGAACTTAATCAAAAGAAACTATGAAAACGTTAAAATCTCCTAGTAAAAACATCATATTTCTGCCTGGGACCCTCTCTATTTGCTCCTGTAACTGTAAGTAAAATTCATCTGAGTCACTAGTATCTCCATCAGTCAGTTCTACAGGGGCATATACCACTATAACTGATACCCTGAACTTTTTAGTCATAATGTAATGAGTATTCTATTATTAATACCTTCCCAGCATAAAAAAAGACTTAGCAGCTTCCTTATTCATCATGAGCCCTACTACCTGTCTATGTACCCCATCCCCTTCCTGCCTGAGTAAACAACTTCTATATCACCTAATTTCAGGCTTCCTACCCCTGGGATATGAGTTCCTGAAACTCCTAATAAGTCCAGTTCGAATCGTCTGAATTTGTCTGTCAAAATGTTGATACGATGGTCGTTTTTTAACGTGGCAACATTCCAAGTTCCAATTTTCATGTTCTATAAATCATTGAAATTATTTTGGCCTCAGGAAAAGCAATGATCCCGGATACCATTGCAGGACGGGGATCACATAGATTTTGCTATTTCACACGTTATTGTTAAAAAGTCGGTCTTTAGAGTTTCAGTTTATATTGATAAGGGTCACTCTTTACTTGCATTTTAATAATACGAATTCTTTGATCCGAATTCTTGGAGCCTCTTTTAAACGTAAGGGAGGTAGCTACTTCATCCTTTAACCGCATTTTCCTACAGTCAAGTTTAATATTCTTATAGCATTGCTTTGAAAATGATTATCATCCCTGAAAATGTGTAGCCCTCTAAATATTTATTAGGAAAAAAAATTAGGTCTGAAATATCACAAACAATACATGGTTTTCAATGTGGTCTGAAATATTCCGTGGTTTTCAAGGTGGTTTGTTTGAACAAGTCCTTTTTATAAGAATGTCCCATGGACACCAACAGGGTGACAATGTCATTTTGCAAGCAAAAGATATTAAAATGAGAAATATTCTAATAATATTCTTGACGAAAGTAAAACTCTAGGCCATACTTGCCCTTCCACAGGAAATTTCCTAGAAGTGCTCATGAGTGCTCAGCGCCCCATCTCTCCATCTTCCATGCTTTTAAGGATATGAATATAATATTTTACGTCAGAAAGAAACAAATTTAGCAATAAGAGGGGAGCTATCATCCTGCAGTACCCATGTTAAAGGCTTTGTCCAAAAATATTCCTAGAAATGAAGTAGAAGTGTAGATTAGATACTAACCCTCCCCACAAGTCTCCTTCTATATCTATTTATTGGTTCAAGGAGAAACATAAAATTCGGACATAAATACGCACTTATTGTTGCTTCAGGGACAATCCCCCCCCTACACAAAGCTCCGCCTTCCTCCACAACAACGCAATAATAAACCGCTGTATTTGATTTTAACAAGTATCGAACGAATTAACTTAGTTAACTAAAGCTTTAAAATATATGTCTATATTAACCGTTTTTTCGTACAACACGTCTTTGGTCATCCTTCTCGGAAGAAGCTCAAAATTTCCCATTTTGGTAAAATAGGACTTGAAACCTCTGTAATAGGGTTCTCTGATATATTGAATTTGGTGGTTTAATTTTCATCGAGATCGCGCCCCTTTTTAGTGGCAGTCACAGTTCATATAATTATCCAGTAAGCTTATCGCAGATCATTTCTGGTCTTCGTTCTCGGTGCGAACAAAAAGCTCCTCCCACTTCTTTCTGCATTAGCGGGTTAGTCTGTTTCCGATTGTTTCCAAGAAAGTGCATTATTCGTAATAGCGGGTTTCCACTTGTTTCCGATTAGATCACAGTCTGACTTGTCTACCCGTGAAAAGACCTGATGCCGCCTATGTTTCTATCTGCAAAAACGTTCTCTGGAGCACTCGCACCGTGGTCCGGGTTTTTATAATGGGTGAGATGGGAAAGATCATACTGGATAATTATATAAACTGTGGTGGCAGTTCCCCCCTTTTCGAAAATTAACAAATTTTCTAAGACACGTAACTTTTGGCTGGTAGCCTTGAACTTGATGAATTTTATATGTTTGAAATCACCGTAAAAAGCGTTGATGAATATATAGTCATCAAAATTCCGTTTTTGGATTTGGTACTGCTAGCACAAAACACTCCTTACTTAAATCTCGTTACCAGGAACGGTTTGATTTCGAAGTGTAAAACAAAAGAAAGTAAGCAGTTTACATAATTCACAAATGGTGTTTAACACAGGTGCTACTGAAGCCACTAATTGTAAATATGATGCTGAAACAGCAATTCGAACTTATGCGCACACAACATAGCTTTCTCTTTAGTATATTCACAATTCCCAAGCAGTTTTTAAACAAGATAACAACTTTCTTTTAAACTATTCGTAATCATTATCATTCATTTTGAAAATGTTGGCGTGAAACCTTTCTGTATCTTAGTTTATCCACTTTTGTATATTTGATTTCTCATAAGGTTTCTCTTCATCATTTTTTCAATTTACTTAAAATAGCTGAAGATTCTTCTATATTCCACAGTTTTCTCTCTAAGAATATTTTTTACCATCATCGTTCGCGTTGAGCCACATTATTACCGTTAATTCAGCAATTTAAACGCCTCTAGCAACTTAATTCATGTAAATTCTGTAAATTCTGATAACCAGGTACTAACTCCGACCAAATCCCCCCTCCTCTTCACAAAAGGCTTTGCAAAAATAAAATAATGACTGACAATTTTTGAATTCTTCCACATACTTTATTTTGAATATGTTGGTATATACGTTTAAAATGCGAAAATCAGTTATAAAAATCTGAAAAAAAAGAATGATCATAATTTGTCTAGTGATAAGTTAAATTCAAATACGGACTGCAGTAAACTGTGTTTTTTATTTCCAGCTCTTAGTAACAAGGTTATAGCAACAAAAACCATGAATAAAAGGTAACATCTTTGTATTATAGGTAATTCTCAATCATGCATTTAGTCCTCGTATACAGGGGCACTAATTGGGATTATCTTAGTTTTCCTGTTTTCATTATTTTTACTTAAACTTCCATAAACTTCGAATTTATGTCGAATTCGAATTCGCGGATCGAATTTAGATGCTCCTTTTTTCCTTCTGGAAATCAACCCCTTCCTGGTGGATCCTATTTTAGGCACACTTATTTTATTTTTATTGCCTATTTTTATCGTGCTGGCTTCTGTTTCTTCCTTATACAAATCGTTCTTGTTTAGTTTCATCGAAACGCAATTTTAATTTGAATTTTCTGTCTTCCTAGTGCCGCCACTACCTGGAATTTTTCTCGTAAATCTAATCAATTGTGGGTATTATGGCTTTTAATTCGGCATTTTAGTTCTATTGATAACCATCACCGGGTACTTTTTTTGTGGGGGAGGAGGCTGCGGAAATGTGAGTACCATATATTTGATTTCCCATAGGGTCATTATTTTTCCAATTTACTTATAATAATTGCAGATTCTTCTATATTCCAGAATTTAAGAGTTTTTTCTCTAAGAATATCTTTTACCATCTTCGTTCGCGTTGAACAATCCGTCATAAAGCGATTAACCACGAGTCACATTATTACCATTAATTCAGCAATTTAAACGTCTCTAGCAACTTAATTCTGCTACGGAAATGAACTCAAGCAATTTCCAAAGAAACTTAAGAGTGATTCTAAGCTTTTAAGTGAGCAAAAATAGTTTATAAGAAGTCAAACAATAAAAGCGAAATAAATTGTGAATGAAGAATTGAAACCTCAGTCAAATTTCAGTGCACAATAAAGTCCAATTTAAAACGAAAATAAATTATAACAAGCAAGCGGCAAGTATCCCCTCCCTGAAAACCCCCCAAAAGGGAAGAGTATCATTTCTACTTTACCAAAACTAAAATCAATATTTAAATTCCAAGTTATGTTTATTTAAATGATGCTAATACGGAAAAATTCTGAACGTTAGAATAGCTGTAATTTTCTTAGAACATATCTAACAGAAACGAAAAATTTCCAAGATTTTTCTTTTGGTTGTTTCAAATTATGTATCTTTCAAGTTAGTACCATATTCTCGTCAGTGTTGCAACATAGACCCGTGAAACGAATAAGCAAAACTAGTTATCTAATTTTTTCGCCAATAAGATAAAATGTAATCCGATTAGATGTTTTGAGAATAGCTGCGCTAAGGTTGTTCTTGTTGTCTGGCTTCTATAGGCTTATTTTTATTAGCTTCAAGCCAAAGAGAATGGGAGTTACCAAGGACAGTAAAAATTAGATCAGTTTATTCAAATTGATTAAGTAGAAACTTACACAACTGTATACATCTTAAAAACTAGGAAAAAAGGGAATTAATTTCTTACGAAAAAAAACTCTATAACTTTTATATTTAAACCTCTTTATATATTTGATTTCCCATAGGTACAACACGCGAATTCCAATCTGACCTGCAAACATAAGGGTGAAAATTTCTCCTTTCCCAAAAGAATTAAAGTGATGAGCTTTTATATTCCAACCTTCCATTCTGACATCTAATCTTTCGCATTGGTTTCGTGAAAACTTTGAAGCTCAATTTTTAATAGAAGGCCCCAATATGGTGTTGTGCACTTTTTGGTTTTTAGCAGGTTCCTAATTTTTGGCTTTACATTCCATTCCAGCTTTTTGCCCCTGGACCCATCGTTAGTCTATTTATGCCCAAAAACGCGATTTTTTTAACTTTTTCTTTTGATTGTTTCAAAACTTTGAAGCTATTAGAACAGTACCTATGTCGCTCACTATTATCTTCATAGCGCTTACCTTCCAGTCATTATTATTTTTTTTTTATTATCTTTATATCTAGTCGTAAACCTCTTAATTTACTTTTTGGCAGTAGTAAAAGTCAAATTTAAAAAAAGAAACGTGGATGAAAAGTCAGCAAAAAATAAGCTCAAAACGTGCAGTAGCAAACAGCTTAAGCAGATATAGCTTTCCTTTGAAGGTGTAGTTACCTTGGAATTTTTATTGACTAAAAACGTTGTCAAAGCAAGCTAATTAGTTTTGCTTATTTATTTACATTGTTATATGTTGCAACACTGACAAAAATGTGGTACTGGCCTAAAACAACATAATTTTGAAATTATTAAAAGTCGAAAGTGATTGGAGGGCAACAAACCCCCATCTCTTGCCCACCTTTTCCCCAAACACATTTAATCAAAATTTTGAGATAGCCATTTTGTTCAACGTGGTTGACAATTCTGGAAATTAGGTCATTGAGGATGACACCCCCCCCCCCACACACACACAGCCCTCTTGGAAAAAGTTGTAAGTTATGCCCTCGGGGCATAAGGTTTTTATAGAAAGAGTTGTCGCGGAAACTTCAAAAGGGCTCATTCGATTGGAAATTTAAATGGCTAGTGCCCTTTTTAATAGTCGAAAGTGATTGGAAGACAACCTAGCCCCGCCCCCCTTCCCACACACACCCTTTTTTCCCCAAGCCTATCCGATAAAAAGTTTAAAATAGCTATTTCTTTAAAAGTAATTCAAAGGTCGGATAAGAAAAACTCCTGTGTTAACGCAGCCTCCCATGGCCCGGAGGCAGGCGTTGTAGGTAATGCTCTGGGGGTATATATCGTTTTTATGGAAGGGATGCTTGTGTAAACTTCGGAGAGGGTTCATTTGATTGAAAAGTGAAAGTTATCGTTCACTTTTTAAGAGTCAAAAGAGGAGGGCAACTAGCCGTCCCCTCTCCACGCCCTAAATGCATCAGATACACATTTTTAGGTAGACATTTTGTTAAAAATAGTTCAAAGATTATATAACAAAAACTCCGGTGTCGGCACAGCCCCCCAAGACTCAAGGATAGGCGTTGTAAGTTCTGCCCTGGGGCATGTATGGTTTTTATGGAAGGGATGCTCTTATAAACTTCATAGAGGGCTCATTTGATTGGAAATTGCAAGTTGTAATCCACTTTTTAAGAGTCAAAATTGATCGGAGGGCAGCTAGCCTCCCCTCACACTCCATTTAATTTTTCCCAGTCGTATAAGCTCCAAATTGGGCTCATTTCAAAGGGGGCAAACGTTTTTTACTTTGATATTCTTACTTTGATACAAGTTTTGATACTTTGATGAAGATTTGATTTTTTTTTAAGTTTGATTTTGAAATAATCAATTAATTTTTGCTCGTTTTAAGTTTTAATGTTGCTCCTTACTTTCAGTTGAAAAAACTTGTTTTTTCATTTAATTTCTGATCGTTTTTATAATACCAGGAAATTACTGAAAGTTTTCTTTGACTATCGCCCTCCCCCCCTCCTCATGAAAAGTCTCCACTGGGAAGATTTTTCGGACGATTCTGACTGAAAGATGCTTCTTAGCACAGTTTGATTTGAAGAAGACTTTAATTTCTGGACCTTTTCTTATAATCATGCCTGAAATCCCTTCCTTCTTGGGAATATTTCCCAGAAATCCGGGATGCTTGCCCCCCAATCATTTGGTCACTTTAAAAGGGCACTAAAACTTTTAATTGCCATTTGAATGAGCCCTTTCTTGGTATTCTAGAACCATTAGCTCGATCCAATCACCCCTGAGAAAAACAAAATGTAAACAGACAAAAAAAAATAAAATAAACACGCATCCGTGATCGTTCTTCTGGCAAAATATGCAAAATTCCACATCTTTGCAGAAGTGAGCTTGAAACCTTTACAGTAGGGTTTTCTGGGATGGGGGTTATCTGGGATGCTCAGATTGTCATTAAGATCTCTTGACTTTTGGGTTGTTTTCCTTCTTTTTAGAAAATCAGTCAACATTCCTCAGCTTTTGATGGGTAACATTAAACTGAATTAATTTTATGTATTTTGAATTAACATAACAAAAGGATTCTTTTGTTGTACTAATTGTTATCAAAACTTGCAGTTTGAGTGTCCGCACCTTGTAGCTTAAAACCATCAAAAGTTACTATTTTTCCCAAAGAGTAAAATATTTTAAACATTTATTAAAATATTTATTTTCCCTGGAATATCCAAAAATATCCACTCTATCATTAAACTGCACTAAAACACAGTAGTTTAACAGTTCATCTTAATCAGAGCCTGTATTTTAAGGTGTATTACTGATGTCTTAGAATCTAATATTCTTGAAAGAAAAGATGATCCCGCTTAAAGCTTAAACACTTTAAGGGTTAGGCAAAGCTACTGAAAAGTCTCAAACTCAAAAGCCAATCTAGAAAACACTCAAAGTGTGCGGTTGCCGAAATCCTAGTTCAAAAGAGGCTGTAAAATGACCTCAAATCGAATAAATATGGCCGTTTTTGACGTAAAAAATACTATCTTGTCCTTTTATCTTGCCCTTTATTTTCACTATCCTACAAAATTATGATAAAGTGAGTTACGATTGTCGTTATAGGCAGGAAGGTAATAATGTAGACTAAAGGCCTGCTGAAATATCGACGCTTGTGTGCATGGTTTAGCAGTAGGAAATTATCAGGGATTACGAAGCTATCATAGCTAATAATTGCATTTGTGAATAACTTTAGTAAAAAAAGAAAAACAAACGACTAAAAAATAAAGAAAACTAAAATAACTTTTTTTCATCCCTTGTCACACAACACATGCTTGCTTATCACATGTCGCATAATACAAGATCTTAGATGAAACACATATCCCTGTATTTATTTCTTCCTATATAGGTTTGAAAACAAGGGTTCAGTGGGGAAGGCTGGCTCCTTTCTTTTCTACATAGGTTTGAAAACAAGGGTTCAGTGGGGAAGGCTGGCTCCTTTCTTTTCTACATAGGTTTGAAAACAAGGGTTCAGTGGGGAAGGCTGGCTCCTTTCTTTTCCGTATACGTTTTCAATACGTTTCTACAAGATTGAATATTTTCATAGCTTTTATTAATTGTTTCTATCAGAAAATGTTCACAAGAATCTGTTTATTTTTGTATTTTTGCATCACTGCCTAAACAAAATTTCTATCCAAGCCAGAGATTTTAATCCCAGCAATGGTTAATGAACATTGGGTACTTGTCGGTTATTGGAAACACATTCAAGAATTACGCTTAAGTTATAGCTCAGAAAACCGGTCTCATAAATACAAACAAATGACGGATGATACAATGTGTTGGACTTGGACAGAACGTATTGGACTTGAATCATTTGGGCGATATATTTGCAAATTAGGGAGGGGGAGGGGTTTAGGGTAGGTTTCCATAATTTTGATTCTAAAGTATTATCTTATCACCATGTTTTGTTATATATCATTAGATTAACCTAACTTCACTTCTTGTGTGCGTTTCCAATAAACTACAAGTACCGAACATCGCATTTTGCTCAAAGGATTGAGTTGATGAAATTAAACAATAAATAATACGGGGTTTAGAAACAATAGGACAACCAAAATTTTTAAATATATTTGTCTTTCCATCTCATTCCTCAACATGTGGCGATGCAGGTTTGTTTTGGTCAAACTAGCCTCTCCATCACTTGCCCTCCCTCCCTCCATTTCTCTCCCCACCCGTCAATCTATGTCATTAATTGAGCACACAGCACCGATCTGTAGATGCTTATATACTGATTTGCAAATAATATAATGAAAGCTCTGCTTACAAAAACATGTTTTGAGGTATATAGTTATATACCTCATAACTTATATACCTCATAGGTATATACCTCATAGTTATAGTTACCAGTCCTACTTTATCGATTGGTGGAATCTACAATATGGCTAGATGTCTCTTTTTTAGTTCATTCTCCTTCACAATAAACAATATTCACTCCAATAGCACATCTTCAAGCTAAAATTACCAAAAACTAGCTTTTTTCCCAATACATAGAGTATATTCTTTTCTTGGCAAGAAATCCCCTTTATATTGTGATCGGTATCTTGTTTTTCTAAGTTAGTTAAGCTTCTTTATTTGATAGACAGTTAATGACTTGGCTGGGGATCCTGTGTTCTTAATCACAAAGTCTTAGTTTCCGGTAAATGTCATATGTTGATTTCTCCAAGGGAAACAGGCTTTTGCTCTTTCATTGGTCTGCACTCCAGCTAATATAAGTTTTTCGATAGCTATTGACACGGTTTATGGGTTTTGACCGGACCAAATTCATTAAACAAATCGTATAGTTTTTGCCTGGATCTCGTTTCTCACAGTAAAGCATGCTTAATTTTAATGTTTTGGTTTTCGTTACCATTCATTTACTTTATTTTTGCTTCTCTCTTTCTTTCTCTCCAGTAAAAGAGTTTGAATATTTTTGGATTTTCAAAGTGCTTAAGAAAAGGGTATTGAAGAAAAACAGCAAAAAGCCGGAAAAGTACGCTGGGTATTTCTTTCACCTTGTGCCTTCCTCAGGGGCGATAGAGTCATATTCTTGAGCCCTCAAAGATGGAGTAAGGATTGTCTGCGATTTTCTCAATTTGTTTTGTCTTTTTAATGGTCTAAAAAAAATCGATCTATATTTGCATGTTTTTAATGTAAATTTTTTCTATTTTAACAATCCCTTCTCTTCTCCACTCCCTGAAATAGTAATCTTTTTCACTAAAATTCACAGTACCAGGGGACTGACCTTTGCTTGGTGAAAAGAAAGGCAGTTTTTTAATCACTTTCGAAAACCAGCTTTAATTTCATTGTATTTTATTCGCTCTAGAAAGTTAAACCATTGGTGTAATAATAATAATAATAATTTTTATTATAAGCCAAAAAACAGGCCATACAGAACATTATTCTTAATTACACTCCACAAGAAAAATAACATAAATATCAAGTTTCACTCATTGATGTCAACGCTTCATTTACATATTTACATAACTGCCTGATTGTCCTTTTTACAGTCGTTTTAAGGATCCCCGGGCACTCCCAGTTACCACCCGCAAAATAATTTTACCTTAATAGAGAAAGTTGCTGGCATTCGGTGAGAATATGGGCCACATCCTCAATACCTAGGTTACATCTGGGGCAAGAGTAATCCGCATTTGTATCTGGGGCCACCCTATTTCTTTAAAATACTCTTTTTACATTTTTCAGTGGCAGGCAATTCGCTCGGATCTGAAACCAAGTCCTCAATGTCTCCCCCAGTAATCATAGTTTAAAATAATATTCGAATCAAAATATCTATTTTACTTGGTAATAAAACTTCAATGTTTCAGATGTTTTAACTGCCTGGGTCCACATTTGGACTTCCTGGTCTTTTATTCTTTCTACAATCAGCGCAAAACACGACTCACCCTTATTTGAGGTTCCTGGCCCCTCATTTCAAATATATGATCATCCTAATCCATCTAAAACATTTTTTATTTGACACGGCCACAATGTTTTACGTTTCGACCGTAGCATCTCCACATAAGCTGCTTTTGCTAACCAATCTTCTGACAGACTTAGAACCTTTAGCCAATACCGGATCATCTGTGCTAATCTACTCATTCTCAGCGAAAATATACCTAGGTCACCTTTTATTGCCTGATTGTGGGTCGTTACGTGAAGACCAATCAATCTTTTAAAGTGTTGAAACTGAATTGATTCCGATTGTGCTGCCGGGTCATGCCCCCAAAGTTCAGCTCCGTAATGGATAGTAGGCAAAACCTTAGAATTAAAAACATATTTATGCATTTTTAGATCTTTTATACTTGAAAGCCTTGAATTACGTAAAATGGCAGCTGAAACTGCTTTCCCTCTCTTAATCATCTGTTTTGCATGCTCTTTCCATCCTCCATTTGCTGAAGGTGTTACCTCCCAAATATTCGAATTTTTTGTTCCCTTTTACTTTTTCTCGTTTATGATAAAATTATACTTTCTGATCATCATTATTCACACAAGCTCCTCTAAAAACCCCAATCTCGATCTTTTTAATGTTCAACACTAGGTTGTTTCTATCTAAATATTCTTCTAATATACTCAATAAGATTTGGAGCTCCTCTGGTGACTTGCCTATCAACACCGCATCATCAGCAAAAAGCAGCAGAGATAGCGTCAGGTTCCCTAGTGACACTGTAGGGGCCCTTACCTTTTTAAAATGGTCAACAATATCATTTATATACAACGTGAACAACCTAAGCGAAATACTACTACCCTGTTTTACTCCTTTTCTGATTTCAAACGGCGACGATAAACCCTTCCCTAAAACTTTAACTATACCAAATGTCTTTCTATACATATCAGCTAGTATCCTAGCGAAAAGTCTTGGTAAGCCTACCTTTAACAGTTCAGAGCACAGAAAAATCCTATCAATACTGTCGAAGGCCTTTTCTAGATCTAAAAATGCAACGTACAACCTATTCTTCCCTTTTGCATATTTCTCTACAAGCACCTGTAGGACTAAGACCCTATCAATAGCATTATATCCATCCCAAAATCCTGCCTGCTCCTCCTTCAAAATCCTATATTTTTCTAACCAATGAGCTAATCTAGCATCTAGTATTCTTTCTAATATTTTGCTAAGACTAGGTACTAAAGATATCGGTCGATAATTACTGTGATCCGCTGGGTGTCTCTTTTTGAATAGCGGCAAAATCAAGGATGTTTTCCACGGCGATGGCCATTCTCCGGAAGCCAGAACTGAGGTGAAGATAGCCAAGAAGATGGGCATAAATAAAAGTTGGAATTGTTTCAAGATCTTTGCTGGGACTCCATCGCTACCAGGTACTGATCCACCTTCCATGGCGCTTATGCATTCTTCGATTTCTTCTTCCGATACGGGTTTTATCAGATCATAATCGTGTTCTTTCAGTGGGAAACTGGTCTCATTCTCTGTATTCGATAATTCGTCGCTGAACCAGCAGTCAAACGAATAGTCTTCATGAACCGCGTCCTTGTAGTATGTAGGCCATATTTTCGGGTCAGGTACTTTTGGCTGAGCTATGGAGGCCCCTTTTCTTATCTTTCTCCAGAAAGACCGCATATCACTCTTTTCATAAAACTGGATCAGCTCCTCCTTACCTTTTTGAATAGCCAGTCTCTTCTTCTGTTTTAAAAGGCGTTTATACTCCCGGCGAACATTTTTAAACCTTCTTACTAGTCGAAGCCTATTTTCCTCTATTTCCTCTTCCCTCAAAATCTCCATTTCATTAATCAATTCTAATTCATTTTATTCTATATTCCTCATCAAAAAATTTTATATCCTTACAACCTCCTTTATTTCCTAGAACTGGGCCTGCTAATTCATGTAAAAGCTTTGTGAACTCTTCTATCAATCTATCATGGTTATTTATCTTCTCTAAATCACTTAGCCTTATAGCTTTACCATCCTCTGAAAACACTTCACTTAATTTAACATTTTCTTCTGTAGACCAGTCCCTAGGTATCTGACGTCTAATATTTTTATTATAAATACGACTTTCACTTGAAATATCCCTCCTTTGGGGAGCACTCCTTGGTCTAATTTCTAAAAATACCGGTAGATGGTCCGATCCTACTAGCTTAAGCACATCCACATTAAGGTAATTCGGATCCCAGCGAATATCCACCAAAACATTGGTGTATTGGACATTTGAGTATTTGTGACGTCATTCATATTAAAAATTTATTCCGAAATTAAGCTCATAAACGAATTTTCCAGAGGTCCAGACCTATCTAAATCGTTTTGTTTCACACCGGAAAACGAACAATTATATTATTAGGAACAGTCTTATTAAAGGAACAATAATTGTATATATGTATATTTGGTACCCTGGTATTAAATATTGACGAAGACCACACTGCCTTTCCATATCAAACAAACAGAACTTAAAATCCCTGGTATCAGCATCATTACTGTAATTTTTCTGCCGCAATACTTTGCATTTACTGCGAAGCAATCCAAAACTGACTTCACAGCAATCAAGTGGGAATGTCTATCTCTATAAGTTCGGAAAAACCTGACTGTCAACAAAAAAAATATTTTTTGAAACTCCTTCTGCTTGTACTCAAGGCTTTCAACCTTCAGGGGTCTCTAATTTCAGTCAGTAGATGATTTATGAAAAACCTTAAGGGAGATGGGACGGGGAAAACTAATTTTCCCAAGTTCGTGACTTATATAGACCGTTTTTTTACACCAAAAACTAGTATTATGCCAATTCTGAGGAAAACTTACTGTTCTGTTTTCCAAAAAAGAATTATATATATAGCCTACAACTATCGCTCGTTTAATATGTTAAGATTAACTTTATTGTCACCTACACTAATTTTTATTTAAATTTTTGTTTTATATTTGCGCGGCCCAACATAATTGATCACAAAAAGGTCTTCTACTACAAAAAAATAAGCCATAAAAAATACCCTTCCGAGTTTTTCAGGGTGTCCTCCCACCATATGGCAGCCCTTCCACCGTGGAAATACTTCAATAATATACGTAGAAACTAATTTTCTTAAAACCTTGTTCTCGATCAACCAAACAACATCAATCTTGGCCCTAACCTTCTCACAGCCTTTATCAACAATAAGAGAAGTAGAATAATTTGCCTTTACAACCTCCTTCAACACTCCATTCTAATCCTAATTTAGATTACCTACAGTTTACATTACTGAATTCTTTATAATACTGTTTTGGCTACTCAAATTTCAAGCAATAAACAAAAATGTAATTTAAAATTAGGTTTGTCCACAATTACAATTTGACCCAATGCACACTTAAATATCATTTCGAAAGTTTTGGCCCTGCCACAACAATGTTAGTAACACAGAAAATAAGTTTTTTCAAAAAGAATCCTTTACTTTTGAGAGGATGGAAATATTCGTCTCTTCAGAAACTAAGTTCCCTTGTCAGTTTAGACTTGTGGCTCAAAATTAGTTAACATTAGCTAATCCAGTTTTGAAAAGGCGGTATTATTTGTCTCAGCTGAAATAAGGAGCGCTGTTATAAAGTATATCCCAAATTATCCCAAAAGTAAGTCAATGAAAATGAATCTCACCTTTTAGGACGGTGGTTTCTCTTTTTCTCTTTTGCCTAAAGTTAAGTTATGAAATGATAATAAAATTTAATATTATCGGAAGCATAAACTCAATCTAGATATAATATTTAAAATTATATATATTTAAAATACATAAATGTATTTTTCATAGGCATTACAATAGAAACAAAATACATTTTAAATGTTTTCTCTTGTTTAATTTCAATAAATACAATATTAGTAAGACTTTCAGCAATGGATATTAGCATATTATATTAAGCTATCAATCTCCATTCATTTGTTTGTTTGTTCAGTAATCTTGGTTATGATGGTGCTATATTCTATTTTTCGATATTATGAGAAGTAGAAATACAGCGTAAAATAAGGATTGTTTTTGGTAAAGTGCAAATTATATTCTGGAATTTAGAAGAAACGAGGGCATAAGCCCTACTCCTTATAGCTTCTGCTCGTTTTGAGTTTAACTATAGTTAAACTCAATTTAACAATCAAAACTCAATTTTGAGTTTAACTATAGTTAAACTCAATTTAACAATCAAAACTCAATTTTGAGTTTAACTATAGTTAACTCAGTTTAACAATAGTTATCTATTGTACTTTTTGTCCGTTTTGGTTTTCCTTTATTTATTTATGGTAATTAATTGCAGTTTTACGCCTGGAAAATTATTTGACTTTATTTCTGCACAATTTCAGCTTGCATATCTGTGATGTTTCCCACTCCCAAATTAGATCGTAAATTCGTATTCAGGATTGTAAATATGTAGTTCCAATGACATTCGGATTGTAGAGTTCGTAATATAAATTGTGAAATCGATAACTCCGCTCAACTGAAAGATTTTCGATTTAGACTGTAGATGTTGCTGGGTGTTTGGGTCTTGATTTGTGGGTCCATATTTTTTCTGTTCCACAATTTGCGATTCAACGTTTTATAAACGCCTTTTTTCCATTGACAATTCTTAATCTTTTTTCAAGGATTTAATTGTTTACTGGAAAAAGACTCTGATTGACGCTGAAATACTCTTTATCTTCCTATAAAATTTCTAAAAAAAACCTTGATTGACTCTTTTTTGCAAAAAAGAGCCAAAAAAGGCACCAATAGTATAGATTTACCAGAGCAAAAACAGGAAGCTTTATTCATTTTCAGCAAGATTCGGCCGACTGGTGAACAGAATTTTCGACTATTATCTGGAACAGAAGCAAGTCGATTATTTGGCATTAGTCAAATGTTTTTTGTCATTGCCTAACGTTAAATTTGGCCGCAGAAGTGAAATTCGACTTTGGTCAGGATCTAGATAAAATTGCAGACTGGAAATCCCGACATTCGACTTAAATTGAGGGATTTTTAAACGAAAAGAAAATATCACAATTCAAATTGCAGAAATTTCCGTAATCAGATAATCTAAAGGATCAAATTTTGGAGCGAAATTTGAACAGCTTCAAAGGTTAAATGAATTCCAAGTTTATTTAGGATATTACACATACTGATATTTCTACTCAGAACTTCCCCCCCCCCAACATACACAAAAGATTAAACATCAGATGTTCTTCGGGTCTGTCATGGAAAATGACTTCAAACATTAAAGACGAAACTAGAAAAAAAGAAACTAGCTGTAGGCTATAATTTCTTTAAAAAATTTCTTTTTTCTAAAGCAGCACAAAATGCGCAAATGTAGTATGCTTTTGGATTTCTCTGAAAATCTAACAATCTAACAATCTGACAATCTGACAATCTCTTACAATCTGACAATCTAAAATCGAGAATATTCTATTGAAATACGCATCTGGATTTTTGAATCCAAGCGAAAATTTGATTGTCGGATTCTGAATCAAAATCCACTATTGGGATATGAAACAGAAGTTCAGTTTTATGAACGAATTCCCAATTTCAATCCAGATTGTTTAGCGATAAGGTCTTGAGTGATTAGTCTTTTAGAGTTTAGTCTGTTCGCGCACAGTACAAAAGCATCGCATCCAATAAAGCCTGCTGTCGCCGTTAAATTAGAGCCATTTCTATTTATACTTTTTCTAAGGAAAGTTCTTAGCAGCAATGAAAAATATTTTTCATTGTCATTTGTACAAAGCTTTAGACGAAAAAGTCGTATTCCACTTTGTATTTCCAGTAAAATTGCTCAGGAGATTGTTAGAGAGTTGAAACACAGTAAGTCTTATTTTTAGCATTGAAAATGAAAGAGTTTAAAGCTTTTCAAACCCTTTTCTTTTTTTCCATTTATTTTAATGTTTTAAATATCATAATAACTTATACAAAACATTCTTGTTCATTTAGTATTCTATTAGGGCATTAGGGCAAGTGAAGGATTATATTCGATCGGCAAGAAATATAGCAATAATTTATACAAAGAATTCTTGTTCATTTACTACTTTCTCTTAATTTTATAAATTTTGCTTCCTATCTTTTTTTTACTGCAATATTCTCACTTCAAGCTTTCTTTTTCAGAAATATGTGTCATATTTTAAATGCTAATTCCACATCCCAGATTTAAAGCTTAGGAGGCAGAAATTCTATTACTTAGAAACTTCATAGAATATTTGGTGAATCTATTACAAAATGATAAAAATATGTTGTTTATTTTATTTCTCATTGTATTGCTTCGAATTAGAAGATAACCGTAGCACATAAATTAAGCTCCTTGTTTCATATTCATTAAACTTTCATGAGGCATATACAGAGGGGAAGAGCTGTGGCACCCATTTACTTCCTTAATTTACTCCCAAAAGGTCATTTACTTCTAAGTGGTCAAAATCATTATGGTTTTCATCACATTGACCCTCGTGTGATGAGGGTCAGAGTCCTCAATATAACCTGACAATTCCCCTTTCTGATTTTACATCGTGCCTTCGTGGCCAGGAGATTCAGGTTTGGCTAACACTGGCTTACTGGTGAAGAGAAATCTATCAACCTGCGTTTCTACAACCAAATTAAAGTAGTGTATGATGTGGAGCTTTTTTTGAAATTAATTAAAAAAAAAACTTTCCGAAAAATAAGTTTTTCAAAGAAAAGTAAAGGTCATTTTAAACTTAAGCTCAGGAGATACAAATACCTGTTAAAATTCACAATCAAGAGGACCAGAAATTACTATTAAAGAATAAATGAAACCCAAAACGAACAGAAATTAAATGAACAATCATAGCAAAAAACATACAGCAAGTAATAATATAAATGAATAGATAGATCTTAAAGCGAGTAATGCTTGGATTGAATATGAAAATCAAACTTAAAACGAAAACAAATATTTTGCTATTAAAGTATAAATGAAACTTAAAACGAACAGAAATTAAATAAACAATCAATGCGAACAAACATACGATATATATTAATGTAAATGAATAAATAAATTTTAAAACGAGTGAAACTTAAATTTAATATGCAAATCAAGTTTGAATCGAATAAAAGTAACTACAAACAAGAGTTTGGATATCGTCTCACTGCAGAAGCCTAAAACCTACTGCGTCATTGGCGCTTTACTGAAAACAATTCTTTATAATATTTTCGCTTTTGTAACTTTAAGAAATCAAAAATTAATTAAGATTTTAGGGAATAATTATCAGCATATGTATATTAAATTGACAATGCACATTTTTTTCAGTGAACTCATTTGAATTTTTTTTTTTCGGTAAAGGAAAATAATAAAATTGTAATATACGAGTAATTCGTTTTCAGTGAAGCACCAATGACGCAGAAGGCTTTAGGTTTTTACAGTTAAAGAAGGGGGCAGTATCCAAATTTTGCTTGTGGTGAAACTATATTTGTCTTGACCAATCTTGAAAAAAACTAATGAATTTAACTAAATATTTGATGTATAATGATATTAATTGCTAAAAGCTCATCAGTTCAAAATTTTAATGTAATTTTAATATTTATTTTCAATATTAAGTACAAAAGAAAACATTTGTAATATAATTCGCTTTCAGTAAAGCTCCAATGACGCAGTAGGTTTTAGGCTTCTGCAGTGAGACGATACCCAAACTCTTGTTTGTAGTTATTTTTATTCGATTCAAACTTGATTTGCATATTCAATTTAAGTTTCACTCGTTTTAAGATTTATTTATTCATTTACATTAATATATATTGTATGTTTATTCACATTGATTGTTTATTTAATTTTTGTTCGTTTTAAGTTTCATTTAAACTTTAATAGGAAAATATTTGTTTTCGTTTTAAGCTTGATTTTCATATGCAATCTAAGCATTACTCGCTTTAAGATCTATTTATTCATTTATATTATTACTTGTTGTATGCTTTTTGCTATGATTGTTTATTTAATTTCTGTTCGTTTTGGGTTTCATTTATTCTTTAATAGTAATTTCTGGTTGTTTTGAATTTGAATTTTAACAGGTATTTGTATCTGCTGAGCTTAAGTTTAAAATAGCCTTTACCTTTCTTTGAAAAACTTATTTTTCGGAAATTTTTATTAAAATTAATTTTTGTTCGTTTTTGATTGCAAAAATTTTCAAGTTTCTATGGCATGGGGGGGGGGGTGCTTACTGCCCGATTATTTTTGACTTTAAAAAACGGATCTAGAACTTTCAATTTAAATTGAATTAGGCTTTTTTCAAAGTATATACGATTACCTCTTTGATAAAAACCTTATATATGAACAATAGACAGCTTGCATATTTTGAGGACAGCGATTGACAACAATGAATGGATTGAAAAATAGCTCCAATAAGGGGGTTTAGACCATTTCACTTGCTGACACAAAGGGATCACGACTGTTTGGAATTGACCTTAATAGGAATTTGTGTGCCAAAGCAATTTTGCATCTAATACAGAGTATGTATTTTAACCTTTTAATTGGATAATTATAATATATTTCCTATGTGTTCTTCCCATACAAAAATCCTTCCCGTAACTTATAAGCCCCCCTCAATAAATTACGCCCCAGGGCATTACTTACAGAGCCTACCCTTGGGTCCTGGTTGGCTGTTTCGACACCGGAGTTTTTTGTTATCAGAACTTCGAACTATTTTAACAAAATGTCTATTTCAAAGTCTTTATCTTATGCATTTGATGCATTTGATGCTAGTTGTCCATCAATCTCTTTTGACTCTTAAAAAGTTAACAAGAACTTCCAATTTTCAATCAAATGAGCCCTCTCTAAAGTCCATACGAGCATCCCTTCCATAAGAAATAATATGAAGGATTTGGAGAATCCTTAAATTATTACCATTGCCCTGAGGGCTTTGGGGGAGTTTTAATCCTCAAAACCTAATTTCCAGAACTTAAAACTACGTTTAATAAAATGGCTGTCTTAATATTTTGATTGGATGTGTTTGGGGAAAAGGTGGGCGTGAGTGGGGGGTTAGTTGCCCTCAAATCACTTTCGACTATTACAAAGGACACTAGACCTCGGAATTTCCAATTGAATGAGCCTTTTTTGAAGTTTCTATGACACCGCCTTCTATAAAAACCTTATATGCCCCCAGGGCATAACTTAAAACCCTTGCCCTGAGTGTTGTGGGGGATTGTCCTCCTCAAAAACATATTTTCTATCTGGAAATCAACTAAACTGAACAAAATGCATATCTCAAAATTTTGATTGGATGTGTTTGGGGGAGTGATGGGCGGGGGGGGGGGCTAGTTACCCTCCAATCACTTTTGACTATTAAAAAGACTATTAAATCACTTTTGACCTTTGAATTTCCAATTGAATGTGCCTGTTTTGAAGTTTCTACGACAACGCCTTCTATAAAAACCTTATATGCCCCCAGGGCATAACTTAAAACACTTGCCCTGAGGGTTGTGGGGGAGTGTCCTCCTCAAAATATATTTTCAATCTGGAAATCAGCTACGCTGAACAAAATGGCTATCTCAAAATTTTGATTGGATGTGTTTGGGGGAATGATGGGCGTAGGGGGGGGGGGGGTAGTTGCCCTCCAATCATTTTCGACTATTAAAAAGGGCACTAGCCCTTTAATTTCCAATCGAATGAGCCTGTTTTGAAGTTTCTACGACAACGCCTTCTATAAAAACCTTATATGCCCCCGGGGCATAACTTAAAACCCTTGCCCTGAGGGTTGTGGGGGAGTGTCCTCCTCAAAAATATATTTTATGTCTGGAAATCAACTACACTGAACAAAATGGCTGTCTCAAAAGTTTGATTGGAGGTGTTTGGGGGAATGATGGGCGGCGGGGGGGGGGGCTAGTTTCCCTCCAATCACGTTCGGATATTAAAAAGGGCACGAGCCCTTTAATTTCCAATCGAATGAGCCTGTTTTGAAGTTTCTAAGACCACACCTTCTATAAAAACCTTATATGCCCCCAGGGCATAACTTAAAACCCTTGCCCTGGGGGTTGTGGGGGAGTCTCCTCCTCAAAAACATATTTTCAATCAGGAAATCAACTACGCTGAACAAAAATGGCTATCTCAAAATTTTGATTGGATGTGTTTGGGGGAATGATGGGCGTAGGGGGGGGGGCTAGTTGCCCACCAGTCACTGTCCACAAATAAAAAGGGCACAATCCCTTTGAATTTCCAATCGAATGAGCCTGTTTTGAAGTTTCTACAACAACGCCTTCTATAAAAACCTTATATGCCCCAGGGCATAACTTAAAACCCTTGCCCTAAGAATTGTGGGGGAGAGTCTTCCTCAAAAACATATTTTCTATCTGGAAATCAAATACACTGAACAAAATGGCTATCTGAAAATTTTGATTGGATGTGTTTGGGAAAATGATAGGCGTTGGGGGGGGTGGTGGTGGTAGGGGGCTAGTTAAACTCCAATCACTTTCGACTATTAAAAAGGGCACTAGCTCTTTAATTTCCAATCGAATGAGCCTGTTTTGAAGTTTCTACGACAACGCCTTCTGTAAAAACCTATATGCCCCCAGGGCATAACTTAAAACCCTTGCCCTGAGGTTTTTGGGGGAGTATCCTCCTCAAAAATATATTTTCTATGTGAAAATCAACTACGCTGAAAAAAATGGCTATCTCAAAATTTCGATTGGATTTGTTTGGGGGATTGATGGGCATGGGGGGGCTAGTTGCTCTCCAATCATTTTTGAATATTGAGAAGGGCACTAACCCTTTAATTTCCAATTGAATGAGCCTGTTTTGAAGTTTCTACGACAACTCCTTCAATAAAAACCTTATATGCCCCCAGGGCATAACTTAAAACCCTTGCCCTGAGGGTTGTTGGGGAGTGTTCTCCTCAACAATATATTTCCTATCTGGAAATCAACTACGCTGAACAAAATGGCTATCTGAAAATTTTGATTGGATGTGTTTGGGGAAATGATGGGTGGCGGGGGGGGGCTAGTTGCCCTCCAATCACTTTCGACTATTAAAAAGGGCACTAGCCCTTTAATTTCCAATCGAATGAGCCTGTTTTGAAGTTTCTACGACCACTCCTTCTATAAAAACCTTATATGCCCCCAGGGCATAACTTAAAACCCTTGCCCTGGGGGTTGTGGGGGAGTGTCCTCCTCAAAAATATATTTTCAATCTGGAAATCAACTACGCTGAACAAAAATGGCTATCTCAAAATTTTGATTGGATGTGTTTGGGGGAATGATGGGCGTAGGGGGGGGGGCTAGTTGCCCTCCAATTACTTTTGACTATTAAAAAGGGCACTATCCCTTTGAATTTCCAATCAAATGAGCCTGTTTTGAAGTTTCTACAACAACGCCTTCTATAAAAAACTTATATGTCCCAGGGCATAACTTAAAATCCTTGCCCTGAGACTTGTGGGGGAGTGTCCTCCTCAAAAACATATTTTCTATCTGGAAATCAACTACGCTGAATAAAATGGCTATCTGAAAATTTTTATTGGAGGTGTTTGGGACAATGATCGGCGGGGCGTGGGGGGGCGTCGGGGGCTTGGTACACGATGATCACGTTAGTCTATTAAAAAGGACCCTAGACCTTCAACTTTCCATTGAATAAGAATGTTTTGCATTTCCTACGGCATCACCATCTACAAGAACTTGACATGCCCCCAGGGCAGAAATTTAAGCCGTTGCCTTTAAGGGTCTTTGGGAGTGTCTTCCTCAACAATATATTTCCTATCTGGAAATCAACAACGCTGAACAAAATGGCTATCTCAAAATTTTGATTGGATGTGTTTGGGGAAATGATGGGCGGCGGGGGGGGCTAGTTGCCCTCCAAACCCTTTCGACTATTAAAAAGGGCACTAGCTCTTTAATTTCAAATCGAATGAGCCTGTTTTGAAGTTTCTACAACAACGCCTTCTATAAAAACCTTATATGCCCCCAGGGCATAACTTAAAACCCTTGCCCTGAGGGTTGTGGGGGAGTATCCTCCTCAAAAATATATTTTCTTTCTGGAAATCAACGACGCTGAACAAAAAGGCTATCTCAAAATTTTGATTGGAGGTGTTTGGGGGAATGATGGGCGTCGGGGGGGAGGGTAGTTGCCCTCCAATCATTTTCGACGATTAAAAAGGGCACTAGCTCTTTAATTTCCAATCGAATGAGCCTGTTTTGAAGTTTCTACGACCACACCTTCTATAAAAACCTTATATGCCCCCGGGGCATAACTTAAAACCCTTGCCCTGAGGGTTGTGGGGGAGTGTCCTCCTCAAAAATATATTTTATATCTGGAAATCAACTACACTGAACAAAATGGCTATCTCAAAAGTTTGATTGGATGTGTTTGGGGAAATGATGGGCGGCGGGGGGGGGGGGGGGCGAAGGCCCCTCCAAACATTTTTGACTATTAAAAATGGTACTAGCCCTTTTATTTCCAATCGAATGAGCCTGTTTTGAAGTTTCTAAGACCACACCTTGTATAAAAACCTTATATGCCCCCAGGGCATAACTTAAAACCATTGCCCTGGGGGTTGTGGGGGAGTGTCCTCCTCAAAAATATATTTTCAATCTGGAAATCAACTACGCTGAACAAAAATGGCATATCTCAAAATTTTGATTGGATGTGTTTGGGGGAATGATGGGCGTAGGGGGGGAGGGTAGTTGCCCTCCAATCATTTTCGACGATTAAAAAGGGCACTAGCCCTTTAATTTCCAATCGAATGAGCCTGTTTTGAAGTTTCTACGACAACGCCTTCTATAAAAACCTTATATGCCCCCGGGGCATAACTTAAAACCCTTGCCCTGAGGGTTGTGGGGGAGTGTCCTTCTCAAAAATATATTTTCTATCTGGATATCAGCTACCCTGAACAAAATGGCTGTCTCAAAAGTTTGATTTGATGTGTGTGGGGAAATGATGGGCGGCGGGGGGGGGGGGGGGCTAGTTGCCCTACAATCACTTTCGACTATTAAAAAGGGTACGAGCCCTTTGATTTCCAATCGAATGAGCCTGTTTTGAAGTTTCTAAGACAACACCTTCTATAAAAACCTTATAGGCCCCCTGGGCATAACTTAAAACCCTTGCCCTGAGGGTTGTGGGGGAGTCTCCTCCTCAAAAATATATTTTCAATCTGTAAATCAACTACGCTGAACAAAAATGGCATATCTCAAAATGTTGAGGGGTTGGGTGGGAGAAACTGTGCGACGTAGGGGGGGGGGCGCGGTGCCCTCCCAGCACATTCGACTATGAAATAGGGAACTAGCCCATTGAATTTCCAATCGAATGAGCATGTTTTGACTTTTCTACGACAACGCCTTACGTAAAAGACTTATATGCCCCAAGGGCATAACTTAAAACCCTTGCCCTGAGGATTGTGGGGGAGTGTCCTCCTCAAAAACATATTTTCTATCTTGAAATCAACTACGCTGAACAAAATGGCTATCTGAAAATTTTGATTGGATGTGTTTGGGAAAATGATAGGCGTGGGGGTGGTGGTAGGGGGCTAGTTACACTCCACTCACTTTCGACTATTAAAAAGGGCACTAGCTCTTTAATGTCCAATCGAATGAGCCTGTTTTGAAGTTTCTACGACAACGCATTCTATAAAAACCTATAATATGCCCCCAGGGCATAACTTAAAACCCTTGCCCTGGGGGTTGTGGGGGAGTGTCCTCCTCAAAAATATATTTTCAATCTGGAAATCAACTACGCTGAACAAAAATGGCATATCTCAAAATTTTGATTGGATGTGTTTGGGAGAATGATGGGTATGGGGGGGGGGCTGGTTCCCCTCCAATCAATTTCGACTATTATAAAGGGCACTAGCCCTTTGAATTTGCAATCTAATGAGCCTTTTTTGACGTTCTTACAACAACGCCTTCTATAAAAACCTTATATGTCCCCAGGCCATAACTTACAACCATTGCCCTGAGGATAGTGGGGGAGTGTCCTCCTCAAAAAAATATTTTCAATATGGAAATCAACCACGCTGAACAAAATGGCTATCTCAAAATTTTGAGTGGATGTGTTTGGGAAAATGATAGGCGTGGGGGGGGGTGGTAGGGGGCTAGTTACACTCCAATCACTTTCGACTATTAAAAAGGGCACTAGCTCTTTAATTTCCAATCGAATGAGCCTGTTTTGAAGTTTCTACGACAACGCCTTCTGTAAAAACCTATATGCCCCCAGGGCATAACTTAAAACCCTTGCCCTGAGGGTTGTGGGGGAGTATCCTCCTCAAAAATATGTTTTCTATCTGAAAATCAACTACGCTGAACAAAATGGCTATCTCAAAATTTTGATTGGATGTGTTTGGGGTAATGATGGGCGTGGGGGGGCTAGTTGCTCTCCGATGATTTTTGACTATTAAAAAGGGCACTAGCCCTTTAATTTCCAATCGAATGAGCCTGTTTTGAAGTTTCTACGACAACGCCTTCTATAAAAACCTTATATGCCCCCAGGGCATAACTTAAAACCCTTACCCTGAGGGTTGTGGGGGAGTGTCCTCCTCAACAATATATTTCCTATCTGGAAATCAACTACGCTGAACAAAATGGCTATCTCAAAATTTTGATTGGATGTGTCTGGGGAAATGATGGACGTGGCGGGGGGGGCTAGTTGCCCTCCAATCCCTTTCGACTATTAAAAAGTGCACTAGCTTAAAAAGTCCAATGAGCCTGTTTTGACGTTTCTACGAGAACACCTTCTATAAAAACCTTATACGCCCCCAGGGCATAACTTAAAACCCTTGCTCTGAGGGCTGTGGGGGAGTGTCTTCCTCAAAAATATCTTTTCTATCTGGAAATCAACTATGCTGAACAAAAAAGACTATCTCAAAAATTTTGATTGGATGTGTTTTGGGGAATGATGTGCGTGGGGGGGGGCTATTTGCCCTCCAATTACTTTTGACTATTAAAAAGGGCACTATCCCTTTGAATTTCCAATCAAATGAGCCTGTTTTAAGTTTCTACGACAACACCTTCTATAAAAACCTTATATGTCCCAGGGCATAACTTATAACCCTTGCCCTGAGGATCGTGGGGGAGTGTCCTCCTCAAAAATATATTTTCTATCTGGAAATCAACTACGCTGAACAAAATGGCTATCTGAACATTTTGCTTGGAGGTGTTTGGAAAAATTATAGGCGTGGGGGGAGGGGTGGGAGGGGGCTCGTTACATGCCGATCCTTTTCGGCTATTAAAAAGGGCACGAGCCCTTTAGTTTACAATTAAAAGAGCTTGTTTTGAACTTTTTAGTACAACGACTATAATAAGACCCTTATATACACCCTTGGTAGAAATTAAAAACTTTTCCCTGAGGAGTGTTGGGGAGTTTTTTCCTCTAAAATACATTTTCTATTTGTAAATCCACTACGTTGAACAAAATGGCTATCTGAAAATTTTGATTGGATGTGTTTGGGGAAATGATGGGCGAAGGAGGGGGGGCTAGTTGCCCTCCAATCACTTTCGACTATTAAAAAGGGCACTAGCCCTTTAATTTCCAATCGAATGAGCCTGTTTTGAAGTTTCTACGACCACGCCTTCTATAAAAACCTTATATGCCCCCAGGGCATAACTTAAAACCCTTGCCCTGGGGGTTGTGGGGGAGTGTCCTCCTCAAAAATATATTTTCAATCTGGAAATCAACTACGCTGAACAAAAATGGCTATCTCAAAATTTTGATTGGATGTGTTTGGGGGAATGATGGGCGTAGGGGGGGGCTAGTTGCCCTCCAATTACTTTTGACTATTAAAAAGGGCACTATCCCTTTGAATTTCCAATCAAATGAGCCTGTTTTGAAGTTTATACAACCACGCCTTCCATAAAAACCTTATATGCCCCAGGGCATAACTTAAAACCCTTGCCCTGAGGATTGTGGGGGAGTGTCCTCCTCAAAAACATATTTTCTATCTGGAAATCAACTACGCTGAACAAAATGGCTATCTGAAAATTTTGATTGGATGTATTTGGAAAAATTATAGGCGTGGGGGGCGGGGTGGTAGGGGGCTAGTTACACTTCAATCACTTTCGACTATTAAAAAGGGCACTAGCTCTTTAATTTCCAATCGAATGAGCCTATTTTGAAGTTTCTACGACAATGCCGTCTGTAAAAACCTATATGCCCCCAGGGTATAACTTACAAACCTTGCCCTGAGTGTTTTGGGGGAGTGTACTACTCAAAAATATGTTTTCACTGTGAAAATCAACTACGCTGAACAAAATGGCAATCTCAAAATTTTGATTGGATTTGTTTGGGGGAATGATGGGCGTGGGGGGGGGGGGCTAGTTGCTCTCTGATGATTTTTACTATTAAAAAGGGCACTAACCCTTCAATTTCCAATCGAATGAGCCTGTTTTGAAGTTTCTACGACAACGCCTTCTATAAAAACCTTATATGCCCCCAGGGCATAACTTAAAACCCTTACCCAGAGGGTTGTGGGCGAGTTTTCTCCTCAAAAACATATTTTCTATCTGGAAATCAACTACGCTGAACAAAATGGCTATCTGAAAATTTTGTTTGGATATGTTTGGGGAATTGCTGGGCGGCGGGGGGGGGGCGAGCTGCCCTCCATTCCCTTTCGACTATTAAAAAGGGCACTAGCCCTTTAATCTCCAATCGAATGAGCCTGTTTTGAAGTTTCTGCGACAACACCTTTTATAAAGACCTTAAATGTCCCCCAGGGCATATCTTAAAACCCTTGCCCTGAGGGTTGTGGGGGAATGTCCTCCTCAAAAATATATTTTCATTCTGGAAATCAACTACCGTGAACAAAATTGGATTTCTCAAAATTTTGAGGGGATGTGTTTGAGAGACTGAGGGGCTTAGGGGGGGGGGCTAGTTGCCCTCCAATTACTTTTGACTATTAAAAAGGGTACTATCCCTTTGAATTTCCAATCAAATGAGCCTGTTTTGAAGTTTCTACGACAACACCTTCCATAGAAGCCTTATATGTCCCAGGCCATAACTTAAAACCCTTGCCCTGAGGATGGTGGAGGAGTGTCCTCCTTAAAAACATATTTTCTATCTGTAAATCAACTACGCTGAACAAAATGGCTATCTGAAAATTTTCATTGGATGTGTTTGGGAAAATGATAGGCGTGGGGGGCGGGGTGGTAGGGGGCTAGTTAAACTCTATTCATGTTCGACTATTAATTAGTGCACTATTCCTTTAAGTTCCAATCTTATGATCCTATTGAGACGGTTCTACGACACCGTCTTCTATCAAAAACATATATGCCCCAAGGGCATAACTTATCCCCCTTGCCCTGAGGGTTTTGGGGGAGTATCCTCCTCAAAAATACATTTCCTATTCGGAAATCAACTACGCTGAACAAAATGGCTATCTGAAAATTTTGATTGGAGGTGTTTGGGGAAATGATGGGCGGCGGGGGGGGGTCTAGTTGCCCTCCAATCACTTTCGACTATTAAAAAGGGCACTAGCCCTTTAATTTCCAATCGAATGAGCCTGTTTTGAAGTTTCTACGACCACGCCTAATATAAGAACCTTATATGCCCCCTGGGCATAACTTAAAACCCTTGCCCTGGGGGTTGTGGGGGAGTGTCCTCCTCAAAAATATATTTTCAATCTGGAAATCAACTACGCTGAACAAAAATGGCTATCTCAAAATTTTGATTGGATGTGTTTGAGGGAATGATGGGCTTAGGGGGGGGGGCTAGTTGCTCTCCAATTACTTTTGACTATTAAAAAGGGCACTATCCCTTTGAATTTCCAATCAATTAAGCCTTTTTTGAAGTTTCTACAACAACGCCTTCAATAAAAAACCTTATATGCTCCAGGGCATAACTTAACAGCCTTGCCCTGAGGTTTGTGGGGGAGTGTCCTCCTAAAAAACATATTTTTTATCTGGAAATCAACTCCGCTGAACAAAATGGCTATCTAAAATTTTGATTGGATGTGCTTGGGAAAATGATAGGCGTGGGGGGCGGGGTGGTAGGGGGCTAGTGACACTCCAATCACTTTCGACTCTTAAAAAGCGCACTAGCTCTTTAATTTCCAATCGAATGAGCCTGTTTTGAAGTTTCTACGACAACGCCTTCTGTAAAAACCTATATGCCCCCAGGGCATAACTTAAAACCCTTGCCCTGAGGGTTTTGGGGGAGTTCCTCCTCAAAAATATGTTTTCTATCTGAAAATCGACTACGCTGAACAAAATGGCTATCTCAAAATTTGATTGGATATGTTTGGGGGAATGATGGGCGTGGGGGGGGGCTAGTTGCTCTCCGATGATTTTTGACTATTAAAAAGGGCACTAACCCTTTAATTTCCAATCGAATGAGCCTGTTTTGAAGTTTCTACTACAACGCCTTCTATAAAGACCTTATATGTCCCCAGGGCATAACTTGAACCCCTTGCCCCGAGGGTTGTGGGGGAGTGTTCTCCTCAACAATATATTTCCTATTTGGAAATCAACTACGCTGAACAAAATGGCTATCTGAAAATTTTGATTGGATGTGTTTGGGGAAATAATGGGCGCGGGGGGGGGGGCTAGTTACACTCCAATCACTTTCGAATATTAAAAAGGGCACTAGCTCTTTAATTTCCAATCGAATGAGCCTGCTTTGAAGTCTCTACAACAACGCCTTCTATAAAAACCTTATATGCCCCCAAGGCATAAGTTAAAACCCTTGCTCTGAGTGTTGAGGGGGAGTGTCCTCCTCTAAAATATAATTCCTCTTTTGAAATTAACTACGCTGAACAAAATGGCTATCTCAAAATTTTAATTGGATGGTTTTGGGGTACTGAGGGGCGTAGGGGGGGGGTAGTTGCCCTCCAATCATTTTCGACTATTAAAAAGGGCACTAGCTCTTTAATTTCCAATCGAATGAGCCTGTTTTGAAGTTTCTACGACAACGCCTTCTATAAAAACCTTATATGCCCCCAGGGCATGACTTAAAACCCTTGCCCTGAGGGTTGTGGGGGAGTGTCCTCCTCAAAAATATATGTTCTATATGGAAATCAACTACGCTGAACAAAATGGCTATCTCAAAATTTTGATTGGATGTGTTTGGTGGAATGATGGGCGTGAGGGGAGGGGGGTTAGTTGCCCTCCAATCATTTTGATTATTAAAAAGGGCACTAGAACTCTCGATTTCTAATCGAATGAGCCCCCTCTGAAGCTTCTACGACGACCCCTTCCATATGAAGTGCCTCTGGGAAAAAAAATAATAAAACATTGGAGCCGTAACGCTACAGCGTTGCCTCTGACTGAACCTACTAGGAAGATTGTGGGCAAGTGTGCAGGTGTGGGCAAATTGTGTGCCACTATATAGGGGACACTGAGAGCCATCTTATAATTACCAAAGTCTTATAAATTCAAGAACACAAATGTTTTGAGGGAATGTATTTTGAAAACTGCTTCTAAAGACCTAACTGTTGCGGTTGAAAGTTTTGTAGAGAAAGGTGTGGATGCGCGGAAAACAGCATTTGTTTTGTCCATTTTCGTCTTTGTTGTTGGGCATACGACCACTGGCTTTTATCCCATCCCGCTCCTGCCCAAAATAATTTGTTACATATATGCCATCATGTAGAGTGTTGAAACTCCTGTTAGTATATGCAATCTGGAGTAATCCACTATGCTAAATGTATTAAGTAATAAATGGTGTAAGTAAAATCCGTTTATCAAACAATTGGTAGTAACAAACTGCAAGTAAAAAGTTGCTAAGAGCGGCACAAAAATCTGTAAAAACAACGATTGCGACGATGTTTATACCAAAATAATTTATTCTTTAGGTCGTTCCAAAATTTCAAATTCTTTAGGTTTAAAATTACTCATTCAAACAGAAATTGACAATTCTAGTGGACCATCATAAGTAGCAAGTAAGGTTGCGCAGCTGAAAATTTGTGTTTTGCCATTTTCTGCCGTAAGTAGCATCTCATTAGGCACTCCGAGCAAACAGATACCCCAATACTCCAAGCACAAAAATGTCATACTACTCCAAGCACACTCATATCCCATTACTCCCAGCTTAATGGAAGATATTAAGCCGAACCGGCCAGCCATGACAAAAAAACCATATGTACCTGGTGTGAGTGAGAAATTTTTCACGGATTTTGTGTAAATTTAACATTGATACATGTTTCCAATCGTTGAGGCCAATGGGTAGTTTCTTTAATTCTGGTAAGGATTTAACCCAGAGAAATTTAGTTAGTGGGGTGGATAATATTGTGTGTTCTTGTGGGAAGTTCTATATTGGTAGGACTCACCAACAATTTGTTGAAAGATTTATTGAACATTGAAATTCAATAGAAAAAACACTAAAATTAAGCAAGCCTCCGGAAACTTTTGTTTCAGCTTCAGCAGAACATATTTGGTTTCAACCAGATCACTTTGTAAAATTTGATGAGGCCTTAGCTATTTCAATTAGATAAGGGGTACACACAATGGGCGAGAGAAGCCATTGAAATTAAAAAACATATGTTTACTAACCTTTCAATAAATAGGGACACAGGTAGTTTAAATATTGACCCAATTTATGATAATCTTCTAAAGAGTGAATCAACTGTCAATGAGGGAGTTAAGATTTTGAATAATCACCAGGGGATTGTTTTACCTGCCAGACCAAAACAATTTGCTTCAATAATAGCCAATAAAAGGATTATTTCGCAACAGAATAATTAAAGTAACTTACAGTTTTTTTTATTTTTCCTCAGTTACTCTGGTGTTCTCACTGAAGTAACTGTATAATAGTATCTTTTCCCTACGTAGATCAGTCTGCGCCAATTGTATATTTTTTTTTGGTGGTGGTGGTTTTATTAATTTTTTAGTTTTAGCTTGTTTTTTTATCTTGTTCCTCTTCTGTCTCTTACGTGCTGAAGACGCCTTGTTTAGATACAGGCGAAATATCCGCGTTGTTTTGCATTTGTCGTTTCTTTTCTCTCCACTGGCCGCAGTCTCGTTTGTTGTTTTTTTTTCATTAAGATTATTCTCTTTCTTGGTTTTTTATTACTCCCAGCACGCACATATCCCATTAATCTGAGCAAGCACATATCCCATTACTCCGAGAACACAAATATCCCTAAACCGGTTTCCGAGAACTTCGAGAATTTCAAGAATGATGCGCTATCTGGTATTGCGTAATCATTCATGTTGTCGGTGAAATTACATAAGGAATAAAAGCTTGCCCATATAATGATTTCCGAGAATTTATGGGTATGTTCTCGAGAATTTCAAGAATGATGCGTTATCTAGTATTGTGTAATCATTTGTGTTGTCGGTGAATAATACAACGAATACAAGTGGGCCCATATTGCGTAATCATTCAAGTTGCGTAATCATCAGTCGTTCAAATAATATAACGAATAAAAGCGGGCCCATATCATGATTTTCGAGAATTTACGGGCATGTTCTCGACAATTTCAAGAATGATGCGCTGTCTGGTATTGTGTAAAAATTCGTGTTGTCGGTGAATAATACAACTAATACAAGCTATCCCATACTGCGTAATCATTCGTGTTGTCGGTGAAACAATACAATACGTTCTGTGACAGCCCTCACATCTGGTCCTTTGAGATAACAACTGAGCAAGCAACATTTTTCAGCTTCTAAGCAGTTTACTATTGATTTTAAAAAATTTATGTCTGACGTATGATTTAAACGTGCGACTCGTTATTTCCTATGGTAAAAAACGACACGTTCCTCGACTGAGCCAACAAGTCAATGATGATATCATTTTCTTAGAAATACATTCTAGGTAACCAATGCATTGTTTCTGGGATACTAACCAACTGATGTTAAGCGTCGTAATATCGTAACAAGTTAATTGCGAAATCAAATTCTCAATTGGATTTGGATTAATGGTAAATTCTATCAGTGATTTGTTTCCGGGTACCTTTTTTGGCATAACTCCATGAATTTGCATACCAGAGTGATTTGAGATACTTTCTAAACAGACATATTCTTTTGATAGTTAATGAAACTTGTTTCGATCTCCAAGAATTGTAATGACTACAACCGAGCAGGTATCCTTTACCTAATCTAATGGTCCTGAGCATACCTGTTTTCCATTATCGGGCTTGCGCATGAGTTTGGGTCCCAGAATTCCCCTCCAGGGCCTCAGTTCCCCTCTCGGACCCCATCTCCCCCTCCATGTCCCCAATGACCCTCCCACCAAAACACACCTGCACAAAAAGCACACTGAACATCGTCACTGGTGCCAACAAAAAACAATCCAGCTTTTGCAAGTTCTTTGGTATCGATGAAATTATTTGACCACTGTCCATTAAATGTCCTTTGTCTAACATCTTCTAGTTCAAGAGCACTACCTTCTTCTTGTAATAGTAAAGGTCAGGAGATAGACATTGGTGGTTGGAGATGAAAATTAATATAGTTTTAACAATAGCTTCTTGATCCCATGTATTGCTCACAAATGTCATAGCCTCTGGTTAGAGTTGGAGGTTGCACTGGAACTTTTCCCGCATCAACTCCTGGAAGAAAAGGACATGTTTCATATTGTCTTCTATATTTATCTTTAGGCAAATTGCCCTCCTCGAAGTTTCCAACTACACCTGTACAAAAAGCACACTGAACCCCCTGCATAAAAAGCAAACTGAACCTGATCACTGTTGCCAGCAATCAGAATCCAGCTTTTGCGAGTTCTTTTGTATTGATGAAATTCTTTGACTACATTCAATTAAATGTCCTTAGTCTAACACCCTCTCGTTTAAGAGCACTGTATTTTTCCTGGCCAAGATTCTTAGGATGATACATTTTACAACATGTTTATCAAGATTTATTCAACTATGTTACCGAGTCATTGAAAATGGTTTTTTATATCATTCCAGTGCACAATTAATATGATCGAGTATTTAAACACTGACTGAGTAGAACAAATCCAATAAAAGCACTTTTGAGTACAATAGACTCAACTAGTTGATAATATCTGAGTGTTTTAGCTGCTGACTGAATATCTAAAGTCTAATAAAAGATCGTTTGAGCATAACAAATTCAGCTAGTTGATAAATGCCGAGTGATTTAGTTACTCACTGAGTACCAAGTATTTAATAAAAGGATGTTTGAGTAAAACAAATTCAGCTTCTTGATAAAGTCTGTGTTTTTTAGTTGCAGGCTGAGTACCAAAAATTTAATAAAAGTAGTTTTATGTACAACAAACTCAGCTTGTTGATAAATCCCGTGTATTTTACTGGCATGCAGAGTACCAAAAAGTCGGTAAATGCAGAGTGTTTTGGCTGATGAATGAGTAACAAATATTTAATAAATGCACTTTTGAGTACACAAAATTTAGCTTATTGATAAGCTCCGTATGTTTTAGTTACAAGCTGAGTACCAACAATTTAATGAAAGCCCTTTTGAGTACAGCAAATTCAACTAGTTGGTGAATTCCGAGTATTTTAGTCCCTGACTGAATATAAAAATTTTTAGAAAGCCGTGTTGAGCACAACAAACTCAACTAGTTGATAAATTCCGTGTGTTTTCGTTGCTGACTGAATATAAAAAAATTAATAAAAGCACTTTTGTTTACGACAATCTCGACTAGTTGATGAATTCTGTGTGTTTTGCTTCCAGGCAGAATACCAAAAATTTAATGAAAGCACTTTTGAGTACAAAAAACTCAACTAGTTGATAAATTCCGATTATTTTAGTTCCTGGCTGAGTAGCAACAGATTTAATGAAAGCACGATTGAGCACAGCAAACCCAACTGGTTGGTAAACTCCGAATGTTTCAGTTGCTTAGGGAATATCAAAAATTTAATCACAGAGCGTTTGAGCACAACAAACTCAGGTTGTTGGTAAATTTCGAGTGTTTTAGTTGCTGATTGAGTACCAAGAATTTAATAAAAGCACTTTGAGTAGTACAGACTCAGCTAGTTGATAAATTCCCAATGTTTTAATTTCCAAATAGATACCAAAAACTTTAAGAAAAACACATTTGAGCACAGAAAACTCAGCTAGTTGGTACATTTCGAGTGTTTTAGTTGCTGTCTAAGTAACAGAAGTTTGATGAAAGCACTTTTGCGTACTAAATATTCAGCTAATTGATAAATGTCGTATGTGTTTTTTTTTTAATTTGGAATGAGAACTGAAAGTGGTATATGCTGGTAATTTTTTTTTATTAAAGGTGAACAGATTATTTGTGTGTGGTAGTTAATTTGTAATCAGCAGTCAATTTAAAATGAATAAAGCAAAAAAAACTTGTGAACTCTTGCTACTTTAAATCTTTTGGTTAGTTTCATTTCCATTCAGTCAATTGCTTTTACGTTAGGTACGTTTAGGTTAGGTTAGCGTTGCCGGCCAAGCAAAATTAACCTAAAGGAACCCAACTTAAAAGCAGTCAACTTAATGTAACCTAAACTAACCAAAACTTCTAAATTAGAAAGACTTGACAAGATCTTATTTCGCTTTATTCATTTTAAATTGACTATCACACTGCCGATTACAAACGAAGTAACACACAAAAATCATCTCTTCACCTTTAGAAAAGAGAAAAATTATTACCAGCACACATTTACCACTTTCATTTCTCATTCCAAAATAAAAAAAAAAAAAACGGAATTTATCAATTAGCTGAATTTTTTTACTCAAAAGTGCTTTCATTGAATTGTTGATAATTAGTCAGCAACTGAAAACTCGAAATTTACCATCTAGCTGAATTTCTTTTCGTCAAAAGTGCTTTTATTAAATTTTTGGGATCCAATCGGTAATTAAAACACTTGGAATTATCAACCAACTCAGTATGTGGTACTCGAATTTTTTTTTATCAAATTTCTGGTGCTCAATCAGCAACTAAAACAGTCGGAATTTACCAACTAGTGAGTTTCTTGTACTCGAACGTGCCTTCATTAAATCTTTGTATTCATTAAACAAATAAAACACTCTCAATTTATGAAACAGCTCAGTTTTTTGTACTCAAATGTCCTTTCATTAAATTCTTGGTACTCTGCCAGCAAATAAAACACACGAATTTATCAGCTAGCTGTGTTTCTTGTACACAAAATTGCTTTTATTAAATTTTTTATGTTCAGTCAGTGACTAATTCCCATAGAATTTATCAAGTAGCTGAGTGTGTTTTATTCAAAAGTGCTTTTATTTAATTTTCGATATTTAGTCAGCAACCAAAACACTCGAGTTTCACCAACTTGTTCCGTTTGCTGTACCGAAAAGTGTTTTCAGTAAATTTTTTGGAACTCCGCCACCAACTAAAAACACTCGGAATCTGTCGACTAGTTAAGTTTTTTGTATTCAAAAGTGCTTTCATTCAATTTTTGGTACTCAGCCTGCAGTTAAAGTATACGGAATTTATTAATTAGCTAAATTTCTTGTACTCAAAAGTGTTTTGATTAAATTTTGTTACTCATTTAGCAACCTAACCACTCTGAATTTACCAGCTAGATGGGTTTGTTGTACCCAAAAGTGTTTTTATTATTTTTTGGTAGTCAGTCAGTAGCTATAACACTCGGAATTTATCAAGTATCTGAATTTTTTATAACCAAACGCGCTTTTGTTAAATGTTTGATAATAAATTGGTAACTAAAACACTTGGAGTTTATCAACTAGTTGAGTTTCTTGTAATCAAAAGTGCTTTTATTAAATTTTTATATTCATTCTGCAACTAAAACAGTCGGAAATTGCCAACTAGTTGATTTCTTTGTACTCAAAAGTGCTTTATATTAAATATTTCATATTCAGTTAGCAAATAAAAACTCGGAATTTACCAACCAGTTGAGTTTGTTGCACTCAAAAGAGCTTTCATTAATTTTTTGGAACTGCGCCAGCAACTAAGCAGCTAAAACAAGCGGAGTTTTTTGTACTCAAAAGTGTTTTGCTTTCATTAAATTTTTGGTACTCTTCATGCCAGTAAAATACACGGAGTTTATCAACCAGCTGAGTTTGTTGTACAAAAAAGTGCATTCATTAAAGTTTTTGGTATTCAGCCAGGAACTAAAACACACGGAATATATCAACTAGCTGAGTTTATTGTGCTTAAAAGTGCTTTTATTAAATTTTTGGTACTTAGCCAGCAACTAAAACACATCTTTGGTAAACATGGTTCTTGTATTTTTTTTTATACGGCCGTCTCATTGGTACCCTAGTCTCGGTCATCGACCATAGTTTGTTTATTTTACGTTTTCTATCAATATTCATTGTGCACTGGAATGATATAAGAAACTATTTTTAATGAGTATGTATCATATAGTTACACATATCTGGATAAACAAGCTATGAAATCTATCTTCCTAAAAATCTTGGCCAGGAAAAATGCAGTGCTCTTAAACGAGAGGGTGTTGTGGTCAAAGAATTTCATTGATACTAAAGAACTCGCAAAAAGCTGGATTCTTTTTGCTGGCCACAGTGATGAGGTTCAGTGTGCTTTTTGTACAGGTGTAGTTGGAAACTGGGAAGAGAGTGATGTGCCTATTCATGAGAATAGAAGACTCTAAAAAATTTGTTTTTTTGTTTAAGGAATAGACGTTGGAAAAATTCCAGTGAAACCTTCTGATTAAACGGGAGGCTATGACATCTGTGAGCGATACATGGGATCAAGAAGCTATAGTCAAAATTATATTAATTTTCATCTGTAACCACCAAGGTATATTTCCTCACCTTTACTGTCACAAGAAGAAGGTAGTGCTCTTAACAGATAAAATAGTAGACTAAGGAGATTTAATGGAAGGTGATCAAAGAATTTAATTGATACCAAAGAACTTGCAAAAGCTAGATTCTCTTTTGTTGGTCGAAATGACCAGGCTCCGTGTGCTTTTTGTGCAGGTGAGGTTTGAAACCGGGTAGAGGGTGATTTGCCTATAGATGAAGATAGGAGACACCTTGAAACATGCCCTTTTGTTCAAGGAGTTTATATGGGGAACCTTCCAGTAATATCTCATGCTTTAACTGGAGGCTATGTTGCTTTTGAGCGATATATGGGATCAAGAAGCTGTAGTCAAAACTATATTAATTTTTTCTAGTAACCACCAAGGTATACCCCCTGACCTTTACTGTCACAAGAAGAAGGTAGTGCTCTTAAACGAGAAGATGTTAGACAAAGGACGTTTTATGGAAGGTGCTCAAAGGATTTCATTGATAACAGAGCACTTCCAAAAGTTTGAATCTTTTTTGTTGGCCACAGTGACCAGGTTGAGTGTCCTATTTGTGTAGGTGTGGTAGGAAACTGTGAAAAGGAAGATGTACCTATAAATGAAAATATGAAACTCTTCAAAACAGTGAAACATTCTGCTTCAGTGAAACCTTCTGCTTTAACTGGACGTTATGACATTGGTGAGCAATACATTTGACTGCGTTCCTTTTTGTAAAAAATATCTCCTCCTAAGAAAACTCTACGTCCCAAGAACATTCCAAAAAAAGAATCAAAAAACAACTTCACTACAAACATTAATTTTCCTAATAGAAAATATAACGACTGATATATTTATATCATCTTCGTTTCGTATTTTTAAATATTACAAGCGAATCTTTTTGTAATAAGTATATTTGATTGGATTTTTAGACATGGAAAAAAAGTTGAAAAAATTTCAGTTAAAAAATCGAAGTTAAAAAACTGGGTGGGGAAGGGGTATTTTTTTGGGGGGGGGGGGAGGGTGAGGGGGGTCATTGGGGTTCTGGAGTGAGACATGGGGACCTGGAGGGGAACTTGGGGACCTAAACTCATGTGCAAGCCCGGTAATGGAAAACCGGTGTTCTGAGGACCATTGCATAACAAAAGGGATACCTGCTCGGTTTTAGTTATTACAATTTTTGGAGATCGAAACAAGTTTCATTAACCATCAAAGAATATGTCTATCCAGCAAGCATCTCAAATTACTGTGGTAAGCAAATTCATGGAGTGATGCCAAAAAAGGTACTCGGAAACAAATCACTGATAGGATTTACCCTATATCCAACTCCAATTGAGAATCCAATTGTGCAATTAACTCATCACGATATTGTGACGCTTAATATCAGTTGGCTAGCATCCCCGAAACAATAAATTGAAACTTAGAATGGATTTCTAAGAACATAATATCATCAATGACTGGTTGGCTCAGCCGAGTAATTTGTCGTTCTTTTATCATAGGAAATAATGGATCTCACGTTCAATTTTTACATCACACATACACTTCATAAAATGAATTGCAAACTGCTTAAAAGCTAAAAAATGTTGTTGGCTCAGTTGTTATCTCAAAGGACCATATGTGAGGGCTGTCAAAGAACGTATTGCATGGTTTCACCGAAAACATAAATGATTACGTAATTCCAGATAACGTATCATTCTTGAAAATTCGGAAACATACCGAAAAATTCTTGGAAATCAGGAAATGGGCCCCCTTGCATTCGTTGCATTGTTTCACCGACAACATGAATGATCACTCAATACCAGATAGTGCATCATTCTTGAAATTCTCTAAAGTCTCGAAAAGCGGTGTCCGGTGTGCTCGGAGTAAGGGGATATGTTTGTGCTCGGGGTAATGGGATATATATGTACTTGGAGTAATGGGATATGTGTGTGTTCAGAGTGCCTAATGGGATACTACTGCCGTCAAACAAGGATTTTGGCTCTCTCAAACAGTTTGTAGCCATAAACTCGTAAAGAGCGTTCGTTATTGATAGAAACCAAAGCTTTGAAAGACTAAGATAGAATTACACTAAAGATTAGATTATAAAAAAGAACAAATTGGCATAAAATTCGAATACAGCTAACATTACATTCATATACATTCTACCAACAATTTTGGAAGATTTTGTTAAATTGATTAACTCTTGCTCTAAAGCTGGTATAATCCCTGATTGTTTTAAGACAGCAGACCCATTTCAGTTTCGCCCCTATTAAGTCGTATAATTGAAAAGTTAACTAATAATAGACCTTATGTAGATCTTGAGAAAATTAATATATTACACCCTAATCAGCTTGGTTTTAGGAAATAAATTAATACGGAACTGGCAATAACATATTTAGCTAGTTGTATATAAAGTTGTATATATCTTGATAAAGATCACCGAGTTGCAACAATTTTTTTTTAGATACCATTAAAGCTTTCGATATAGCGGATCATTCTATACTTGTTGAAAAATTACGAAGGTATGGAGTTAAAGGAAGATTTCTCAATTTGATAATTAGTTTTCTTTCTGGTCGTTTACAAAAAAAAAATATATGATTCAATTTCTCAACCATTGCTAATTAAATTCGGTGTGCCCCAAGGGTTTATTTATATTAGCAGAAAATGTTGGCATAATGTGTAAACTTAAAAACATTGTCTTCTGGAGGAAATAATCCGCATTTTATAATTTAGTTTAATTCACCCCTATATTTTTTATTGTAGTTCAATATAGTTGGGAACTTTCTCTGCAATCCTTCCTCTGGTCCGAGTTTTGCAAAATATTATTATCAAAATACTTTAAGCCCTTCTGAATCGTGTCGTGAGGCGTATGTTAGGTTGAAAATAGCTCTTCTTGACTTTTATACTGGTGATTTTCTGTATAATTGCGTCAGAGGTAAGTCCACTTCTTTTCTAAGTGTGTTCCCGTACATTTATGAAGTTCATTTCCATGGTACAAGGTCAATGAAAAAAATTTACGTCAATAATTTGGTTACGCCTATATCAGGGTTTTCTCTTATTCTTAGAGGGCTAAGCTATGGAATTCGTTAAATGAGAATATTAAATATAGTAATTTAATTGAATTTAAAAGGCTGTTGAAGAATGAATTATTTTCTAAATATGATTTAATGATTAATGTAATAGGATACGTAGTTGATAGATTAAATTGGTATTAAATCATCAAAGGTAGTGTTTTGTTTTTATTGAGGTGTGCTGAGTAAGGAGTTGAGTGTGGAGTGTTAAGCGAGTGGTAGCAGGGCTTTTGAGGTTGTAGTTGTGTTTTGTCTTTAAACCCCTTCTGAGGTTCATGTTAAGTTTATTTATTTATTTTGTTATCCCTCCTCCATATCATGCTTTGGGATTTGGAAGGGATGTGTTTATGTTAAGTTCTTTGTCAGTAATTACTATTAAATAAAATAAATTAATTAATTAGATTTGCTACTCAAAGGCCTTTAGCATGTGAAATTTGAATAATTTTGGAAAAACAAGTAAAATACCCCCAAGAAGGGTATTATGTTGGTGAAAAAATAAAGAATGGAATTAAGCATGCAAAAGAACCCAAAATCCACTGTTTTCACTTTTAGTTGAGAAGCTTGTCACCGAGTTTTATTGTAGATATCTTATTGTGAAACTGATTGCCTCTTTCTTAACAAACAAGTCGAAAGCAGTCAAATAACTGTATCATTATTGCAGTCCATTTCCTGTCCCTAATTGCGTACCCTGGGGTTCTCGCCTAGGTCCTCTCACACCATTTATCGGTCATGCAGAGCGGCCTTGCAGCTTTAAATAAATGGAAATATAGAAAAAGACAAAGGCAACTTGTTGTGTTTTGCTTAAAATATTGTACCCGTTTTCTATATTTTCATTTGTTCAAGTTTTTAAATAGAAAAGCAGTGTGGTCTAAGAAATTATTTGTATAACGGTTTCGATAAGGAATCGGCCTTGCAAAGCATTATCAACTTTAATAGCAGCCTTGCTAACAACAGCAGAAATCTCCTATAGAACCTAGTGAGCAACAGCTATGATAATCCTCAGCGACGTCGCACATTATCCCTCTAGTTTAGGCTTGAGAGTCAACTTTTCTAAATGCTAGATATTACCAGTATGTTTCATCAAGTCCTCTCCCCTTTTCCTCAAGTGATTAAGAAACAATTCTAAAAACGATGTTTTTCAAAGAAAAGTAAACAGCTACATTAAACCTAAGACGAATGGAAATAAAGTCTAATAGTAACTCAAGCGTAAAACGAATACAGATCGCTATAAATGAATAAATGAAACCCAAAATGAAGAGAAATTACAATAGATAATCAAGGCAAACTGAAAACGAACAAAAATTACCACAAACGGTAGTAGGGCTAACGCCCCTTACGCCTTCAAAAGACCAAAACGTCACTTACACAAAACTGAAAACAGTTTTTATTTTGAGCTTTATGTTTTTATTTGTCATACATCAACAAAAGAAAAACAAACATAAATTCCATAATAACTAAAATTACTAAAAATAACTAATGAATTGTAGATTGACAGTTTCATACACAATGATATTCATTCCTGAACTTTCAGCAATTTTGGTTTAATTAACGTTAAAAAGGAGAAAACACTTAAAATGTAATTTGATTTCTGTAATGATGTTCTGGTAGTTCACGTAATGACATTCACCTAGTGTATGAATTTACACCCTTCTAGCAAGTTCTCCCATATTTTCCCCTCCTTTGTCTAAACCGTAAGACAAACACGAAGGAACATAGCTTAGTTTATTCATCTTAAGAGAGAAATGCCAAAACCAAGTCCTTAAGCCATGTCTACTTTTGGCATTTTTTGAATAGTACCATTTCAATTTCCCATTCCTTGATATGGTACAAAAAGACGCCAATAAATCAGCCGGCATGGCAAAAATGGAAAGTAAAGACGGGTTGTTTCGTTTTCTGAGAGCTTTATCAAGCAATAAATTTGAAAAGGAAGCCACGGGGTTTACGAAGAAAAACAAAGAAGCTTCAAAAAACCGTCAGGAATGGTCAAATGAAGATATTTCAGACTAATTGAAATCTGAAAGGACAAATTTGATGACCTGCAGAGAATAGAACCCTGCAAAAGTGGGAGACAGGAAGAAATCTAAATTAGCTAAAATAGTTAGTGTAGACTTTTACCTGTCTCCAAGGCCGTATCCTGGGGGGGTGGGGTAGGGGTTTTGAACCCCCTCCCGAAATATTTCACAGGCTTGTAAAAACGTGACAAAGATGAATATAAACAAATTTTTGATGCGTTTTTTAAAGTTTTTTTTTGTGAATCCCCCAAAAAATCCTTTTATAAACCCTCCCCCTAAAAAGATCCTGGATACGACCCTGCCTGTCTCCCAGTTTTCCGTGCCTGTTTTTCAGAAAACGCCGAATGTAGACGCATTCCTAAGGAACAGGTTCATTCGGCTATCTTCTTCTGTTTGTGATGATCTTCTTAAGCGCATTTTACTTGGTTTTACTTGTAAACTTCTCCGGGTAGCTGAACCAAAACGAGGTACAATCAACATTTACAGTCTCAAAGTACACCAAAATAAAAGAATAGTGGTATGGTGGACACTTTTAAGCCGTTGGCGCTGCTAATTTAGGTAAGTATATAAAACTAAAAAAAAAAATTTGCTTTTTTCATTTGTATGTTCCTTTACTGACTAAATTAAATTATTTTCTTCTTTTTTAGGTTTATTGTAATAGTTTTCCCGATGAGATCCAGAAGTATTTGCACACTGAGCAACTGTCGAAAAGCTGTCGTGTGCGTTTGGGCCCTTTCGCCTCTACTAACCATTCCTGCCTATTTTGCAAAGGTATATATGATTTAAACGTTCAAGTTATACCAGTTATTTAAACTAAACAAGTAGTGCGATCCAGACGCTGAACGATTATTTATCCGAAGTAAAATTAGCCACAATAGAAATGCTCACCTTTAGATATGGAGGACAGTGTTGATAGAGCTGTTTGCTTAGGCCTCTGTCTGAGAAATGTAGAGCTAAACTTAGTTGATATTCCCTATTTTACATAGTTGTTTAAATTCTTAAATCCCAAGAAATTACAGTATGTCTCTTTGTGTTAATTTGTATCTTTTAAATCTTCAAAATGTTATTGATCTGAGCTTCCTTAAGACTCACAAAGACTCCGAGTCTGTATCTTCATTCTTGTTTTAATTTAAGGATGAAATTGGTACAATCTTGTTTATTTTGTCGTATATTAGAATGGAGTGATTGGAATCCATCACCATTCTCCATTCATTATCTCCTTCAGGTTCAATTCTTGAATAAAATTTCAACTAGTCATTATTTGGTTTTACATATTAAAGCTAAGTGGTTCAGTTTTAACTGTGGTTTAACTCCTCTTATTGCTGGAACGCTAGTTTATCAGAGGCAATGCTATGTGCTGCCTATAGTAAAGAGCCAATCACCTTCAATGTATTATTTTTCTCCCGGTCACTTCATATGAAAAGGATGACCGTGGATACCCAGATGGGAGCTCATATGATTGGAAGTTCTAGTGCCCTTTTTAAGAACTGAAAGTGATTGAAGGGTAACCAACCCCCCTCCTGTGCTTTCGTTTTGGTACTTGGTCCCCGAAAACCTCCAAAGACATATAATCAAAATTTTGAAGTAACCATTCGTTTCAAATAGTTGAAAACCCTAAGAAATATGTTTCCACGGAGAATATGACCCTCACAGCATGACCCATCGAGCAAAGGGCGTAAGGGCGAGCAAAGGGAGTCTTGATTGAGAGTTCAGAGGAGACACTTCTCCTGTGATTCCTGTAATTTCGCAACCTAACCTGTGTACAAAAACGTGATTAATTCATGTTTTTGATAAGACTTCTCTTGTGAATTATTTATAATCTGGATAACAGCAATTTTGCAACCTAACCTGTGAACAAAACGTGAACAATTCCTCTCTTGGATAAGACTTGTGGATACTTTGACTTAAGGTGACCCATTAATCTATTTAACTTTGTTAAAATAGTGAATATTTAAATTTTTGGCAACTGATTAGTAAACACTAAACCAGATTACAGGTACTTTTCTCGTTATTGTTGATTATTTTGAATTTATTGTGAAACAATTTCAAATTAGTGTTCAAATTTGTGAGTTTGAATATCTCAAATGTTTGGAAAAAAAGGAGCCTCCAAAACAACCTCCTCATAGGGATATGAGTAAGTCACCATTTCAACCATCTTCAAAAGCCCTTGCTAGAACCCTCCTAAAGCTGCGAATGTACCAGCGACCTCTCTGAAGAGTATTCATACCCTAAACATGGATACCACCCAATGTCCATCCCCCTCAACAACTGATACTGAAAAAGATGAAGAAGGCTTTAAGATAGTAAACTCGGCTAAGCGTAGAAGACAGAGAACAAAAATTCCACCAGATTCAGCAATAATACATCTAACCGATACCACGAACAACTCTTCAAGAAATCCAGCCGATTCCCCGGTAATTATTAAACTAGTTCCCCAATCTGATAATTGTTTGTTTAACAACCATGATCTACCAAAGTTGCGAGTATCCCTCTTCAAGACCATTCGTTGCAACTTTAATATGAATATAAACAGATCCGGATCCCTAGATATCCTTTTGAACGATCCCACATCAGTGAAAAAGGTAATGGAGCTAAATAGTGTTGAAAATGTTGTTGTCACAGCCCACCTGTGGTCTCCAAGCCCAATAAAAACAAAGATAGTGCTCTACAATATCCCTAAATCATTTCTAAACACGGACCTGATGGAAGCATTGATGAATGGAAAAGGTGAATGCATTCCAGTCTCTAGTGTTCATACCCTGGGTCGCAAAACCACTGAAACCTCAAACTTTAAAACTGTGTTGTTTGAGCTTCAAGGACAATTTAATATTGACAAAGTGTTCCTCTTTGGCCAACAAAAATCTTTCAAGCCTTACAAAGAAAAGCCATTACAGTGTACTAAATGTCTAAAGCTTGGTCACTCAGATAAATACTGTAGAGAGGATTCCAACATTTGTAAGATTTGCCTTGGCAAGGACCATAATGAGTCAAACTGTCAAGTTGACCCAATATATACTAATTGTAAGGGCAAACACCAGTCCCTAGATAAAGGAAGCTGTCCCAAATATAAACAAAGGGCAGGGATACTAAGAATAGCAAAAGAGCAACAACTTCCAATCCCTTTTGTAGCAATGCAAGTCCCAAGGACACCAAGAGTCCCCCGTCCCCCACCAGGCCTCAGGCAACCAACAGCCCCTGAACCACCAACAGGCCCCAGGCCACCAGCAGCCCCCAGGACACCAAGAGTTCCCAATGCTTCCCCGCGTGTTGAAAGTTTTCAGAATAGTCTCATCCGAGACAAAACTAATGCATGGTTCCCCTTGATAGCAAGTGCCCCCCCCAAAAAAACTGAAGAACCCCCTTTCGGAAAATCCTACGCAAGGAAAGACATCAAGACCGACAAAGCTACCTGGAATTACTCCCCACAGATTTCACACAGTTTCTCCAAATGCTTCGGAAGATGAATCAAACGTGTACTTTAAATTAGCCAGCTTTACAGTTACCTCTATGCTCATCTCCCAATTAGAGTTACCCAATCAGTTGAAATGCATTATTCTGAAGAATTTGGCAAAAACTCACTTTGGCGAGACCATAGTTTTCGAAGCAGAAATTCAAATTGAGAGTGTTTTAAGCCAACATAGGCTGATTGAGTCACAATCAGAACGCCTGACGACTATTTAATGTGTGACTTTTCGTTTTTAACTAATTTATCCCTTTGCAATAACAGTGTTTTTAATTATCCCGATATAGATGATAATCAGCATGCCAACCCTATAAGCAGCCCCCCTGGTACCTTAACAAATAATAGTTGTAAATACCTTGATATTTTCGACTTTTCTACCAATGTGAAGCCAAAACTAGTAAATAATAATTCCCTTAATGTTCTTTGTTTCAACATCAGAAGCATCCGGGATAAGTGGCTCAAGTTTAAAGATTTAATTTCAATTAATGGTGTCTGCCCTTTCGATGTAATAGGATTAACAGAGACATGGCTTTCCGATAATGATGACACTAGTGATTTTTTACTCCCTGGTTACCAAATAATCCATATGCCCAGGAGATTGACTAAGTGTTCTGGTGGTATCTCACTTTACATCCGTTCGAATGTAAATTTTACCAGGCTATCAGAGTGCGAATCTATTTTCTTTACACAACTAAATCTCAGATGTATTTATTCATTAATTGTAAACATAGTTATCGGCCAAAATTCCTATATACTCTCCTTATTTTATAAACCTCCTCCATTTCAGACCTCATGTTTTTGTAATCTGTTTGATGATTTTTCTAATTTTATTAACATACCCCATAAAAAGGGAATAGTTCTTTGGGACTTTAATTGCAACCTACTCAATGTTGGTAAAAATATTGAATCTGACACTTTTTTTGAATCGGTAGCCGCGAGTGGTCTTCTACCCACAATTTTTTTCCCCAGTAGAGTCGATCCTGTGAGATAAACTTAAACATTAATTTACAACATTTTTGTATCCACTTCCCTGGGAAATTACCTGTCCTCAAATATAGTATTTTTGGATCTGTCAGACCATTTTCCTATTTACTTGTCTCTACCTTCGCAACCACTACCTCTACGGTCTAGAATTAATATCCCAACACCTACTCGAAACTACAGTTCTGCAAATATAAACCATTTCATCGATTGCCTAAGAACCACTGACTGGTCCGATGTCTTAAATTGTCACGAGGTAAATTCTGCCACAAATGGTTTTGCGCAAAGGCTAAGTGAGATTATCCATTCAACTTTTCCTATTCGTAAACCTAACCGGAAAAATATCCCTATTTGCCCCTGGATGTCACATAGCCTCATTGTCTCCTCATATCGTAAAAACAAATTATATAAGTTAGCCTGTAAGACCAGTAGTGATATTGACCTATCTAATTATAAACATTATAAAAACTTATACACTAAACTCATCCGTGAAGAGAAGAAAAATTATTATTATACAAAAATTCTCAATTGCAAAGGAAATCTGAAAAAGATATGGTCCACCATTAATGATATACTTTCAAAAAATAGAAAATCAAAGTCTATACCTATTCGCCTTAAAGACACAAATGGTAGATTAATTGACCCTTTACAAGCACCTGATGCATTTAATAATTATTTTTTGAATGTTCCTCATACTGACTCCCGCTCCTCCTCACAGGCTGTATTCCCTTGCTTCAATTTTAGATCCATGTTTTTCTGCCCAACTGATAGCAATGAGGTACTTCAAATCATCGGTTCTCTCCCTAATAGTTTTACTCCTGACTGCCTTGGATTAAGTAATAAGCTCCTGAAGACCATATCTCTTTTTGTCTACGAGCCCATCAAGCATATTGCCAACCTATCTTTAACCCACGGAGTTTTCCCCGATTTACTAAAGTCAGCCATTGTTATTCCTGTTCTTAAAAAGGGCGATCCAACTGAGATAGGTAATTATCGTCCAATCTCAATTCTTCCTGTTATATCCAAAGTGCTCGAGAGAATCATCTTCAGACGTCTGTCTCCCTTTCTGTTTGACAGTCAGCATTCCGTATCCTTGATTTCTCCTCACCAATATGGCTTTAGGTCGAAAATCTCAACTTCCCATGCTCTAGTTGACGCCACACAGTTCATACGCTCACAACTCGACCTTAAAATAACTGTATTGGGCTTATTTTTGGATTTTTCTAAGGCCTTTGACATGGTCCATCATAGAATTTTAATAAGTAAATTAAATAGCTACGGTATTCGTGGTTTTCCCCTCTCTTGGTTTGATTCTTATCTATCTGGAAGGGTACAGAGTGTGAGCCTAGGTGGAGTATCCTCTCAGCCCTTACCTGTTTGGAGGGGTGTCCCGCAAGGCTCCGTTCTAGGCCCTATTTTATTTCTCCTGTATATCAATGATCTTGTTATAGACCTGGGCCCTTCAGTGTATCCTGTATTATTTGCTGATGACAGCAACTTCTTCATCACTGGCACCAATCTACCATTGTCAGTAACCTCTGCCCAAGTCCTTCTGAACAGAGTCCAGGAGTGGTGCCTTACGAATAACATGACCATTAATAGCAAAAAAAGTCAAATAGTGTTATTCAGAACCCCCTACAACAAAGATGTTATTCAACCTGCTCTTGGTCTCAGGTACTCCTCCGACATCATCCCACAAGTGGAGGTTGCCAAGTTTCTTGGTGTATTTATTGACTCATGCTTGTCATTCTCTAATCATATTTCTTACATAACAGCAATAATTTTGAGACAAGTAGCTATGATTAACCTAGTGAATTATTTTCTTCCTCCTGACATCCTAGTTACCCTCTATTATTCCTTTATTTTTCCTTACCTTTCTTATTGCGGATCAGTTTGGGGAAATACAAAACGGTCCTTCATTAAAAAACTCAAATTTGCCCAAAACCGCGCCATTAAAGCAGTTTTTCGGCTTCCCCGTCTATATCCAACTCGTGATTTGTATTCAGATTTTGGCATAGCTCGACTTGATCAAATCATACAAAAACTAAATTTATCGCTTGCTTACTCTGCTTTCCACAATAATCTTCCACCTCAACTCCTAACCTATTATAATATTAATAATTTGGAAGCCCATTGTCTCCGTTCATCCAATAGAGCCTTTAAAATTCCTAAATGCGTTTCTAGTGCTGCCCAGCAATCTCCCATTTACAAATCTATTATTCAATGGAACAAAATTCCCTCCAGTGTTGAACTAGCCACAGGTTTCTGCAAGTTGTATAAAAATGTAACAAAACTTGATTGTATAATTTAATATTTCCATTTTTAACAAATTTGCTCTAATTAGCCATGTTTTATTCTTCTATTTTTTTTTTATATTTCAGTGTTACTTTAATTTTTTTTTATCTTGGTCATTAACAAGTTATCTTCTAGGATCTTTATTGTTATTAATGTTTGTGTTATGTTTTTATTCGAATAAATTGAATTGAATTGAATTGAATTAAGTTATTAAAACTGACCATTCTTTACATATAGATATTATAATGGAAAAGGAGGGGCCAAATGGTTATAGGGGCTGGATGGTAAATGGTTAAAAATTTTCAGAAATTATACTCTTGGACAAAAAGATCGAAAATTTTGTTGTGGGAGGGGGAACTTTAGGGGGCTTTGAAATGGACAAAACATTTTTGTCTCTGATCAGGTTGAGATTGATTGCCCTAAGGCCTTGGGCAAAAAGAAAAAAAAGGTGCAAAAAATCTCCCGATGGCACAGTCCGCCGGAGAAAAGAGTCCAAAAATGGACAAAATTATTCTTTCTTTTCAATCGGTCCAAAGCTTATATCATTAAGCCCGTGGGCTCTGGGGCCCCAATGCAGACAGAAAACTAGAAAACAATTAGTTGAAAGTTCTACTATTTTTTTTTTCAGGGCCAAAAGGAGGGAAACACAACCTTCCTTTCTTGGCTTTTGTACTACCCGGCTCCCTAAACCCCATGATTTTGGATCAATATTTTGATATAGTCATTTTGTTCAGAAACATCGATAGATATAAAAAGTATAACTCCATTCAAATAATATCATGTTAGTAAATGGAAAGGTGGTCATGCTTGAACTCTGTTATCCGATTAGTTAGGAGCTCTTGGGGACAGTTCGCTAGGCCAAGATATTCCTAAGGGTACACTCTGAAAAAAGCATGCGTACCTGAGTAAATCAAAAACTACTATGTGCATACCAGTCTTAGAATTATTTGCTAAATTTCATCAATGGGCAAGGGGAATTCGGTTGAACATTTCAAGAGTATTTGAGAAGGGGTAAGTGGGCTTCAAATTTTAATCTGGGGGATGGGAAGAGGAAGATCTAAAGACGATGTGTATCCAAGTAATCGAAAAAGTATTTGTGCAATATTTCGGAAACTACTTGACGGATAAAGTTGAAATGTTCGGGTAGTGTTGGCGAAAGACAGTGAGAGACAGGGGCAGAGGGACTTAAAATTTAATATTTAGTGGACAGGGAAGGGGCTAAACAATTTTTTTTCTGATCCACTAAATTTATGGCACCTTAAGCTTCTAAAAGACTTTTAAATCTATGCACGTTTAAGTAGCCAGGAAAACCAAGAGATACTATATATTACCATGTTATCAAATGACGTGTGAGCTATATCTCGGAAAGGATTTGGGGAATCATATTGAAACTTTCAGGGAAAGCTGATGAGAGGTGGACAGGTGGACATTGAACTAAGGCTTTGGGAGAGGGTAGAACTAAATCAAAATATAGCATATGTATTCAGCTCATCAAAATACCATATCTGTAAAATATCGGGAACAGGAGAGCTATGGGGCCGAGTGGGCCTCAAGTTTTGACTCAAGGAAAGGGGTGAAGGAGGTGGCCTACAAATATTTTTTATCCGATCTACCTAAGCATTTTTGCACTCATAGGGGCTTATACTTCCTATAAGCCTTTAAGGGACCTATTAGCCATTCATGTTTTAAAGTAACGAGCGAAATTAAAAGCCACTATGTGTTTGCAGATGACTAAAACAGCTTCTGCAATATTCTGGGAACAGTTTGGTGCATTAATTTTAAGGTATCGGGGAGTATTTTGTTTGGGGGGGGGGAGACTCGAATTTTTACTTAGGTGTAAAAGAAGAGGGGAGGGATCTAAAGATTTCGTCTCTATTATATGTAATTTTTGACAATATAAACCCCTACTTGACTAGAATATATTCCGGTAAAGCTCCATTATAGACCAAATAAAACCATGTGTACCCAGGTTATCAAAATAGCATATATCTGCAATATCTTCAGAGATAAATTTGAAATTTTCAAAGGATGCTTGAGGTCCAAATTAACTTCGAATGTTAATCATAGGCAGCGCAATCGTGCTGCCTAAGTAAAGAACGATGTTGGCACGATGTATTATTTATTATTATTTTTTTTCCTTTAGACCAGGACACTTCGTATCGAAAGAGAGAAACTTCGAAAAGGGCTCTTTCGATTGGAAATTGAATTGGCTTGCGCCCTTTTTACTAGTCGAAAATGATTGGAAGGCAACTAACATCCCTTCCACGCCCACCATTTCCCCAAACACATCCAATCAAAATTTTGAGATAGACTTTTGTTCAGCGTAGTTGATTTTCAAATAGAAATAATGTTTTTGAGGAGGACACTCCCCCACAGCCCTCAGGGCAAGGGTTGTAAGCGATGTCCTGGAGGTATACAAGGTTCTTATAGAAAGCGTTGTCGTAGAAACTTCAAAAAAGGCTCATTCGATTGGAAATTCAAAGGGCTAGTAGTCTTTTTAATAGTCGAAAGCTATTGGAGGGCAACTAACCCCCCTCTCACGCCCACTTTTTCCCTAAACACATCCAATCAAAATTTTGAGACCGCCATTTTGTTCAACGTAGTTGAAAATTCCGGAAATTAGGTCTTTGAGGATGACAACCCCCCCAGCCCTCAGGGCAAGGGTTGTAAGTTATGCCCTGGGGGCATATAAGGTTCTTATAAATAGTGATGTTGTAGAAATTTCAAAAAGGGCTCATTCGATTGGAAATTTAAATGGCTTGTGCCCTTTTTAATAGTCGAAAGTGATTGGAAGATGACTAACACCCCTCTCACACCCACCATTTTCCCAACCACATCCAATCAAAATTTTCAGATAGCCATTTTGTTCAACGCAGTTAAAAAGTCTGGAAATTATGTTTTTGAGGATGAAACTCCCCCCACAGCCATCCGGGCAAGGGTTGTAAGTTGTGCCCTGGGAGCATATAAGGTTTTTTTTTTTATAGAAAGCGTTGTCGTAGAATATTCAAAAAGAAATTATTCGATCGGAAACTGAAACGGCTAGTGTCCTTTTTAATATTCGAAAGTTATTGGAGGGCAAGTAACCCCTTCTCACGCCCACCATTTCCCAAAACAATCCAATCAAAATTTTGAGACAACCATTTTGTTCAACGTAGTTGAAAGGTCAGCCAATTATGGATTTGAAGGTGAATGCCACCCCAGAGTCCTCGAGGAAGAGGTTATAATTTAATCCCTGGGGCAAAAAAGGTTTTTATAGAAAGTACTGTCGTAGAAATTCAAATAACGGCTCATTCGATTGAAAACTGAAAGGGCTAGTGCCCTTTTTAATAGTCGTAAGTGATTGGAAGGCTTAAAATTTTTTTAGTAAAGATCAACGTGGGTACAATGTATAATTATTTTTTTTTTTGTTTAGACCAGGGCACTTCGTATCGAAGGAGTTGTTTTAGGAACTTCGAAAAGGGCTCATTCGATTGAAAATAGAAAGGGTTATTGCCCTTTTTAATAGTCAAAATTGATTGGAGGGCAACGAAAGTAGAGGAGGTATGAAACTAAATTAAACACTACTATTTGTGTCCAGAACTACCAGAAATCAGCATCGATAAATAAATGAAACCCAAAACGAACAGAAATTACAATAAATAACCGAGTCAAACAAAACGAGCAGAAATTAACATGAGTAGAGCTAAAAACCCCTATGCCTTTCCAAGGCCAGAACATAATTTGCGCTTTACTGTAAACTGTCAGTTTACACATAGACTGATACTTAGTAATCAAAATGTTAATATTATTTGATTTATTAAAGTTATAAAAGTAAACACTTTTATATTTTTTCAGTAAAGTGCAACTTATGTTCTGGCCTCGAGAAGGCATAGGATTTTTGAGCCCTACTCATCTTAATTTCTGCTCGTTTTGAGTTTTGACTTGGTGAAACTTCTGTTCGTTTTTGGTTTCATTTATTTATCGATGCTGATTTTTGGTAGTTTCACGCTTGGTTTTTGGTTTAATTGAGTTCTTTACTTTTCTTTGAAAAACTTCTTTTGTGGAAAAAGTTTTTTTTTAATTAATTGGAGAAAGGAACAGGGGTAAATAGAAAGACATAATATATTCAGGTTTGAAAAAGACGCTATTAAAATTTTAATTGATGGCATGACTCCTCCAACAAATGACCCTGAAAAGGACCGAAAACTTTTTTCTGATCAGTTCAAAATTTATAGTACGAACCTATACCAAAATGAATGATGGTAATAAATTGAAAAAATAATTAAAAGGGAGCATTTCCAGAGTGATGGAGAAACAGATTCAAGATTGAAGTCTTTCTCGAATAAAAGTATGCTAAGGAGAATTTTTCAGGCTCAATCACCACAAGAAACTTTAAGAGGAAAGGGGATTTTCAGTGAGGATGGAACAGTCTGAAGGAAATTTGACGGGGGGCGTATAATAGTAGAGATGGGGGTCCGACTCGTGTCACGCACCCCTGCTGCCACCTACAACTTTTTTTGCACCCCATATAAGGGCATAGAGTCATTAGGGAGAACACGTGGTTAATGGGGTCAATGACCTCTTTTTCCAAGATCGATTTATTTGATGTTTCTATGTGTAATAACTCGGGGGACGAAGGTTGCACATGCGCATTGAATTCTAACGGGAACAATGTTATTGATCTAGGACTCGAGGGGGAAGTGAATTTCCGAGAAATTGATTGCGTAATCGAGGGGGAAGTGAATTTCCGAGAAATTGATTGCGTAATCGAAGGGGAATTTTATTGATACCGGATTCCGTGTGGTTTTTCTTTACTTGGTGGTCATTAAAAACGAAATTTTTGTGTTAAATAAGTAGTTTTTGTATCTTTTAAAAGAGCTTTACGGGGTTTGAGAGACTCAGTTGCCTGATTCCGTGTTGTTTTTCTTCACTTGGTGGTAATTAAAAACCAAATTTTTTCTGTTAAATAAGTAGTTTTTGAATCCTTTAAAATAGATTTAAGGGGAATGAGAGACTCAGTTTTAGCTTGTCACAGTTACATTTTCTTGATTTTTCAAAGTTCATTTTGAATTTCTTTCGTTGAAATGCAAGAGTTGGAATATTTCAGTAGTGTTTGGTTGTGGTTTACCTTGTCACAGTTACATTTTCTTGATTTTTCAAAGTTCATTTTGAATTTCTTTCGCTGAAATGCAAGAGTTGGAATATTTCAGTAGTGTTTGGTTGTGGTTTACCTTGTCACAGTTACATTTTCTTGATTTTTCAAAGTTCATTTTGAATTTCTTTCGTTGAAATGCAAGAGTTGGAATATTTCAGTAGTGTTTGGTTGTGGTTTACCTTGTCACAGTTACATTTTCTTGATTTTTCAAAGTTCATTTTGAATTTCTTTCGTTGAAATGCAAGAGTTGGAATATTTCAGTAGTGTTTGGTTGTGGTTTACCTTGTCACAGTTACATTTTCTTGATTTTTCAAAGTTCATTTTGAATTTCTTTCGTTGAAATGCAAGAGTTGGAATATTTCAGTAGTGTTTGGTTGTGGTTTACCTTGTCACAGTTACATTTTCTTGATTTTTCAAAGTTCATTTTGAATTTCTTTCGTTGAAATGCAAGAGTTGGAATATTTCAGTAGTGTTTGGTTGTGGTTTACCTTGTCACAGTTACATTTTCTTGATTTTTCAAAGTTCATTTTGAATTTCTTTCGTTGAAATGCAAGAGTTGGAATATTTCAGTAGTGTTTGGTTGTGGTTTACCTTGTCACAGTTACATTTTCTTGATTTTTCAAAGTTCATTTTGAATTTCTTTCGTTGAAATGCAAGAGTTGGAATATTTCAGTAGTGTTTGGTTGTGGTTTACCTTGTCACAGTTACATTTTCTTGATTTTTCAAAGTTCATTTTGAATTTCTTTCGTTGAAATGCAAGAGTTGGAATATTTCAGTAGTGTTTGGTTGTGGTTTACCTTGTCACAGTTACATTTTCTTGATTTTTCAAAGTTCATTTTGAATTTCTTTCGTTGAAATGCAAGAGTTGGAATATTTCAGTAGTGTTTGGTTGTGGTTTACCTTGTCACAGTTACATTTTCTTGATTTTTCAAAGTTCATTTTGAATTTCTTTCGTTGAAATGCAAGAGTTGGAATATTTCAGTAGTGTTTGGTTGTGGTTTACCTTGTCACAGTTACATTTTCTTGATTTTTCAAAGTTCATTTTGAATTTCTTTCGTTGAAATGCAAGAGTTGGAATATTTCAGTAGTGTTTGGTTGTGGTTTACCTTGTCACAGTTACATTTTCTTGATTTTTCAAAGTTCATTTTGAATTTCTTTCGTTGAAATGCAAGAGTTGGAATATTTCAGTAGTGTTTGGTTGTGGTTTACCTTGTCAAAGCTATAAATTCTCGATTTTTCAAATTTATTAGATATGGTTTGTCACGATTGAGGAATTGCTGGTCTATTACCGTAGCGTTTGGTTGTGGTTTAACACTTCACAGTCTTATTTTCTTGATTTTTTCATATTTTATTTGAATTTGTTTTATTTAATAGCAAGGGTTGTTTAAGTTTTGAATTGTTTGGCTATTTCTTCAATATAGTCAGCTTCTTTTTCTTTTTCGGTATCAGTTCATTTTTAATTTATGTTCTTGAAATGCAAGAGTTGGAATATTTCAGTAGTGTTTGGTTGTGGTTTACCTTGTCACAGTTACATTTTCTTGATTTTTCAAAGTTCATTTTGAATTTCTTTCGTTGAAATGCAAGAGTTGGAATATTTCAGTAGTGTTTGGTTGTGGTTTACCTTGTCACAGTTACATTTTCTTGATTTTTCAAAGTTCATTTTGAATTTCTTTCGTTGAAATGCAAGAGTTGGAATATTTCAGTAGTGTTTGGTTGTGGTTTACCTTGTCACAGTTACATTTTCTTGATTTTTCAAAGTTCATTTTGAATTTCTTTCGTTGAAATGCAAGAGTTGGAATATTTCAGTAGTGTTTGGTTGTGGTTTACCTTGTCACAGTTACATTTTCTTGATTTTTCAAAGTTCATTTTGAATTTCTTTCGTTGAAATGCAAGAGTTGGAATATTTCAGTAGTGTTTGGTTGTGGTTTACCTTGTCACAGTTACATTTTCTTGATTTTTCAAAGTTCATTTTGAATTTCTTTCGTTGAAATGCAAGAGTTGGAATATTTCAGTAGTGTTTGGTTGTGGTTTACCTTGTCACAGTTACATTTTCTTGATTTTTCAAAGTTCATTTTGAATTTCTTTCGTTGAAATGCAAGAGTTGGAATATTTCAGTAGTGTTTGGTTGTGGTTTACCTTGTCACAGTTACATTTTCTTGATTTTTCAAAGTTCATTTTGAATTTCTTTCGTTGAAATGCAAGAGTTGGAATATTTCAGTAGTGTTTGGTTGTGGTTTACCTTGTCACAGTTACATTTTCTTGATTTTTCAAAGTTCATTTTGAATTTCTTTCGTTGAAATGCAAGAGTTGGAATATTTCAGTAGTGTTTGGTTGTGGTTTACCTTGTCACAGTTACATTTTCTTGATTTTTCAAAGTTCATTTTGAATTTCTTTCGTTGAAATGCAAGAGTTGGAATATTTCAGTAGTGTTTGGTTGTGGTTTACCTTGTCACAGTTACATTTTCTTGATTTTTCAAAGTTCATTTTGAATTTCTTTCGTTGAAATGCAAGAGTTGGAATATTTCAGTAGTGTTTGGTTGTGGTTTACCTTGTCACAGTTACATTTTCTTGATTTTTCAAAGTTCATTTTGATTTTCTTTCGTTGAAATGCAAGAGTTGGAATATTTCAGTAGTGTTTGATTGTGGTTTACCTTGTCACAGTTACATTTTCTTGATTTTTCAAAGTTTATTTTGAATTTCTTTCATTGAAATGTAAGAGTTGGAATATTTCAGTAGTTTTTGGTTGTGGTTTACCTTATCAGAGTTACAATTTCTTGATTTTTCAAAGTTTATTTTGTATTTCTTTCGTTGAAATGCAAGAGTTGGAATATTTCAGTAGTGTTTGGTTGTGGTTTACCTTGTCACAGTTACATTTTCTTGATTTTTCAAAGTTCATTTTGAATTTCTTTCGTTGAAATGCAAGAGTTGGAATATTTCAGTAGTGTTTGGTTGTGGTTTACCTTGTCACAGTTACATTTTCTTGATTTTTCAAAGTTCATTTTGAATTTCTTCGTTGAAATGCAAGAGTTGGAATATTTCAGTAGTGTTTGGTTGTGGGTTACCTTGTCACAGTTACATTTTCTTGATTTTTCAAATTTCATTTGAATTGCTTTCGCTGAAAAGCAATAATTGGAATATTTCAGTAGTGTTTGGATGTGGGTTACCTTGTCAAAGTTACATTTTCTTGATTTTCAAAGTTCATTTTGAATTTCAGTAACTGAGAAGAAAGATTTGGAATATTTCAGTAGTGTTGGTTATGGTTTACCTTGTCAAAGTTACATTTTCTTGATTTTTCAATGTTCATTTTGAATTTTTTTCGTTGAAATGCAAGAGTTGGAATATTTCAGTAGTGTTTGGTTGTGGTTTACCTGTCACAGTTACATTTTCTTGATTTTTCAAAGTTCATTTTGAATTTCTTTCATTGAAATGCAAGAGTTGGAATATTTCAATAGTGTTTGATTGTGATTTACCTTATCATTGCTACATTTCTTGATTTTTCAAAGTTCATCTTGAATTTCTATCGTTGAAATGCAAGAGTTGGAATATTTCAGTAGTGTTTGCTTATGGTTTACCTTGTCACAGTTACATTTTCATAATTTTTCAAAGCTCATTTTGAATTTCTTTCGTTGAAATGCATCAGTTGGACTATTTCAGTAGTGTCTGCTCATGGTTTACATTGTCACAGTTACAGTTTCCTGATTTTTCAAAGCTCATTTCGAATATCTTTCGTTGAAATGCAAGAGTTGGAATATTTCAGTAGAGTTTGGTTGTGCTGAACCTTGTCACAGTTACATTTTCTTGATTTTTCAAAGTTCAATTTGAATTTCTTTCGTTGAAAAGCAAGAGTTAGAATATTTCAGTAGCGTTCGGTTGTGGTTTACCTTGTCACAGTTCCATTTAGTTGTTTTTTCAAAGTTCATTTTGAATTTCTTTCATTTGAAATGCAAGAGTTGGAATATTTCAGAAGTGTATTGGTTGTGGTTTATCTTGTCAGAGCTACATTTTCTTGATTTTTCAAAGTTCATTTTGAATTTCATTCGTTGAAATGCAAGAGTTGGAATATTTCAGTAGTGTTTGGCTGTGATTTACCTTGTCACAGTTACATTTTCTTGATTTTTCAAAGTTCAATTTGAATTTCTTTCGTTGAAATGCAAGAGTTGGAATATTTCAGTAGTGTTTGCTTGTGGTTTATCTGTCACAGTTACATTTTCTTGATTTTTCAAAGTTCATTTTGAATCATTCAAGAAACGTGATTAAACACGTTTTTAAACTACATGCTATTTGCATGCCTTTCCTTGGCACCTTTCCAAACGAGTGGGATTCCCTGCTGGTTCCTACACATTGCAAAAGTGAGCAGTACGAAAACTCCACATTTTCAACCAGACTGGTTTTTAGACAACACACCCACAGAGATGACACACACACATAGAGATGAGACACGCACATACACGACACACAAACAGAGTCATAGTGAGAGAGATATCCAAAAGTTGGGTTGATCTAGGTTCACTTAGAGTGGCGCGCCACTCTAAGTGAACCTAGGTCAACCCAACTTTTTGGATATCTCTCTCACTATGACTCTGTTTGTGTGTCGTGTCTGTGCGTGTCTCGTTTCTATGTGTGTGTGTCATCTCTGTGGGTGTGTTGTCTAAAAAACCAGTCTGGTTGCAAATGTGGAGTTTTCGTACTGCTCACTTTTTTGCAATGTGTAGGAACCAGCGGGGAATCCCCGCTCGTTTGGAAAGGTGCCAAGGAAAGGCATGTAAATAGCATGTAGTTTAAAACCGTGTTTAATCACGTTTTTTGAATGATTCGAACTGAAGTTTGAAATATAAAGAAGATGTAACTTTGACAAGGTGAACCACGAGCAAACTCTACTGAAATATTCCAGCTCTTGCTTTTCAACGATAGATATTCAAAATGAACCTTGAAAAATAGAGAAAGTTCAACTTTGCCAAGGTAAACCACAACCAAACACTGGTGAAATATTCCAACTCTTGCATTTCAACGAAAGAAATTCAAAATGAACTTTGAAAAATCAAGAAAATGTAACTGTGACAAGGTAAACCACAACCAAACACTACTGAAATATTCCAACTCTTGCATTTCAACGAAAGAAATTCAAAATGAACTTTGAAAAATCAAGAAAATGTAACTGTGACAAGGTAAACCACAACCAAACACTACTGAAATATTCCAACTCTTGCATTTCAACGAAAGAAATTCAAAATGAACTTTGAAAAATCAAGAAAATGTAACTGTGACAAGGTAAACCACAACCAAACACTACTGAAATATTCCAACTCTTGCATTTCAACGAAAGAAATTCAAAATGAACTTTGAAAAATCAAGAAAATGTAACTGTGACAAGGTAAACCACAACCAAACACTACTGAAATATTCCAACTCTTGCATTTCAACGAAAGAAATTCAAAATGAACTTTGAAAAATCAAGAAAATGTAACCGTGACAAGGTAAACCACAACCAAACACTACTGAGATATTCCAACTCTTGCATTTCAGCGAATGAAATTCAAAATTAACTTCGATATATATATAAAATTTACCATTGACAAGTTACATCCGCACCCCTCGCACCGGAAATAGTCCGCCTCTGCCATGTCCACGAACTTCATTCAAAATGAACTTTGAAAAATCAAGAAAATGTAACTGTGACAAGGTAAACCACAACCAAACACTACTGAAATATTCCAACTCTTGAATTTCAACGAAAGAAATTCAAAATGAACTTTGAAAAATCAAGAAATTGTAACTGTGACAAGGTAAACCACAACCAAACACTACTGAAATATTCCAACTCTTGCATTTCATCGAAAGAAATTCAAAATGAACTTTTAAAAATCAAGAAAATGTAATTGTGACAAGGTAAATCCAACCAAACACTTCTGTAATATTTCAACTCTTGCATTTCAACGAAAGAAATTCAAAATGAACATTTAAAAAATCAATTATATTAAAATGATAAAATTTAAAAATTAACCAAAAAATAAAGTACCTAAAAATCAATTGCTAAAAAACGTAATTAAATCAAATGTGCAATGAAAAATCATTAAAATCAAAGAGTGACAAGTTAGACCATGACCGGACCATTCTGAAATATTCCAGATCTTCCTATACAGCGAGTAACATACAAAATGAGAATGAACGTTAAATGAATTTATAACCTTAACACGGTAATCCACAAGCAAACACTACTGAAATATTCCAACTCTTGCATTTCAATGAAAGAAATTCAAAATGAACTTTGAAAAATCAAGAAAATGTAACTGTGACAAGGTAATCCACAAGCAAACACTACTGAAATATTCCAACTCTTGCATTTCAACGAAAGAAATTCAAAATGAACTTTGAAAAATCATGAAAAAGTAACCGTGACAATTTAAACCACAATCAAACACTGCTGAAATATTCCGCAACTTGCATTTAACCGACAGGAATACTAACGGACCTTTGAAAAATCAAGTCAATGTCCCTGTTACAAGGTCCTCACCACCCAAAAGATCAAGAAAACAAAAAACTAAAGATATTATAAGTAAGAATTTCAAATTAACATTGAAAAAAATCAATAGTATTAAACAGTGATTAGTTATAGATTGCTATAAAACCATTTAAATTGTCCGACACTTGCTAAAAAGTGTTTACCAAACAAAATGACGATTGAACAATCAAGAGAATGCATTCAATAACCATACGTAAGTTACAAGTAAAACGACGTGTTTTTCGATGAAATAAATAAAAATTAAGCGATGTCAAATCATCAAAAAGTAACTGTGACATGCTAAGGCACACTCAACCACAACTTAAAGTGTCAAAGTATTTAATGTATGCGAATGCAATTCAAAAATGAACATTGAAAAAATCAAGAAAATGCAACTTAGAAAAGTTCACCCATAGCACAACATAAGATAAATATTAAAAATCTAACATTTCAACTATAGAAATAAAAACAGAACTTTGAAAAATCATGAAAATGTAACTGTGACAAGGTAAACCACAACCAAACGCTACTGAAATATTCCAACTCTTGCATTTCAACGAAAGAAATTCAAAATGAACTTTGAAAAATCAAGAAAATGTAACTGTGACAAGGTAAACCACAACCACACGCTACTGAAATAATCAAACTATTACAATTAAACGAAAGAAATTCAAAATTAACTTTGAAATATGAAAAAACGTTAATGTGACAAGGTAAATCACAACCACACACTACTGAACTATTCCAACTGTTGCATTTCTATAATTTAAACACAAAATGAGATATGACAAATAAAGATTAAGTATCTTTGCCACGTTGACACACAACCAAACACTACAAGACAACCAAACACTACTGACATATTCCAACTCTTGCATTTCACCGAAAGAAATTCACAATGAACTTTGAAAAATCAAGAAAATGTAACTGTGACAAGGTCAAACTGAGTCTCTCAATCCCCGTACAGCTCTTTTAAAAGATACAAAAACTACTTATTTAACAAAAAAAATTTAGTTTTTAATGACCACCAAGTAAAGGAAAAACCACACGGAATCAGTCAACTGAGTCTCTCAAACCCCTTAAAGCTCTTTTAAAAGATACAAAAACTACTTATTTAACACAAAAATTTCGTTTTTAATGACCACCAAGTAAAGGAAAACCACACGGAATCCGGTATCAATAAAATTCCCCTTCGATTACGCAATCAATTTCTCGGAAATTCACTTCCCCCTCGATTACGCAATCAATTTCTCGGAAATTCACTTCCCCCTCGATTACGCAATCAATTTCTCGGAAATTCACTTCCCCCTCGATTACGCAAATCAATTTCTCGGAAATTCACTTCCCCCTCGAGTCCTAGATCAATAACATTGTTCCCGTTAGAATTCAATGCGCATGTCCAACCTTCGTCCCCCGAGTTATTACACATAGAAACATCAAATAAATCGACCTTGGAAAAAGAGGTCATTGACACCATTAACCACGTGTTCTCCCTAATGACTCTATGCCCATATATGGGGTGCAAAAAAAGTTGTAGGTGGCAGCAGGGGTGCGTGACACGAGTCGGACCCCCATCTCTACTATAATTTACGTTGGATTGAATTTCCACGGAGGAATTTTTCGTGAGGGACGTGGGTATATTTCATGAAGGATGAGCAAGGTTTACTGTCATTATTGGAAAAACGATCCGAAATTAAATAATATAAAATAAGTTTCTTTAACTGAAAGTAAGGAGCAACATTAAAACTTGAAACAAACAGACATTATTCCGTATACGAAGAGTTTCCTCCTCCTCAATACCTTGCTCTTTGCGCTGAAGCTGTTACCACCTTTGAAAACCTTCCTATTCTAATTAAACGGCTCCTGTGTTTCCGTCACCCTTCTAAAAAAAAAAATAGAACAAACAGTCAAATCTTAGCGTAAAGAGTAAGGTATTGAGGAGGGGGTAACCATAGGAAATAATTTCTGTTCATTTTGAGCTTTAATGTTGCTCCCCACTTTCAGTTAAAAAAAACTTATTTTATTTTGTTTAATTTCTGATCGTTTTTCAAAAAATGCCAGTAAATCTGAATCATCCTCCATGATATATCCCCTTCCTCATGAAAAATCCCTCCGTGTAAATTTAATCCAATGTAAAGTACATGCCCCCCGTCAAATCCCCTCCAGACAGTTCCATCCTCGCTGAAAATCCCCCTCCCCGTGAAATTCATTACGGACGATTCAGCCTGAAAAATTCTCCTTGGCCTACTTTCATTTGAAAAAGACTTTAACCTCTAATCAGTTTCTTGATCCCTCCGGAAATGCCCCCTTCCGTATAAATGTTTCCCGGAAATCCAAACACGTTGAAAATAGCCCCTTGGTAATTCTCCCGGAACATTTCCATATGCGAAATTGAGTTGGCAAAGAGAATATAAGACAATTGAAAATAACTTCACATAAGAATTCTGTCAAATCCCCTGTGTAGAATCTGTGTAAAATTTCACCTGGAAGATTTACCCCCAGAAATTTTCAACCCCAAGAAAGATTCTACCAATGGATACCTTGGTATCAATTGGTATACCCCGAGCACAAAATCCCCCACCTGAAAAGTGTCCGTATACTTCTCAACGACAAATACTATTCGTAAGCAATGGGCAAATTTCATAACTTACAGGCCGTTCCCCAAGGACTTCGGGGGTCATTTTACCCCTGAAGACATAGTTATTTGCGTTCCGTTTTCCGTTCAAATGCACCGTCTTTCAATCTTCTAGGACCATCATTTCAATAGGTTCACCCCTGGGGGAAAAAACAAACAAGCAAATAAACACGCATCCGTGATCTGTATTCTGGCAAAAATAGCAAAATCCCACATTTTTGTTTACAGGAGCTTGAAACTTCTACAGTAGTGTTCTCTGGTACACTGAATTTGATGGCGTGATTGTCATGGAGATCCCTTGAATTCTAAGGGGTGTCTTACCCCTGTTTCAAAAATCAGGCAAATTTTTACGTAAATTTTGATGGGTAACACTAAAATTCATGATTCTTAAATATTCAGAATCTGCATAATAAACTGATTCTTTTGATGTATGTATTGACATCAAGATTTCGTATTTTAGAGTTTCGGTTACTGTTGAGCCGAGTGACTCCCTTCTTAAAGTTCGTTACAAAGAATTGTTTGATCGGGGAATTCTTCTGTTTTTGGGGTTCTGTGGAAAGGCATTTTTCTCGGGTAATACTTCCAATGGAGAGCAAAGTCACTGGGAAGATTTTTCTATGGGAAATTTTACGTAGGGGGGGTGGGAGATTTCCTGGCATGATTTGAAAAACTGTAGGAAATTAAATAAAAAAAAGTTTCTCCAACTGAAAGAATGGGGCAACATTAAAACTCAAAGCGAACAGGAATTATTTTATGTATAAGGAGGGCTGCTCCTTCCTTGGCCCTTGTTCTTTACGCTAAAGTTTGACTTTTTGTGACAATTCTTTAAGAAAAACTGCACAACACAAGGACCGTTGAATGTGACTGAGAATTTTTCTTTAAGAACTTGAGAACTTTAGTGTAAAGAGCGAGGATCGAGGAAGAAACAGTCCCCATCATATACGGAATAATTTATTCTAAGTTTTAATTTTTCTCCTTATTTTTAGTTGAAAAACTTTTTTTTGAGGGCTGTAAGGGCAACTAACACCACTTCCACGCCCACCATTTCCCCAAACACCTCCAATCAATATTTTGAGATAACCATTTTGTTCAACGTAGTTGAAAGATCTGAAAATTATGTCTTTGAGGATAACACTCCCCCTCATCCCTCTTTTAAGACATAAAACTCCCCCCACATCCTCAAGGACATAATTTCCGGACCTTTTAACTACGTTGAACAAAATGGATATCTCAAAATGTTGATTGGATGTGTTTGGGGGAAGGGTGTGCCTTTGTGAAGTTAGTTGCTCTCCGATCACTTTTGACTATTAAAAGGGCACTAGCAGTTTCCATTTTCAATCGAATGATCCCTTTTAGAAGTTTTAGGACAACTCCTTTGATACAAAGTGCCCTGGTCTAAGACCAAAAAAGAAATAATACATTGTACCAACATCGTTCTTTACTTCGGCAGCGCTATTGCGCTACCTATGATATAGTCAATAAAGAGTAATGATGAATGAATTGGGATGACGGTTTCCTAAATAAACAGGCATTTACACATCTAACTCAAATATTTTTTGATTGCCTTACCTGCCTATGTTGGCCATGGCTATTCTATTCATTGTTGGGGTTTTTATAATACTTCATGTAGTTAGCCAGATACTGTTATTTCGGTTAAAATTTTTAAATTAAAGTTCAAATAGGGATAATTTCTTTTAATAGACAATGATAAATTTCACCAAATTATCACTGTTTGTTTTTGTTTGGTGGTTCTCATGTCCTAATGTCTATTGGTGTTTTTCACAAAACATATGTTGGTAACTTAAGTTCTTATGGCCAGGTTTTATCTTCTTTTCTTAAAAAAAATAAATATCCATTTTTTCGTGTTATAAATAGAATCTTAAAGAAAAAATGGAGAAAAGAAGAAAACTTGAGAGAGAGAGAGAGAGAGAGAGAGAGAGAGAGAGAGAGAGAGAGAGAGAGAGAGAGAGAGAGAGAGAGAGAAAGAGAAAGAAGAGAAAAAAGTATAGAAAAAAGAGAGAGAGAGAAAAAGAAAGGAAGAGAAAAAATTTGATAACAACAACTTAGCATTAAATCTTTAATCCTAAAATAACAAAAAATTGATGCCTGGTCAGTTCCTTGATCCTAATACAACCTTAAAATTGTATAACGAAATAACACTTTTGGTTCCTTATAATATTTTTTTTCGAATGAGTTCCTCTTCGTCTAAAAAATCTTAAAGGAAGAGACATTCTAATTTGAAAAGGAGGAGGAATCAGCCATGCATTAGTGGCTATGTAATCAACCAAAAATACTTTAAATTGATCGCATTGGAAAGTTGGGACTAGGCGAAGAAAAATGCGTTGTAAAAGAAGCGAATATGCTTTTAAGTTTTGCAACTTGTTTTGAAACAGTGTCGAAACTGTTTGGGCGTTTTTCTTCTTATATTCTAATATGTCTCTTTAATGGTATTTATTAATCTACCAAGCATACAACTACCACAAATCAGTTATTATTCTTTAGGCGAGTATTGTAAGTTATGCCCTAGGGGCCTATAAGTTTTTTTTTTAAAAAGGGCTCATTCGATTGGAAATTGATATTGTATTGTCTTTTTAATATTCGAAAGTAATCGGGGGGAGAATCACCCCCCCCCCCTCCACCCCACGGCCATCATTTCCCAAAACATTTTCGATCCACATCTTGATATGGCTATTTTGTTCAACGTAATTGAAAGGTTTGGAAATTATATCTTTTAGGATGATAACCCTCCCCCCCCCATATCCGCCAGGACAAGGGTTGTAAGTTATACCTCGGGGCACATTTTTACTTTACTGAAAAGGTTCTTTTAAATGTTTTCATTTTTAATATTCATTTTTAAGAAATCAAAATTAATTAAGATTTTAAGGAATAATTATCAGCATATGTACATTAAACTGACAATGCATAATTTTTTCAGTAAATTCATTTGAATTTGTTTCAGTAAAGTACAAATTATATTCTGGCTTTTAGAAAGCATACGGGCTTAGAACCCTATTCATATTAATTTCTGCTCATTTTGGGTTTGACTCTATTTGACTCTATTTGACTCTATTGGGTTTGACTCTATGTTATTTATTTTAATTTCTGTTTGTCTTTGTTTTTATTTATTTATTGATACTGATTTGTGGTAGTTGTATGCTTGGTAGATTAATAATAATATAATAATATAATATAATATATATTGAAAACCTGTCGTATACAATAAATGTACAATGACAGAGTATACAAAAATACGAAAAGAGGAAACAAAACGATAATAATAACAACAAAAGCAATAACTTCTTAAATAGTATACAAAATAGTACGAAAAATGGAAACTGAAAGATAGCATACTCAAAGATTACAACAGAAACAACAAATTCTTCTAAAATAGCAATAAAGACAAAAACTTTTTAAAGGATAAAAAAAAGAAAAAAAAAAAAAAAGAAAGAAATAAATAAAAAGGGAAACAAGAGGGAAAATTAAAAAAGAAAACTTGCCCACTCGTGATTTAGAATTGCTGGTTTTGTTTTTTGCCGGCTAATAAGTGTCTCAACAGCTAGATTTGGGTCCGCTAGGTTATAGCGCCTAATCAGAAAACTATTTTTTGTCCAAGGTTGCAATTTTAGTAGGTACTTTGCAAAATGGAAAAATATAGAGCGGATTTTAGACTTTTCACGGTTTGCCAATATTAGTGTTCGTAGTGCTAGCTACCGCTGGCACCACTTATTGGGGTATAAATACGGGTGTCGCCACTTATTGATGCAAAAATGGCGCAAAAAGGTTGCTATGCCACTTACTCGAAGGGGAGAACCCCTTGTTGGCCCAAATGTTAGTGAGATTCCCGCTCTTACCCCACCGGTTCTGCAAATATTAGGTTTGGTACTACCCTATTTACAGTATACCCTGTTTCAGGGTATGGTAACGCGATCGAGTGGTCAAATAGCCACTTTCTAAAGCCAAATGTACCCACCTTGGGTTACGGCTAGAAAATCTCTTAACTCTCTCCTTGGAGGTAACAAACCTCCCTGTCCATATAATAATGACAGTACCTCGTAGTTCTATTCCAACCCTGCCTGGGTTACGGAAACTAGTACACAGGTTGTAGAAAATACCTTACTTGTATTCTTCCAAAAGGATCACAAATAACAATAGAAATATCCTTCCCCAATCGGGGTCAAAACGCAGACTCTTTCCCCAAACGGGGTCAAAACATATAGACTCTTTCCCCAAACGGGGTCAGAACATAGACTAAAACATAATAATAATTTTTACAGCACTGTTCGTATGGGTGGACCTCCGCTTGGCCAAGCCAATCAGCTACCTCCCCATTCAAACCCAATTCATCCTCTTAGTTTTATCTTTCAATGACTCCCAAACCAGGAAGTAAAAATTAAACTTGGTTCACAGCTTACCTATTGCAAAACCACTATCGCTTACTAGCGGAATTTAATCTGTCTTTTGAAATTATACTATAAGCAAATGTAATTAAGAAAACAAAAACAGGTCATTTATCTGAAAGGAAAAGAAACAGGGGTGGAACCCCAACACCTCCCCCCCGTAAGATAAATGACCGCCCACGCGCGACCTTGGTCCACCCTTACAAACATAAACACTTAACTTCAACTTTACAAAATCCATTTGCCTTCTCTCTTCCACCGCTTGGCTCTGGATCGGTCGTCCTCGAAACGTCCCTACTGTAGGACCACCATGGTCTAAATCGCATAGCATCCGCACTAACTTTTGAAAGTTGAAATCTTCAAGATTTTTAGGTAATGATTGTGCGCAGCACAATTCAAAACAACAAATTTTCTCGCTCTCACGAATTTATATTTGAGAGGAGCAGAGAATCAGTTTCTGGCACATGTGATGATGCCAGCCATCGTAAAAAATTGGCTGCACTAGCCTCTTAATTTCCATCTTTGGAAACAACCCCACATCTCAATCAAAAAGTAAATTGCCCCTTGGCATAATTTCTAATAATCTAAGGCCGAAAATACAAAGGCCTGTGAAAACGATAAGGGTACTGAAAATGAAGTAAAATTTTTCGCGAACCATGAATTGCCTTTTTTCTGGGTTCCCTCCCCTGGGATAATTAACTGAAGAATATGCGTTGATGCTAATTGAAGATGAAATTTGGATACATCTCCCACTGAATACAATTTGCCGGAAATAATTGTCGGTTCCCATGAAGAATAACAACTATGAATAGGGTCACTGGACAAAGGTTTGGGTGAAGTATGAAGTGACTGAGAGAGATTATCCCCCAAGGACTCAAGATCAGAAAGGAAAAACCTCGGTAAAACGATCACAATTTGTCGACCAGATGCGCATTGAGGAAAAGGACTATTTTTCATGACGTCCCACATGAGAGCTTACCCCAGGGAGTCCTCCCCCTCATAAAGAAACAAACCCTCCTTTAAGCCGATCAGACCAATATCAGATTCCTTCCCAAATTTTTCCAATCCGACTCGAAATTCCATCTCTCCCAACTTTCCCCCAACTCGTTGTAGGTCATTCATCTCTATTTTGTAACCATCTTCTTTTATTCCCCAGGGGTCTTTGACCTCTTTTTCCCCCTTATTATTTATGTTTTCAAGGCACAGCCCATCCAACATTTTTTTATTTTTCGCCACTGCAGGCTGAATCTCCAAATGTTGTCTCTTTTCTACACTTCTCTTTTCATCTCTACTTTTCTCAATTCTATCATTCTCGCAAAATACTTAATCATCATGAAATCTGAATTGGACTCCAGTGTCCTCCTTCTTTGACTGCATAACTTCATTCTAGCTCGGTTTAATATTTATTTTCTCTCTTTTAGTCTTCTTTATTCTTACCGCCGAAACAAATAGTTCGTTATCAAATGGGAGCTGAATTCCGACATTTGGTTTTTCATATTGTACTAAAATTTCTTGATTTTTACGAGGAAAAGCGCGTACAATAAATTTCGTCTCCTTATTCTCTAGTACAATCAGCGCTTCATTTTGGCCTTTACTTGTTAGCGTCTCATATTCATTAAAAGTGTTTTCCAGTTTTCCATTTTCTGGAAATTTTCCCGAAAAATCATTCTCGCGCGTCTTATTTTCAATATTATGTTTTCTGTTTACTTCTGCATCCCATTTCTGTGGATTATCAATATTTCGAACATGCGTATCAAGTATTTCGCTTTTCCGACAGGGTGGCACAGCCACCCCATTTGTTTTATGGGCCTGTAAACCTCCCACCGTAGTTAACGGAGTATTATATTTTTCCGGGTTTCTAACCAATGCGGTTCTCTTATACGTTTGAAAATTTTTCCCTGCAATCATTTCCATTATGTATTTTCTTTCCTCTCTGTCTGCCTCCTCCTTTTTTTCTCTGGCTATCCTATCAGCCTCTTCCTTTTTTTCTCTGGCTATCCTATCAGCCTCTTCCCTTTTTTCTCTGGCTATCCTATCAGCCTCTTCCTTTTTTTCTCTGGCTATCCTATCAGCCTCTTCCTTTTTTTTCTTTGGCTACTCTATCTCTTTCTCTTTGTTCTCTATCTTCCTTCTCTTTTCGTACTTTGTTTAATCTTTCATTCTCTATGAAATTTAAAAGTTGTTGCGTCCTATCTATTTGAGTGCTTTTTCGTGAGCTCCTGCTGGACCTCGATTTAACACTGCTCCTTCTACTCGGACTACTGTGATTCCGTTTGTCATTATTTCTTCTTAATTAATTTTCTAAATATGTTAGTATACTATCAGTATCGTCTCTTTCTTTATAGGCTACTCTTTCTCTTTCGTCCTTTTTTCTCTTATCTCTTATTTCATCTTTCTCAGCCTGTATCTTTAACTTATATTATTGGTGATCTCTCTCAAAGGCCTCCATATTTGCTGCAATGTCAGGGTCACATTTTCTACAGTAGAGTGTAACTTCACTCTTGTCATATCTCTTTGTATAGTCAATGATACTATTCTCATTCATTCTATAGAATTCACATGTTTCAATTTGTTTATTTGAAGCAATTTCACAAACAGTGTCCTCAAGTGTCGAATCACATTCCGTCACAGCCAAAATAAAAATCAGTGGTCTTATAATCATAACACCCACTGTCTTCACAACGATGACGTAGAAACCATATTCATTTGTTGTTCCAACAGTTGAATCGTTGACCCGGTTCCTCCTCCCAGAACAATCTAAAACCACGACGATACCAATCTTGTAGCAATAAACTAAAATCACGGTTAGTATTCTTTCCAATCATACCTGGATATTTATTCTCCCACTCATTACATATATCGTAATGGTAGTGGGATCATAGGTGCCCTATAGGATGAGAGTCACACACCTTTTCACAATAGGAATTACAATCTCTAATTTTTACAGCATATCCTCTATACAATTTACACCAGTTGCATAATTTACTCTTTTCCTCATACTCATCAATCATTGTGCAATTCTCACATGATGACCAGCTGCCCAGTGTGTACATACATAGGGGACATGTATGGAACACTTTTTCATGTGTTGACACTCTGACTGCCACAATGAAACTGAGCTACCAACAACAAAAAATTGTCTCGGAGAGAGAGAGGAGTAAATCATCCTTGAGCACCATCTTTCTTATGAAAAAGTCCTAAATTTCTAAACTAGTGTTTAAAAGCATATCCACAAAAACATTTTGCCGTGTTTTGATCAATATATCAATAAATTGTGTAAATGCATTTGGATCACGACTTAGAAGTTACATACAATAGTTTAATGAGAGATACTCGCTTTTTATTATATCAACACGTATATACTGAGAAAACATCTTCTTTTGAACAGACAGGTCTAGAAAGTCAACAGGTAGAATAAAACGTTTGTCCATAAAAAATATCTTCCTCAAGATTTGCTTTTTTTAGAATCTATCCATTTTTTTTTTTTTTTAGTTCTAACACTCTCACAACCAACTTCAGACTAACCAGAATTTTTCTACTCTAAAAAAATATACGCTAGTCTACTATAGAAAGAAAAATACCTTTCATTTAGAAACAATTTAATTGAACATAATTACAATAATAATATTTACTGATGCATTTTGTTCTGTAATGCTGACCGAAGTTTATTTATATGGAGAATATTCACTTTTCCAGCAAAACATAGTTGCTCCTCCTGCTTAAACTTGCTTAATGATATCACGTATCTAGCATACATATTGTCCCATTCAAGGCATAGTCTACAGCCAGCGGTTATTTCCACAGCCACATTGGGTACTCGTATATCGTTGCTGCTGCTGTCGGCTCCATCTTAATCTCCAATAATGTAAATGCACCACTCATTTTTCTTTCTCTACTAATATCCTCTCAAATAAACTATTCTCTCTGAATTCAATTCTCTTACTAATATGAATTGTAAATAAAATAATTCCTTTTATTCAAATCCCAATCACCAATCAAGTTATTGCATATGGAGTAACCACCGCTCTCTTTGAAAAGGTGTATACGTCCCGTAGAAGTATTACCTATATGCATGGGGATACTCACTCTCTTTGAAAAGGTGTAGAGGTCCCGTAGAAGTATTACCTATATGCATGGGGATACTCACTCTCTTTGAAAAGGTGTAGAGGTCCCGTAGAAATGTTTACCTATACGTCCCATAGAAGTATAAGTTAGCACTCTACTCCTGTTACTACTGATATTAATACTGCTGCTACTACTGTTACTATCAATACCTATACACTATTACTGCTACTACTGCTCCTTCTACTACCACTACTACTGTGATACTAGTAGGATCAAGGCTACACGTATGAAGGTGAGAATTTGACAGAATATTGAGGGGGAATTTGAACTAAATCAAAGCATACTATGCGCATACAGATTGTCAAAATAATTAGTTTGGAATAATTGGTTTGGTTTGGCTTGGATGGGTTTGGCTTTGCCTATTTATTCATTTACATTTTGCTCTATCAAGTAATGTTGCTCTATCAAGGAATATTTACATAAGTTTTCAAGTAAAATTGAGGCAGATATTGAACTAAATCAAACCGAACTATGATCATGTAGATTGTGAATAGGGTGATAAAGCAATATCACAATAACGGCTTACATTATTAAGCTAGACCTTTCAGGGTAAGTTGTGACAGATTTTTAATTAGCCAGAAGACCCTGTGTGTACACTTTTCATAGTACTTCTACGGTTACTGTTACCAATGACACTTAAGGGCATTAAGTTGAAACTTTCAGGAGTAGTTTCAATTAAACGAAAAAACTTGACGCTTGCGAGTCTTAAAAGGGCATATAAGCAATATCATAGGCAGCGCTGCTCCATTATAGTAAGTAATATCATTGATATTTTAAAGGAGCTAATTTTGTTGGAAATTCAAAGTTCTAGTACCCTTTTTAAGAGTCAAAAGTGATTTTTTCCCTTTTTTCACTTTTGAAGGGCTGCAAGTTATGAAATATGCCCGTCGTTTGCATATTATTTTTCATAAGAAAGTGAAAAGATTCTTTTTTTTTGGGGGGGGGGGGGTCTACAGGGGAATATTTCCCAAGGAGTGAAGGGGTCGTGGGGAGAGGAGTTTCTTGCGTTAAAATTTGCACCACAAATTTTACACGGAGGAAATTGCCAGAATTCCTAATTGAAATTATTTTTATTGGTTTTACTTTCTCTTTGGTCACTCAATTTTACACGGGGAGATATTCGAGGGGAATTGTCAGAGAGAAATTTTCTGGGAGATGTACCCAAGGGGGTGGGGTATTTTTTCCACGGAAAAATCTCCTCCCCAAGAAATCCCCCAGAAAATTTTTCTCAGACAATTTCCGTGGAACATCTTAACATGTAAAATTGAATGACCAAACAGAAAGTCAAACAAGTCAAAATAATTTCAATTTGGAATACTGGCAATCTTCCCGTGTAAAATTTGCTGTGTAAATTATTCCCTTTCAAATTCCTCTCCCAATGAAAAATTCACTCCATGGAAAATACCCCATCCCCCTGCCGAACCCCCCCTCCCCCAAAAAATAAATTTTTCACTTTTCTTTGAAAAATAATATGTAGACGACACGTTAATTTTATAACTAACAGCCCTTCCCTAAGGGGATCTGGGAGGGGGGCATGTCATCCCCAAGGGTATAGTTATTGGACCTTTCAACTAGGCTGAATCGTCGAAAAAAAAATGACTATCTCGAAATTCTGACCAGGCGACTTTGAGGTAAAATGCGCATGGGAGGGGGACGGGGGGGGATAAATACCTTCAAGTTTTTTGGTCACTTAAAAAGGGCACTAGGCCTTTTAATTTCCGTTCGAACGAGCCCTCTCTCGATCTTCTAAGACCATTGGTTCGGTCAGATAACCCATGGGGAATAAATAAAACAAACAAAAAATAACAACAAATATATCTCATAATGGGATTTTAATTAAAATTCCTTGACTTTTTGAGGGTGTTTCTCCCATTTTTCAAAATCAGACAAATATTTTTAGGATCATGGCCTTTAATGAGTAAAATTAGACTTAATGAATTCTATATATTTGTAATTATCACAAAAAGTAATTTCTTTTGATACATTTGTTGTTATCGAAACTCTGCTTTTTAGAGTTTCAGTTACTATTGGGCCGAGTTGCTGCTTACTTACAGTTTGTTACCACGAACTGTTTGACAAGCATACAGCTTGTAAGTTGCACCGCTAAACGTCCTTAGAGATATCGAATATTTCCTTTTTTAGCGTTTTCAACGTATTTAGACGGATGGGCGTAAACGTAAAACGAATAGAAACTATTTGATATAATAGGGGACTGCAACCCCTCGGGGTTTCGTTCTTTAAACTAAAGTGATTTTTTCTGTCAGTACTTCAAGATCGGATGCTCTTGCACAAAGGTAGTGAAATAAAAGCTGAAAAACTTATTTTATCACACTGCTTTGAGAATGAACTAGTTTATTCTTTTTCATTTACTCTAAGTAATCAAATTTCACCTCAAATGTTTTGAAAGGCAATCGCTAAATAAAACACCTGGGACGTATGTTAAACTACAAAATGCTTTCAGTGAAGCACTAGTAAAAGTATGATATTTCTTATATTCATTCACATTTGCTCTAACATTGATCCTCATATTTATTCATTTATATTTGCTCTATATAATAATATTTTGAGTTCAAATGTATTGGAAGGCAGTCGGTAAACAAAATGTTGTTATATCACTTTATTTCTACTCGTTTTTGGTTTCAGTAAATCTTTGATTTTCTTTAAAACTTTTTTTTAACTTTATTCCAATTAATAACTATTCTTTTTTCATTGACATAGATATAATATGAATTAATTGTCGCAAAACCTTTTTCTTAGTTTTCTGCGGAACTTAGAAATTCTAGATTTCAATTTAAGTTCGAAGCAAAATATAAGTATCCAATCGAACCTTTTGATAAGCCATAATTTTGTAATAATTTTTTTGCTATGTTTCACTATAAAATAAATGATTAATGGAGAGAAGGATTTTTAATCATACAGGATGAAAATACATATATTTTTAGGGCTTTTATAGGACTAAAGCCATTCTGGCACCTATCCTATTGGCAACTTTAAGTATACACGTGTCTTAATACACCAGTTTATTGAACGAATCTTTTCGTGTTCTTTTTGTTGAAACTCTTAGTTTGTGGAGTTTAGATGTATTTCAAGGTTTGAACGTCACTAATCACTGCAACCAGATTTACTTTCGGTCTAAAAAATTATGAGTCCTGGCCAATTGAAAAAGTATTTCGCTCATTTTAGGGCGATTTTTCTTAAGGTTTTTTTATGCATAGGGTTTCTCTTCCCCTTAGCCTCTTGGAAAAATTTGATAGCTCTTTATCAACAAACATCTTTGAATGGAACCACCTCTGAATCTTTGAATCATCTTTAAACATCTTTGAATGACCCTTTCATTCCTTTCATTCCTGACCCTTTTTCATATTCTGACCCTTTCATTCCTCCTTCTAAACAAAATTGGGATCTCCATCTTCAATCCCAAAGCTATCTGAATATTTGGTTTCAATACTTAAAATCGTTACCAAGGTATTAAAGATATTTCATCTTGAACATATGACATATCTGGAACGCGTGTATCCCTATAAACGAAGATGCCAATAAAATCCAAGAGACCTCTTAAATTTAACTTAAGAACCGTGGATTTCAGATGAAATTACTCAACTAATAGATGGGAGAATTCCTGCGTAAAAAAAAAATTATTTAAAGTATTCATATGATACACACCTAAATTAATTTAAAATGCACAGAAACAAAATGAATTTCTTGCGAAGAACAAGAAGAAAAGAGTTGTACATTGTAACTCTCAAAGAAAATGAAGGGAGATATGAAAGGCACCAGTTATCTAATTAAATGTGTCTTTAAAGGTGGACCAGAATGACAGCATATTTGAAAATGCTTGTGAGAGTTTTCTAGTTAATAATAGCGAAATAATAAATAAACAGCAAATTTCTGATGAGTTTGCTCACGAAGAGTCGGATTGATGAGCCGTATTTGGTTCCAATTACGATGAGTTCGTATTTTGTTCCAATTATTTAAGAATGACCTCTGAATCACAAAGGCCGATTTAATTGGAATAAATAGCTCTTTTGAAATTACTAAAAAAAAACTTCAGCGTAAAGAGCGAGGTATTGATGAGGGGGCGAATCGCCTCATACACGTAATAATTTCTGTTCATTTTTAGTTTTAATGTTGATCCTTACTTTCAGTAGAAAAAAACTTGTTTTTTATTTAATTTCTGATCGTTTTTTAAATAATGCTGGGAAATACGGGGCCCCCTTCATAGCAAATTTTCTTCCACCATGAAAATTTTCTTCATAGAAAATTTCTCACAAGTAGCCCTCTAACCCCCCTCCCCACCCCCACCAGAAAAAAACTCCCCCTGAAAACGTCTGTATACTTCTCAATATATGTAATACTATATGTAACTAATACTATATTTAAACAACGGGCAAAGCTCATAGCTTGCAGCCCTTCCCCCGGGGACTGTGGGGAATTAAGTCATCCTCAAGGGCATAATTATTGAATGTTTCGACCAAGGCCGTATCCAGGGGGGGGGGGGGTTACCCGGTTTGAACCCCCCCCCCCGAAATTTTCGACCGACTCGAAAATAAGCCGAAAATTAGTAAAACCTAGGTAAAAATCAGTAAAATTAGTCGAAAACTGAGTAAAAAATTAGTAAACCCCCCCCCCCAAAAAAAAGCCAAAAATTAGTAAAACCCCCCCTGAACAAAAATCCTGGATACGGCCCTGGTTTCGACTATGCTGAACAAAAGGGCTATCTCAAAATTTTAATCTGGGGACACTGTGAAAATATTAGCGTGGGAGGGAGCCTAGTTGCCCTCCAATTTTTTGGTCATTTAAAAGGGCACTAGAACTTTTAATTTTCATTTGAATGAGCCCTCTCGCGAAATTCTAGGATCACTGGGTCGATACGATCACCCCTGGGAAAAAAACAAACACGCATCTGTGATTTTTCTTCTGGCAAAAAATACAAAATTCCACATTTTTGCAGATAGGATCTTAGAACCTCTAAAGTAGGGTTCTCGGATACGCTGAATATGATGGTGTGATTTTCATTAAGATTATATGTCTCTTAGGGGTGTTTTCCCCTATTTCAAAAAATAAGAGAAATTTTCTCAGGCTCGTAGCTTTTGATGGGTAGGACCAAACTTGATACCACTTATATATTTGAAATCAGCATAAAAACCTGATTTTTTTGTATCCGTCCCGTTTTATAGTTTTGGCTACTATTGAGGCTGGTCGCTCCTTACCTACAGTTCGTTATTACGAGCTGTTTGATGTCATTCATCACTTCGTTGATTTTGTAAATGGAGCGATCGACGTAAAGCTTTTTTTCCTATGACGCTCTTCAATGAACTGAGGAAGCCTTTTTAAACTATGTATTTTGATGTTCTTCTTAACAGCATATATGATTATGGATATTAGGGTCTCTAAACCAAGTACTTTCAATCCTGTCTAATAGGAAGGAGCATAAAGGTCTCTTATGGGAATACAAGCAGTAAAGCGCATCCGCTAGTTTGAGGTGTTCTCCAAGGTTCAGTCCATGGACAGATAAAGAAAGAAAAACGAGCAAAAATGGAGTTTTTATAGGCCAAATGAAGATACTGAAAGAACGAAGCGAATATTTCGAGAGGACAAACGCCTCTCTTCTTCAGCGCGAAACGAAACGATGTATCAATAAAAGCCAAAAATTAAAAAAATTAATTATCTTCTCCATGGACAGTTGTTTGTTTTTGATGTACGTTGGCACATTTTGATTCTACTTATCAGAAGCTGTAATGTATTTATTTGTTGATAATACCTCAATAATACTTACTGCAAAATCCCTCTTTAAGATCCGGGGAAAAGCGAATAGAAGAAGGACCAATTTGAAACTACTTGAATCAGTGAACCATTAAAAAACAATTTATATAATTTTCTTTCAGAATTGACCGAATTGTAAATAATATTTTAAACTTATGCATGGTGGTACGTGGTTTTAGCAAGTAATAAATCCAAGTATTTTGGTTTTAATTCAGAGAAGAATTTGAGTTTTAAGCGGCATTGTGAAATCCTGTTTTGTAAATTAGCTAAGGGTGTAGGAATATTGAGGAGACTAACATAATTTATTACAATTTCCTTGAAGATAATTTGCTATGCTTTAATTAATTCGTGTTTTCATGCACAATTTTTTTATTTTAATTACTTTGAGTCGGACTTTCGATTTGTATCAGCTATTAAAGGCCCTGCGTGTACATGTAGACCTTATGAATCACGTAGTATTGTCTAAATATATACCTCGGCTAAATATATACCAAATATATACCACAAATATACCCAGAGTAGTCTTGAATCTTTATTTGTTTTACCTGTTTAAAAGACACAAGATCTCCAGATTGGTATATTTGTGCACACAAGTGTCTGCAAAAGTGTCTACAAGATATCGCCGTCTTATTTTAGAAAGTCTTAAGTTAATAGTACGTTTTTATGGTTATAGGGCGCGAGAGGCAAATCTACGTTGTAAGTTTATTAAACCCTAGGAGTGAGGTTTGCAAATCCCGTAGAGGTAAATTCGTAGTGAGAAATGTAGGACAACGGACATGAAACAATCTTCAGGAGTTCGATTAGGGAGTCCGCTTTAAGTTATCTCTCCCTCGTATGTCAATTGGCTTTGTTAGTTGTTATTATTTTATTTTTTGTTTTATTTATCGTGATTTATTGCTATTAAGGTTGTTGATTTTTTTGGGGATGGGGGTTTTGTATGGTAAAATGTTGTTTTATTAAGTATTTATGGATTGATTATTTAGAGTGAGTGGATGATGGAAGGTGGAGATTGGGAAATAGGTTCATTTTTTTGTACGATACACTGTTGTGTTCTTCTTATCTGTGTATTTTTGCATAGTGGTTGAAATCGGTGGACTTGAAGTGATAAACTGAGTTGGCATAGTGCATTTGATTTACCTAGCGACTTTGCCGTGCATAAGTTTTAAGTTTCACTGGGAGTAATAACAATAAACCTTTAGAATCATTGTAAAAAAAAAAAAAATTCATGCCCCCCCCCACCTCTCTGCCCCTTCCTTTCAAGTCAAATTTGAAAACTAGTTCCCTCTAAAGCACTCACTACAAATTACTACAAATTTGGAATTAATCCCCTGAACGGTTCTTGGTATATTGAAGATAACATACTCAGGAGCGCATAACATCTTTTTATTTACTCCGGTCAAGTGTCATTTCAGGAGTATACCCATGGGAAACTATAGGAATTCTTGACCTAGCAAACTACCCAAAGATTTCCATGCTGATCGAATAACCAAGACCAAACGGATAACCTTTCCTAACAAAGATGCCCGTGAAGATTGGTTAAAATCCATATTTAAGGGTTCAATGCCCCCTGGGGGTTGCAGGGGTGATGTCAACCCTTGATACATACTTGCATATTTGGTTGATATTTCCACTATTGTGAAAAGAGAAGGCTGTTTAAACATTTTCGTGCGATACTTTTGAGGGTTGCTGGGGTTTTGGGGGGATAAGAAGGACACAGAAGATGGTTTCCCTTATAACTCTTCCGGCGCATAAAAGGACACTATAGCTTCCGATTTCCAATCAAATGAGTCTTGTACCGATTCATTAAGACCGTGCCTTCTATAAAAAGTGGTTGGGAAAAAATATTGCAGGAAGGGACATGACTCTTTACCAACACAGTACTAACTCGTTGTCTCTGTCAAGCAATCCAAGGGTGCCCAATTTTCCTTATTCGATTACTTACATACCAAATGTTCCGTATGACATCGGAATAAATTACCCAATTGTTTTCCAATGCCATTTCATTTATTGCTACTATTCCCCCTATTGCTATTTATTACTAAAACTCTACTGTTTCTGTTGCTTAGACTGGATTCAAATACAAGCTCATAATTCACTGCATAAGTTCGGAGTTCAAATCACTTGCCACTACCCCTCTTCCTTACTTCTTTCATAAAATAATGAATGTAATAATCCGTTATAAATTAGAAAGTGCAGTGTCCTGTCACGTACCCATTGTATTTCGGTATATAACAAAAAATAAATTGTTCTTGTCTTCATAAATAATAGCGTATCTAACAATGCCATTAGTGACACCAGTAACGCTGATTTTTGGAATTATCTTAAAGTAAAGATCATTATAAAGCAAATGTATTCCCATGGCGACAATAACAATTAGATTAATGTTGCGAGGATTGTCTTTAAATTAGAATCAAAGCTACTTTACTCTACAAGTAATGTCACTAAAATATTGCTCGTATCATAAATATTAGCATACCTAACAATACCATTGCTGACACCAGGAACAAGGCCGTCACAAAAACGTAACATAAATTTTCATAAATACATTTTTAATGCGTTTTTTGTAACCCCCCCCCACCAAACAAAATCCTAGATACGACCTTGACTAAGAATGCTGATTTTTGGAAATATGCCATATATTTTTCTTTAGTAGCAATAACCAGTAGGCCAGTGTTTCCCAAAGTGTATAGCCCTGGGGTAGTAGATGAGACTGGATGGAGCAAGTGCTGCTCCCGAATTTGGCGGATGATACGCACCTTCATCACACAAGGGATAGGTGTGATGTTTGGAAGGCAAGGGAAGGCAAAGTGTATACTCTACGATGAAGGAACAACCAATGATTCCTAACGAATGGAAACAGGATTTTAGTTTAGTTCACTTATCGATCGATAATATTATAATTTGATTCAAAGAAGACCGACCAGACTTTGATTTGAGGTGGATATTGAAAGTGAACTCGCATCTCAGATTAATACGAACTAGCAGAGAACTAAGTTGTAACGATCCGTAACATCAGCACTCACAGTTTCATCCCTCTCATTGATCCAAACAGATATTATTCATAACATAAATTTGATTTATCTTCTGTTATGACTAGCTTTAATGCAAATTTATTATTATTTTATGTGTGAATGGCTTTATCGACTTTGAAATGTACATGTAGGTACAAAAAAGAAAAAAACAAATACATCTTGGTTGCTATTAAAATATATCCATTTTTTACGAAGGGTAGTCGTCTCTGAAAATTTTAAAGAGTCACATAAGTGTAAAATGTTTGGGAAACACTGAATTAGACTGTCTAGAAACACTGAATTAGACTATGAGTGGACTGTCTGTTGAAATTAGAATCATTTTGTTTTTAGCTATTCTAATGTACAGGTAATGTCACCAAAATATTTCTTGTCTCCGTAAATTAAGTCTCGTCTTGATTGACATCATTTACCCTGCCAGCAGCAGGGCCAGATTTGATTGGACAGCCAATCGTAGCCTCAAAAACTAATAAAGGCTGTCCGATCATAGCCAGCAGTCCAAAAATGATCCACCTCCAAAAAATGACTAATGTCAATCAAGACGACGCTTAGCACTATATCTAATAATACCCTTACGAACACTAGGAATGATGATTTTCGGTAAAATCTTGTTGTGTTTGAAAGTTGATTCAAGGCTGTGTCCCTAGACTATTACCTTGTAAAGGGGTTAGAAATTTGGGGTTTAGGTATTACAGTCAGTAAAAGGTAGTGAATAAAGCACAAAATATCATCGATCCGCTCCATTATCAATTTTGCCTTGTTTTTTTTTCTTAAGAATTGGTTCTATATTGTTTTTTTTTAACCCTTAAGAATATCCTTGACCAATACAATACATATTTCTATTTACCTTCATCCGGTAAGGATGGCCAGTTGACGTCAAAATGATGTGCTCTTTGGTAGGGGTGGACCATCCTGTCGTGTTTTGTTGAACCTTTATTGGCCTATTTGACGTCATATTGGCAAATCATAGGCAACGCAATAGCGCTGCCTAAGTAAACAACGATGTTGGCACAATCCATTTTTAGTTGGTTTTAGACCAGGGCACGTCGTGTCGAAGGAGTTGTCGTAGAAACTTCGAAAAGGGATCATTCATTGGAAATTGGAAGGGCTTGTGCCCTTTTTAATGGCCGAAAGTGATTGGAAGGCTACTAACACCCCTGCCACGCCTCCCATTTCTCCAAACACATCCAATCAAAATTTTAAGATAGCCATTTTGTTTCACGTAGTTGAAAGATCTGGAAATTATGTCTTTGGAGAGAACACTTCCCCCACGGCCCTCAGGGCAAGGGTTGTAAGTTATGCTCTGGGGGCATGTAAGGTTTTTATAGAAAGCGTTGTCGTAAAAAATTCAAAAACGACTCATTTGATTGGAAATTGAAAGGGCAAGTGCCCTTTTTAATATTCGACAGTAATTGGAAGGCAACTAACCCCCCTCTCACGCCCATCATTTTCCAAAACACCTGCAATCAAAATTTTGAGATATCCATTATGTTCAACGTAGTTGAAAGTTCTGGAAATAAGGTCTTTGAGGATGATAACCCCCTCAGAGCCCTCAGGACAAGGGTTGTAAGTTTATGCCCTGGGGGAATATAAGGTTTTTACTGAAAGTTTTATCGTAGAAACTTCAAAAAGGGCTCATTTGATTACAAATTGAAAGGGCTAGTGCCCTTTTTAATAGTTGAAAATGAATGGAGAGCAACTAACCCCCCTCGCAAGCCCATCTATAGAAAGTGCTGTAGTAAAAACTTCAAAATGGGCTTATTCGATTGGAGATTGAAAGGGCTAGTGCCCCTTTTAATAGTCGAAAGTGATTGGAGGGCAACTAACCCCCCTCTCACACCCACCCTTTCCCCGAACACATTCAATCAAAATTTTGAGATAGTCATTCTGTTCAACGTAGTTGGAAGGTCCATAAATTATGTCTTTGAGGATGACAAACCCCCTACAACCCCCAGTGCAAAGGTTGTAATTTTAGCCCTGGGGGACAATAAGGTTTTTTTTATAGAAAGCGTTGTCATAGAAACTTCAAAAAGGGCTCTTTCAATTGGGAATTGAGAAGGCTACTGACCTTATTAATAGTCAAAAGTGATCTTAGGGTAAATGCTCCCCTCACGCCCATTATTTTCCCAAACACTTCCGATCAACATTTTGATATATCCGTTCTCTTGAACGTAGTTGAACGGTCTGGAAACTATGTCTTTGAGTATGACCCCCCCCCCCCACCCTACATCCATCAGGGCTAGGGTTGCATGTTATGCCCTGGGGGCATACTAGGTTTTTATAGAGAGCATTGTCGTAAAAACTTCAAAAAGGGTTCATTCGATTAGAAATTGAGAGGGCTATTGCCTTTTTTAGTAGTCGAAACTAATCAGAGGGAGAATCCCCCCCTCCAACGCCGATCGTATCCCCAGACATTTCCGATCAACATTTGATATAGCCATTTTTTCCAACGTAGTTGAACAGTCTGGAAATTGTGTCTTTGAGTATGACAACCCTTCCCCCAGAGCCCTCAGAACAAGGGTCGTAAGTTATGCCCTTGGGGCACATCATGTTTTAATAGAAAGTTTTGTCGTAGAAGCTTCAAAAAGGGCTTATTCAATTGGAAATTGAGACGACTAGTGCCTTTTTTTAGTCAAAAGTGGTCAGAGGGCAAATGCCCCCCACGCCCTCATATTCCTAAAAACTTCCAATCAAAATTTTGAGATAGCCATTTTGTTCTACGTATTTGAAAGGTCTGGAAGTTATGTCTTTGAGGATGATAAAGGCCACCAGCCTTCAGGGCAAGGGTTGTAAGTTATGCCCTGGGGACATGGAAGGTTTCTATAGAAAGTATGGTCATTTAAACTTCGGAGGTGGCTCATTGTATTGGTAATCAGACGCTCTAGTGCTCTTTTTAAGATTCAAAGTGATCGGAGGGCAGTCAACCCCCCCCCCCTATACACACACAACCACACCTCGTATTGTCTCGAAATGTATCTAATAGAAGTTTTGAGATAGCCATTCTATTCAAAATAGTCTAAATATCATATAACAAGGCTTTGGGGTTGGAACAAACCCCAGAGATTAGGGGCAAGGGTTGTAAGTTATATTCAACGGGTATTTAAGGATTTTATGGAAGGGATGGCTGTTTAACTTTTGAAGAGGCTCAGTCTTTTTCCCACAAAAAGACTATGTAAATATAAAGCGAACAGAAATTAATTAAAAAAACTTTTTCCACAAAATAAGTTTTTCAAAAAAAAGTAAGGAACATTAAACCCAAAAATGAACAAAAATAAAAATAAATAATCTACCAAGCATACAACTACCAGAAATCAGTATCAATAAATAAATAAAACCCAAAACAAACAAAAATTCAAAATAAACAGCAAAGTCAAAGTCAAAACGAGCAGAAATTAATACGAGTAGGATTCTAAACCCCTATGCTTTCTAAAAGCCAGAATATAATTTTTACTTTACTGAAACAAAATTCTTTTAAATATTTTCATTTTTATTACTTTAAGAAATAAAAAATTGATGAAGATTTTAAGGAATAAATATAAGCATATGTATATTAAACTGACAATGCATATTTTTTTTAGGAAATTCATTTGAATTTTTTCAGTGAAGTACAAATTATATTCTGGCTTTTAGAGAGCATAGGGGTTTAGAACCCTACTCATATTATTTCCTGCTCGTTTTGAGTTTGACTTTGTTGTTTATTTTAATTTCTGTTTTTTGGGGATTTATTTATTTGTTGATACTAATTTTTGGTAGTTGTGTGCTTGGTAGATTATTTGATTCTATTTTTGTTCATTTTTCGTGTAATGGAGTTCTTTACTTTTTTTTGAAAAACTTATTTTGTGGAAAAAGTTTTTTTAATTAATTTTACTTGAAAATAGCAAGGAAAGCCATAATTTAAATACTGCTAGAAAAGCGTCGTGAAACTCTTTTTACTGCCATTTCTAGACTTGTCGACAATCCTTTATAATCTTTCTCGGGTGATGATCTCTGGACGACGGCTTGTTCTAAGTTTACACTCTTCCTTGTACAGATAGAAGATTAGCTCCAAGTTTTACTCCCGAGGGAGGATAGATTCTTATTATTCTGGGTCCTAGAAGAATTTTATCGAACATTTACAGGAATTTAGAAAACATAAAAAATTATGAAAATACTAATGGATTGGAAGAAAGTTTTGTGATGAGTCGCTGCAAATGTAAAAGCTAAGAAGGAGATGAAGAACTTCTTTCCTATTGAACAATTTGGCTGGTTGAAAAAAGAAAATTTTCATGGTTGTATACTGTGATCTTTGGTGCAATTAGAGCTTAGAGGAGGTCTAGACAGAAAAGAATTTATCCTTCCTTAAAGGAAAAGACCATTTTGGTAGCTACTCTCTGGCTGTAGAGTTTTTTACTACTGAATTATGCCGGATGCACATTGCCTTAGGTAGCCTAAGTTAAGAAGCATAAACTTCGGGATCTTACTTGGGCATCTTCACATTGAAATTTAACCGTATACATTGAAACCCAAGTGCCATTTTTATTATTCCAAAAATAAAGTTAAGGATTTAGCTAAAGTTTTGAATTTCCATTTAAGAAAGTCAAGAAAAAAAAATTCACCGCTAGATTTGAAAAACGTATTTATTTATTTATTTTATTCAATAAAGGAGGAAGCCATAGGCTTGTCACATAGAATAGTATGTTGCCTACTTCTACCTATATTTATGTCAATTGATGCCCCTGTTTAGAAATTAATTTAAAAAACTTTTTCCACACAATAAGTTTTTGAAAGAAAACAAAAAAACTCCATTAAACAAAAAATGAGCAAAAATCAAATCAAATAATCTACCAAGCATGAAACTACCCCAAATCAGCATTGATAAATAAATGAAACCCAAAACGAACAGAAACTACAATAATTAACCGAGTGAAACTCGAAACGAGCAGAAATTAACACAAGTTGGTTACAAAACCCCTATGCCTTCCCAAGGCCAGAACAAAATTTGCACTTTACTCAAAAAACATAAATATTTTTACTTTTATAACTTAAATAAATCAAATAATATTAACATTTTGATTACTAAATATCATTATATCTATATTAAACTGACAATGCACATTCATTTGTATTTTTTCAGTAAAGTGCAAATTTTGTTCTGGCCTTGGGAAGGCAAAGGAATTTTGTGACCAACTTATGTTAATTTCTGCTCGATTTGAGTTTGACTCGGTTAATTATTCAGTGTCCCCGTTCTTTACTTAGGCAGCACTATCGTGCTGCCTATGATTTATACAACAACCTTCTATATAGCCTTATATGCCCCCAGGGCATAACTTACAACCCTTGCACTGGGGGCTCTGAGGGGGTTATCATCTTAAAAGACCTAATTTCCAGAACGTTCAACTACGTTGAACAAAATTGATATCTCAAAATTTCGATTGGATGTGCTTTGGAAAATGGTGGGCACGAGAGGGGCGTTAGTCGCTATCCAATCGTTTTCAACTATTAAAAAAGGCACTAGTCCTTTCAAATTCCAATTGAATGAGCCCTTTTGAAGTTTCTAAGACAACGCTTTAAATAAAAACTTTATATGCCCCAGGGCATAACTTACAACCCTTGCCTGAGGGCTGTGGGGGGAGGAGTTGTAATCCTTAAAGGCCTAATCTCCAAAACTTTCAACTACCTTGAATAAAATGTCTAAAAATCTTTATTGGATGTTTTTGGGGAAAAGGTGGGCGTGAGAGGGGGGTTAGTTGCCCTCAAATCACTTTTGACTATTTAAAAGGGTGCTATCCCTTTGAATTTCAAATCGAATGAGCCCTTTTTCAAGTTTCTATGACAAAGATTTCAATAAAAACCTTATATGCCCCCGGGGCATAACTTATAATCCTTGCCCCGATAGTTGTGTGGGAGTGTCCTCCTCAAAAATATATTTTCTATCTGGATATCAACTAGGCTGAACAAAATTGTTATCTCAAAATTTTTATTTGATGTGTTTGGGGGAATGATGGGCCGTGGGGGGGGGGGGGGGGCTAGTTGCCCTCCAATCACTTTCGACTATTAAAAAGGGCACTAGTCCTTGAATTTCCAATCGAATGAGCCTTTTTGAAGTTTCTACGACAACACCTTCTTTAAAAACCTTATATATTCCCAGGGCATAACTTAAAACCCTTGCTCTGAGGGCTATGAGGGAATATCCTCCTCAAAAACATATTTTCTATCTGGAAATCAACTATGCTTAAAAAATGACTATCTCGAAATTTTGATTGGATGTGTTTGGGGAAATGATGGGCGTGGGAGGAGGGGCTAGTTGCCCTTTAATCACTTTCGACTATTAAAAAGGGCACTAGCCTTTCGAATTTCCAATGGAAAGAGCCTATTTTGAAGTTTCTACGACAATGCCTTCTATAAAACCATATATGCCCCCAGGGCATAATTTAAAACCGTTGCCCTGAGGGTTGTGGGGGAGTGTCCTCCTCAAAACCATACTTTCTATCTGGAAAACTACAACGCTGAACAATATGGCTATCTCAAATTTTGATTGGATGTGTTTGGGGGAATGATGGACGTGGGGGAGGGGGGCTAGTTGCCCTCCAATAACTTTTGACTATTAAAAACGCCCCTAAAAATCTCAATTTCCAATTGAATGAGCCCTTTTTGAAGTTTCTACGACGATCCCTTCCATATGAAGTGCCCTGCTCTAAAGAAAAATTGATATTTAGTACATTGTGCCAACATCGTTCTTATATGCCCTCAGGGCATAACTTAAAACCCTTTCCCCGAGGGTTGGGTGGGATTGTCCTCCTCAAAAACATATGTTCTATTTTGAAATCAACTACGCTGAACAAAATGGCTATCTCAGAATTTTGATTGGATGTGTCTGGGGGACTGATGGGCATGGGGGCTAGTTGCCCTCCAATTACTTTCGACTATTAAAATGGGCACTAGCCCTTTGAATTTCCAATCGAATGAGCCTTTTTTTGAAGTTTATACGACAACGCATTCTATAAAAACCTTATATGCCCCCAGGACATAACATAAAGCCCTTGCCCTGAGGGTTGTGAGGGAGTGTCCTCCTCAAAAACATATTTTCTATCTGGAAATCAACTACGCTGAACAAAATGGCTATCTCAAATTTTTGATTGGATGTGTTTGGGGGATTTATGGGCGTGGGGGAGGGGGCTAGTTGCCCTCCAATTACTTTTGACTATTAAAAAGGGTACTAGCCCTTTGAATTTCCAATCGAATGAGTCTTTTTTGAAGTTTCTACGACAACGCCTTCTATAAAAACCTTATATGCCCTAAGGGCATAACTTAAAACCCTTGCCCCAAGATTTTTGGGGAAGTGTCCTCCTCAAAAAAATAATTTCTATATGTAAATCAACTATCCTGAAAAAAATTGCGATCTAAAAATTTTTATTGGATGTTTTTGGGGGAATGATGGGCGTGGGGGTGGGCTAGTTGCCCTCTAATCACTTTCGACTATTAAAATGGCACTATCCCTTTGAATTTCCAATCGAATGAGCCTGTTCTGAAGTTTATACGACAACGCCTTCTATAAAAACCTTATATGCCCCCAGGGCATAACTAACAACTCTTGCCCGAGAGTTGTGGGGGAGTGTACTCCTCAAAAAGATGTTTTCTATCTGGATATCAACTACGCTGAACAAAATGGCTATCTCAAAATTTTGATTCTAGGTGTTTGGGGGAATGATGGGCGTGGCTGGGGGCTAGTTGCCCTCCAATAACTTTCGACCATTAAAAAGGGCACTAGCCCTTTGTATTACCAATCGAATGAGCCTTTTTTGAAGTTCTAACGAGAACGACTTCTATAAAAACCTTATATGCCCTCAGGGCATCACTTAAAACCCTTGCCCCGAGATTTGTGGGGGAGTGTCCTCCTCAAAAACATATTTTCTATCTGGAAATCAACTACGCTGAACAAAATGGCTATCTCAAAATTTAGATTGGAGGTTTTGGGGGGAATGATGGGCGTGGCTGGGGACTAGTTGCCCTCCAATCACTTTCGACTATTAAAAAGGGCACTGGCCCTTTGAATTTCCAATCATTTGAGCCTTTTTTGAAGTTTCTACGACAACAACTTCTATAAAAACCTTATATGCCCTCAGGGCATAACTTAAAACCCTTGCCCCGAGATTTCTGGGGGAGTGTCCTCCTCAAAAAAATATTTTCTATCTGGATATCAACTACGCTGAACAAAAAGGATATCTCAAAATTTTGACTGGATGTGTTAGGGTGAAGGATGGACGTGGGTGGGGGCTAGTTGCACTCCAATCACTTTCGATATTAAAAGGGCACTAGCCCTTTGAATTTCCAATCGAATGGGGCTTTTTTGAAGTTTCTACAACAACGCCACCATAAAAATCTTTTATGTACCCAGGACATAACTTAAAACCCTTGCCCTGAGGGTTTTGGGGAGTGTCCTAGTCAAAAACATATTTTCTATCAGGAAATCAACTACACTGAACAAAATGGCTAGTTCAAAATTTTGATTGGATGTGTTTGGGGGAATGATGGGCGTGTGGGGGGGGGGGGTTAGTTGCCCTCCAATCAATTTCGACTATTAAAAAGGGCACTAGCCCTTTGAATTTTAATTCGAATGAGCCTTTTTTGAAGCTTCTACGACAACGCCTTTTATGAAAACCTTATATGCCCTCAGGGCATAACTTAAAACCCTTGCCCGGAGATTTATGGGAGATTGTCTTCCTCAAAAACATATTTTCTATCTGGAAATCAACTATGCTGAACAAAATGTCGATCTCAAAATTTTGATTTGATGGGTTTGGGGGAATTATGGGCGTGGGGGGCTAGTTGCCCTCCAATCACTTTCGACTATTAAAAAGGGCACTAGCCCTTTAAATTTTAAATTGAATGAGCCTTTTTTGAAGTTTCTACAACAATGCTTTCTATAAAAACCTTATATGCCCTCAGGGAACAACTTAAAACCCTTGCCCCGAGATTTGTGGGGGAGTGCCCTCCTCAAAAACATATTTGCTATCGGGAAATCAACTACGCTGAACAACATGACTATCTCAAAATTTTCATTGGTTGTTTTTGGGAGAATGATGGGCGTGGGTGGGGGCTAGTTTCCCTCCAACCACTTTCGACTATTAAAAAGGGCATTCGCCCTTTGAATTTCCAATCGAATGAGTCTTTTTTGAAGTTTCTACGACAACGCCTTCTATAAAAACCTTATATGCCCTCAGGGCATAACTTAAAACCCTTGCCCTGAGATTTGTGGGGAAGTGTCATCCTCAAAAAAATATTTTCTATTTGGAAATCAACAACGCTGAACAAAATGGCTATCTCAAAATTTTGATTAGATGTGTTTGGGGGAATGATGGGCGTGGAGGGGGGGGTCTAGTTGCCCTCCGATCAATTTTGACTATTAAAAAGGGCACTAGCCATTTGAATTTCCAATCGAATGAGCCTTTTTCGAAGTTTCTACGACAACGCCTCCTATAAAAACCTTATAGGCCCGTAGGGCATAACTTAAAACCCTTGCCGCGAGTGTTGTGGGGGAGTGTCCTCCTCAAAATCATATTTTCTGTGTGGAAATTAACTCCGCTGAACAAAATGGCTATCTCAAAATTTTGATTGGATTTGTTGGGAGGAATGAGGGCCGTTGGTGGAGGTTAGTTGCCCTCCAATTCATTTCTACTATTAAAAAGGCCACAGTCCTTTTGAATTTCAAATTGAATAAGACTTTTTTAAGTTTCTACGACAAGGCCTCCTATAAAAACCTGATAGGCCCTCAGCACAAAACTTAAAACCCTTGCCCCGAGATTGGTGGGGGACTGTCCTCCTCAAAAAAATATTTTCTATATTGAAATCAACGACGCTGAACAAAATGGCTATCTCAAAATTTTGATTGAATGTGTTTTGGGGACTGATGGGCGTCTGTGGGGGCTAGTTGCCCTCCAATCACTTTCGACTATTTAAAAGGCCACCAGCCCTTTGAATTTCCAATCGAATGAGCTTTTTTTGAAGTTTCTGCGACAATGCCTTCTATAAAAACCTTATATGCCCTCAGGGCATAACTTAAAACCCTTGCCCCGAGATTTGTGGGGAAGTGTCATCCTCAAAAAAATATTTTCTATTTGGAAATCAACTACGCTGAACAAAATGTTGATCTAAAAATTTTGATTGGATGTGTTTGGGGGAATAATGGGCGTGTTGGGCTAGTTGCCCTCCAATCACTTTCGACTATTAAAAAGGGCACGGGCCCTTTGAATTTCCAATAGAATAAGTCTTTTTTGAAGTTTCTACGACAACGTCATCTATTTTTACCTTATATACTCTCAGGGCATAACTTAAAACCCTTGCCCTGAGATTTGTAGGGGAGTGTCATCCTCAAAAAAATATTTTCTATTTGGAAATCAACTACGCTGAACAAAATGGCTATCTCAAAATTTTGAGGGGATGTGGTTTGGGAAATGCGAGGCGTGGAGGGGGGGGGCTAGATTCCCTACAATCACTTTCGAATATTAAAAAGGGCTCTATCCATTTGAATTTCCAATCGAATGAGCCTGTTTTGTAGTTTCTACGACAACTCCTTCTATAAAAACCTTATAGGCCCTTAGGGCATAACTTAAAACCCTTGCCGCGAGTGTTGTGGGGGAGTGTCCTCCTCAAAATCATATTTTCTGTGTGGAAATCAACTACGCTGAACAAAATGGCTATCTAAAAATTTTGATTGGATTTGTTTGGGGGAATGATGGGCGTGGGTGGAGGCTAGTTGCCCTCCAATCACTTTCGACTATTAAAAAAGCCACTAGTCCTTTGAATTTCCAATCGAATGAGCCTTTTTTGAAGTTTGTACGACAACGCCTCCTATAAAAACCTTATAGGCCCTCAGCACATAAATTAAAACCCTTGCCCCGAGATTTGTGGGGGAGTGTCCTCCTCAAAAACATATTTTCTATCTTGAAATCAACGACGCTGAACAAAATGGCTATCTCAAAATTTTGATTGAATGTGTTTTGGGGAATGATGGGCGTGGGTGGGGGCTAGTTGCCCTCCAATCACTTTCGACTATTTAAAAGGCCACCATTCTTTGAATTTCCAATCGAATGAGCCTTTTTTGAAGTTTCTGCGACACCGCCTTCTGTGAAAACCTTATATGCCCTCAGGGCATAACTTAAAACCCTTGCCCCGAGATTTGTGGGGGAGTGTCCTTCTCAAAAATATATTTTCTATTAGGAAATCAACTACGCTGAACAAAATGGTGATCTCAAAATTTTGATTGGATGTGTTTGGGGGAATAATGGGCGTGTTGGGCTAGTTGCCCTCCAATCACTTTCGACTATTAAAAAGGGCACGGGCTCTTTGAATTTCCAATCGAATGAGCCTTTTTTGAAGTTTCTACGACAACGCCATCTATTTTTACCTTATATACTCTCAGGGCATAACTTAAAACCCTTGCCCCGAGTGTTGTGGGGGAGTGTCCTCCTCAAATACATATTTTCTATTGGAAATCAACTACGCTAAACAAAATGACTATCTCAAAATTTTGATTGGATGTGTTTGGGGGAATGATGGGCGTTAGGGGGGGCTAGTTGCCCTCCAATCACTTTCGATTATTAAAAATGGCAGTTGCCCTTTGAATTTCAAATCAAATGAGCCTTTTTTGAAGTTTGTACGACAATGCCTTCTATAAAAACCTTATACGCCCTCAGGGCATAACTTAAAACCCTTGCCCCGAGGTTTGTGGGGGAGTGTCCTCCTCAAAAACATATTTTCTATCTTGAAATCAACTACGCTGAACAAAATGGCTATCTCAAAATTTTGATTGGATGTGTTTGGGGGAATGATGGGCGTGGACGGGGGTTAGTTGCCCTCCAATCACTTTCGACTATTAAAAAGGGCACTAGTCCTTTGAATTTACAATCGAATGAGCTTTTTTTGAAGTTTCTATGACAGCACCTTCTATAAAAACCTTCTATGCCCTCAGGGCATAACTTAAAACCCTTTCCCCGAGTGTTGTGGGGGAGTGTCCTCCTCAAAGACATATTTTCTATATGAAAATCAACTACGCTGAACAAAATGGCTATCTCAAAATTTTGATTGGATGTGTTTGGGGGAATGATGGGCGTTGGGGGGGGCTAGTTGCCCTCCATTCACTTTTGATTATAAAAAAGGGCACTAGCCCTTTGAATTTCCAATCGAATGAGTCTTTTTTGAAGTTTCTACGACAACGCCTTCTATAAAAACCTTATATGCCCTAAGGGCATAACTTAAAACCCTTGCCCCAAGATTTTTGGGGAAGTGTCCTCCTCAAAAACATATTTTCTATCTGGAAATCAACTACGCTGAACAAAATTGCGATCTCAAAATTTTGATTGGATGTGTTTGAGGGAATTATGGGCGTGGGGGGGGGGTAATTGCCCTCCAATCACTTTCGACTATTAAAATTGGCACTAGCCCTTTTTAATTTCCAATCGAATGAGCCTTTTTTGGAGTTTCTATGACAACGTCTTCGATAAAAACGTTATATGCCCCCAGGGCATGACTTAAAACCCCTGCCCTGAGGGTTGTGGGGGAGTGTCCTCCTCAAAAACATATTTTCTATCTGGATTTCAACTACGCTGAACAAAATGGCTATCTCAAAATTTTGATTCTAGGTGTTTGGGGGAATGATGGGCGTGGCTGGGGGCTAGTTGCCCTCCAATAACTTTCGACCATTAAAAAGGGCACTAGCCCTTTGTATTACCAATCGAATGAGCCTTTTTTGAAGTTCTAACGAGAACGACTTCTATAAAAACCTTATATGCCCTCAGGGCATCACTTAAAACCCTTGCCCCGAGATTTGTGGGGGAATGTCCTCCTCAAAAACATATTTTCTATCTGGAAATCAACTACGCTGAACAAAATGGCTATCTCAAAATTTAGATTGGAGGTTTTGGGGGGAATGATGGGCGTGGCTGGGGACTAGTTGCCCTCCAATCACTTTCGACTATTAAAAAGGGCACTGGCCCTTTGAATTTCCAATCATTTGAGCCTTTTTTGAAGTTTCTACGACAACGCCTTCTATAAAAATCTTATATGCCCTCAGGGCATAACTTAAAACCCTTGCCCCGAGATTTGTGGGGGAGTGTCCTCCTCAAAAATATATTTTCTATCTGGATATCAACTACGCTGAACAAAAAGGATATCTCAAAATTTTGACTGGATGTGTTAGGGTGAAGGATGGACGTGGGTGGGGGCTAGTTGCACTCCAATCACTTTCGATATTAAAAGGGCACTAGCCCTTTGAATTTCCAATCGAATGGGGCTTTTTTGAAGTTTCTACAACAACGCCACCATAAAAATCTTTTATGTCCCCAGGACATAACTTAAAACCCTTGCCCTGAGGGTTTTGGGGGAGTGTCCTAGTCAAAAACATATTTTCTATCAGGAAATCAACTACACTGAACAAAATGACTAGTTCAAAATTTTGATTGGATGTGTTTGGGGGAATGATGGGCGTGGGGGGGGGGTTTAGTTGCCCTCAAATAAATTTCGACAATTAAAAAGGGCACTAGCCCGTTGAATTTTAATTCGAATGAGCCTTTTTTGAAGCTTCTACGACAACACCTTTTATGAAAACCTTATATGCCCTCAGGGCATAACTTAAAACCCTTGCCCCGAGATTTGTAGGAGATTGTCTTCCTCAAAAACATATTTTCTATCTGGAAATCAACTATGCTGAACAAAATGGCGATCTCAAAATTTTGATTGGATGGGTTTGGGGGAATTATGGGCGTGGGGGGCTAGTTGCCCTCCAATCACTTTCGACTATTAAAAAGGGCACTAGCCCTTTAAATTTTAAATTGAATGAGCCTTTTTTGAAGTTTCTACAACAATGCTTTCTATAAAAACCTTATATGCTCAGGGAACAACTTAAAACCCTTGCCCCGAGATTTGTGGGGGAGTGCCCTCCTCAAAAACATATTTGCTATCGGGAAATCAACTCCGCTGAACAACATGACTATCTCAAAATTTTCATTGGTTGTTTTTGGGAGAATGATGGGCGTGGGGGGGGGGCTAGTTTCCCTCCAACCACTTTTGACAATTATAAAGGGCACTAGCCCTTTGAATTCCCAATCGAATGAGCCTTTTTTGAAGTTTCTACGACAACGCCTTCTATAAAAACCTTATATGCCCTCAGGGCATAACTTAAAACCCTTGCCCTGAGATTTGTGGGGGAGTGTCCTCCTCAAAAACATATTTTCTATCTGGAAATCTACAACGCTGAGCAAAATGGCGATCTAAAAATTTTGAGTGGATGTGTTTGGGGGAATGATGGGCGTGGAGGGGGGGGGCTAGTTGCCCTCCAAACACTTTCGAATATTAAAAAGGGCACTAGCCATTTGAATTTCCAATCGAATGAGCCTTTTTGAAGTTTCTACGACAACGCCTTCTATAAAAACCTTATAGGCCCGTAGGGCATAACTTAAAACCCTTGCCGCGAGTGTTGTGGGGGAGTGTCCTCCTCAAAATCATATTTTCTGTGTGGAAATTAACTATGCTGAACAAAATTGCTATCTCAAAATTTTGATTGGATGGCTTTGGGGGAATGATGGCCGTGGGGGGGGGGCTAGTTGCCCTCCAATCAATTTCGACTATTATAAAGCCCACTAGTCCTTTGAATTTCCAATCGAATGAGCCTTTTTTGAAGTTTCTACGACAATGCCTTCTATAAAAACCTTATATGCCCTCGGGGCATAACTTACAACCCTTGCCCCGAGATTTGTGGGGGACTGTCCTCCTCAAAAAAATATTTTCTATCTTGAAATCAAGGACGCTGAACAAAATGGCTATCTCAAAATTTTGATTGAATGTGTTTTGGGGAATGATGGGCGTATGTGGGGGCTAGTTGCCCTCCAATCACTTTCGACTATTTAAAAGGCCACCAGCCCTTTGAATTTCCAATCGAATGAGCCTTTTTTGAAGTTTCTACGACACTGCCTTCTATGAAAACCTTATATGCCCTCAGAGCATAACTTAAAACCCTTGCCCCGAGATTTGTGGGGGAGTGTCCTTCTCAAAAATATATTTTCTATTAGGAAATCAACTACGCTGAACAAAATGGCGATCTCAAAATTTTGATTGGATGTGTTTGAGGGAATAATGGGCGTGTTGGGCTAGTTGCCCTCCAATCACTTTCGACTATTAAAAAGGGCACGGGCCCTTTGAATTTCCAATCGAATAAGTCTTTTTTGAAGTTTCTACGACAACGCCATCTATTTTTACCTTATATGCCCTCAGGGCATAACTTAAAACCCTTGCCCCGAGATTTGTAGGGGAGTGTCCTCCTCAAAAACATATTTTCTATGTGGAAATCAACTACGCTGAACAAAATGGCGATCTAAAAATTTTGATTGGATGTGTTTGGGGGAGTGATGGGCGGGGAGGGGGGGGGCTAGTTGCCCTCCAATCACTTTCGACTATTATAAAGGGCACTAGCCCTTTGAATTTCCAATCGAATGAGCCTTTTTTGAAGTTTCTACGACAACGCCTCCTATAAAAACCTTATAGGCCCGTAGGGCATAACTTAAAACCCTTGCCGCGAGTGTTGTGGGGGAGTGTCCTCCTCAAAATCATATTTTCTGTGTGGAAATTAACTACGCTGAACAAAATGGCTATCTCAAAATTTTGATTGGATGTGTTTGGGGGAATGATGGGCGTGGGTGGAGGCTAGTTGCCCTCCAATCACTTTCGACTATTAAAAAGGCCACTAGTCCTTTGAATTTCCAATCGAATGAGCCTTTTTTGAAGTTTGTACGACAACGCCTCCTATAAAAACCTTATATGCCCTCAGCGCATAAATTAAAACCCTTGCCCCGAGATTTGTGGGGGAGTGTCCTCCTCAAAAATATATTTTCTATCTTGAAATCAACTACGCTGAACAAAATGGCTATCTCAAAATTTTGATTGAATGTGTTTTGGGGAATGATGGGCGTGGGTGGGGGCTAGTTGCCCTCCAATCACTTTCGACTATTTAAAAGGCCACCATTCTTTGAATTTCCAATCGAATGAGCCTTTTTTGAAGTTTCTACGACACTGCCTTCTATGAAAACCTTATATGCCCTCAGGGCATAACTTAAAACCCTTGCCCCGAGATTTGTGGGGGAGTGTCCTTCTCAAAAATATATTTTCTATTAGGAAATCAACTACGCTGAACAAAATGGTGATCTCAAAATTTTGATTGGATGTGTTTGGGGGAATAATGGGCGTGTTGGGCTAGTTGCCCTCCAATCACTTTCGACTATTAAAAAGGGCACGGGCTCTTTGAATTTCCAATCGAATGAGCCTTTTTTGAAGTTTCTACGACAACGCCATCTATTTTTACCTTATATACCCTCAGGACATAACTTAAAGCCCTTGCCCCGTGTGTTGTGGGGGAGTGTCCTCCTCAAAGATATATTTTCTATCTTGAAATCAACTACGCTGATCAAAATGGCTATCTCAAAATTTTGATTGGATGTGTTTGGGGGAATGATGGGCGTTAGGGGGGGCAAGTTGCCCTCCAATATCTTTCGACTATTAAAAAGGGCAGTAGCCCTTTGAATTTCCAATCAAATGAGCCTTTTTTGAAGTTTGTACGACAATGCCTTCTATAAAAACCTTATACGCCCTCAGGGCATAACTTAAAACCCTTGCCCCGAGATTTGTGGGGGAGTGTCCTCCTCAAAAACATATTTTCTATCTGGAAATCAACTTCGCTGCACAAAATGACTATCTCATAATTTTGATTGGCTGTATGTGGGGTAATGAAGGGCGTCGGGGGGGTAGTTGCCGTACAATCACTTTTGACTATTGAAAAGGGCACTAGCTCTTTGAATTTCCAATCGAATGAGCCTTTTTTTAAGTTTCTACGACAATGCCATCTATAAAAACCTTATATGCCCTCAGGGCATAATTTACAACCCTTTCCCCGAGTGTTGTGGGGGAGTGTCCTCCTCAAAAACGTATTTTCTATCTGAAAATCAACTACGCTGAACAAAATGGCTATCACAAAATATTGATTGGATATGTTTGGGGGATTAATTTGGCGTTGGTGGGGGCTAGTTGCCCTCCAATCACTTTCGATTAATAAAAGGGCACTAGCCCTTTGAATTTCCAATCTAATGAGCCTTTTTTGAATTTTCTACGACAATCTTTTCTATAAAAACCTTATATGCCCTCAGGGCATTACTTAAAACCCTTGCCCCGAGATTTGTGGGGGAGTCTCCTCCTCAAAAACATATTTTCTATCAAGAAATCAACTACGCTGAGCAAAATGGCTATCTCAAATTTTTGATTGTATGTTTTTGGGTAATTGATGGGCGTGGGGGGGGGGCTCGTTGCCCTCCAATCACTTTTGACTATTAAAAACGGCACTAGCCTTTCTAATTTCCAATCGAAAGAGCCTGTTTTGAAGTTTCTACGACAGCGCCTTCTATAAAAACCTTATATGCCTCCAGAACATAACTTAAGACCCTTGCCCTGAGGTTTGTGGGGGAGTGTCCTCCTCAAAAACATATTTTATATCTGGAAATCAACTACGCTGAACAAAATGGCTAAATCAAAATTTTGATTGGATATGTTTTGGGGAATGATGGACGTGGGTGGGGGCTAGTTGCCCTCCAATCACTTTCGACTATTAAAAAGGGCACTAGCCCTTTGAATTTCCAATCGAATGAGCCTTTTTTGAAGTTTCTACGACATCGCCTTCTATAAAAACCTTGTATGCCCTCAGGGCATAACTTAAAACCCTTTCCCCGAGTGTTGTGGGGGAGTGTCCTCCTCAAAGACATATTTTCTATATGGAAATCAACTACGCTGAACAAAATGGCTATCTCAAAATTTTGATTGGATGTGTTTGGGGGAATGATGGGCGTTGGTGGGGGCTAGTTGCCCTCCAATCACTTTCGACTATTAAAAAGGGCACTAGTCCTTTGAATTTCCAATCGAATGAGTCTTTTTTGAAGTTTGTACGACAACGCCTTCTATAAAAACCTTATATGCCCCCAGGACATAACTTAAAACCCTGACCCTGAGGGTTGTGGGGTAGTGTCCTCCTCAAAAACATATTTTCTATCTGGGACTCAACCACGCTGAACAAAATGGCAATCTCAAAATTTTGATTGGATGTGTTTGGGGGAATAATGGGCGTGGGGGGGGGGGGCTAGTTGCCCTCCATTCACTTTCGATTAATAAAAGGGCACTAGCCCTTTGAATTTCCAATCGAATGAGCCTTTTTTGAAGTTTCTACGACAATCTTTTCTACAATAACCTTATATGCCCTCAGGGCATAACTTAAAACCCTTGCCCCGAGATTTTTGGGGGAGTGTCCTCCTCAAAAACATATTTTCTATCAAGAAATCAACTACGCTGAGCAAAATTACTATCTCAAAATTTTGATTGCATGTTTTTGGGGAAATGATGGGCGTGGGGGGGGGGCTTGTTGCCCTCCAATCACTTTCGACTATTAAATAGGGCACTAGCCTTTCTAATTTCCAATCGAAATAGCCTGTTTTGAAGTTTCTACGACAACGCCTTCTATAAAAACCTTATATGCCCCCAGAACATAACTTAAGACCCTTGCCCTGAGGTTTGTGGGGGAGTGTCCTCCTCAAAAACATATTTTCTATCTGGAAATCAATTACGCTGAACAAAATGGCTATATCAAAATTTTGATTGGATGTGTTTTGGGGAATTATGGACGTGGGTGGGGGCTAGTTGCCCTCCATTCACTTTCGTCTATTAAAAAGGGCACTAGCCCTTTGAATTCCCAGTCGCATGAGCCTTTTTTGAAGTTTCTACGACAACGCCTTCTATGAAAACCTTATATGCCCTCAGGGCATAACTTAAAACCCTTGCCCCGAGAGTTGTGGGGGAGTGTCCTCCTCAAAAACATATTTTCTATCTTAAAATCAACTACGCTGAACAAAATGACTATCTCAAAATTTCGATTGGATGTGTCTGGGGAAATGATGGGCGTGGGGGGCTAGTTACCCTCCGATCACTTTCGACTATTAAAAAGGGCACTAGCCCTTTGAATTTCCAATCGAATGAGCCATTTTTGAAGTTTCTACGACAACGCCTCCTATGAAAACCTTATATGCCATCAGGGTATAACTTAAAACCCTTGCCCCGAGTGTTGTGGGGGAGTGTCCTCCTCAAAAACATATTTTCTATCTGAAAATCAACTACGCTGAATGAAATGGCTATCTCAAATTTTGACTGGATCTGTGTTGGGGGATGATAGGCGTGGGGGGGCGAGTTACCCTCCAATCACTTTAGACTATAAAAAGGGCACTAGCCCTTTGAATTTCCAATCGAATGTGTCTTTTTTTAAGTTTCTACGACAACGCATTCTATAAAAATCTTATATGCCCTCAGGGCATAACTCAAAACCCTTGCCCTGAGGGTTGTGGGGGAGTGTCCTCCTCAAAAAAATATTTTCTATCAGGAAATCAACTAAGCTGAGCAAAATGGCTATCTCAAAATTGTGATTGGATGTGTTCGGGGAAATGATGGGCGTGGGGGGGGGGGCTCGTTCCCCTCCAATCACTTTTGACTATTAAAAACGGCACTAGCCTTTCTAATTTCCAATCGAAAGAGCCTTTTTTGAAGTTTCTACGACAACGCCTTCTATAAAAACCTTCTATGCCCTCGGGGCATAACTTAAAACCCTTGCCCCGAGAGTTGTGGGGGAGTGTCCTCCTCAAAAACATATTTTCTATCTGGAAATCAACTACGCTGAACAAAATGGCTATCTCAAAATTTTGATTGGATGTGTTTGAGGGAATGATGGGAATGGGGGGGGGCTAGTTGCCCTCCAATCACTTTCGACTATTAAAAATGGCACTAGCCCTTTTAATTTCCAATCGAATGAGCCTTTTTGAAGTTTCTACGACAACACCTTCTATAAAAACCTTATATGCCCTCAGGGCATAACTTAAAACCCGTGCCCCGAGGGTTATGGGGGAGTGTCCTCCTCAATAACATATTTTCTATCTGGAAATCAACAACGCTGAACAAAATGGCTATCTCAAAATTTTGATTGGATGTGTTTGGGGGAATGATGGGCGTGGGGGGGCTAGTTGCCCTCCAATCACTTTCGACTATTAAAAAGTGCACTAGCCCTTTGATCGAATGAGCGTTTTTTTAAGTTTCTACGACCACGCCTTCTATGAAAACCTTATATGCCCTCGGGGCATAACTTAAAACCCTTGCCCCGAGGGTTGTGGGAGAGTGTCCTCGTCAAAACATATTTTCTATTTGGAAGTCAACTACGCTGAACAAAATGGTTATCTCAAAATTTTGATTGGATGTGTTTGGGGGAATGATGGGCGTGGGGGGGGCTAGTTGCCCTCCAATCGCTTTCGAATATTAAAGAGGGCACTAACCACTCCAATTTGCAAATGAATGAACCCTTTTCGAAGTTTCTACGACAACTCCTTCGATACGAAGTGCCTGTCGGAGAAATAAAACACACTGTGGCCACATCGTTCTCTACTTAGGTAGCTCTAGCCCGCTGCCTATGAAATGGTCTGTAATATTGACTCAAATGTTACAACTTTCAACTCTTACAAATGAAAAAAAAATCCAAACTACCAGTTAATGTTACAATCTGATAGTAATCACTGGCCCCTTAAAACACAGTTTTGTCCTTTAATAAAGCTAGGCTAGGTTCACCTACAGTCTATTAAACTTCAAGGGGACCTATAGAAGGTCAAATTTTTCCTAGTTTTGCTGTTTATTCTATCCTAAAACTTGGTAAAACTCTCCATAATTGACAAAACTTTACCGTAATTTGTTGCAGAATGAGGCTTCTTTTGTTTTTCTATAGCACCTACCTTGGACAATTGAAAATCCTTTGAAAAACTTTTATTATCTGACTATAGTTTTCCACTAGTAATAACAAAAAAAGAAATACAATAAGGTGCCAGAGAAAACTAAACCAGCAAGCAACAGATATTTCATCTTAATTATCAAACAATTCAGCTCAAACTTTAGACTTGTAAACAAATTTTTACCATTTAACTATTCTATAGACCCATTCCTAAAATTTTATTCACTGAAACAAAAAAATGAGACATTAAAAGGCCACAATTCTAGAATCACATAGTAGCCAGAGCAAAATTCTAGATGGCAGGCCCATCTCGGAAAGCGTCCTTGTAATTTTCGTTCTTTGATTTTGCATATAAGGCCTATTTCTAATAAAAAACCAACAATCATGTTTTCAATTCATGCCATTTTTCAGGTCTAGGCTATAATAAATTTTTCAAGTGATTATCACTAAGTTAAAAAACCAACAAAGAGAAAAATCTCTAAAAAAAAAAACAAACAAACGAGACTGTGGCCAGTGGAGAGAAAAGGAAAACAACAGAAACAAAACAACGCGGATATTTCGCCTGTATACAAACAAGGCGTCTTCAGCACTAAAGAAAAAAAAAAAAAAAAAACAAGATAAAACTAAAAACCAATAAAACCACCACCAAAAAAAAAAAAACAACAAAAATGTACAATCGGCGCAAACTAATCCACATAGGGAAAAGATGCTAAAATAGAGTTACTTCAGTGAGGACACCAGAGTAACTGAGGAAAAAAAAAAAACTGTAAATTACTTTAATTATTCAGTTGCGAAATAATCCTTTTGTTAGCTATTACTGAAGCAAATCGTTTTGGTCTAACAGGTAAAATAGTCCCCTGGTGATTATTTAAAATCTTTACTCCCTTATTGACAATTGATTCACTCTTTAGAAGGTTATCATAAATTGGGTCAATATTTAAATTACCCGTGTCCCTATTTATGGAAAGGTTAGCAAACATATGTTTTTTAATTTCTATGGCTTCCCTGGCCCATTGGGTGTACCCCTTATCATTAGAAATGATATCAAAAATTGTATCAAAAAGCTTCATTTCATTACCATATGTACCTGGTTTGGGGAAGAAACTTTCACGGGTTTTACGTAAATTTGGTATTGATACATGTTTCCAATCGCTGAGGCCAATGGGTAGTTTTTTAGTTCTGGTAAGGATTTAACTCGGGGAAATTTAGTAAGTGGGGTGTATAAAATTCCGTGTTCTTGTGGGAAGTTCTATATTGGTAGGACTCACCAACAATTTGTTGAAAGGTTTATTGAACACCGTAATTCAATAGAAAAAACCCTACAATTAAGCAAGCCTCCAGAAACTTTCGTTTCAGCTTTAGCAGAGCATATTTGGCTTCAACCAGACCATTTTGTAAAATTTGATGAAGCCTTGGCTATTTCTAATGATAAGGGGTACACCCAATGGGCCAGGGAAGCCATAGAAATTAAAAAACATATGTTTGCTAACCTTTCCATAAATAGGGACACGGGTAATTTGAATATTGACCCAATTTATGATAACCTTCTAAAGAGTGAATCAATTGTCAATAAGGGAGTAAAGATTTTAAATAATCACCAGGGGACTATTTTACCTGTTAGACCAAAACGATTTGCTTCAGTAATAGCTAACAAAAGGATTATTTCGCAACTGAATAATTAAATTAATTTAAATTTTTTTTTTTTTTCCACAGTTAATGGGGTGTCCTCAATGATTTAAATCTATTTTACAATCTTTTCCATCCGTGGATCTGTTTGGGCCTATTGTAAATTTTTTTTGTTTTTTTTTTTTTTTGGTGGTGGTTTTATTGGTTTTTAGTTTTATCTTGTTTTTTTTTTTTTTTTGTGTCTTTCGTGCTGAAGACGCCTTGTTTGTATACAGGCGAAATATCCGCGTTGTTTTGTTTCTGTTTTTTTCCTTTTCGCTCCACTGGCCACAGTCTCGTTTGTTTTTTGTTTTTTTTAGAGATTTTTCTCTTTGTTGGTTTTTTGTCATGGCTGGCCAGTTCAGCTTAAGATCTTTCATTTATCACTAAGTTGAAAAATATTTAATTTCCTAAGTAGCCTAGGTTACGTGAGCTAAGTGAAAATACAATTTATGTAAAATAAAATAAGCGAGTTTTTCATGGCAATCTGAACTGGACAAAAAACCAATGTGCGTCCGGCATTAAAGAGAAACTAATCAGGAAGTTTCTCTATCAAAGACCTACTCGTCTTGTAATTTATGCCTAGCCACTATAACAAACGAAAGTTAATTTGAGGCCACACTGAAGCGTTGCCTATAGTAAAGGCCATAAGGTTTCAATGTTTTTATTTTTTCTCAGAGGCGATTCATATGGAAGAGGTGCTCGTATAAAATTCAGAGGTGACTCACTCAATTGGAAATTGGAAGTTTTTTAAGTGTCAAAATCGATCGGAGGGCAACTACCCTTCCCACGCCCTCTTTTCCCAAAATGCATCCAATCAACATTTCGACATAATGATTTTATTCAAAATAATCCAAAGTTTAAACAACTATACCTCCAGGGTTGATGAAACTCCCCACAGCCCTCAGGACAAGGGCTTTAAGTTATGCAAGGTGCCCATTGTTAAGATGTAAGGTTTTTACATAAGGCGTGGTGGTATAAAATTTATAGGGAGCTCATTCGATTGAAAATTGGAAGCTTTAGTGCCCTTTTTAAGAGTTAAAGTGATTGGAGGGATACCAGCTCCTCCCTCCCATGTGCTTTTCCCGCAAATGCTTCCGATCACCATTTTTAGATAGCCATTTTGCTAAAAATAGTCCAAAGGTCAAGATAATCAAATAGTCGAAAATAAATATAGTTCCGAGTTTGATACCCCCCCCCCCAGCCGCCGGGGCAAGGGCTATAAGCTAGCTAGTTGCCCATGGTTAGCGTATAAGGTTCTTACGGAAGGGGTGGTCGTATAAACTTTGGAGGGGGCACATTCGATTGTGAATCGAAGGTTCTGAGTGCTTTTTTTAAGAGTTCAAAGTGATCAAGGGGTAACCAGACTCTCCCCCCTGTCACTCCACTTTTCCCCAAATGCATCCAATTAAGACTTTGAGATAGACATTTTGTTCAAAATAGTCCAAAAGTCAAATAACTATAACTCAGGGTTAAAAAATCTATATAAGTTTTTGTGGAAGGAGTGGTTGTATAAATCTTAGAGGGGGCTCATTTGATTGAAAATTGAAAGTTTTAGTTCTTTTTTTTAAGAGTCCAATCTGATCAAAGGGCAGTCAAATTTTTGAGATAGCCATTTTGTCCAAAACAGTTCCAAGGTCACATAGCTATGCCCAATAATTCTGGGGTTGACATGCTTCCCCCAGCCTCCGGCCAAGGGCTATAAGTTATGCAATTTACCCATTGTTAGCACATAAATATTCTGTTGGAAAAAAGACCTTGTTTAATCCTGGGTTTCCAAAAAGGCTTAGGGCCGGGGTTCCCAACCCTGAGCCCGCTAGCACCATGGCGCTCGTGAAACGATTCACATGTGCCCACCACTATTCAACCGGGACAGAATTTTTCTAAAGATCTGAATGGTTTTATTTATTTGTCATAGTTTTTAATTTTTTGGAATGCTTAGGTTTATTAAATGCTTTCGTGTGTTTGCGACATTGTATGTGTGAGGTGTTCCTTTGCTGACAGTTCTTGTCTCAACCTGTCTATCAACGAGCCAGACTACACTCTTCCCTAGTCCTTACACTATCCTGGAGCCGTGTTGTTTGCATTATGATTGCTGATCGATTCAGGTCGCGACAGGAGCTAGGACTCATCTTTATCTTCGTCTAAATAACGAAACACGAATTAGGACTTTTGATAATGCTTCTGAAAATTTTTAACTTGCTAAAAGTGAGGTGGTCAGGGCCGGAATTAAGTCTTTGGCACCCCTGGGCCTAAATTTTTTGGTGCCCCTATGCCCAAGCAATTTTTTCGGAGAGACACAAAGATTTACGGGGAATTCCCAGAAAATTCGGGGATAGTGGAAGCTCTGAACAGAAGGCAACTGATGAGTGATGAGCCCAAAGTAATGCAATAGAGAGGTGATAACGAGCTCTCAGCTGCCATTTTCGGAAGACATCTGATTGTTTATAAGCGGCCATGGAATTCCTGCGTCGGTTTAAAATCACTTTTCTGTGAATAAGCAGTGCAGCAGCAAAGTACACCAGACACTTCGACGATAAATCACACAAGTCCAGTTTTAATTAATAAAAAAATCGCTCAGTGTATTTTTGGTGCCTCTTGGCATTGTGCACCCTTAGGGCCGGGCCTAGTGGGCCTGTGCGTAAATCCTGGCCTGGGTGTGGGCATTCTATTATAGCGATAATCTCTTATGATTGAGGGGATAGTTATAGTCCTTGTTATAATACATTTATGCATATAATGTAGATTAGACGTATAGTATAGCATCGATATTACATTGTAGTTCAATTACTATTTATTTTTTATATCCTCAGGCCGAATATAAGTGGACCGAGTAAAAGACAACGAACCAACAATTTTAACACTGATTGGGAGGAATCATATTTTTTCGTTAATTTGAAAAATAAATGAGTTTGTTTGTTATGCGGTATTGTAGTGCCAAAAAACATAATGTTGAACGTTACTTTCAGACAATTTACGTTACGTTTGATGTGAATTATCCACTTAAATTTGAAGTAAGAAAGAAAATAAAATTTCAACTAAAATCAAGTCTAACTGCAAAACAAGATGTTTTCACTAGACATGTGGAAAATTCTAAAAAGGCCACCATTGCTTTTTTCGAAATCTTTCACATGTTCGCAAAAAAGAAAACACCTTTCATTGATACAGGGTTGTTTAAAGAACTGTTTTTTACTGATACCGATCGTTTGTTTGATAGATCTTTTAACAAATGTCAGATTGTCTCAGCAATGCAAGATTTACAGTTGTCAAATAACACCGTCACCAGATGATTACCTCCAATTTCAACCGACATACAAACTCAGCTAAAGACTGACTTGAAAATTCGTGCCTGGTTCTTGTTACAGTTTGACGAGTCGACAGATTTATCAGACACTACACCGTTAGCAGTTATGATGAGGATGGTATTTAGTAACTTCATAGTAAAAGATGATATGTTGAAATATTACCTATGAAAGGACAGACAAGGGATGAGGATATTTATACTACATTCAGAAGACATGCCAAGCCAATAAATATACCTTTGCACAAGCTGTCTGCAATAACCGCCGATGGTGCACCAGCAATGGTAGGTAAAAACAAAGGATTTTTATGCCTCTGCAAGAACGATGAATCATTTTCAAACTTTGTGTATTACCATTGTATTATCCACAAAGAACCTCAAGCATATAAATTGAATACTTTTGGTTTTTCAAAACATATTGATTTATCATATATTGATAAATGAGGAATAAAAGAAAATAAATTACAGGAATGTGAATTTATGGAAGGAGTTTGTCGTTTAAAAATAGGTGGTGCTCGTCACCCTACCGATATCTTAGAATGTGCCCCAGAGTACAAAAAAGCTGGGAACCCTGGCATAGGGTATAAACGTGAAACTTTAAAGAAATGCTGGGAGGGATACCGAAGAGAACCAAACACACTATGTGCTTGCTGGTTGTGAAAAGGAAATATCAGCAATATCTAAAGAACGACTGTGGGCATTAAGTTGAAAATTTCAGGGTGTGCTGAGGAGATGATGAAGAAATAATTAAGGGTAGCCAACCCCCTCCCTCTTATCGCTCTTATTGCGCCCTCTGATCAACACTGAACGAAGTTTTGGAATTTTCATTTTGTTAAAAATAGTCCAAAGGTCTATTAGCTATACTTCCAGGAATGCCATGTCCCCATAGCCCCAGGGCAAAGATTGTAAATTAGGCAATTTGTGAATTGTTTACACACAGGATTATCATAGGAAAAGGGGAAATATTTGATTTTGGGTGTATCCGAAAAGGCAAAGGCACTTAAGAAGAAACCTTGGAGAATCTTGAGAGGCGTTTTACACTGAGTCATAAGGCACTATGTGCATCCAGTTTATAGAAAAGGAGAACCTGCAATATTTTTTAAGCGGCTGAGTGTGTTGAGTCGAAACTTTTAGAACATGGTGGGAGGATGTTGAAAAGTGGTTGGAGGGCCGCCAGCTCCCTCCAATGCGTTTTTAGTTGCAATTCCTCCAAAATATCTTATCAAAGTTTTGAAAAGAGACAACTTATTCAAAATAGTCAAAAACTCAAATAACTATGTCTATTGTATGACATAATCCCCGAAGCTTTGGAGAAGGATTCTGAACACAACTAAAAACACTGTGGGCGGACTGATTGTCTGAAGGACGTACCATCAACATTTAAGGAACGACTAAAGGTATTAAGTTGAAAATTTCATGGATGTTGAAAGGGTATAGGAAGGTAACCAGTCCCCTTACCTTTTTCAGATGCTCCCTCCTCTCATCACTGATACAAATTTTGAAAACGCCATTTTGTTGAGAACATTCAAAAGGTCTAGTAACTATGTCTCTGGGGATGCAATGCTTGCACAGCCCTCATGGCAAGGATTGTAAGTTATGCAATTTGACATTCTTTACATGCAGGATTTATCATTAGGAAAAAGGAGAAATATTTCATTCTAGGTGTGTTCGAAAAGCCTAAGGATAGCAAGGTAAAACTTTGGAGAATGCTGTGGGCAGGGGTGTCCCGAGACTCATTTCATTGGGGGGAGTGATCCTCGTAAATTTTACCGAATTGCTACCTGATTTCTTCCGAATTTTCTGCATAAATCAAGAATTTTGCTAAATTTCAGTCAATTTTACCAAATTCCAAAACTGTTGGAGGGTTGGCAAGCCCCTCTCCCTGCTCAGGACGCCCCTGGTTGTGGGGCATGTTAAACTAAATCGAAGGATACTATGTAGATCCTGTTTATCAACACGGAGTATCTGCAATATCACTAGAACAGCTGAGGTAATTAAGTTTAAACTTTTAGAGAATGTTGGGAAGATGTCAAATGCTCGTCGGAGGACAACCAGTTTCCTTCGCATTCCCTTTTTAGCTCCCCTCCCTACAAAAATATCTGATAAACATTTTCGAACAGTCATCTCGCTCGAAATATGTCGATAAAGTCAATTGACTATAACTCCGAGGATGACTTAGCCCCCTAGAGTCCCTGGGGAAAGTGTTGCAAATTATATAAGTTGTCCATTGCTTACATACATAGTTGGTTACTTGCATCTGGCATCGAACGATCTTAAGTGACTTGAATTCTCAGGTACCATAGCTACTGGCCTGTCTGTTAATACGGAAAGAAATAAACCTGGCCAGAGAAAGTATCCCTATTGAATAGAAAAATTCATGTTGCACGAAAGGCAGACTCAATATTCGCCGGGCTAAAGCTTTTGTAGGAAACGCCGCCAAGAAAGTTCTGCCACTTCATTGGTTGAAATTCACTGTTGGAATCGCGGTTATCAAGATTTAAAAGAATGAGGCACGTTTCGTCTGGCTTCGTTGGTTTCACAAAAGGCACTCCTGGTGACCCACCGCTTAGCACATGAGCTTGGTAGTTTACTCGTTGGAAGATATACGCCGGAGGCACAGTGGCGCGTACTGCATAAGCAGACTATTGTCACGATGTCACCATGTTTGGCAGAGGTAGTGCGTGAAACTTCCTTTAACACCATCGGAGCTAAAATCTGAGATTTATGGCAGAACGGTTGGGACCCCTTCTCATCAACATTTCATATCCCGTCAGGTGTGTGCTGTCCTTTGAAAGACGGATCAACACTAATAAGTTTGTCAAAAAAAGTTTCCACAACTACGCAGTTAAAGCCGCTTTGTTGCGCTTGGTTTCTTTGACCAGTCTAGGGGAGTAACGACGGAGACAGTGGCGTCTAAATGAGGTCGTGACATTAGGCTAAATTCCTAGTAAAAATTATGGCTCATTCTTTTAGTATGTTCCAACTATCAGAAAGTCAGAACTTTTTTCCTGTGTGGAATGTATATGCACAAAAGAAACAGAACAAGGAATCATGGTTGGAGCTATAGCTGTAATCTTTTTTAAAGCGACCATAATTTCTTTTAGCTGAGTAGTAAATACTTATTGTCATCTATATGATTCAACCCTAAGTACCTACCTTTTAGAGACAGGGTTGGCTCGGACGGACATAAAATATTCAACTGGGGCCCAGTTCCCGAAGGATTTAATGTTGATCTTAATGGAGTATTGGTTGCTCCTAAATTGGAAATGAATTATCTTGGCCTCCCAATTGGTAACTCCCTTAAAGCAACTAAAAAGCTTTTCATTTACCATTTCCAGGGCTGGACGTCCAGTGCCTACGGTAGAATAGTTTTCAATAAACTTCATTTTAATCGCCAGCTACTAGCTAAATTTAAATTCATATGCACTCCCAAATTTTTTATACCTTGCACCTGTTTGGCGTGCTTTTTCCGCAACGGAATCAAAGCAACTCCGACAGATTTATTACCGGTATACTAAATATCTTCTCGGCCTCCCCTCCTGGGCAAGTAATTTCTGGGTCAATAGAATATATGGTTTAATTGACCCCAATGCTGCCATCGGCAGATCCATTGCAACTTACAATAGGGAAATAAATGGACATCCATGGTGTTCCCTTTTAAAATGTTAGGTCTTTCACGTTTACTGTTTTTGTGTTTGTTATATATACTGTATGATTCTTTTGTTTATTATTATGCTTGTGGGCTTGATCTATAAGTTTTATCTTTGTTTTGTTCGTGCTTGTCCATGTGCTTGTTTCATTGCCTTGTGCTGTCATTTTTTTTTGCTTGTTATGTATACTGTGTGATTGTTTGGTTTATCAATTCTATGGCTTTTGAGTTTTGTTTTATTTGTCATTATCCGTCTTTTTCTTTTACTTTTTCCTTTTCTTCTTATTTTTTTTTATACTCCGTTCGTTATTGTGTTTTCAACGGGTTATAAATAAATTCAATTCAGTTCAATTCGAAAACGTCCGAGCTGACCCCTAATTGATACATCCGGTCCAGCCCCACGATTCCTTTTGCGACACTAAAGTGATTAGATTGTTATTTTATATATAAGTGGAACCCTATCCTCTGCTCTAAAATCTTCCTGTATGAGCTACCTTTTCCTGAAAAAAGATTATATTGCAAATCCAGCAGCCTGGGTCAATCTATTAAATTTCGAACAGAGACCCTTGAAAAACACTACTCTAAAACCCTTTTTACTAAATAGGATGTAAATGGTTGCGTCTATCTAGATTCAGCCTAGCACGATAATATGGTAATAGGGAGTGCACCTACCTTGATTTTTTGAGAATTTTGACTAAGCCGCTAGGGATTCATACTTGATTGTCCAGGTCAACGCCATGTCAGGATCAACCACGACCTCCTCTAATTTTTTTCAAGGACTGTTCAAGATATATATAGTTTTTAATAAGACGTAAATGACTCAGTAGGCTTTAGACTATTACAGTTAGGAAAGGAAGCAGAGGCCAAACTCTTGTTTATGGTGATTTTTGTTCGTTTTAAGATTGATTCAGCAATTCAATTCAGATTTCACTCGTTTTAAGATTGATTTGTTAGTTTATATTAGTACCTGTTGTATGTTTTTTGCTATGATTGTTTATTTAGTTTCTATTGGTTTCGGGTTTCATTTTTTGTTTAATGGTAATTTCTGGTAGTTTTGAGTTTAAATTGTTATAGGACTTTATATATGCTGGTCTTATTTTTAATATGGCTTTTTTCTGTTCTTTGAAAAACTTCTTTTTCGGATTTTTTTAGTAAACAATATTAAATACCCATGTGGATTGTGACTGAATCTATTAGGTCCAACTTGCTGGTGAAAAAGTCTACAAAAAGAACGCCTTTCTCTTTAGCAAAGTGAATAGGCCTGCTTTAAAAAGAATATACTTTTGGGAAAAGTAGACCAAGATCATTACTGAATAACTGTGCCGTCCCCAAGTTGTTAAGTTGACCTAGGACTACATGGCCTACCGGCTATATCCACCCTTAGCATGCTTCTTTAAATCAGATCTATATAAGGTTTTTGCTTTTTTTTTACATTCTAACGTTTTGGTTCTTAACCTAGGCTTTTGAATACTGTTTGAATAAAAGTAAAGAATGAAAGATTTATGGAAGTAGATTTCCAGGTGGCATTGCTTATGATTTCTCTTGTCTTCTCGTCTACCATTTTAGTATTTGGTTTGGGTGTATAAAGGGCTGCCAACTAATGAGAATGAAGGGGCAAGTATTTTCTTAAATAAAGATTCAAAAAAGGTGTTGAACAAAATTTAGGGTGGGTGTAATTAGGGTGGAGAACGGTCATTAAAATTACCTTGTTCAAAATAGTCGAAAAGTCAAATAACTATTCTTACAGGGATGATAAAACCCTCCATGTTTTTTTTTCCAAAATAGACTATAATATTAAAAATATACAAAATCCTTTTCTAATTCACATATCAAATTCTTCTTCTTTTCTTTCTTTTATCCAGGATTAATTGGTCTATGCTAAAATATCTAGGATGTAACTCCTTTCCTGGTTTCTTCTTCTTTTTCGTTTTCTTGATGATATAGTCCAGGAAGGGAAAGGTTTGACCGGAAACAAATTGCAAGATAAATGATTCTTTGACTATCCGACTCAGAAAAATGTGCCGATTCCAAATATGCAAAGTATGCTCATCTAGCTGTTTCACAAATATGTTTTTTTTTAAGGTTGAGGTTGATTTTGAGGGGGCGAATTTCGTGTTTCCATATATAGGCGTACAACAACAAAATTGATGCCTAGATCTGTGTAATAGATCAAGGTGATTATGAAAACCACCTTTATTTGAACGGAAAACTACAAATTAGGTTTTTTGAGGCTGAGGTTGATTTTGAGGAGGTGGAATTCGTTTTTACATATAAAGGCGTAAAAGCAAAACCTTTGTCTAGAATAAGGTACTAGATCACGGTGATTACGAAAATCACCTTTATTTGAACGTAAAATTACAAATTAGTTTTTTTGAGGTTGAGGTTGATTTTGAGGATGTGAAATTCGTTTTTACATATAAAGGCGCAAAACAATAAAATCTATGTCTAGAATCGGAACGTTTTATTTGAACGTAAAATTAAAACTTAGGTTTTTTGAGGTTGATGTTGATTTTAAGGAGGTGAAATTCGTGCTTCCATGTAAAGACGCTCAACAACAAAATTGATGTCTACAATAGGGTATTAGATTACGGTGATTATGAAAATCATCTTTATTTGAACGGAAAACTACAAATTAGGTTTTTTGAGGCTGCGGTTGATTTTGAGGAGGTGGAATTTGTTTTTATATATAAAGGCGTAAAAAACAAAATCTATGTCTAGAATAAGGTACTAGATCACGGTAATTATGAAAAGCACCTTCATTTGATTGTAAAATTAAAACTTTCATTTAAATATTTCATCAGTATTAAACCACACTTAATCTTGAAGTAACTGCTCTTAAAATATAGAATGACAACTATCATCCAATTCGATGTTTTAACTAACAATTAAAATTGTCGACTTTTTCAGTTATATAATATACGAAGGTGATAAAAAATCGAAATATTAACATTCATAGATCTTCGTTATCTTCCATATCATCAACCCTGAGAAACTCAGTTGTAACACAGTTAGCACAACTTGCTCCCTTGCAAGGTCCACAGGCCCAGGTGCATTTCATGCCATTTCTTTTGCAAGTCCATCGCATATTTGAGCAGTCGGTTTTGCAGTTACAATGAAAAACTGCAAGGAGAGAGTTGGGGGCAGCTGGGCGTTCACCAAAAATAGGGCAATATAGTTCATTCTGAATAACCCAACCGAATTGACTAGGGTCGAGATTACATCCCGGGGTTTTCCATAATCTAACTTGCAAATTAACTCGAAATGAGTGGATGTCACAAGTTGAGTTTTTTTCCTAAGGAATTCGCTGAAGCAGTACCCCACCATCGAGAACTATATGCTTGTCACTGAAATCTTTGATGAAGTCTTCACTTTTTGGCTGCAGCTTTGCATCTAGACGCCACATCGCATCGGTGAGGGAAGGCTTAACGACCAATGGCGGAGGTCTGTTTCTTCAAAAAGTGACGGAGGCGGTGAACACAATTCATACTTAAAGCATGACTCTAAATTACCGTCGCCATTTCCGGCAATTGTCACCAGCCGCTGAAACATCAGCGGTAACTGACCGTCCATTAATAATTGGTGCAGCTTTATTAGCAAGCGTTAAGGCCACCGAATTTTTCTTGAATATGTACGTGTTGACGTTTTCCCCCGTAATGGTATCCATGATTTCTTGTCCGACAGATCTTAGTTTCCTTCTCCAGTTCCGCATCAACATTTTTTTGGCTTTAAGTAATACTCACAGAAAATGGCATAAGCTCTGGCTCTTAGAGTAATGACGTTCTGTCTGCCATTTATCGCTGCAAATACAACTCTTTCACTATATCTCTTTCGCATCTTCATGTTCATGTATTTTTTACCATATCCAGAATACTCTGAATCACCCATGAGTTCGTTCATCATGCTAACAATATCATTTAGTGTTAGTTGTGCATCATCATTAGCCTTGAAAACTTGACAGCTTTCTCGAACGCCTGGTTCTGATGCAAGTCCTATAGTCGACCAGAATTTCGTTTTTCGGACTGTGAAGGAATTCCGCTATACTTTTTGGGGATATTACGTCCGGTTAGACTACTATATTTTTTGGAAATGTTACGTTCCGTTAGAAAGTTTGAGTGGCGGGACTTGTGGTAAACTACATCAGCAGCATGCAGATCCGCAGTGGCAGTAAGAATTCTAGTTATCAATGCTCCTGACCAGGCATCCCTTCTCTTTCCACAAACCACTCTTAGTGTAGTTTCAAAGTCTTTCGTTCTAACCTTTAAACTATCTTCCTTCTTCTTCATTATGTCAAAGATAACTGGTGCAGAACAAAAGACACAATCGAATTTGAAGTTTTCAGATAAACTGGAAGATACTCGCCTCTGACTTTGTTTCACATGCGATAACGATGACAAGTGATGCTTAATAGATTTCCTGTTTGTGAAGCTAGACCTGCATGACTTACGGACAGGATCCCCAATAACTGCTGTGACATCTTCACCTTTCCTTTATCGACTAGCTTCATTCACCGAGTCTGCACCTTTCTCTCCCAAAACGACCTTTCCTGGCTCTTCCACTATTTCTTTTTTGCAACTGATACAATTCATATCGACAATTTAAAGTTTAAGAGTAGTTTGCTAAATATTTGTCGTTCAACCTAAAAAAAATATAGCTAAATCTAATCTGGTTTAATTTTTCTAAGATTAACGTGCTAGACTAATAAAATATTCAATGTATTTAAAAGGTCATAAGGAAAATTTTTTGGAATTCTCATTTTCTTTAAATTTATCATGCCAGGTTAAGAAACTGATGGAATATTTAAATGAAAATTTTAAATTCAAATAAAGGTGATTTTCATAATCACCATGATGTAGTACTCCATTCTAGACATCAATTAGTTTATTGTACACCTGTATAGTGAAACATGAACTTTCCCTCCTCAAAATCAACCTCAACCTCAAAAAACATTTTTTTTTTGTTTTACGTTAAAATAAATGTAATTTTCATAATCACCATGATCTACTACCCTGTTTTAGACATCAACTCTGTTATTATACGCCTTTATACGGGGAGACAATTTTTGCCTCCTCAAAATCAGCCCCGATCTCAAAAACCCGAATTTTTAGTTTTACGTTTAAATAAAGATGATTTTTATAATCCCGTGATCTAATATCCTAATCAAGAAATCAGTTTTGTTGTTGTAAGCCTTAACATGGAAGCACGAATATCACCTCCTTTAAATCAACCTCAACCTCGAAAAACCTAAGTTTTAACTTTACGTTCAAATAAAAGTAATTTTCATAATCACTATGATCTATTACCCTATTCTAGACATCAATTTTGTTGTTGTACGCCTATATATAGAAACACGAGATTCACCCCCTTCATACAATGTATAGAATCAAACTGGGTGTTTTTTTTCGTACTCCTGAAAATAAAATATGAAATCAATCTCGTTTCTTTATGTTTTTTTACTCTAATACACCCTGCTCATTTACAATCTAATTCATCACTATTTCACTATAATTTACTTTACTTTAATACCTATCTATCTTACCTTTTACTCGGCCTTCCATAGCTTTCTACCTTTCTAATTCCTCATATAAATAATTTTTCCTCTCCTAATTCATTTTATTTACCTTTTTCTTAAAAACAATTTTCTTTTACAATTTCTCCATCCATACGATTCCCCGTCCATTAATTTAGGATACAACAATTTCAAATTCACATTCTAGCTATCCACGGTGGCAAGAGGCTGCTCCCATTCATTAGGCCTATAACATATAACATTAAAATACAAACTTACAATATATATAAATACATTTTTGAACTTTAAAATTTTTGTTTCTAGTTTTTTCTCGCTTAGCTTACAAATAGTCCATTACTACTAATCATATTCATCTTTACTTTCGACTCTTCCGCGGGCACCAAATTATGCATCAAGAAAAACCTGTATTCTTTAACTTTTGACAGCGACAGGCAACTTTCTAGTAGTATGAAACTTCTGTCCACCTCTTCTTCACTATAATTACTATTTTCAAGGATCTTTAGTGGTGGAAGCTGTTTGTTTTATTCATAATATTCCTTAAGTCTTTCTTTGTCAATTTTCCACTTACCTCAAGCGACATTCCTAATTTTTCTATTTCATAAATTTCTTCGTATGCTTGATTATATTTTGGTGGATATTTGTTTTTCTTTTCTTTCCCATGTTTCATACCAAGCACTTGTTGGTGATTCTTTTTTCCTTATCATTTGTTCCAGTATTGTCCTAGTGAAAAGTTCTTTCATCTTATATTCCACATGTATGACCTGAAGGGCTCCATGATTTCTACATATGACATACGTATTGTTTTCAATTTAGGTGAAAATTTTTCATTCCATATGCACTGCTAAATTGCACTCACAATTTGCTTTACATGTGTCTTTCTGGGTTGCGAAACAAAGGACAGATATCATAAAAATGGGCAATCATAAGTATTCACATACTTGGCCTTCACGTGAACAGTCAGACCTCTTCCATATCCTTGTCTAAGGGCATTTTTTAATTTCTATATCGTATTTATCCAGTTTTAACTTAGCGTTCGGTTCCAACTTCTTTGAGAAAATATACCCAATGTTTTAACTTCTTCCTTTCTCGGGATTCCCTCACACACATCTTCTACTTCGACTCCGAATGATAGCCTTTCATACTTATTTCTATTGAGCTGTAGCTTGAAGATGTCAAAGTATTTATCTATGCATTGAACGGCCACTTTGAAATCTTCTTCAGTTTACGTGTACGTTGCCAGATCATCCACGAAACTCTTCACCTTCATCGCCAGATCTTCTATTATAATACCATAGTACTTTTCAATTAGCTGGTACCCACGCCATATATTGTATAGGGAAAATGCTAATAGAAACTAATCAAACGGGTTTCTGTCAATAGAGAATTGGATCGCAAACCGTGGTTTGCATTGCGTTTACAATATTTGAACTATTGATTTTGGGGGTTTAGGGGGAAAAAAGGTACCTAGGTTAGGTTGCTTATTTAATATATGCTATGCTTTGCCCCTACCCCCTAATGTATAGCCCATATATGTAGCCCAATATATAGCCCAAATATGTTTCTAAACTATTATATTTTCATCATGTTTTGTTTTATGTCATTAGCATTAACCAAACTTGACTTCGCACGTGGGATCTAGCTACCCACCCAATACCATACCATGTATTTCCTTTTCTAGATATTTTATAAACGGGTCAAAACGCAGTTCAAACAGTATAATACTCAGCGGAAATCCTTGGCGCACTCCAGTTTCTGCTTCAAGTTCTCCGGTAACATCTCTATTCACACAAATTACTTTTCTTATTTTGGGATCCGCATGGCGCATAAACATTGATATATGTTCTTCCATTTATCACGCAACTGATAATTCTTCCTTCTTCGTCAATTCGGACATTTTCTGGTTCAAACTGAGATTTAAATACCACTGCTACACTACCGCCGCCAGTGCCAATACAAGTGTTTGTTAAGTATTTCTGTTTGGTTCTACGCTTTTTAAATTATCAGTATCAGTTTCTTACACAAAAACTAATTCTATACTTTCTGTGATCAGAAAGTCTCTTAAACAAGCTGTTGTCTCTTTCTTTGCTTCAATCAATTTACATTTAATCTTATAAGTTTTTTAAATCCGATTCTATTCTCGCTTCATTTTCCTCTTTCTCACCGGTTCTCGCTTTTTTGTTATCTTTTTCTGAGCCCCTAGATGATGTTGACGCATTCATTTCTACTTTTACCATGTTCACCAATGTATTATCCATGTACTCGTTCACCGTCAGCACCGGTTTAATGTTATTCAGTATAGTTTCCATAATTCCGGTGCGTTTCAACGTTCCAGATTCTTTCTCTGTTTAATTGTTTTCTTAAACTGTCTGTGTTTATTTCTTTTAATCCCCCTTGTTGTGATTCTTCGTGTAGGTTGGCTACGAGGCCGAATATCAGTAGGGTAAGAGGTACCACATTGCGGCCTTTACGTTCCCTGGCAGCTTTCCAAGGCAGATACCAAACAGGTTTTTTCTGATAGATATTTTTTGAATAGTTTATTCAACTTAACACTACTGACATTTAAGGATCACTTTGCCATGAGATTTACGCAATTAATTAAACCTGTATTATAAAACCAGCGCGTCTTGTTTCGAGTTTTAACGGACAAGTTTTTGAAAAGCAAACAGTTTTTTTTTCTTGTTTAGCATTTGCAAAAAAGGGGTAATTAGTGAGTGGAAAATTTTTTAAGGCATTGACAATCGGAGATGTTTGATTAACCTTTGCAAAAAAAAGAGGTAATGGGATTTGTGAATTGGAGGAGATGCCATGGTTATGCACTGTATAATACACAAGTGATGTTTTGGAGCGTATTGTCAATTTAACGAGAAAATGACTGAAAAGTGTTTTGAGGGAGATGGGTTGCACGGAGGGTTGAGTTGCATGAGAGTTCAGTTAAAGGGGGTACAGTTACACGGGGGTTTCGGTTATACAGGGGTTCAGTTACAAGAGGGTTCAGTTACACGGGGGTTGAGTTAAATGGGGATTGAGTTCCACGAGAGTACGAGAAAATGACTGAAAAGTGTTTTGAGGGAGATGGGTTGCATGGAGGGTTGAGTTGCATGAGAGTTCAGTTAAAGGAGGTACAGTTACACGGGGGTTTCGGTTATACAGGGGTTCAGTTGCACGGGAGTTGAGTTAAATGGGGATTGAGTTCCACGAGAGTAGTGCTTTGTCGTGGCTTAGCTTGTCACAGTTTTAAAAGAGCTTTACGGGATTTGAGAGACTCAGTTGCCTAATTCCGTGTGGTTTTTCTTTCCTTGGTAGTCATTTAAAACGAAATTTTTGTGTTAAATAAGTAGTTTTTGTATCTTTTAAAAGAGCTTTTATGGGTTTGAGAGACTCGGTTGCATGAGTCCGTGGGGTTTTTCTTCCCTTGTGTGTAGTTAAAAACAAAATTTTTGTGTTATATAAGTAGTTTTTGTATCTTTTAAAAGAGCTTTACAGGGTTTGAGAGACTCAGTTTCCTAATTCCGTGTGGTTTTACTTTACTTGATGGTCATTAAAAATGAAATTTTTGTGATAAATCAGTAGTTCTTGTATCTTTTAAAAGAGCTTTAAGGAGTTTGAGAGACTCAGTTGTCTGATTCCGTGTGGTTTTTCTTCACTTAGTGGTCATTAAAAACGAAATTTTTGTGTTAAATAAGTAGTTTTTTTATCTTTTAAAAGAGCTTTAAGGGGTTTGAGAGACTCAGTTGCCTGATTCCATGTGGTAGTTATACAGGGGTTCAGTTACAAGGGGGTTCAGTTGCACGGGGGTTGAGTTAAATGGGGATTGAGTTCCACGAGAGTACGAGAAAATGACTGAAAAGTGTTTTGAGGGAGATGGGTTGCATGGAGGGTTGAGTTGCATGAGAGTTCAGTTAAAGGGGTACAGTTACACGGGGGTTTCGGTTATACAGGGGTTCAGTTACAAGGGGGTTCAGTTACACGGGGGTTGAGTTAAATGGGGATTGAGTTCCACGAGAGTAGTGCTTTGTCGTGGTTTAGCTTGTCACAGTTTTAAAAGAGCTTTACGGGGATTGAGAGACTCAGTTGCCTAATTCCGTGTGATTTTTCTTTACTTGATGGTCATTAAAAACAAAATTTTTGTGTTAAATAAGTAGTTTTTGTATCTTTTAAAATAGCTTTAAGGGGTTTGAGAGACTCAGTTGCCGGATTCCGTGTGGTTTTTCTTTACATGATGGTCATTAAAAACGAAATTTTTTGTGTTAACTAAGTAGTTTTTGTATCTTTTAAAAGAGATTTACAGGGTTTGAGAGACTCAGTTGCCTAATTCTGTGTGGTTTTCCTTTACTTAGTGGTCATTAAAAACGAAATTTTTGTGTTAAATCAGTAGTTTTTGTATCTTTTAAAAGAGCTTTAAGGGGTTTGAGAGACTCAGTTGCCTGATTCCGTGTGGTTTTTCTTTACTTGCTGGTCATTAAAAACGAAATTTTTGTGTTAAATAAGTAGTTTTTGTATCTTTTAAAAGAGCTTTAAGGGGTTTGAGAGACTCAGTTGCCTGATTCCATGTGGTGGTTATACAGGGGTTCAGTTACAAGGGGGTTCAGTTGCACGGGGGTTGAGTTAAATGGGGATGGAGTTCCACGAGAGTACGAGAAAATGACTGAAAAGTGTTTTGAGGGAGATGGGTTGCATGGAGGGTTGAGGTGCATGAGAGTTCAGTTAACGGGGGTCCAGTTGCACGGGGGTTTCGGTTAGACCGGGGTTCAGATACGAGGGGGAGACAGGTGCCTGGGGGTTGAGTTAAATGGGGATTGAGTTACACGAGAGTAGTGCTTTGTCGTAGTTTAGCTTGTCACAGTTTTAAAAGAGCTTTACGGGGATTGAGAGAGTCAGTTGCATGATTCCGTGTGATTTTTATTTACTTGATGGTCATTAAAAACGAAATTTTTGTGTTAAATAAGTAGTTTTTGTATCTTTTAAAAGAGCTTTAAGGGGATTGAGAGACTCAGTCGCCAGATTCCATGTGGTTTTTCTTTACTTGGAGGTCATTAAAAACAAAATTTTTTGTGTTAAATAAGTTGTTTTTTGTATCTTTTAAAAGAGCTATACAGGGTTTGAGAGACTCAGTTGCCTAATTCCGTGTGGTTTCCCTTTACTTGGGGGTCATTAAAAAAGAAATTTTTGTGATAAATCAGTAGTTTTTCTATCTTTTAAAAGAGCTTTAAGGGGTTTGAGAGACTCAGTTGCCTAATTCCTTGTGATTTTTCTTTACTTGGTGGTCATTAAAAATGAAATTTTTGTGTTAAATTAGTAGTTTTTGTATCTTTTAAAAGATCTTTACGATGATTTAGAGACTCACTGGCCGAACTCAGAGTGGTTTTCCTTTTCAGTGAGGAGAATAAAAAATAAAAAATCGTTTTTATACATTAGTTTTTTTATATTTTTAAATAGATTTAAAGGGTTTGAGAGACTCATTTGCCGGATTCCGATTGGTTTTTCTTTAAATGGTGGTCATTAAAAATGATATATTTGTTTTAATTTAGTTTTTTTTTGATCTTGTAAAAGAGCTGTACGGGGATTGAGAAACACATTTGTCTTATTCTATGTAGTTTTTTCTTTACTGGATTTTCATTAGTTGTATATTTTATAAGAGCTTTAGTGGGATTGAGTCAATCGTTCGACTCCTTCCGGGTTTTTTTCCTTTAATTTATGATCATTAAAAACAAAATTTTCGTGTTAAATAAGTAGTTTTTGTATCTTTTAAAAGAGCTTTACGGGGATTGAGAGACTCAGTTGCCGGATTCCGGGTGGTTTTTCTTTACTTGGTGGTCATTAAAAACGAAATTTTTGTGTTAAATAAGTATTTTTTGTATATTTTAAAAGAGCTTTACTGGGATTGAGAGACTCTGTTGCCTAATTCCTTGTGTTTTTTCTTTAATTGTTGTTCATTAAAAACGAATTTTTTGTGTTAAATAATTATTTTTTGTATCTTTTAAAAGAGCTTTACGGGGATTGAGAGACTCAGTTGCCGGATTCCGTGTGATTTTTCTTCTTTTCAGTAAAGACACTCGATATCCTAAAAGTATTTAATTCAAGTTTTTTAAAACTTCGAAATTTTTCAAATTTATTAATTTTTTTCTTTTTGCACATAGCTTAAAATGTCAAAATATGCGTACAGCTCTAACAATTACGCTCTTTGATTGGTCAGAGACACGATTTGACTTTCCCTCTGCTATTTTATGACCGGTTATTGACACTACCTAATCTATTGCATGTATTAAATCAGTTTTTTTTACGCAGTGGAACGATAAACACATAAGTCATATCTTTAAAAAAAGTGAAGATGGAGCATTTTAAGAAAGTGTGTTTACATAACAAGGTTATTGTAGCATTGAATGCTGACAAAGAGAAGTATTTAAACTTTGAAACAAGTACAGGTGGTAGCACTATTGGAAATGTATGCATGCATTGTCATGACAGTAGGGAATTAAATTTCTTTGGAATACCGAAAAAATTCAACTCTTATGTTGGTGGTTATGCGAGATTGAGATCTCCAGAGATGATTGCTCTCAAAGAGATTACCAACATAAAAATAATCATTGATGATAGAGGACAACTCCTTGCTACTGCTGCAGGTAACACATTACCTACTGATGCATCCAATCGTCACCTTTCGGGTATTAGCATTCAACGGAAGATCAATAAAAGAAAGGCCTACTCTTCTACCAATATCGTAGACCATATCTTGTCTACGTGCCGAAACTGTTACCTGTGTAAAAATAATGTGATAATAGACAGTGAAATTGCCAGAAAAATAAAAAGGGCATTGTCAGAAAATATCACGATGGAATATAAAGATGAATCGATGAAAAACAAAGCACCAGCAAACGTTACTGCCATTGCTCAAACAGTCATTGAACCAAATAATACCAAAGACGAAAAGCGTATTGAACCTGTTGATGAGACACCAGTAAAAATTGTGTATGACTCAAAATGGAATAATGATTATTCTACTGATTACGAACTAAGAGAAGACAATAGCTATAATACCAAGAGAGAACATGGTGAACTATTTTATGGAACAGATTCAAAATGTCCAAAGTTAATCATTGATATTAATATTGTATCATAATATATTTTTTGTATTAATATTCTACATAGCATTATTTCATTAAAAATATATTATGCATTACATTGTTTTGTGTTCATTATTTTTAGAGTAAGCTAGCATATCAAACGTTGAGAATGTCTAATAAAACGTCGGAGATGTAAGAAAAGGAATTTTCATACATCTATTGTCAGACACATGGGAACAAATTCTTTCTTGAATTCGCCTCCTGGATAAATAAAAAAAGACATTTCATTCAAGAAATTATGACGAAACTCTAAGTAAGCAACAAACTCTTTCTTGAAGTTACCTCGTGGATACACAATGCAGAAATTTCATTTAAGAAATTATCAAAAATTGTAAGTAAGTAGTAAATTCTTTCAAAAATATGTTAATACGTTTAAGCAATAAATATCTTTAAGCTTAACCCGTCTTTATTCTTTAGAATAGTTTTATTTATTCCATTAAATTATGAAGAAATTGTAAGTAAGTAACAATAGCTTTCTTGAATTCGCTTCCTGGACACAATACAGATATTTAATTCAAGAAATCATAATAAAATCGCAAATAAGTAATAAAGTCTTTATTGTTTTCACCTATTGGATACACAATACTGAAATTTCATTCAAGAAATTATGAAGGAATTGTAAATAGGTAACACACTCATGTTACCTCATGGATACACAATGCAGAAATTTCATTTAAGAAATTATCAAAAATTTTAAGTAAGAAGCAAATTCTTTCTTGAGTTTACCTCCTGGGTTAATAAAAAAGACAATTCATTAAAGAAATTAGGAAAAAATTGTAAGTAAGTAGCAAATTCTTTCTTGAATTCACCTGCTGGATAAACAAAAAAGACATTTCGTTCGAGAAATTATGACAAAATTCCAAGTAAGTAACAAACTCTTTATTGTTTTAACGACTTAGATACACGATATAGAAATTTAATTCAAGAAATTATGAAAAAATTCTCAGTTAGTAACAATTTCTTTCTTGAAGTCAACTCTTGGATACACAATACGGAAATTTCATTCAATAAATTGTGAAAATATTTGTAAGTAAGTAACAAACTCTTTTTGTTTTCACCTCTTGGATATACAGTACAGATACTTCATTCAAAAAATTAGGAAAAAACCGAAAGTAAGTAACTTTTTTTTTTCTCTTTATCAAAAACAATTTTTACTTAACTACACGATGTAGAAATTTAATTCAAGAAATTAGGAAAAAATACTCAGTAAGCAACAATTTCTTTCTTGAAGTCACCTCATGGATATTCAATATGGAAATTTCATTCAAGAATTTCATGACTTTGATACACGATGTAGAAATTTGATTCAAGAAATTATGAAAAAATTCTCAGTAAGTAACAATTTCTTTCTTGAAGTCATCTCTTGGATACACAATACAGAAATTTCATTCAAGAAATTATGAAAATATTTGTAAGTAAGTAACAAACTCTTTATTGATTTCACCTCTTGGATATACAGTACACATATTTCATTCAAGAAGTTTTGAAAAAATCGCAAGTAAGTAACTTTTTTTTGTCTTTATCACAAACAATTTTCACTTAGCTAAAGGATGTAGAAATTTAATTCAAGAAATTATTGAAAAATTCTCAGTAAGTAACAATTTCTTTCTTGAAGTCAACTCTTGGATACGCAATACGGAAATGTCATTCAAGAAATTATGAAAAAATTGTAACTAAGTAGCAAATTCTTTCTTGAATTTACCTGTTGGACAAACAAAAAAGACATTTCGTTCAAGAAATTATGACAAAATTCTAAGAAAGTAACAAACTCTTTATTGTTTTCACGAGTTAGATATACGACGTAGAAATTAAATTCAAGAAATTATGAAAAAATTCTCAGTCTAAGTAGTAAATTCTTTGTTGAATTCACCTGTTGGATAAACAAAAAAACATTTCGTTCAAGAAATTATGACAAAATTCTAAGTAAGTAAGTAAGAAACTTTATTGTTTTCACGAGTTAGATATACGACGTAGAAATTAAATTCAAGAAATTATGAAAAAATTCTCAGTCTAAGTAGCAAATTCTTTCTTGAAGTCACCTGTTGGATCAACAAAAAAACAAAAAAGACATTTCGTTCAAGAAATTATGACAAAATTCGAAGTAAGTAACAAACTTTATTGTTTTCACGAGTTAGATATACGATGTAGAAATTAAATTCATTAAATTATGAAAAAATTCTCAGTAAGTAACGATTTCTTTCTTGAAGTCAACTCTTGGATACACAAAACGGAAATTTCATTCAAGAAATTATGAAAACATTTTTATGTAATTAAAAAACACTTTATTAATTTCACCTCTTAGATAAACAGTACAGATACTTCATTCAATAAACTATGAAAAAATCGGAAGTAAGTAGCTTTTTTTTCTCTTTATCACAAACAATTTTCTCTTAGCTACGCTATTTAGAAATTTAATTCAAGAAATTATGAAAAAATTCTCAGTAAGTAACAACTTATTTCTTGAAGTCAACTCTTGGACACACACAATACAGAAATTTCATTCAAGAAATTATAAAAAAAATATTTGTAAGTAAGTAACAAGCCCTTTATTGATTTCACCTCTTGAATATACAGTACAGATACTTCATTCAAGAAACGTGATTAAACACGTTTTGAAACTACATGCTATTTGTATACCTTTCCTTGGCACCTGTCCAAACGAGCGGGGATTCCTCACTGGTTCCTACACAGTGCAAAAAAAAGTGAGCAGTACGAAAACTCCACGTTTTCAATCAGCCTGTTTTTTTAGGGACCAATAAGGAGAGATATGCAAAGTCGCCATAGCTTTATTTGATTTTTTAAGGTTCATTTAGACGACGTTACGTGCGCGCACGTAACCTCGTCTAAATGAACCTTAAAAAATGAAATAAAGCTATGTCGACTTTGCATATCTCTCCTGATTGGTCCTAAAAACTAAATGCTATTTGTATGCCTTTCCTTGGCACCTTTCCAAACGAGCGGGGATTCCCCACTGGTTCCTACACATTGCAAAAAAAAGTGAGCAGTACGAAAACTCCACGTTTTCAATCAGCCTGTTTTTTTAGGGACCAATAAGGAGAGATATGCAAAGTCGACATAGCTTTATTTCATTTTTTAAGGTTCATTTAGACGAGGTTACGTGCGCGCACGTAACCTCGTCTAAATTAACCTTAAAAAATGAAATAAAGCTATGTCGACTTTGCATATCTCTCCTGATTGGTCCCTAAAAAACTAGTCTGGTTGAAAACGTGGAGTTTTCGTACTGCTCACTTTTTTGCAATGTGTAGGAACCAGTGGGGAATCCCCGCTCGTTTGGAAAGGTGCCAAGGAAAGGCATACAAATAGCATTTAGTTTCAAAACGTGTTTAATCACCTTTCTTGAATGAAGTATCTGTACTGTATATTCAAGAGGTGAAATCAATAAAGAGCTTGTTACTTACTTACAAATATTTTTTATAATTTCTTGAATGAAATTTCCGTATTCTGTGTATCCAAGAGTTGACTTCAAGAAAGAAATTGTTACTTACTGAGAATTTTTTCATAATTTCTTGAATTAAATTTCTACATGGCGTAGCTAAGTGAAAATTGTTTGTGATAAAGAGAAAAAAAGCTACTTACTTGCGATTTTTTCATAATTTCTTGAATGAAGTATCTGCACTGTATATCTAAGAGGTGAAATTAATAAAGAGTTTGTTACTTACTTACAAATATTTTCATAATTTCTTGAATTAAATTTCCGTTTTGTGTATCCAAAAGTTGACTTCAAGAAAGAAATGGTTACTTAATGAGAATTTTTTCATAATTTCATGAATTTAATTTCTACATCGTATATCTAACTCGTGAAAACAATAAAGTTTGTTAATTACTTCGAATTTTGTCATAATTTCTTGAACGAAATGTCTTTTTTGTTTTTTTGTTTATCCAACAGGTGAATTCAAGAAAGTATTTGCTACTTAGACTGATAATTTTTTCATAATTTCTTGAATTTAATTTCTACGTCGTATATCTAACTCGTGAAAACAATAAAGTTTGTTACTTACTTAGAATTTTGTTATAATTTCTTTAATGAAATGTTTTTTTGTTTATCCAACAGGTGAATTCAAGAAAGAATTTGCTACATATAGTTAGAATTTTTCCATAATTTCTTGAATTTAATTTCTTCGTCTTATATCTAACCTGAGAAAACAATGAATAGTTTCTTACTTTCTTAGAATTTTGTCATAATTTCTTGAACGAAATGTCTTTTTTGTTTGTCCAACAGGTAAATTCAAGAAAGAATTTGCTACTTAGTTACAATTTTTTCATAATTTTTTGAATGAAATTTCCGTATTGCATATCCAAGAATTGACTTCAAGAAAGAAATTGTTACTTACTGAGAATTTTTCAATAATTTCTTGAATTAAATTTCTACATCATTTAGCTAAGTGAAAATTGTTTTTGATAAAGACAAAAAAAAGTTACTTACTTGCGATTTTTTCATAATTTCTTGAATGAAGTATCTGTACTGTATATCCAAGAGGTGAAATCAATAAAGAGTTTGTCACTTACTTAAGAATATTTTCATCATTTATTGAATTAACTTTCCTCATTGTGTATCAAAGAGATGAGTTCAAGAAAGACAATTCTACTCACGGAGACTATTTTAATTGTTTCTTGAATCAAGTTTCTGAATCGTGTATCTAAGTCATAAAATTCTTGACTGAAATTTCAATATTGAGTATCCATGAGCTGACTTCAAGAAAGAAATTGTTACTTGCTGAGACTTTTTTCCTAATTTGTGGAATTAAATTTCTACATCGTGTAGCTAAGTGAAAATTGTTTTTGATAAAGAGAAAAAAAAGTTACTTACTTGCGGTTTTTTCATAATTTCTTGAATTAAGTATCTGTACTGTATATCCAAGAGGTGAAAACAAAAAGACTTTTTTAATTAATTACAAATATTTTAATAATTTCTTTAATGAAATTTCCTTATTGTTTATACAATAATTGACTTAAAGAAAGAAATTGTTTTTTTTCATAATTTCTTAAATTAAATTTCCGTATTGTGTCTCCAAGAGTTGATTTCAATAAAGAAATTGTTACTTACTGAGAATTTTTTCATAATTTCTTTAATTAAATTTCTACATCGTGTATCTAAGTCATGAAAACAATAAAGAGTTTGTCACTTACATGGAAGTTTGTCATAATTTCTTGAACGAAATGTATTTTTTGTTTATCCAGCAGGTTAATTCAAGAAAGAATTTGCTACTTACTTAAATTTTTTCCTAATTTCTTTAATGAACGGTCTTTTTTATTTACCCAGGAGGCGAATTCAAGAAAGAATTTGCTACTTACTTAAAATCTTTGATAATTTCTTAAATGAAATTTCTGCATTGTGTATCCATGAGGTAACATGAGTGTGTTACCTATTTACAATTCCATCATAATTTCTTGAATGAAATTTCAGTATTTTGTGTCCAATAGGTGAAAACAATAAAGACTTTATTACTTACTTGCGATTTTATTATGATTTCTTGAATTAAATATATGTATTGTGTCCAGGAAGCGAATTCAAGAAAGCTATTGTTACTTACTTACAATTTCTTCATAATTTAATGAAGTGCATAAAACTATTCTAAAGAATAAACACGGGTTAAGCTTAAAGATATTTATTGCTTAAACGTATTAACATATTTTTGAAAGAATTTGCTACTTACTTACAATTTTTGATAATTTCTTAAATGAAATTTCTGCATTGCGTATCCAAGAGGTAACTTCAAGAAGGAGTTTGTTGCTTACTTAGAATTTCGTCATAATTTCTTGAATGAAATGTCTTTTTTTATTTATCCAAGAGGTGAATTCGAGAAAGAATTTATTCCCATGTGTCTGACAATAGATGTATGAAAATTCCTTTTCTTACATCTCCGACGTTTTATTTGACATTCTAAACGTTTGATATGCTAGCTTACTCTAATAATAGTGAACACATAACAATGTAATTCATAATATGTTATTAATGAAATAATGCTATGTAGAATATTAATACAAAAAATATATTATGATACATTATTAATATCAATGATTAACTTTGGACATTTTGAATCTGTTCCATAAAATAGTTCACCATGTTCTCTCTTGATATTGTAGCTATTGTCTTCTCTTAGTTCGTAATCAGTAGAATAATCATTATTCCATTTTGAGTCATACACAATTTTTACTGGTGTCTCATCAACAGGTTCAATATGCTTTTCGTCTTTGGTATTATTTGGTTCAATGACTGTTTGATCAATGGCAGTAACGTTTGCTGGTGCTTTGTTTTTTATCGATTCATCTTTATATTCCATCGTGATATTTTCTGACAATGCCCTTTTTATTTTTCTGACAATTTCACTGTCTATTATCACATTATTTTTACACTGGTAACAGTTTCGGCACGTAGACAGGATATGGTTTACGATATTAGTGGAAGAGTGGGCCTCTCTTTTATTGATCTACTGTTGAATGGTAATACCCGAAAGCTGACGATTGGATATATCAGTAGGTAATGTTTTAACTTAAACAGTAGCAAGGAGTTGTCCTCTATCATCAATGATTATTTTTATGTTGGCATTCTCTTTGAGTGCAATCATCTCTGTAGATCTCAATCTCGCATAACCACCAAGATAAGAGTTGAATTTTTTCGGTATTCCAAAGAAATCTAATTCCTTACTGTCATGACAATTCATGCATACATTTCCAATAGAGCTACCACCTATACTTGTTTCAAAGTTTAAATACTTCACTTTGTCGTCATTAAATGCTATAATAACCTTGTTATGTAAAAATAATTTATTAAAATGTTCAATCTTCACTTTTTTTTTTTATATATATTAATTTTTTTTTTATAGTTCCACTGCGTAAAAAAATACTGTTTTAATAAATGCACGAGAGTATGTCGTGTCAATAACCGGTCATAGAATACCAGTGGGAAAGTCACATCGTGTCTCTGACCAATCACAGAGCGCAATTGTTAGAACTGTAAGCATATTTTGACATTTTAAGTTATGTACAAAAAGAAAAAAATTAATAAAATTGAAAAATTTTGAAGTTTTAATAAAGTTTGAATTAGCTGCTTTTAGTCTATCGAGTTTCTTTACAGAAAATAAGAAAAAATCACACGGAATTAGGGAAACGAGTCTCTCAAACCCATTAAAGCTCTTTTAAAATATAAAACATCTAAGTATTTTAAAAAAAAATTTTGATGTTTTATAGAACTAAGTCAAGAAAACCAATCCAGAATTCGGCAACTGAGTCTCTCACTCCCCGTAAAGCTCATTTAAAAGATACAAAATATAATTCTATGTCAAAAAAATTTCGATTTTAACGATACAAACGTCATTGAAAAAAATCCGACAGTAGGCAAATGAGTCTCTCAATTCCTGTACTACTCCTTTAAAATATAAAACAAATTACAAAAAAGTGCAGAAAAAACTACACAGGATCAGGCAACTGAGTGTCTCAATCCCCTTACAGATCTATTAAAAGATACAAAAACTACTTATTTAACACAAAAATTTCATTTTTAATGACCACCAAGTTAAGAAAAACCACACGAAATCAGGCAATTGAGTCTCTCAAACCCCGTAAAGCTCTTTTAAAAGATACAAAAACTACTTATTTAACACAAAAATTTCATTTTTAATGACCACCAAGTAAAGAAAAACCACACGGAATCAGGCAACTGGGTCTCTCAAACCCCTTAAAGCTCTTTTAAAAGATACAAAAACTTCTTATTTAACACAAAAACTTCGTTTTTAATTACCACTAAGTAAAGAAAAACCACACGGAATCCGGCAACTGAGTGTCTCAAACCCCGTAAAGCTCTTTTAAAAGATACAAAAACTACTGATTTAACACAAAAATTTCGTTTTTAATGATCACCAAGTATAGAAAAACCACAAGGAATTAGGCAATTGAGTCTCTCAAACCCTGTAAAGATCTTTTAATAGATACAAAACTACTTATTTAACACAAAAATTTCGCTTTTAATTACCACCAAGTGAAGAAAAACCACAAGGAATCAGGCAACTGAGTATCTCAAACCCTTTAAAGCTCTTTTAAAAGATACAAAAACTACTTATTTAACACAAAAATTCCTTTTTAATGACCATCAAGTAAAGAAAAATCACACAGAATTAGGCAACTGAGTCTCTCAATCCCCGTAAAGCTCTTTTAAAACTGTGACAAGCTAAACCACGACAAAGCACTACTCTCGTGGAACTCAATCCCCATTTAACTCAGCCACCGTGCAACTGAATCCCCCTTGTAACTGAACCCCTGTATAACCGAAACCCCCGTGCAACTGTATCCCCTTTAACTGAACTCTCATACAACTCAACCCTCCATGCAACCCATCTCCCTCAAAACACTTTTCAGTCATTTTCTAGTACTCTCGTGGAACTCAATCCCCATTTAACTCAACCCCCTTGCAACTGAACCCCCTTGTAACTGAACCCCTGTAGAACCACCACATGGAATCAGGCAACTGAGTCTCTCAAACCCCTTAAAGCTCTTTTAAAAGATACAAAAACTACTGATTTAACAAAAAAATTTCGTTTTTAATGACCACCAATTAAAGAAAAACCACACAGAATCAGGCAACTGAGTCTCTCAAACCCCTTAAAGCTCTTTTAAAAGATACAAAACAACTGATTTTAACCAAAAATTTCGTTTTTAATGACCACCAAGTAAAGGAAAACCACACGGAATTAGGCAACTGAGTCTCTCAAACTCAGTAAAGCTCTTTTAAAATATATAAAAACTACTTATTTAACAAAAAAATTTCGTTTTTAATGACCTCCAAGTGAAGAAAAACCACACGGAATCAGGCGACTGAGTCTCTCAACCCCCTTAAAGCTCTTTTAAAAGATACAAAAACTACTTATTTAACACACAAATTTCGTTTTTAATGACCATCAAGTAAAGAAAAATCACACGGAATTATGCAACTGACTCTCTCAATCCCCGTAAAGCTCTTTTAAAACAGTGACAAGCTAAACCACGACAAAGCACTACTCTCGTGGAACTCAATCCCCATTTAACTCAATCCCCGTGCAACTGATCCCTCTTGTAACTGAACCCCTGTATAACCGAAACCCCCGTGTAACTGTACCCCCTTTAACTGAACTCTCATGCAACTCAAACCTCCATGCAACCCATCTCCCTCAAAACACTTTTCAGTCATTTTCTCGTTAAATTGACAATACGCTCCAAAACATCACTTGTGTATTATACAGTACATAATCATGGCATCTCCTCCAATTCACAAATCCCATTACCCCTTTTTTTTGCAAAGGTTAATCAAACATCTCCGATTGAAAATGCATTAAAAAATTTTCCACTCACTAATTACCCCTTTTTTGCAAATGCTAAACAAGAAAAAAAAACTGTTTGCTTTTCAAAAACTTGTCCGTTAAAACTCGAAACAAGACGCGCTGGTTTTATAATACAGGTTTAATTAATTGCGTAAATCTCTTGGCAAAGTGATCCTTAAATGTCAGTAGTGTTAAGTTGAATAAACTATTCAAAAAATATCTATCAGAAAAAACCTGTTTGGTATCTGCCTTGGAAAGCTGCCAGGGAACGTAAAGGCCGCAATATGGTACCTCTTACCCTACTAATATCTGTGTTCTCTTCTTCTTTTTCACTATCTTTGTCGGTATCCACTGTGTCAGCTGTCTTCTTTTTATGTTATTTCCTTATCTCTTTCTTTGTAGCCTCCTTGTTTTCTGTCTTAGTTTTCTGTTTCTTTTCTAGTTCTTCTCTGATTTTCTGCAATTCTTGCTCTACTCTTTGTTCAATTCTTCTTCCATCTTTGCTTAAGTATTTATCCATGTTTGAATCTTTTCAGTGTACTTTGTTTGTCAAGCATTAGGGGGCAAGAGTGGAGAGGGATGGCTCCCATTCATTAGGCCTAAAACATATAACATTATAATACATATTTGCAATACATATATAATTTTGAACTTTAAATATACTTTCACAAAATTGTAATTTCTATTCGGTTTTGATTTCATTTATTATTTAGTATTAGTTTTCGGTCATTTTTTAGTTTGAATTATTATAGGAATTCATTTCTGCTGATCTTTTGTTTAATATGGCTCTTTCTTTTCTTTAAAAAACCTCTTCTTTGGAAATCCCTATGTAATTAATTTAAAGAAAGCACATATAGTGCATTAACTAAAAAGCTTTTTAAAGCTTTTTAGTACCCAGAAATGCACCAAAAGTGAATTTTTTCCGACTGACAGTTAACTTTCAGTGTGATTAAACTGAACCTAGGAGACTTTGACGAAGACAACCAACTTAGGCAGAAAATTGATTAGTGCTTTTTAAAATTTTCCAAAAATTGTACCGATTTTTGGTGTGAAAAACCCATTTTTATCACTCGTCCACTTGAAAAATTTTGAACACGCAGACAGAGACAGGGCCAAAGGATCTACCATTAACAGGTATAAAAAAAAACATTCACAGAAAAAATAAATAAATCTAGTTTTAAGGGTTCATGATGCCCGATTTTCTTTTTTTTTGTGACAACAAAACAGAGTTTTTTTTATGAATAATATTGACAGGTACTTATTTCATGACTTTAAGAATAAACAATTACAACAAGATAGAACACTTAAAGATTCTAGCCTATGTTATAACCCATAATATTGCCTCATGTTTGTGGAATACTGAAACACTGTCTACTCGGATTAAGTCACACGAGAGTTCACTTAAATGGGGTTGAGTTGCATTTGGGTTGAGTCGCACGAGGGTTCAGTTACATGAGGTTTCAGTTGCAAGGGGGGATCCGTTACACGGGGATTCAGTTACACTTAGGTTCTTTTAAGTGAGGTTGATTTGCATGGGGGGTTCGGTTGTACAATATTTTAGTTAAATGGGGTTTGAGTTGCACTGGGGTTGAGTTGCACGAGGGTTCAGTTACACGAGGTTTGAGTTGCACGGGGGTTCCGTTACGCAGGGATTCATTTACACTTGGGCTTAGGTAAGTGAGGTTGATTTGCATGGAGGGTTCGGTTGTACGAGATTTCAGTTAAATGGAATTAATTTGCACGAGGCTCCAGTTGCACTTCATTGGCACGGAGGTTCATTTATCTGGGGGCTCAGTTGCACGAGGGTTCAGTTATACATGGATGCAGATGCACGAGGGTTCAGTTAAAGTTGTTCTGTTGCTTGGGGTGCACACCATCAAAAGGTGGTTTTATGTGTGACGCGGTAACGCGATAAATAATAATTATAAAAACGTTCTGCGAAATTAACCCTCTGAGATCGTATTTTAGTGAATTTGTATAAGCGTTAAAATGGCTTTGGAGACATTCATTAATAATTAGGTTTGTAAATTGTCGTCAAATATGAAAACTTATTAAGTACATTTACTAATTTATGTCTAGCCTTTGATCATTCTCATGGCTCAAGAGTGGCCTCCTTAGATACATTTAGGGTATTAAGATAGAATTAACTTAGAATGATAAGCGTACACCAAAGTAAAAGCTCTGAATTTTCATTTGAGTCAATTTGTATTATCGATTATTCATCTTTGAATACATTAACTAATAAAATAGTTTGGATAATTTTCACTAAATATGAGAGCTTGATATATAAATTTGTTAATTTATGTCTAATCTTTAATCAGTGTCATTTCTTAGGAAAAGCCTATTTGGAAACACGTAGCATAATATATAGAATTAATATTAATTAAAGTTAACTCCTTAGCAACGGACTTGTATAGAAAGGGAGAGGATGCCTGAATTTTTTAACATTGTAGGACAAATAACTCTGCTGTTTGTGTTTTGACAAGTTCATACACACTAAGGCCCGAGACACAAATTTGGTGTTTTTTACCAAGCGTTTTTTTTTTCTATTATTACTCTAGCGCTGGTTTATAAATATTCTACAGCCGCAACATCAGTCGATCAGAATAGATGTGATAGATCTTAAAAGATCACAAAAAGATCATAATAATCTAATAGATATATTTTATAGATTATAAATAAATCATAAATAGATCGTAAGCCATTTTTGTTTTCATTGAAAATAATTTAATTATTAAATGTACAGGCATAGGGGGGGGGAGTTAAACTAGAAACTCTTCCATACCAAGAAAAGAAATTCATTTATGACTTTCAATACATTTTTTTATGATATACCCTCTGCAAACACAATCTCTCATTAGCAGTCGTTAGCAACTGCTAATGAATAAAAAAAAATAAAAAAACACTGAGTGTAACCGCTTCCATCTAGTTCCACAAACCACCATCTTGGTGTCGGTGTCTAAACAAGCGACCGTTGTATTTCCATTTGTTTATTGCAGTGACAATGGACGAATGCATGGCTGCCGATGGCGTTTGTTTTTTTGTTTTTTGTTGTTTTTTTACCGCCCAATGTGTCCGTAGCAATACTATCCTTACACCTTTAAGAAACCCTCGGTAAAATTACGCCAAGGGTGTCTAGGGTCTAAGAAGCAATGTTTTAAGGAGTTTTTTAAAAACAGTGTGTAATTTTTTTTTTATTGCTGGGTGGTTCCACCAGGACGATCGCTCCTTACCTTATCTTAGTTCCTCCTGGGCCAGATGTGGCACATAGGCCACCTACGAAGCCTCATCAGACGTCCCGGAGGACGTCCTCCCACTGTGGTTGCAGCGACAGCTCAACGCTCCGCAGGTCTCGGTCGTACTGTCGTAGGAGGGTGTATTTCAATCGCCCTCGTTTTTGCCCATCCTCGTGTTGCCACTCATAGGCAGCATTTGGAAGACGGTCTCCTGACAATCTGAGGACATGATCAAGATAGGTCCATCTTCTCTGCTTCAAAAGATCAGTGACTGGGGGTTGACCTGTTCGTCTGCGGACCACTACGTTCGTGACCCTGTCCTGCCACAAAATGTTAAGGATTCTTCTGAGGCAGACATTTTCAAATGCTAGGATAGTTTTTCCAGCTGGAAATTCAGCTTCCAGCATTCACTTGCATAAAGGAGAATGTACATGACATTGCTATGCAATAAACGGATCTTTAGACACAAAGAGTATTTTTTGCTTCGCCATACTGGTTTCACTTTGTTGAATGCCGATGTTGCTTGTCCAATTCTCCTTTTTACCACGTTGACTATTCCGCCATCATATTCGATCGAACTTTCAATATATTTAAACTCAAGGACTTGATTGACAGTTTTTCCGTTGCATTTAAGGATCAAAAGTGAGTTGGATGTGGCCATGCTCTACGATTTACCAACGTTTACTCATAGTCCCACTTTCTCAGCCTTGTCCGCTATGGTGTTAAGTAGTAGCTGCAAACGTTGCTTCACCTCTTCTAGAAGTACTACGTCGTCTGCGAAGTCTAAGTCTGTGAGCTGCTGACCACTGAATTTTACACCAAAGCCTGATGTTTGCCGTTGCCATTTGTCCTAATAGGACAAAAAGGAACGGGGATAACACACATCCTAGTTTCAACCCAGAGAGAACCTTGAAGAATCGTGTCTCCCCAAGTTTCGTTCTAACACAACATTCACTCTCTTCATAGAGGGTCATTATTATATGGACTACTTTATTAGGTACTCCATAAAATTTCAAAATATTCCATAAAACATCATGAGACACCTTAATTAAGGTGTCTCCATCCTGGAGACACGACACCTTAATTTGCAGCCTCTTCGGCAAGAGCCGCTTTCTCTTCAATCTGGTTTCGCTTGTCTCTTCTTGCACTCTTTTCGACAGCTTTATCCTCTTCTTTATAGCGTAGCTGCAGACAGTCTTTATCTTCAGGCATTGACGCATTTAGGATATCTCTCTTCGTTTCCTTTCGCCGTTTAATGAATTTCCATATTTTGCCCAATATCCATTCCTCCTTCTTTCTTTTCTTATATCCAAGACTTGCCTTGGCGGCATCATGGTAGGTATTCCTGATTTTGAACTAGGTATCTTCGACACCATGATTGTCCGTTTCATCTGTTAGGTTCAAGTCCTCAAATCTGTTTTTCAGAGAAATACATAAATCCTTTAGTAAATCTCGGTTTTTCAGTTTTTTTGTGTCAAAATGCTTATGATTACTGGTCAATTTCTTCTTTTGAGCTTTAAACTTAATTTGTATTTCAGCAATCATCAATATATGATCAGAATTTACGTCAGCTCCCCAGAAACCACGTACGTCAAGTAATCTGCTTCTCCAACGTCTTGAAATTAGAAAGTGGTCAATTTGGTTTTTTTTCCGACCATCTGGGGAAACCCAGGAGTATTTGTGGATTGACTTATGCTCAAACAATATGCCACCTATGATCAAATCATTGCTCAGCGCGTAGTCAACAAGAAGTGCTTCGTTTCCGTTGATAACTCCTATACCATGTGGCCCATGGCTTCTGGGCAATATTGATGGTCTGCTCCAACTTTGGCATTGAGGTCATCCACAACGCAGAGATTATCATGTCTGGGTATATCTTTGGTGACCGCTTGTAACATTTCATAGAACTTATCTTTCTCATCTTCGTCGGCTATATTTGTGGGAACATAGCAGGCAATGATGGTCAGTTTGGTGTGGTGTGAGATATATCGGGCCAACAATAAACGTTCATTTATAGGTTTTCAGCTCACCATTGCCTTCGAAGAGCCAGGTGACATCAAAACTCTTATTACAGCACGGTGTATTGCAGGATCTCCATTAAAATCCAAAGTATATCCGTTGTTATGTTTCTCTAGTCCGCTTCCTTTCCATCTAACTTCACTTAGGACAGTTTATCCAGACAATATTATTTCATTTCTTTGAGAACTTGTTGGACTCTTGAAGTCTGGTTCATTGTTCTTACATTCCAAAATACTATTTTGGTTGTTCCTTTCGCAGTCAGAAATCGAGTCCAGGGGCATGCAGGGGTAATCATCAGGGAGGTTGAAGCATCTGAAGCTATTGTTGACGTACCAGTTGCAATTGGTTTTCCCCAGGGGTGGCCCCACTGGGTCCAGGTGGGGTCGCAAACCCTCAGCCCAACCCTCCTTCTTTTTCCAGGCTTGGGACTGGCTACTATGCACATATTCATATACATATTAGGTATATGTATACATAATTTGCGAATGTACACATTCATAAAAATCCCTTTAATATTCTTAAGAGCTAGACCTACTTAAATGTTCTCTAGTCTTCTTCACCTGGGCCTGTGCCTGGAGTAAGTTTTTTTCAGAATAATAAACAGATAGATAGATAAGTGTAGAGACAGTCAAAAACAGAGCATGAAAATTAAGTATACTCGGTGACAAATGTTCCTACCTATGTAAATTAAATGGGGGCTTGTAGAATTCAAATTACCTGAAAGTAGTAGGTTTATGCCATTTAATAGTTTTAAAAACTAAAACTACATACGTACAAACAGATAATGTTGCTGATTGTCATTACTACCAGAGCAAACGGAAATTTCGTTGGTTTTACAAGGAGTGAAGTCCTAAATCTATTTTGACTGCTCCACTGAACACTGTTAGGCACCGAACACGAAACGCTGAACGCTGTTCATGCAACCTTCTATATGACTATTAGCTCCCAACAGAAGGATCCTGTGATTAATTTCTGTTTTGAATACTACTACTACTACTTACTACTAACAACTCACTCAATAACCAAGCTACCTGGGGCCAACACAGCTTCACATGCTCCTCCTTCATCCCAATGACAGTAAGAGGTTTTTCAGCTCATAAAAGCACACCAAGACAAACATAGCTCGGAAGAATAATCCAACAGTCAGAATCGAGTGTAAATGCTGTGTCTTTCACTAGGCTTTTGTTTCTCCAAGGGATGCAACTCCTCAAGGTCACCCTGTAGAGCTGTTTGCAGTCACGGTTCTGGTTCTGCAGACCCATGAGAGGTTCATCCTGACGTCACTATGAGGCCGAGCAAGCAGGATTTTCCTTTTGGGAATAGGGACCGTGGAAGCAGCTTATGACGGAGCAGAGATCACAAGCCATCTTACAGCATCGGAAGACCTCCAACCCTTTATACCCCGCCTATTCTTTTTAATCCTATTAATCACTCGTCCCGAAGAAAAGTCGAAATGCCGGTCTTACCTTTTGTTAACAGGACGTTTCCAGCTACTGTTCTCAAAGTACCAAGGACGCCACCTTAAAAAATTTTTACCTCTGGACCTATCTTATGGCTTCATACCATTTCGTACCAGAAAATCGCGATTTTCAATACTTTTTCCTTATTCTGTTTCAGATATGTCTTTGAATATAACATGACCCCCAACTAATCTTGGGGAAAGGTCTTCAAGTTACGAAATTTGCCAATACGTATAGTATTTGCTATTGTGAAGTATACATTCATTTTTTGGTTGGGGGAGGAGGGAATTTTCTGTTCGGGGATTTTTCACGGGGAAAATTTTCCTTGGGGAGGGAAGTTTTTAGGGAGGTGAACGTTTCAGGGGAAATTTTACACAGATAGAATTTTCTTGAATTCCATATACGAAATTCTTTTTATTTGTTTTACTTTCTTTATGGCGACTCAATTTTACATGTGGAGATGTCAAGGGTAATTGTTCGGGGTAGATTATCACTGGGATTGAATTATCTAGAGGAAATTCTCACGGAGGGAATTTTTGCTTGGAGGGGAAGACGGGTTTCCCGGCATTACTTAGAAATGATTAGAGACTAAATAAAGTTTTTTAAACTGGAAGTAAGGAACAATATTAAAACTTAAAACGAACAGGAATTATTACGAATATGACGTGGGTTGCCCCCTTTTCAATACTTCACTCTTTAAGCTAAAGTTTGACTTTTTATCCAATTCCCGAACAACTCCTGAAACACAAGGATCGTTTAAATCGAGCAATAAGAAGCTTTTTTAAAGGACTTAAAAACTTTAGCGTGAAGAGGAAGTTACTGAGAAGGAGGCAGCCCCCCTCATATACGTAATAGTTTTTGCTCGGTTTAAGTTTTAATGTTGATCCCTAATTTCGGTTGAAAAAAAACTGTTTTTATTTACTATTAAAAGGTTCAGCTTCAAGTCTAAACTTTGTGAAGGCTTGTTTACCCTAATTTACTTTTGTAAATATTATTGTTTCCTAAGGTTTAAGTAAAGTTTTTTTCTTCTCCCTACTTACCCATGATTTCTTACAGAATTTTGAGATCTTGTTAAGTTTTTGCTCGAAGGAAAAGTATTTACTGTGAAAAATAGCACAATAGTCGAACAGAAAAAAAATTAGTAAAATTAAGTCAAGACATTAATGGCAATGAGCGGTAAGTAAAGAGAGAAACTTACCAATAGAAATCGAAATTCCAAAATTCAAAATTTTGGTAACAACTTACGCATTAAGAATCTGATTCTTATGCTTATTCAAAATACGTAGAATTCAGTCATTTTGAATTTACCCACCAAAAGTTATTAGCATAATACAACTGAATGCTCATGGATTCTGAGGGAGGATCTGATCAGTAAATTGAAAGGAGTATTCGCCTAGTCTCCACCAGCTTCTCTCAGCTCAATAAATCACTATGAAAGTATCGAAGCATAAGCCTCACTTCGAAAACTAGAGTATACGAGGTGATCGTCAAAAGTACTCTCCTATATGGATGCGAAAAATGGGTTGTCAAAGCTCAGAATAGTAGTAAATCTGGCTGCTGGATGTCTTTGATTACGACTGTTTTTCTCGTATTCTACATGTCCAGTGCCATGAACGAGTATCCAGCAAGGAGATCTGCGAGCACTGTAAACAACAGTGCCTGGTCTCGAAAACTGTAAAGAGGTGACGGCTCGTGTGGTTCTGCCACTGTCTACGCCGTGAAAACTACCGATGCATCTTGAGGTCCGCTATTAAAACATGACCGCTTGAAAATTGGAAATGTCGACCTGGAGACCACAAGAAAGATTGGTGGTCATTGATGAAAAACGACGCAAAGCCGCTTGGAGACTTCCACCTTTTCGTTCGGCTCTGGGACAGTGACTAGCTGTACAACGTCGAAGCCGTTGCACATAACCGTGCCTCACTGAAAACTTCTGTTGGAGAAATTATGGATGCCGGGTGAGGTGGAGCAGCGTCTAGTTCCCGTCAAAAGTAAAGTAAGTAAGTAACTGAATGGTTTTAGAAAGAGCGAAACATCCTCAAGAAGGACGTTATTCCTTGTTAAAATCACACCGTCACATCAAATATCTGCAAACTCCTAAGAGTGGAACTTTGAGATACTTCGTAACAATATGTGAAGTAGTGTTTTAAGCCACAACAATATGCAAAGTGACGCCTGAAAACACTGACAACACAGGTGAAAGACACCTGAAAACTTTCTTAAAATAATAGTTGAAAAAAAAATCCAAAAAAGAAGTTTTTGAAAGAAAAGTAAAGCAACATATTTTCAGACCAACGAAAACAAAATATCTGTAATAATTCAAACTCAAAACGACCAGAAATTACTATTAAAGATTAATTGAAATCCAAAACGAGCAGAAATTAAATAAATAACGATAGCGAAAAAATATACAACGGGTACTACTCTGACTGAAAAAATAAATCTTAAAACGAGTAAAACTGAAATTGAATATACAAACCTAACTTAAAACGAACAAAAATCACTACAAACACGAGATTGGCTACTGTACCCTTCCCTGGCTGTGAAGTCTAAGAACCTACAGCGCCATTTGTGTTTCATTGAAAACTATGTCTTGAACTATCCTTGAAAAGAACTAATAAAATCAAACGTAATATATATAATGATATTATTTGCTGAAAGCTCGGCAGTTCAAGATTTTATTTCATTGTAATTTTTATTTTTATTTTCAATGGTGTAATAAGTACAAAAGAAAAGATTTGTAATGAATTCGTTTTCAGTAAAGCCCACATTACGCATTAGGCTTTAGATTTTAAAGTTAGGGAAGGGGGCGGTAAAAAAAAACTCTTGTTTGTAGTGATTTGTGTTCGTTTTAAGTTTGATTTGGATATTCAATTTAAGTTCTACTTCTTTTAAGATTTGTTTACCCATTTATATTAGTGCCTGTTGTATGTTTGTTTGCTATATTTGTTTATTCAATTTTGTTCTTTTAATTCTCATTCTTTATTTTTTAGTAATTTCTGGTCATTTTGAGTTTGAATGATTATAGATAATTTATTTCTGATAATCTTATTTTCATGGTCTTAGTTAACGTGTCTTTAATCTGCTCTGTAAAACTCTTTCGAAATTTTTCAAATTATGCTCCTCTTTACTGCAAACTATCAAAGTTTTCCATGTTTTCAACATCAAAGTTTCATCAGAGTATCAAAACATCAAAGTGATGTTTTTTTTTCTTCAACATTAAATTCTTTTCAACATTAAGTTCAACAAACTCCGCTCAACATTACTTGAAAATGTCACAAACAGATGTGGTATCAGTTGCAAGCGGTCACAATTGAAGTCACGACCAGTCACATTTGCAGCGGCAATAGCAGCAGTCGTAGTAGTGGCCCTGAAAGTTTCAAGTTGAAATCTTTACCTCTTCCTAAAATTAATTAAAAAAAAACTTTCAGAAAAATAAGTTTTTCAAAGAAAAGTAAATGCCATTTTAAACTTAAGCTCAGCAGAAACTAATACCTTTTAAAATTCAAACTCAAAACGACTAGAAATTACTATTAAAGAATAAATGAAACCCAAAAAGGAACAGAAATTAAATAAACAAGCATAGGAAAAAACATACAACAAGTAATAATATAAATGAATAAATAGATCTTAAAGCGAGAAATGCATAGCTTGATTATGAAAATAAATCTTAATATGAACAAAAATATTTTGCTATTGAAGTATATTTGAAACTTCAAACGAACAGAAATTAAATAAACAATCAATGCAAACAAACATACAATTGATATTAATGTAAACGAATAAATAAATCTTAAAACGAGTGAAACTTAAATTGAATATGCAAATCAAGCTTGAAACAAACAAAAGTCACTACAAACAAGAGTTCGGGTATTGCCTCCTTCTCTCATTGTAAAAGTCTAAAACCTATTGCGTCATTGGCGCTTTACTGAAAACCAATTTTATTACAAATACTTTCTTTTGTAATTAATATTAAAAATAAGCATTAAAATTATAGTAAAATATTGAATTGATGAGCTTTCAGCAATTATTGAATTTCAAAAACTGAACTAGAACTTTTAATTTCCAGTAAAATTAGCACTCTTTGAAGTTTATAAGAGCATACCTTCCATAAGAACCATATATACCCCCAGGGTACAACTTACAACGCCTTTCCCGGACCCGGGGGGTTGTCTCGACACCGGAGTTTTTATTATATGATATTCGAACTATTTTTCACAAAATAGCTATCTTGAAATTTTTATTAGATGCATTTGGGAAAAAAGGGCGTGGGGGGGCTGGTTACCCTCCAATATCTCTTAATGCTTAAAAAGTGAAGTAGAACTTTCAATTTCCAATCAAATGAGCCCTATCTGAAGTTTATATGAGCATTCCTTCCATAAGGACCATATATGCCCCCAGGGCATAACTTATAGCCCTTGTGTCATGCTCAAAGATATAATTTCCAGAACTTTAAACTACGTTGAACAAAATGGCTATCTTAAAATTTTTATTGGATGTTTTTGGGGAAATGTTGGGCGTGGAAGGGGTGTTAGTTGCCTTCCAATCAATTTCAACTAATAAAAATGGCACTAGCCATTTAAATTTTAAATCGAATGAGCCCTTCTTGAAGTTTTTACAACAAAACTTCTATATTCATGTATTTTTAATACGTATATTAGAGGGTTCGCCCCCTAGTCAATACCTTGCTCTTTAAGCTAAAGTTCAAACTGTGTTCCAATTCTTTAAAAATGACCCCTTAATCACAAATGCCGTTAATTAGAATAAATAGCTCTTATGAAAGTACTAAATAATCATTGGCTTAAAGAGCGAGGTATTGACTAGGGGATGAACCCAATCATATACGTAATGTTTTCTGTTGTTTTAAGTTTTGATGTTGCTCCTTACTTTCAGTTAAAAAACTTGTTTTTTATTTATATTTATAATTTCTGATCTGATCTTTATTTAAATAATGCTGGGAAATCCAATGCCCCCTTCATAGCAATGTCCCTTCTCCCATGAAAACTTCCTTCATGGTAAGATCCTCCAAAATAACCCCCAACCCGCTTCCCCCCCCCCACTATCAGAAAAATTCCCCTCTGATAACGTCTGTATACTTCCCAATAACCAATACTATATGTTAACATTGGGTAAAGTTCATAACTTTCAGTCCTCCCCCCGGGGACGTCGGGGGATTAAGTTATCCTAAAAGACATAGTTATCTGATTTTCTACCATTCTGAACAAAATAGCTATCTCAAAGTTTTGATCGGGTGACTTTGGGAAATAAATGAGCATGGGGGGGGCCTACTTGCCCTCCATTTTTTTGGTCACTTAAAAAGGGCACTAGAGCTTTTAATTTCCGTTTGAATGAGCCCTCCCACAATATTCTAGGACCACTGGGTCGATACAATCACCCATGGGAAAAACAAACACAAAACAAATGCACGCATCCGTGATCTTTCTTCTGGCAAAAAAATACAAAATTCCACATTTTTGTAGATAGGAGCTTGAAACCTCCGCAATAGGGTTCTCTGATACGCTGAATATGATGGTGTGATTTTCATTAAGGTTCTATAGCTTTTATGGGATCTTCCTCCCTTTTTTCGAAAATCAGCCAAACTTTCTCAGGCGCGTAACTTTTGATAGGTAGGACTAAACTGATGAAACTTATATATTTGAAATCAGCATTAAAATCTGATTCTTTTGATGTATCTATTGGTATCAAAATTCCGTTTTCTACAGTTTTGGTTACCATTGAGCCGGGTCGCTCCTTACTTACAGTTCGTTACCACGAACTGTTTGAAACACATCCAATCAAAATTTTTAGATAGCCATTTTCTTCAACATATTTAAAAATTTTGAAATTAGGTCTTAGAGGATGATAACCCCCCTCAGGGCCCTTGGGGCAAGGGTTGTAAGTTATTTTCTGGGGGCATATAAGGTTTTTATAGATAGTGATGTTGTAGAAACCTAAAAGAGGGCTAATTCTATTGGAAATTAGAAGAGTTTGTGCCCTTTTTAATAGTCGAAAGTTATTGGAGAATGACTAACACCCCTCTCACAGCCACTATTTCTTCAAACACATCCAATCAAAATTTTGAGATAGCCATTTTGTTCGACATAGTTAAAAAGTCTGGATATTATGTTTTTGAGGATGAAACTCCCCCATCAGCCCTCAGGGCAAGGGTTGTAAGGTATGCCCTTGGGGCATATAAGGTTTTTGTATTATAGAAAGCGGTGTCGTAGAAACTTCAAAAAGGAATCATCCGATTGGAAATTGAAATGGATAGTTCCCTTTTTAATCGTCAATTGTAAATATCTTTTGTATTTGCCTCGTTGGTATAGAAACCGTAAGATTATTCGAATGTTTAATGCAACTGATATATTGACGTCATATAACAAGTTGGACTCCAAGTTAAAAGATGAGGCCTGCAAGCGGTTGGGTCCTTTTCATCCTCTTGTGCGATTGTTTTGATTTGTATTTTTTATATTGATATTGTTTTGCATGTGTTTTGTTTTTGTATGTCTTTACTTTTTATTTTCTTTCGTTACTCCACTTTTTTATAATTGTTAGTGGGTCAAAAATAAATTATTATTATTATTATTAATACACCTAAAAACAAAACCCTTCTTTTTCCCGATGATGAATCCTGCATCTAAAAAAGAGAATTTCATAATTTACAATGCTTACTCTGTGGGCTATGGGGGATATTGAATGCCCGGAGACATAGTTACTTGACCTTTTGACTGTTTTGAACAAAATCACTTTCCCCTGATTTTGACCAGTAATGAAGGGAGGTAGAATTTAAAACGGGCAACGGGCTGTTTACCCTCCGATAGCTCTTCAACAACTCCCTCAATATCCCCAGAAATTTTCACCTTAATACCTTCAGTCGGTCCTTAGATACTTACGATACGCCCTTCTGTCAGTCAATACGCAAACAGTGTGTTGTATTGTATTCCACTTTCTGCTGCAAAGCCGTGGGGGGTCATGTCATCTACATAGGCATAGTAATTTGAGCTTTTGACTATTTTGAACTAGATGTCTATTTCAAAATTTTGATCACACATTCTTGGAGGGAGGGCTACTAAAAGGGCATTTGAGGGTGGGGGGTTTTGGCTGCCCTCCAGCCACTTTTCAAAATCTTGAAAATTCAATACCTTGATACTCAATACCTTAAGCCATTCTTAAAATATTGCAGATCCTCCTTTTTTGTAAACTTAATGCTTTTAGTTTCTTTTCATTTAGTATAACATACCTCTTAACATTCTCCAAAGTCTCAACTTAATGCTCTTAGCTTTTTTGAATAAACCCAGAATCAAATATTTTCCCCTTTCCTAATGTTAAATCCTGCATATAAACAATGGGCAAATTGTATAACTTAGAATCCTTGCCTGTGGGCTGCGAGGGCTTGGAATCCCAGGAGTTTTTGACTAGTTTGAGCAAAATGACAATTACAAAATTTTAATCAATTTTTAGCAGACACTAAAAAGAGCAAGGAAGGGGGGGGCTGGTTTCCCTACAACCTCTTTTCAACATCTCCTCAATATACCTCTGTAATTTTCAACTGATTACCCTCAGTCGTTCTTTAATATTGCTGATATTTCTTTTTCACAACCAGCAAGCAAATAGAGTGTTTATACTGCGCTCGGCATCTCTCTCAAGATTTACTTAAAGTTTTACCCTAAGCCTTTTTGGAGACCAAGGATCAAACATGCCCTGTTTTACAATAAAAATCTTTATATGTTAATAATAGGCAAATTGTATAACTTATAGTGCTTGCCTGGAACTGGCGGGAAGCCGTGTCAACCTTGAAGACATTATTTGATCATTGAACTATTCTGAACAAAATCATCATCTCAAAATTTTGATCGGATGCACTTTGGAGGGAAAGGGCTTGGGGAAGGGGCTGCCATTGCCATTCAATCACTTTTGACACTTACAAGTGCACTAAAACTTTCAATTTCTTATTAAAGTTTTTACAACCACCCCTTCCATAAAAACTTATATGTTAACAATAAACAACTTGCATAACTTACAGTCCTTTCCCAGAGGGATGGGGGGGGGGTACAATTCTGGAATTATAGTTATTTAGCCTTCGGACTATTTTGAACAAATGCATATCCCAAAATTTTGCTTTCATTGCATTTGGTGAAAAAAGGCGGGGTTGGGGGAGGGGGTCTGTTTTCCCTTCCATCACTTTGTACTCTTACAAAAAAACTAGAACTTGCAAATTCTAATCAAACAAGCCCCCTCCACAGTTAAAACAATCACCTCTTCCATGAAAATCACAGATGGTAAGTTTTGGCAACTTGCATAACTTACAGCCAGCGCTGTATCCATGATTTTTTTCGGGGGGCGTTTTACAAAATAAAAAAACTCAAAAAACGTATACAAAATTGTTTATACCATTTTTGTTACGATTTTAGGAGTCAGACTCACATTTCGAGGGTAAGGGTCAAACCCCTTACCCTCGTCCCTGGATACAGCCTTGCTTACAGCCCTTACCCTGGGGTATGTGAGGGGTTTTGTCAACCCCGGAAGCATAGATATTTTCCTCTTGATTCTTTTGAAAAAAATGGCCCTATCAAAATTTCAATGGAAAGAAATTGGAGAAAATAGGGTGTGGGGTGCCCTCCGATCACTTTTGACTCTTAAAAAGAAACTAGAACTTTCAATTTCCAATAGAATGAGTACCCTCCGAATCCTAAACGGTCATCCCTTTTATAAAAACCTTATATATTAACAATGAGCAACTTGCACAACTTACAGCCCTTGCCCCAAGGGAGGGCGGAGGGCTGGTTGCCCTCCAATCACTTTTGACTCTTGTAAGAGGAACTAGAAATTTCGATTTTAAATCGAATGAGCCTCTTACATAGTTTATATGACCACCTTCTGCTTCTACAAACAACTCATCGCAGCACTAAACCACTTGATGCCAACAGAGCTACGCAGGGTCCTCCTTCATCCCGATCTATTCAAAGCCTCCCTCTTTACACCTCCCAGAAAGTTCCCATTTCCCATAAATCTTTCATTATGACATCCTCCCACCCCAGCCGCGGACGACCTGCTTTCCGTTTAGCCCTTGACTGTTGGCCGAAAAGGACAATCTTCGGCAATCTGTCATCCTTCCTCAACAGAACGTGCCAAAGCCCAAAGGAAAATCTCAATCATCCTCTCATTATAGCCCTAGAAAGTGGGATTGAACCGTACTTTTCGTACAGCCTACTGTTTGAAATACGGTTAGTCAGCCTGGTACCCAGAACATTTCGTAGGTAATTTCTCTGAAACACATCTAGCAAATCTTCATTCGCTTTCAGAGCGGCCATGCTGAGAGCCATATTTGACCACTGTCATCACTGTAGCTTCTAATATGTTTCCAGACTAATTTCAACTGTGAGAAAATACCGTGAACCTTGGCTATTATACTTTAAACTTCTTCACTGCTCCCACTTTCTTTACTAATAATACTACCGAGGTAAGTGAAGCTGTCTTCCTGATCAATCTTGTCGTTTCCCAACGTCACATTTTCGTCTTCACTAATTCCTATCCTTAGCGAATTGGTCTTCTTAACATCAATTTTTAAACCTATTCTAGTAACCCTGAACTCGCAAAACCTCTAAAACTTCATTCATTTTGCTCACACTTTCATCTAGGATGCTTGAATCATCAGCATAATCTAAGTCTATGAGAGTTTTTCCTCTCCGTTTGACTCTGTGTTCTCCTATTGCCTCTGCTCATTGAATCAAAGTCCATCAAAAGGATCCATATAAAAGGGCATAGAACATAACCCTGCTTAACTCCTGATTTAATAGGAAAGCAGCTGACAACCTCACTTACTACCTTGACCGCAGCAGCGTTATTCTCGTACATAACACTAATCACTTTAATTTATTTGTTTGGCATACCATACAAGGATAAAGTCTTCGATAAAGCTCATCTATCAATAGAATCTATCGCTTGGTCATAATCCATAAAACTGAGAACCAAAGGTGTTTGATTACTCAGGCAATTGCCAATTATTAACCTAAGAGTGAAATTTTGGGTCGAAACATCCTCTACCCTTTCTAAAACTGCACCGTTCTTCTCTTATCATTTTGTCTACAGCATATCTCAGTCTAAAAAGTATCATATTACCAAGGAATTTGTTACCTATAGAGACAAGGTTAATGCCTCGATAATTACCACACTCACTCTTGTTATCTTTCTTATGCAGGGGTTTAGAATAGAATGAATGAATAAATTTCTCTTAAAAAGAAACCCAAAACAAGGATAAAAAAATAAAATAAATAAACAGCAACGCGAAAAATTAAGGCAACAAGTCGATAAATTAAAGTTTTCAAGCATGGTCAATGAAATAGAAAGATTCAATAAAAAAATTAATATATGTCAAGAATCAATTTTCACAGTTAAAATAGTGAACATATATATTATAGCCTTTACTATATAAACTTATACAAAATATATTAGAATATTAAATATATAAATGGTTGGTACATTCAAAAGCACCCACAGGCAAATACCTGAAATAAACTGCATCAAACATTAAATATTTGTTAAGGTTACATTATTAAGATACTGTGTAAAATAAGGGACAAAGGATTTGCAATATCTCTCGTTACTAGAGGCTTGGTAAGTCATTAACTGACTTGTCCAGCATATAATTATTTTTTCACTCAGTACGACTGTCCTCGTATGAGGTTGGGGATTTCCGAGTCTTATAACTTTGTCCCAGATTCTATTCAAAATTTCTAGGCCCTTAGCAATGACTCAACATCAGCTCTGATTTTTTGTAGAACTTTCAGGCCCCATTCCACCTCTCAGCAAAATCAAAAAAAGAACCTACCTTTTGTCCAGTTTCGACCCACTTCTTTCGATTACTCAATAAAAACTGAAAGCGGAAGTGTAACATCCCCTGAGGGTGTTTTTTCTATTGTCCTGAAGCTGACGTTTAGTCCCGTAGAGGGCTGTCTCGGTTGCTCTTTTGCAAGTCCACGAAATCGAAGAGGTTTATAAGCTTGCCTCGTACGAGGACGCTTGGACAGAAAGGGTTAAATCAGTGACTATATAAGATTGAATAAACAAACCGTATACCAATTTGAAATAGGCGAAAACAAATATTTCCCGTTCCCCCCTGTTAGGCAAATTTCACCCCCCCCCTTAACCCCACCCCTCTCGTTGATGGTGGGAAACTCCAAGCACCTTTTCCATCACTTTGCTTCCATTTCTGTCTAATACCGAGTATACACACCGAATATCAAGCTAAAATTGGGAAAAAGAATTTTTTTGCTTTTCTCCCTTTTGGGTGACGTTTACCCCCTGTTCCCCCTTTTAAGGTGGCTGGATCGCTTATGCCCCAGTCTTATTCGAAAGATCACATCAAACTGCCCCTGTGGACCAACTTTCACACTTTTTTCCAAATTTGCACGAACCTTTGACTAAGCGATTAGACTACTAGGATACCATCTATCCTTATTTCCACCGACTTGGGAGTTAAAATCTCCTAACAAAAACACCATATTTCTACATTGGACCCTGTCTATTTGTTCCTATAACTGTAAGTGAAATTCGTCCCAGTCACTAGTATATCCGTCACTCGGCTCTACAGAGGCATATACTACTATAGTTGATACCCTGAACTTTTTAGTCATAAAATGAGCGATAAGTATTCTATTATTAATACCTCCCCAACCTAAAACAAGACGTAGGAGCTCCCTTTTTCATCGTGAGCTCTACTCCCTATCTATATACCCCCACCCTTCCTGTATGAGTAAATAAATTCTGTATCACCTAAATTCATACTTCCTACCTTTGGGATGAGTTTCGGCAAGTACTAAAAATTCCAATTCGAATCATCTGAATTCGTCAGTCAAAATGTCTATACGACAGTTATTTTAACCTCGTAACATTCCAAGTTGTAATTTCCATATTCTTTAAATCATTGAAAATGTTTTGGTCTCAGAAAAAGCACTAGTTAAGGATACCAGTGCAGTTCTGAGCCCATCTTAGTCACAACATGGTTTTCAGTATTTGGCGATGCTCTTCTGTCAGCAAGAGTCGAAATCCTGCACAGGCAATTTCCAGCCTATTACCTCCGACTCATTATATATTCATGTCTACAAATATTAGGCTACTAAGGGGAGGCAACCCAAAGTATATAAATTAGCTAGGAAGAGGTTTTTCAGCCCAAAAAACGCCCACAAAAACTGACTAAGCCCAGAAGAATTAACCATTAACCGGAATCCCGTGTGAATAATGTGTCGTTTATTAAGCTATAATTTCCTCGAGGGGCACCACTCCTCAAGTGGTAACAGGGTTGACCGCAAGGTCCCCAGCCTTCCAGGCACCCCGAAAAGGCTCGAGGCATCCTTTTTCAGAGGCCTTTGTACATAGATCTGGATCTTACGCCTTGCCACAGCTGTTCTCCTATAGGGATTCCTCCCACGATCGTGTTTTGCGCCACCATGGAACTTAACCCATTACTGGGAGAAGCTTTGTAACCCAAAGGACGTGTCCACACACCGTTGGTCCCTGCTGAGTGTACATTTGAGTTTGCCTTCTTCCTCCTCCACCTTTATTTATGACCCCGGGCGAGGATGCCCCAGTTCCTTTTATGGAGCCCAGGGACAAGGTCCCCCTTGGTCCGTGCCTCCTATAGAGGTATCCTACATATCTGTAGGCGTTCCGCTATCGCAATCTGGGGATAGCCTGAGTGGACTGGGGGAGGCCCCTACTGTGCATTCGACTCATAAATCTGTTATGTCAAGCCTAACTTCTAACTAGGGCTTTGGAGTTGGAAATTTAGTAAAATTTTGCTGTGGATTAAAACTTGACTTTACTTGCTTTTAAAGACTTCCGGTGCCAAATCCCCTTGGACTGTTGCCGCATCTGTCACCCATGGGTCAAAGTTACATAGCAACATACGCACGTAATTGTCCCGTATCAGGTTCGCAGATGTATTATGATTATTCTAAGCAATTATTTGTGAAGTCAACCTATAATTAGAGAACGTCTGAGACAAGTCATGTATGTATGAGTCATGGGTCATGGTCAAGGGTGTGTATGGGTCAAAGTTGCGGAGCAACACACGCACATATTTGTCCCGTATCACGTTCGTAGATCCATTATGATTGTTCCAAGCAATTATTTGTGAGGTCAACCTATAATTAGAGAACTTCTGAGACAAGTCATATGTGTACGAAGTAATCGTAAGACGCTGTATCCACATTTTTATTGTCTTTGCCTGTATTAAGACTGTGTATTATTTATTGCGGTTAATGAACATCCGTGAAACGGCTCACTGTATAAACTTAAAGGAAATGGAATAACCGAACTTAACTTTCCTTCAAGTACTCAGTTCTGGGCATGCCATCCTTAAGATGGCTGGGCAAAGCTGGGCGTCTTAGTGTCTGTCTTGTCGTGTCTTTTCGATTTGAAAATGGAGGACACAATACGAGAAAGCCCTATTGAAAAAGATGCATGTACTCGTTGAAACCAGCCATTGAGGCTGGTTTCAGATACTGGAGAGAGAGAAAGTCATGGATAAGGACTGAACCTGCCCATTAGCCCTATCCTGGATCTTCTAAAAATCCAAATTCTTCCTTAAAGTTATGACCCCCTCAGATAATCTTTGTGGCCAGAAATGTCAACGTGCCAGTTTCAAGAAAAAAAAATATATATATTTAGCCAATACGCCGAATCTGTGGCTCCAGGATTTTTAAAAGTAAATAATGGTGGCTGGAATTTAACTGACCTTCTTCTTTTTCGTTTTTGCTTGACACATTCGAAGGTTATAATGACGTTTTCTTACTTGTTGGCCATTTTTTCCTGACATTTTGGCTTAAATGTAAGTATGAACTGCAGAAACTTTGATTTTACTCTAGGCAAGAGTTTATTGTCCCTTTAGCGGTTGTCAGATTTGTTTCAATGTAAGCCCTACAAAAAAAGTAAGTCCACCATAGATCTTCACTAAGTCCAGGAAGGTACCATGTACTAAAAAGAAGTTAAATTCAGGGTTAAAAAGAAACATACACTCCATTTTGTAGTGAAACTTTACTTGATGGAATGGCAAATAGACAAGTTTTTTATGTTAAAAAGGGATTACTGGAGAACCATGTTGAACTTAAGATACATTTGAATAGTAGTAAAAAAATATTGGTGAATAAAAAAGTGATGTCATCCGAACATGACTACAAAATAGGTCATTTTGTTTAAAGAATACCAGATGATAAACTAATTTCACGCTCTGCAAAATGTTTGCAGAAAAAAATTGTGACGGATAAAAAGTGTGTCTAGAAGAAATTGTGAAGGATAAAGATACAAGTAACGCAAGACCATATCGTTACTACAGAAGGACTCGAACTTCAATCCCCCTCACCAGAGGAGAGTCCTGCAGCCGCTGTACTGTAGCAACTGGTAATAATGGATGTATTTTTATGTTTGGTATTATTATGTATTAAGATAAAGAAATGTAAATATTAAAAAGAACATAGGCAGTGTAATGGTGCTCCCCTTGTAAGGGCGAAGTGGACTTTGTGTATTGCGGTAAATATATTGCACACAGAAACAACGCCTGTGGATTTTTCTTGTTTGGCCTGGCAAAAGATAAACCACAGGAAATCAGACTTCAAAGTCAATTAAATGATGGGTAACATAAAAATTACGGAATTTTATATATTTGGATTCAACATAAAAAGCCAATTTTGTTTTGGCTATTTCACTCAGTTGGGTATCTCAAATATTGATCGGATGTATTTGCGGAAAAGAGGGTAGGAAGAGAGCTAGCTGCCCTTCGATCACTTTTGAATCTTAAAAAAGGAAACTAGAACATCGATTTCAAATCGAATGAGCCCCCTCCGTTGTGTCCAACTAAAAAACTTTAGCCACAGGCGGCTCATTTTGAAATGCTTGTTCTTTAGTCTAGATTATTTGAAAAAAAACTACGTTTTCTAAAGAGTTAAAGAGGCTGAGTCACAAGTTCGAACCTTAAAACGTACAGGGATTAGGAGGTGCAGTTGGGGGCTGCCGCCCCCAAACCCCCGCTTCCGTATATGAAAGGGGCTGTGCCCTCCTCAACGCCTCGCTCTTTAAGCTAAAGTATGACTTTCTCACAACTCTTTTTTTAAACAATAAAAACTTTAGCGTAAAGAGCGAGGCGTTGAGGAGGGCACAGCCCCTTTCATATACGGAAGCGGGAGTTTGGGGGCGGCAGCTCCCAACTGCACCTCCTAATCCCTGTACGTTTTAAGGTTCGAACTTGTGACTCAGCCTCTTTAACTCTTTATAAAACGTAGTTTTTTCAAATAATTTCTGCACGTTTTTGTACAGTTTATAACTTATTATTGCTTGACTAACTGTTAGCTGATCTTTTGAGGAGTTAAAGATGGGGGGCTGCCGCCTCCCAAACCCCCCGCTTTTGAAGATTCTTGTGTTAAGGCTTTTAATTCCTGAATACTCAAATCAAATGCACAGTAAGATTTTTATCAGCCGTCCCAGGCCCCATGTTATCAAAGCAGTGCAGACTTACCTGTAACCTGAAGGCCGACTGTGATATTCTTCTGGAGACGCCTGTTGAGCCGAAGGATTTAATAGATTGGATTTAAAAAAGAAACTGAGTTTCTTGTTTAAACTTTAAATTCAATATATAAAAAATTTCTCTGACGGAGAATCGAACTCGGATCTTTCGCCTGACAGTCAGGAATAGCGACAACTTTACCACAGAGACATTACATTTTGTTTATTCTGGGCGATGTGTTTTTGATGCAAGCAAATCCCCACAACACTTCATATTTTGTTTTTAGAAAATTGAGAAGGAGTGATCGGATTGAGCTGAAATTTTAAGGATAAGCTTCCAAGCCCCAGTAAAGCTTATCCTGTAGATTTAAGTCCGATCAGACGATGTTAAAGGGGGCTGTGGTGGGAAAAATTAACAGGGGCTCTTATAGGAAAACGAGGTTTTTCGTAAATGTAAATTCGGGGGATAATTTTTTCAGTATGAAAATATCAAAAGGCCCTAACAGGTCGAATTTCACTTCGAATGAGTACTCATTCACTCGGATTCATTGCCAAATGTGGCCGGTAGGCGTGGCTAATAAAAAAAAGAGAAATGAACATTAAGTGGCTCTATCTTTTTTTTGGACAACATCGAAGGGGTGATTGGATTCAGCTGAAATTTAGAGAATAAGCTCACGGGCCCTAGTAAAGCTTAACCTCCAAATTTTAGCCCACTTTTACCCATGAAGATAAAGTCGGAGGGGGGGGGGGTGAAATTTTGCGCGTTTCTTAGTTGAAGCTTGGGCTACAAAATGCGATCACCGCTGTCGCTCTGCGACCGCTAGGACCGGAAATCGCTTAACATTGTGGTGGGTCGCCTCTTTATAGAGGCACAACTGTGCCTCCTTGATAAAAAGCTTTCTTTCTACGAAAAAAAAGACAAAAAAGCATCCTTCGTTTCAGATGTTTCGATGGCTTTTTGTCTAATAATATATAAAGTGGGGATATGTATTTATGAACAAAAGGTACTCAAGTTTGTTTAATTGGACTGGGGTGCAGCCTTGCTGCTCTCATAGTTTTTTCTTCTTCTGTTTCAATTATAACAGAGATGAAAATTTCAACATTTGTAGTCGAAATGAAGAAAAACGTTCTTTTGAAATACGTAAAATGTCTGGAAATTAATTTTCCAGAAAAAATCGTGTTGTTTTTATTGCTTACAAAAAAACATAAATAAACCAAAGCAGAATTGTAATAGCTCCTGGATTTCGTGGGCATTATTTAATGTTAGAATTTATGTAGAACACAGATTTGTCTATTCAGAATTTTTAAATTAAAACTATGTTTATATTCTAAATTTCCACAAAAGCATTCAGGAAAACTGAAGCTAAAAAAAACGAATTCTAGTTTATTTTTTTGCTTGCTATGAAATTTTCAATTTTACAGAGCTTTCTGGAATTTCATATATATTTAACATTTAGACCTGGGACTAGACCTTATATCTTGGTTCAGGTTCGTACTTGTTTCAACACGTACAGACCCGAACCCACCCATTGGCGGGGAAGGCTATTTTTTCAACAATTTTTTTAGAATCTTGCCATCAGCAATCAAACAGTTCGTGGTAACGAACTGTAAGTAAAGAGCGACCCGGCTCAATGGTAAACAAAACTCTAGAAAACGGTATTTTGATACAAATAGATACATTAAAAGAATCAGACTTTAATGATCATTTCAAATATATAAGTTTCATCAAGTTTAATCCTACCCATCAAAAGTTACGCGCCTGAGAAAATTTGGCTGATTTTCGAAAAAAGGGGGAAAGACCCACTAAAAGTTATAGAACCTTAATGAAAATCACACCATCATATTCCGCGTATCAGAGAACCCTACAGTAGAGGTTTCAAGCTCCTATCTACAAAAACGTGGGAGGGCTCATTAGAATGGAAATTAAAAGTTCTAGTGCGCTTTTTAAGTGACCAAAAAAAGTGGAGGGCAACTAGGCCCCCTCCCACGCTCATTTTTGTCCCAAAGTCACCTGATCAAAATTTTGAGACAGCCATTTTGTTCAGCATGTTCAAAAATATTATAAGTATGTCTTTTAGGATGGCTTAATCCCCCGAAGTTCCCGGAGGGGGGGGGCTGAAAGTTATGAACTTTACCCAATGTTAACATATAGTATTGGTTATTGGGAAGTATATAGACGTTTTCAGTGGAGATTTCTCCTGGTACTGGGGGGGGTGGTTTGGGGATTATTTGGGAGGATCTTTCCATGAAGGAATTTTTCATGGGGGAAGGGACATTGCTATGAAGGGGACGCCGGACTTCCCAGCATTATTTAAAAAAAGATCAGAAATTAAATGTAAAAAAACAAGTTTTTCAACTGCAACAGCAGCAACATCAAAACTTTAAGCGAACAGAAAATATTACATATATGATTAGGTTCACCTCCTAGTCAATATCTCGCTCTTTAAGCCAAAGATTTTTTAGTACTTTCATAAGAGTTATTTATTCTAATTAACGGCCTTTGTGATTAAACGGTCATTTTTAAAGAATTGGAACAAAATTCGAACTTTCGCTTAAACATCAAGGTATTGACTGGGAGGCGAACCCCCTAATATACGTTTTAAAAATATATGAATATAGAAGTTCGTTACGTAAGTTAATTCGTAAGTTACGTATATTTATTACTAATAAAAACGTTCGTAAATAAAATTAAACAAGTTTCGAGAAAGCCATTTAACCAAATAACAGTAAATTAATTTGAAAATTGTGTTTTAATTATTTATGTACGGTGAGCCAAAATCAAAACCTGCATTTATTCAAAAACGTTCAAAAATTAAATAAAAAAAACAAGTTTTTTTTTTAACTGAAAGTAAGTAGCGACATTAAAACTTAAAACGAACAGAAATTATTCCTTATATGAAAGGAGATGTCTCCTCCTCAACGCCGCGCTCTTTACGCTAAAGTTTGACTTTCTCACAACTATATTTTTTTTTTTAAACAATGAAAAACTTTAGCGTAAAGAGCAAGGCGTTGAGGAGGGGACAGCCCCTTTCATATACAGAATAATTTCTGTTCGTTTTAAGTTTTAATGTCGGACTCGGACAGTTTCAACACTTTAAATAGTTTTACGGGGGAATGCTTGTGATTGTTCCTTTCCACTTTTAATGTGTATACACAGCAACATATGTATCTCCGAATAAAAATGGTTCTGGTTCATTTATTCTCGAATAATTTTTAATAAAAACTCCAATACCTGGTAAAGAAACAAATTTATGGAGCACGAGATTGAAAAGAGTATTATTAAATAATCGAATATAATTTTTAAGCACACTTGTCATTTACGACCCCCCAAAAAACAGCAAGAGAACAAAACAGAACCTTCATCAGCCATAAAGCCAAATATAGGCCCTGTGAAAAAAAATAAAAAATTTCAAATACATAAATTTAAATAACAGTTCAAATAAGATATAAGTAATAGTTCAAATAAGAAGCCAAGATTAAACCCCCTACGAACTTCTCATCTGACCGAACTTAGCGCTAGCGTCACCTAAGTTTTGCTTACCTTGACAATATTATTCTTTACTTCAGCTTAGCTAGTGTTAATCACTAGCTACGCTGAAGTATAGAACAATATTGTCAAAGTAAAAAGCCTAGTTAGTACTTTTTAATATAAGCATCGATTTCGGATAGTTAGCTCAGCAATAATCAAACAGATAAGCACTTTCATAAAGGGGCTTTCATTTACCAACGTGCCAAAGGAAAAACCTTCAGAGCTGCTAGTAAGATGGTTATTTTTCTACATACTTTGAACATCTCCAATAAGCCTTTATGCTTAACTCTGTCAAAGGCCTTTGACTTAGTAGCCTTAGACAGTGGCCTTATATCATTTTTGTCATGCGATAGCTCGATTCTACCCACATTTTGTAATATGTCCATAACGGATGCACTACTAGGTGACTATTAGGTCCTGACGATCTTAGGGTATTTATCTTTGGGTATTTATTAACTTAGGGTGACTATTAGGTACTGACGATCTGAGGATATTCATTAACTTTCCGCAAAACTACAAGTTCCAACTAAGGTCAAACAGAAAAACTGATCTGAAGCTAAACCTGAAAGAAAAGTCATGACTACAAACATTTTAAAGAGTATAGTTTGAAAATTAATTTTAAGAAGACTAAGTTACTAAGGCTGGGAAAAGGCGAAGATGAAAAGGGGATGTTGGGTAACAACATACTGATCAGGTGGGCAGCTTTACGTACCTTGGTAGTATTATTAGTAAAGACGTTAGGTGCAGGTGAAGATGTTATAAGCAGAATAGACAAGGCTCAGGGTGTTTTTTCACAGTTTGGAAGAATAATAGTTTGGAAAAATAGGAAGATATGTCTGCAAACCGAGATTAGACTATTAGAAGCTACAGTGACGACAGTGGTCAAATATGGCTCTGAAGCAAGGGCGCTCCGAAAAGCGGACGAAGATTTGCTGGGATGTTTTTCAGAGAAATTGTCTACGGATTGTTCTGGGTACCCGGCCGATCGAAGGAATTTCAAACAGTAGGCTGTATGAAAAATGCGGTTTTATCCCGCTTTCTATGGCTATAATGAGAAAAAGGTTAAGGTGACTATGGCACGTTCTACGGATGAAGGATGACAGATTGCCAAAGATTGTCCTTTTCGGCCAACCGTCTAGGGCTAAACGGAAAGCAGGTCGTCCTTGCCTTGGGTGGGAGGACGTCATAAAGGAAGATTTAAAGGAAATGGGAACTTCCTGGGATGGTGTACAAAAGAGAGGCTTTGAATAGATTGGGATGGAGGAAGCGTGTGCGTAGCTGTGTTGGCCTCAGGCGGCTTGGCACTGTGGTGAGTTGTTAGTAGTAGAAGTAGTGTTAGTAGTCTCCTAGATAACATATTACCGTTGGACTTACCTAGTTTTCCGCAACGCAGCATTAAGGATAGGCCAAAAATATGTTAATTTTAAAAAAAGGTTTTCTGATGAAAATAAATATCAAAGATGAAACTTAAACGAATAAAAATTAATGCTTCGCAGTTTATGTAACATTTATTTGGGTAACTGGTTCAAGTAGACCCATTCGTGGTATTTCACTATATTTCTAGAACTCTGAAAAACTAGCGCGTCACTAAACAACTAAGCTTGTTTATATTTTTTAGAGAGTTAATTTGGTATAGGAAATCTATTTCATAGCCTCTAGAAGACTATTGAGAGACTTTTTCATTAGTCCCCTTAAGAAATTGTCTGCTCATAATCCTCTTTTTTTGTGTCGGTTCTGTGTTTTCACTACAGCAATAGCTATTTAGAATTCTACATATATAGGAAAATATCACTAGCCATTGTAGTTTACAGTTTTTCGGAGTTGAACCTAGGTTACAACAACCACAACGTCATGTCCTAACCACTAGATTGTAATGGCCTGTTTCAAAGTGTAATTTTTTTTGCTGTTCCCAATTGGCCGTTTATTACGTGCTAGGTATTGATTCCACCAAGGTAGTACATGAAGTTCTATCACAACTCGATGTACCTTTTTATACTCTTTTCAAATGTAAATATGCTGATACGTTATAAATGTGTTATAAAAATGTAGGGGTAGGAAAAAACTAATTTATTATTTGGAGGAGGGGGAATTTTGTTGTTTCTTTTCTATTTTTCAGTCAAAATACCAAAAACGGGGTATTTTGAAATGAAAATACGTACTAAAGTCATTTTCAAAATCTAGGAGGGGGCGAAACAAAGAGAGCACATACGAGAAACAGGTATTCTAGTCCTTATTCAATTTAATTACTAGTCTGAAACTTTACCTGCACGAATCAATGGTTTTGATATAATAGACCAATCAAAATGACGAACCTGAACAAATAAGCACTGACTGACAAAGCTGGTTTTCCACTTGTCTCTATTAGGCACTTCCTACTTCGGTTAATCAGTACAAGGCCTAGGTCTCCGTTTTCGCCAAAGAAGACGACGGAACAGGGACATAATCTTCTAACAGGGTTGCAAATCCACCCTCTTTTCCCCCCTATCGTTCAGGGAATAAAATTTGTAAGTTGGCTTCTTCAGTCAGGATTTTGCAATAGCTAAACAGGCGAAGAGACAATATTTTTAATGGTTTGTTTTCAATTTTAGGGTGTATACACAGCAACGTATATATCTCCAGATAGAAGTGTTTCTCTTCCTATCCATTCATGCGTCACCCAGAATCGAGACTTCGTTTATATCTACCAGTTAACTCTTTTGTTTGTTACTCCAGCTTTCATAATGATCGTTTGCTATGCTTATGTGATAAAGGCTCTGTGGATTTCAACGAGAACTATTAATCAGCTGACTAATACAAACAGTCCGTAAGTTTATGTTAAGTTTTTGTTTTGTTTTCTTACAAACCATGCGTTTTGTTGGAATTTTAGTCTTGATTCCTGTAAATGTTTCTGTAACTGGCATGTGTTGATTTAATTAAAACAGAAGAAAATTGTGTTAACAATTGTTTTTTACTCCAAGGGAAATGATCACTCGCGCAAGTTTTTACTCCTTAAAGGTGAACGAATAAAAGAGTTATCCTATCCATTTTAGTCATAATACTGTCCTTCCTTTTAACTGAATCTTCATACCGCTTAGGCCCCCCACCTACCAAAACTCACACAACTCTCCACTGATCCATTTCTTGAGCGACATAATTCCCTTATCTTCTGGAATAGAGTTTTTACCACTATACCTCCGACCGCAGTCTTATATCCATGTTTCAAGCAATACTCCCACACCCTCCACATACGCAACTCTACCAGAACTCTGATTCTACGTAGCTCTAGTTAAAATAATATCATACAACAATGCTTTCTACCCACATTATAATCCTCCCAGTGGGCCGAATAACTTCGCTTTGAGTTGCAGCCGAGGGAGGGTCCTATCTCGCAGATAGGACCCTCCCTTTGCTTCAGCAGCAGCTCAGACCTTTGGTTCTCATCTCTTCTTTACAACACAGACATATCGTCCATCACTATTTCAGTCTTGGTCTTTGACTTGAAGGCTGATAATTAAAATTGTACTTTTTTTAAATTTGATATTTGGACAGTAAAAGCCGACTTTTTTTAAGTATATTACATTATGATTTTAATGTAGTAAACAACTTTACTTCCTAGTTACTAAATTTACAATAAACTGAACCCCTAAATTTAAAATTTAGAATAAATGGAAAAATACGAGACTGCTTACGGCCTTATATGCAAAAGTCACTTTATTTCTCCAATGAAATTTGTTTTGCCAAACGAATAGGTGTTATAGTCCTTTTGTAGCAAGGGTGTACCCAGATTTTTGTTCGGGGGGACGGGAGATACAATAAAAACCTTAAAAACACGTCAAAAATTTGTTTACATGCATTTGTTATGTTTTTCCTAGCCAGACAAAGATTGTGAGGAGGGGTTCAAACGCCGTCCCCCCTCCCCGGGATAAGGCTTTTTATAACAGCGTTTATGTTTAATATGTTTAATAACAGCTTCTAGTTTGGTCTTCTTTTTTTCTGCCTTTCGGTGTTTTTATGTAAGCGTTCGTTGTAATGCACCACGACATTCTAAGGACCGCATACTGAATCGAAATAAATTTCAAAAACAATATAAATCTGGTATATTTAGTGTTAGATAAGAATTAAATTTGTATAGAGATATACAAGCTGGCCACAAGCGCTGCAGATTCACTAAGCACAGCTGAGGTAAGACTATAATAATATATATATATATATATATATATATATATATATATATATATATATATATATATATATATATATATTTATATATATATATATATATATATATATATATATATATATATATATATATATATATATATATATATATATATATATATATATATATATATATATATATATATATATATATATATATATATATATATATATATATATATATATATATATATATATATATATATAATAAAACGAAACTATAGTAAAAAAAAGAGAAAAACGAGGATTATACAAGCCAGTGAAAAATATGGACTCAAATGCAAATATTTCGGTCAACACCTCCGCTTGACCACCCTCAGTGCAAGATAATAACATTTAAATTACTAATAAAAATCGAAGGATACTATAAAAAAAATTTCAAACTTTAAAATAAAGCACAACTAAAATTTGAAGACCCTCTCCATGTAACAGTGAAAGGGTAACTGAATGAAAAAATACAGTACTGAATGGGAATTCAATTTTTTAATTTATACAGAGTATTTTTAAAAACTAAACGCTTTCCAGGGAAAACATCATCACAGATTAGGTTAGGTTGCAAAATGTGATTTTTTTATTTATGTAAAAACGATCACATTTAATTAGTTCATTATAAATGGGGCTTAAATAGGTTTCTCCCGTGTGTCTATTGAGAGCTAACTTTCGGTGAATGTGCTTTTTTTTTATCTCAACTGCCCCTGAAAACTTGGATGAGACATTTAACAGGGGCAATAATGGAGGTGTTATCGAATAAAACGAAATGGTGCGGGTTGTCATACACATGCTGAGCCAAGGCGGAATCAAAAGTCTCAGGCCTTTGGCATAGCTCCATAGCTTTGTCGATTGAGGACCTCACATAGAAACAGCCGCAAGAACATGGAACCCTATAAACACCACTGCCCAAAATAGGGCTAGTTTTATATTTACCGTTGTTAAAATAGTTCTGGATTTTATTAGAATTTCTGAAGGTGACCTTTAAGTTATGTTTTTTAAGAATTCTTTGCAATTTGTCACCTAATTTGGGAAAACAGGGCAAAACAGTAAAAACTTTCTTATCACCCACAAAAGGGATGATATCCGTTGGAGGTTGTGGAGATGATGAATCCTTTTCTGCCTTTTTTGTCTTTTTTCTACGATGGATTCTAGTAACTTGATGGGAGAATCATTGCAAAACAAAATGTCCTTCAGATAATTTAATTCTGGGATTATATGAGCCTTTGAACAAATTCTTATGACACGATAAACTAAAAATATAACTAATCCTCTTTTTACACAAGGAGGGCGGTTGGAACAGAAATGCAAATACCTATCATTATGAGTAGGTTTTCTGTAAATTCAATATTCAAAGCTGAGAGATTTGTTGAAGATTAAGACGTACAAAAAAGGCAGTTTATGATCCAGTTCAAAGGTGAATTGAAGGTTGGAATCGAAACTATTAAAATGAGATAAAAAAGCGTTAAGTTCTATCTCTCCGTGATTCCACACAGAGATAACATCATCGACAAACCAGCCCCAGAACCGGTGTTTCAGAGGAAAAGTATTCAAAGCGGAGGTTTCAATAAATTCCACGTAAAAAGTGGCCAAAAAAGGTGAATGGCTCGTACCCATTGGGAGGCCATTTGTTTGGATGATAAATTGAATGCTGTACCGAAAATATAAGGAATATCTATTGCAAAGGCGAACAAGTCGCATAATGGTTTCAATATATCTAGTATCCAGATAGTATCCAGTGTGGAGGCGTGTATATTTGGCTCAGGAGGTATTGTGGAAAACCCAGATTTACTTCGAGGGGAGGTTGTTAAGAATCTTCTTGACTTCACTCCTTATTCCTCTAATTCAAAAACTCAGGAAACACAAATTCTGTGAAATTTAACAAAAGACCCAGACATCATTATCACCAGGGCTGACAAAGGGAATAAAATTGTTATCGTTGATAAAATCTCATATAACGAAAAAGTTACGGATATTTTGTCTGACACTCACATTTATAAACCTATAGAGTCAGACCCCACCGACAAGTTCACCCGTGAAGTACGAAAAGAGCGGGGAATTTTACAAAAAGAAATACTCGTTACTCCACAAATGTACAAAATGTTTTACCCTAAAGGGTGCTCTGCTCCTAAATTAATTGGTCTACCAAAAATTCACAAAGATGGAGTTCCTCTGCGCCTTTTGTAGCCTTTTATAGTTCGCCAGCTTCCAGACTGGGAAAATGATTATCCACAATTTTTCGTCCTCTTATGTCGACGCAAGCTTCTTACATTAAAAATTCAGGACACCTTGTTGAAAAATTAAAAAACCTTGATATACAAAAAAAACACAATTTTGGCCAGTTTTGATGCCATTTCGATACATACATCATGTGATATAAAAAAATGTGAATTTGCTCTTCAAAAGAAACTAGAAGATAATATTGACCGGATGGATTACAAAACATTAGATATTGAAACCATTATACGACTTGTTCGCCTTTGCAATAGATATTCCTTATATTTTCGGTACAACAATCAATTTTTCACCCAAACAAATGGCCTCCCAATGGCCTTACACCTTTTTTGGCCACTTTTTACATGAAATTTATTGAAACCTCCGCTTTGAATACTTTTCCTCTGAAACACCGGTTCTGAGGCCGGTTTGTCGATGATGTTATCTCTGTGTGAAATCACAGAGAGATAATTAGGGAGGCCCTTTCGACTCCTTACGAACACATGTGGTGCTATCTATACTCGAGTCTAACCCTGACAGGTTATAATCTATTCATGGATTATTGATCGACTCTAACGGGTCAATGCAACCTCTTTCAAGGTCAATTTATTTGTTGTTTCTAAGTGTATTGACTCCGGGACGAAGTTTGCGCATGCGCACTGAATTCTAACGGGGCAATGTATTAATCCACTAGAGGGGAAGTATTTTTCTGAGAAATTGATTACATAATCGGCGGGAATTATTGATTCTAACGGAAACAAGATCACGTGCCTCTTTCTAAGTCAATCAGGAAAGTTAGGTAAGGTTTCCCATTACATCACAATTTTCCCTTGAGATTTGTATATAACGGACATGCGTTGAGGTTAAATTATCATGTAGTGTCAGGCCACCATGGATAGAGGATCAAATATTATTGACAAGGAAACTTTAGCTGCAATGATTAATAATGTGAGTTCTGTTTAGTAAATTTTCTTAGGTTATTTCCAAATAAAATCATTTTACATAGTCCCCCTCTAGTAAATTCAAATTCAGGGTATACACCCCCACACACAAAAAAATCTCCACTATGTGATGTTTATAGTTGATAGAAAGCTTAAAATACACTCTTTTTTACCATGTAAACCCCCCCCCCCGTTAACGATTTTAATTATTTCATTGGAAATAATTCTGTTTTTTGATAAATTCTTGGTTTCTATAATTCGACCTAAAAGTGACAGCCAACTTCTGTCAACCCTTAGCTACTAATATACTGATTCCATTTAAGCCGCTAACCTTAAATATTTCCGCAAAGATTTAAATAGGGGTAATTGTCACATCTTGTCAACGGTCATCCGGTATCTACGAAACCAGGGAATTATGCATTATATTGGTTTCACGATAAAGATTCTTTTTTGATCAAATTGGCGACAGTAAATCCTTTGAATTGCAATCCTTTGACTTGCAAGGGGGGATGGGTGTTAGTTATAATAAATATTTTAATATGGAAAATGTAATAGCTTTCATTTTGAGTACTCAGTCTTTATATGGGGGGGGGAGGGGGTTAAGAAAAAGATACATACCTACCATGAGAAGATTTATTGAAGCGCAGGCCCTTTTAAATTATATAAACCTGTAGATAATAATCCAATTTTAAAAATAGGGTGATTTAGACACTTTGAAAATAAGCAATTTTCTTTTATAGATTGCATTGGTTCCATATTCTCCATCTCCACCCTGCTCGTCAGTTGGAGAAGAAGATGCGCCTGTGGAGTTCATTTGCAACAATTCACCATGGAATAGTAATAGTTAATGAAATACTTGACAATATCGATGATTTTTTAACTAATTATTTTAATGTAGATAGTAGCAAAGTTGAGCAGGGGGACTTGCCTTTGCTAAGTTCAAACACTTTGCAGCTTTTAGACGATTTTACCCGGGAACTAACAGGGAACATTCCCCCCTCAGATTACATGAACACACTTCAAACAAATGAAATAGATTTATACAGCCCTATTGTTGAACAATGTGGGTGAGGGGGTGGTGATAATATACAAGAGGGAGAGGAGGAGGGTGACAATACCAAATTTACGAGACTACCTGACTTTCAGCTCTCAAATTCAATTTTAAATACGATAGTCGTTTACACTGCAACTTTTGGGGATCCTTTTAATTCGCTTATGGGGGGGGGGATTTTTTTTATTTGACCCTATAAAAATTGTCCGTATATATGTAGATAGAATTCGTGCACTGTTAGAAAACCAGATTCAGTTGTGGGGGGGGGGGGTAGGGATTCAATTAAGGTTTCAATTGTTTTAAAGGTGTTTTATTTAAATGAAGGTAAAAGCGAGGTTTATGATCATTATGTACATACCGAGATGCTAGTGGTCTATCCGCATTTAGAAAATTACGAAACAGTTTTTATGGATTGGTAGGCCACATTATTATGCTTCTCGAAAATTGTAACAAGAATGGGAGTGGATCTGTGGTTATTTTTATTGAAAATTTAAGCGTAAATATTTGTAAATTTAAAAAAAGATTTTATTTTAAGAGGTGGGGCAGGAGGGTCGGGGGAGAGGTCTATAGTTTTAAAATATAATCCTGATTTATAGGGTTGCAAGGGCGTTCAACGTATCTGTTTTAAAGCAGGTCAAAAATGTTTCATATATGCTTTCCTCATGTCAGCATTCGAACCTCTAGCACGTGACGCTACAAAGACAAGGAAGGTGGGTTCCAATTTTTCCACTGTATATTTCACTTGTTTAGAGGAAAAATACCCAGTAACGCTAAGATCCATTGATATTTTTGAAAGGGCCAATGCCCATTTAAATATCGGCGTTACTGGGGTTCAGTATGAAACTGAATTTGAGGATGGAGTTCGTTCTAATAAGAAGGGGGTGTTATTCCCAGTAAGGGGCCGATCAATTGAATTGATGAAGCACTAGGTTTGGTTGTTGTACACACCACCTAGTGAACCCAATGCAATTGGCCATTTCAATCAAATTACAGACATCAGTAGACTTTTGGGGGAGGGTAAGAAAATTGGGAGACGTTTCTACTGTCCAACATGCCTGTCTCGATTTCTTAGTGATTTAAAACTACGGAACCATATGAAGCATTGTAGACGGCATGGCTATCAGTCAGTGGAAACGGTTTCAGGTGATAGGGCCATTTTACGTTTTAAAAGCGTCCCAAATACATTCCTACAAATCAATAAAATCTCTTTGGATTGTGAAGCAAAGCTAGTGGAAGTGAACGATTCTCGATTTCCGAATCGAATCAAAGAACATCTAGCCATAGCGGTTTCCTTTGCCCACGCGCAAAGAGACAGTTTTAACACTATGCAGTTGTTAGAAATAGTTGAAACGTTGGATGAGGGTGGGTGCATGGTCAAGGCACTGACCAAATTAATTTGAACCGCTAATGGAACTATTTATTGTTTGTAAAATACCCATTACCCAATGTTATTGTCTGCAGAGGATCGTCTCGCGATTAAAAATAAAAAAAAATATGCTGGGTTTGTAAGGGGGAGTTTGAAGAGAGGGCTAAGGGCAAAGGGATTAGGGGGAAAAGATGGGGGAAGGGGAAAGTCGGAGACCACAATCATTTGTGGCCGGAAATATCATCAGGGGGTAGTAATTTTAGAGGGGTAGCACATCAATCTTGCAATGTGAAAGTAAGCCAGCAATTTTTTATACCAGTTTTCTTTCACAACGCAAATTATGATTTAAAATTTATTTTACCGGCTTGGCAGGTATGTACAGGGAGGGAGGGGGAGTATATAGTCCATGGGTAAACAATTCATTTACCTATAATATTATCCCCAAATCAGCATAGAAGCTAGTGCTTCTCGAGTTGAAATGGTAGGTAGTGAATAACGGGCATACGTGCCTGAATAAAATCAGGTTTTTAGATTCATTTAGTATTTTCCCCAATGCATTGAGTCAATTGATTCAAGTGCAGAAAAGCGACAATTTTCATGGTTTTCCTTTGCTTAAACAACACTTTCCAGACAGTGAAATGTATGACCTGTAAAGGTGTATAGGCATACGACTATTACTGTTCTGGCACTCGCTTAAGCGAGGAAAAACTACCTCCAATTGAAGCTTTCTATAATTCACTCACCAACAGTGAATGCACTGCCGAGGAATACGAATTTCCCAAGAGGGTCTGGGCTAATGGTAATTGTAAAAATGGGTGGTATTATTTAGACTGTACTTGACCAGTGACGTTTTAACTCTGTTAGATATTGTCTGTAAAAACACAGACCAAATCTATTCAGAGTTTGGACTAGATATAGGGTATTAATTTTCCACGCCACATTTGGTGATGGACTTGATTTAAAAATTAGTAGAGAAGAAATAGGGTTGATCACTGATTTTTGTAGAAAGATCGATGAGGGTATGGGTATGTTTTTTATGGAGATCCCGTTTTGACAGCAGATCCAAGCGGGCAAGACACTGGTGTAAAGTCAAATGCAGTTTTCCTTGACATGAACTCATTGTATCCCTCGGCAATGTCTCACTACTCTTTGCCGTATTGAAACTATAAATGGTTTGAGAATCCTTGTGAGATCCCCAACATTCACACCGTTGAGGACAATGGGCCACAAGGATGGTTCTTTGAAATTAACGGACTCATTCCATTGGCGCTTCATGATTCTCTCAGAGATTTTGTTTTCCCCTGTATCAATTGACTAGTGACCAAGGACTCACTGAGCCCATACAATCGTTCATTGGTTGAGGATATGGGGATGGACTGGACCCTCTTCAAGCAGAAGCTGATAGCAGATCTGGACCCTAAACATAATGTTGTTGTTCATCATGTGCTTTTGTGCTGGATGGTGAACAATGGTTTTAAGACCACCAAAATCCATAGGCTCCTGCAGTTCAGTCAAAAACCTTATTTGAAGACGTTTATCGACACCTTTGTCGATAAATACTCTCGGGCAAAAAGTAAAGTAGAAAAGGAAATGTACAAGCTCATTTTAAATTCACCGTTGGGCAAAATGTGTGAAAGCGTAGAGAACAGATCCCGTTGTGACGTCGTGACTGATCTTCACGAATGTGCAAGAATTATTGCAGAACCCAATTTTATGTCGTTCACGAGCATAGAGGCAAGCATGGTTCTTCTACACAGAAAGAAAAGAAATGTGGTACTGAACAAGAAAATAGCAGGAGGTAGTTCAGGAATTGAAATTTCCAAAAAGCTCATGTTGTAGTTTTTTACAATTTGTGCAAGGTACAATGGCCAAGGGAAGGAGGAGGTTCGAGTTTATTATGGGGATACAGATTCTCTGCTGTTAAAAGTAAAAACCGGGGACTTATTGAGAGATTTAGAAAATGGGGGACACATCAGCTCGCGGGTGGATTTCACTAACTGGAATGCATTCCTCTACCCCGAGTTGGTGAAACGTCAGGCTCCCAATCAGCTACTCATGTTAAAATCAGAGACGGGGAGTGATTTGATATCCAATGGGATGTTCCCGGGTTCTAAATTTTATTGCGTAGAAACTCACAACAAAGATGTAAAACAGGAGTGTAAAGGGGTGCCTGCACATTTTGTAAAGAACAATTTCAACATGAGTGTCTATAGAAACTGTGTAGAGAGTAGTCTAGTGCCGAGAGCACAAGTGCTAGCAATTCGCTCTCTATAGCATAAAAATGATACTGTTAGAGTTGAAAAGAATCTAATGTCATGTATATCCGACAAAGTCTTTGTCCTAGAGAATGGTGTAAATCTACTCCCCCACGGCCACTATAGAATTTCAGACAAGGTTGAATGTGTACACTATCGCAACCAACTTGGTCTGGACAAATTAAATTAACCAAACATAAACCTAACCTAACCTGATAAATTAACTTAAATACTCTAACGTAACTTAACCTTTCATGAATTAACTTAAATGTTCAAACCTAACCTAACCTTTCATGAATTAACTTAAATGCTCAAACCTAACCAAATGCTGCAGCAGCGGCGGCGACTATTGTATACAGTTTTTCCACAGTGACCACGGAGAGGGGGGGCCCGCCCATGGCCGGCCTTCGATCCGCGGCTCCGGGGGTGGGGGTTCCCGCCCGCTGCTGGCCTTCGGCCCGCGCCCCCGGGCGGGGGGGGGGGGGCTGGAGGATCCCCCCTCCGCGGCCGGCCTTCAGTCCGCAATCCCCGGGGGTTGGAGGGTATATTTTAAATTTATAGTGTTCAACTGTGCTATTTTAAGTTGTTTTTATGTTAATATATTGTTGTACAAATAGTTTTATTGTACAAAAAAAATGTATGTGTGTACAAATAGTGTTGTTCTTGCTGGACAAAAAGTGTTTTTTATGACAATAAATGTCGTTGTACAAATAGTGTTGTTCTTGATCAACAAAACAGTGTTTTTTGATAATAAATATTGTTGTTGTTGTTAATAAATATTGATGTTCTTGTTAATAAATGTTGTTGTTCTTGTTGAACAGAAAAGTGTTTTTATGTTAATAAATGATTGAAATATTGTTTTTGTTGTTCTTGTTAACGTAGATAGATCTATGGGAAAATATATTGTTATTTTTTCAAAGGACAAGTATAGTTTACAGTTAATTGTAGTCTGACTGATGTCAACAGCAGCAGCAACAGCAGTATGTATCAATTTAAAACACCATTCAGGACGTTTCTGTGTGGTCCATCAATGTCGGGGAAAACGACACTTTTAGCTAAAATAATTCAGAGTTATAATAAAATGTTTTTGAAAAAAACAAAGAAAATTTATTATTGCTATAGTATTTGGCAAGAATCCTGCGGTCATATAAAAGCTATTTTCACATCCATACCAATACAATTCATACGGGGACTTGATGTTTTCAATAGTATTGAACCAAACTCATGGCTGATTATTGATGATTTGGCTGAATCCATTGAACAGTTATCACAGGAAATGCTACAACTTTTTACTATTCGCTCTCATCATGAAAACACTTCCATAACCCTAGCTCTACACAACCTCTTTCGTTAGAGCAAATGTATGAGAACCCTTGCTTTGAATTGCATCATCTATATTATCTACCGGGTTATTTGTGACTCTAGTTCGCTAATAACTCTCAATAGACAAATATATCCAGGCGCTCCCAAATTTCTGCTGTCAGCGTACACTCAGGCATCAAATAAGCCCTACGGCTACATTTTGCTAGATTTTAATCAGAGCACACCCGAGGATCTACGTGTAGTCACAGATATTTTTGACAAAGAAATTACTGTATATTTTCCGGTGAACAGTAGAAAAAGTTATTAGTTGCCATCATGACACTGAAGAGACTACACGAATAACAGCATTTATTTTCCGTTTTAGGCACTTAAAACCTCCACTCAGGAAGGCCATATTCAAACACGGTGTTTACAATGATTTCATTAATCTAATATCTGAACTTTGTTTAAATTTAACTGAGGGCAATGTAAACTTGCCAGAAGGGCTTAGACAACAAACAAAGCAACATCGTTCCACTGTACGTGCCTTGGCTTGCAAACAAAAAAGAAAATTTTTTTAAAGAAAACGTCTCCTTCAAGCGGGTTGGTAGCTTTTTTACTCTGTTACTGCCAATAATTGCAGGACTTGTAAACAGTTTTCTCTACAGAATAGCTAAACCCTATAAATTGACACCATTTGAGCTTGTCCTCTTGCCCATGGAACATTTTGAAGACACTCTAAGTAAATTCATTAATGATGAAAATATTGCCGATGATAAAAAGCTAGTTTTACTTCAAGATGCATTGCGACGTGTGGACAAACATAGACCTTATCGTGAGAGACCCACCGTCATCGTCAAAGATCCCCCTAAACAGGAAACATTTCCTCAAGATTCTGCACAATCAAAGGAGAAGGAATTGAATTCAATAGTGACAATAATTGGAAACCTATTGCCAGTGACTTACCGAGAATAGAGTAAAAGAGTATTAACATATCTCATGTTGGAAACTGATGTTCAAGTTCAAGTTGATAGCACAGAGAAACGAATTATAATTCAGGGAAAAAGTTATAATCTTGTTTATTTAATTTGTGATATGATTACAAATTGTAAACGACTTTTATCATTTGATAATAATCTATATACCTTTCTAAATACATCAAACTTCCCCAAAAGTCTTATTGGCAATAAGAAAATTCTAAAGAAACTAAGAGAATATAGTCCTCCAACAACGCCAACACCACCATTTAAAAAAGATGATTCAATATTGGAAAATACTAGTGGCAGCAGCAGCAGCAGCAATGATTTTATGACACCAGTGGCTAGTCAAAAGCGAAGACGGATTGATTCACCCTCCAGTGTGCAAAAGGGGAGGACATTACGCTACGTGTTTGCATTCAAAATGGTTTAAGTTCTGAAGCATGTCTATGAAAATATTGGTGAAGCGGGATGTCTAGGTTCCCCCACAACGCTTTATAAAGTTGCCTCTAACATAGATGGCAGCATATTAAAAAAGCAAAAGAGTATCTATCAAATGAACCAAGTTCAAACCTGCATGGGAATCATAGGCTTTGTGGCAAACAATTTCGACAAACTAAGGTCTTTTTCCCTCTGCTTATAATACAAAGCGATCTTTTAACTTTAGATACGATTCAACGACGTCACAATGCACCCTACAAACATATTCTAGTGGCAATCAGTGTCTTTAGTCGCTATGCATATGCCGTTTCACTGCAATCAAAGAGAGGTGTTGAAGTTTCTAATGTTTTAGAAAGTATTCTTGAACAGGATTGCTATAAAAAAATTCAATAGGATCGCGGCAGCGAATTTGTTAATCCTCATGTGCAAAAGGTTCTATTGAAATATAATACAACACTTTATCATAGCAGCAACCCGATAAAGCCTGCATTGGCTGAACGATTGATAAGAACGATTCGTCCATTAATTGCACGATATTGTACACTGAAAAATACTGCTGCTTTTATTCACGATTTAGATAAAATCATGCAAGTATACAACCATCGACCACATCGATCTCTGTCCAACTCAGACTCTTGGAAAGCTCATTACAGTGAAAATAGATATGATGCTTTTCTAAAGCAAAATTCTAGTGTTAGTTTCAATGTGAAGAAAAAGAAGAAATTTAATATCGCTGACATTGTTCTAATTAATAGAACCACCAATATTTTGCAAAAGGGGAATTATTTATGGAGCACTGAACTTTTTAAAAAGTTCAAAATCCTAGATACTACACCCACGACATATCGACTGCGAGACACCAAAGATTATGAGATTCTCGGTATTTTTTATGAATACGAACTACAAAAAGCTAGAAACACTAGTAAAGTTTATCCAATTGAAAAGATATTAAAGAGTCATACTCGCAGGGGCAAGAGACAGTTGCTTGTTCGCTGGCTAGGATACAGCTCTGATTTTGATGCTTGGGTCAGTGTTGAAGACGTTAACAATGCCCAATGATTTCTATGTGACTTTCATGTCCAATGTTTCTGATCCTCTCTACAATGACTTGAATAGAACAAGTGATTATTGGACGAAACTCTCTCCAACCATCAAATTCGACGATGGAAAGTATGAAGTGGCTCTTGTCGTCTGTATTCTCAAAAATAGATATGACATATTGAGAAAGCATCGCGAATATGATATAAAAATGAGACCCTATGATTGGCCGCCACCCTCAGGTGATCAAGAACATATTCAAAAGATCAATTGGATGAATTATCAATATATTTACTTACCCTAGGAAGAACTCACCTGTATGAATGATTTATGTCGTTCTATGAATAAAAGAATTTCCGCTCGTAAAAAAGAGGCCTTTCATTTAAACTATTCAAAGGAAGAGGGCAAGATATATACTTTTTCCCCTATTCCTAGTGAAAATGTTTTCCTTGATGACTATTTTAGGAAGAGTCTTGCATTTAAACTCAATATTTCGAGAGTGCCAGAAATAAAAATTTTATTTTTGCTGTCTACCAGCCTGCTTTCGCTACGGACACTAGTATACTTCTCTACGCTTCATTTGTGGAAACATCCCGGGTTGGCAATAGCAATATTCCCCTCCTACGAGTTCTTGAACGAAAAACCAATCAAGAAAATATTCACCACTACAATATAAAGCATCTTCAGGATATCCCCGTAAACACTTCCTATTTGGAACTCTGTCAGTTAACACTAAGAACTGAATTAGGTGATCCCCTAGCAATATTAAAAGGTTTGGCTGTGATTACATGTCATTTTCGACCCATCATTCAACAACAACAAGATGTCTAATAGAAAAGTAGTATTCATTTGTCCTATATTGACTGCTATGTTAATACTCTTTGCCCAAGACAGCAGGGCAATGGAATGGACTATTACAAAGGTCGCTCGTCAATGTCTGGCTATGGTCTTGGCAGTTGGTTTGCTAAGCTGTTTCGCTCTGCACTACCTCTGGCTAGAAAATATATTGTACCGGCTGCGACGGATTTTGCATCCTCTAAACTATACGATTGGGGCTCTGGCAAGGATTTAAAAAATATGGATTCGGAAAATCTTAGGTCTAGTGCGCGAACCCTTTGCGAGAGATTAAAAGAAAATGGAAAAAGTTTAAAAAGGTCGAGAAACAGTGCATCACTCATCAGTCTCTGCTCAGGACAGAAACGTAAGACATCACCCCTGTCAAAGAAAACAAGGAAAAAGTCGACACGCACTGTAAACAGTAGAAGAAGCCTCAGGAAGAGAATTGATTGATCGAAACTAGATTTCTTTTCCTAAGATGTCATACCTACCGCATAAGGACTCTCAACCTTCAATCACCTCCTCATTGAATCTAATCAATGCAGAGAATGTTGATGTGAGTGTAAAACATGGCTACTATGAACAATTTTATCCACAACAACCCCTCTCCGATAATATCCACTTTCGAATTTATTCCAATGAAGACTACTTTATGGACATGTCTTCAACATTTATAGATTTATGAATGAGAGTCCGGTAATCCGATAAAACATTGCCAATTCTTGCCAATGGAATATTCTATGAAAATTGTATATTACGTAATTTATTTCGTCAAATTAGTGTCTACATCAATGGGACGCTGGTGAGCACAAACAACAATCTCTCAAATTATACAAGCTATAGGCAATTCGTGTTGAAGACACCCTAGTCATACAATGAATCGAGAGGCACCTCCAATGGATATGAATTTATTACTAATACTGATAGTACAGATGCACTTAAAAATGTTACAACTAGTGAATTACATCTAGTTGGAAAATATATCATAAAATATTTAATATACCCCAATGGCTACCACCCAATATTAAAGTGGATATAAAATTGACGCTTGCTCCTTTCAATTTCATTTTACGAAAAGAACTTGCTGCCAATCCTGATGTAACTGTCTCCCTCACCTCTGCGATACTACGTGTACGCAAAAAACAGGTTATGAGTTCTGTTGCTTTGGCAGTGGAAAAACTGAGAGCTAGTGGAAATGATATTAAACTACTTGTTCCTCATACAATCACCAATCAACGTAATATTGCCACAGGCTCACGTACCTTATATGAGTTGACCATGCAAACCCTAGATCATGATTCAAATATAGTACGTACGGGGAGTGTGCGTTTAGAGTGTACATTTGCCTACCCATTAGCTGAAAGTATTTCACTAATCTCAATAAATCAATATGAAACCTATTGGGAAATCACTCCCGAAGGCAGTGATCTATTAGACTTGGCACCATGAACACCAGTCAAATAATCAATATATTTAATATGGACCCCTACATGTCCAAATACAGATCCTATTGTCTGCCCTCAGACTTTCTTGGAAAAATTCAACGTGCCAACAATACCCTAATTATTGTTAATAGCAGTCCATCGACTGTGCAGACAGGTCATTGGTTCTGCATCTTTCAAACTATGAAGAATATAGAATTTTTTGATCCTCTTGGTCTACCCTATACATTCTATACTCCAAACATCAGCAACTATATTGAGAGCAGTGGGAAAACTATTATTAAAAATCGGAAGAGAGGGCAGGATCTGACGACTAAAAGCTGTGGCTTCCATGCACTACTATATTTTGTGTTCCGATGTCGTGGCTATACTTACAAGCAGTTTCTCAACATTTATGTAGACAATTCACGTCTGAACAACTTTATGGTGGAAAATATCCTCTCTGACCTGTATAATATTGATTTTAGTGCCCTACGAGTAAAGTGCTTGAAAAATGTATGTGAATTTGTTTATTAATAAATGAAAAATGTATATACAACAATGTCTTTAATCTTCACTTTAGATTTCTTCTTCTTCGGTGTATAGGCAACTGTTGTGAACCACTAATGCCGGTAAATCATTTGGATTCACTGTATATTGATCTTGATTGGCTGCTAAGTCAGGGTCACATTTTCTACAGTATAATGTAACTTCACTCTTGTCATATCTCTTTGTATAGTCAATGATACTATTTGCATTCATATTGTGAAATTCACGAGTTTCAATCTGTCTATTTGAAGCAATATCACATACAGTGTTTTCAAATGATGAATCAAAGTCGGTAACTGCCAAATAAAAATCACTAGGTTTATAGTCATAATAGGCAGAGTCGTCACAACGATGACGTAGAAACCAAATTGTCTTGTTACCCCAACAATTGAGTCGTAGACCAGATTCTTCCTCCCAAAATAATTTAAATCCACGACGATACCAATCTCGTAGAAATAAACTAAAATCACGTTTGGGTTCTTTTCAATCATACCGGGGTAAGTATTCTCCCACTGATCACATTTGTCAGAGAGACAATTGGAGCACGGAATTCCTCTAGGGTGAGAGTCACAAATCACTTCAAGACATGAATTACATCCTTTAATTTGTACTCCATATCCTCTATGTAATTTACAAGGATTACATAATTTGCACTTTTCATTATAGTCATCAATAATTGTGCAATTCTCACATGATATCCAACTACCAATAGTGTACATGCATAGTGGATATGTATAGAACATTTTTGGTTTCCGATGTAAACTCTCCCACAGCTAAACCGAAACTGATCCTCGTTCGATAAATTCAGAAGGAGGAATGGTGAGAGGAGTAACTCTTTGACGTTACCTCTTTCGAAGCGGGAGCCATCTGCACTGAATCTATGGCAATGTTTTCAAAAGTATATTTATGATAAAATTCTGCTTTATTCCAAATAACTTATCGAAAAATTGAGTTAACGAATTTGAGTCATATCGTAAAAGCTTAATAGACTAGTCCAATGGGGGATAATCAGTTTTCATTATATTGTCAAGTGTTCCCCGTGAGAATATCTTCCGTTGAAGGGATAACCCGAAAAAATCATCATCCAAAATCAAATGTTTTTCCATAATTACAAGATTCGATCTAATTCTCTCTTTCTCAAATATATTCATTCTTCAATCCTATCACTCTGACTGCTGACTCTAGACTGACCGTGATTCGTTAGCCTAACATTCTAAAAAAAAGAAAGGAAACATTTTCGATTTCGAAACAATTTTATTTTATAATTACAACAATAATACTACACATGTACAATTAGCGATACAGCTTATTGTCTTCAATATGCTTCACTAATGCACTTAAAGCACTTTGAAGTCTATTCACATGCGCTATATCAACTTTTGCAGCGAAGCATAATTGGTCCTCCATTTTAAATTTGCTCGAGGATGTCACATATCTTGCATATACTTCATCCCATTCCAGAAAAAGCCGTGATCCTCTCGTGATTTCCACCGCAATTTTTGGGGCTCTTGTATCATTGCCACCAACTCCACTATCAACTTCTAATAGTGTAAACATTCCACTCATCATTATTATAAATTTATCCTAATGAGTAAAGTCAAACTGTTCTCACTCCTTGAATTCTACACACACTAATAAAAACTGTAGCAAAATTCCTTTCCTTATATTCTCTGCAATCCTGTCCCGCTAATATTTCCGACTCCCTGATTGGCTTAGAAAGAGACACGTGATCTTGTTCCCGTTAGAATCAATGATTCCCCGCCGATTATGTAATCAATTTCTCAGAAAACTAGTTCCCCTCTAGTAGATTAATACAATGCCCCGTTAGAATTCAATGCGCATGCGCAAACTTCGCCCCGCAGTCATTACCCCTAGAAACAACAAATAAATCGACCTTGAAAGAGGTGTCATTGACCTGTTAGAATCGATCAATAATCCATGAATAAATTATAACCTGTCAGCATTAGACTCGATTATAGATGGCAGCACATGTGTTCGTACAGGAGTCGACAGGGCCTCCCTACTGAGATAGAACTTAAATCTTTTTTATCTCATCTTAATAGTTTCGATTCCAACCTTCAGTTCACCTCGGAACTGGAAGATAATCATAAACTGCCTTTTTTAGACGTCTTAATTTTCAAGAAATCTCTCAGCCTTGAATATTCGATTTATAGAAAACCTACACATAATGATAGGTATTTGCATTTCTCTTCCCCCCCCCCCCCCTCCTTGTGTAAAAAGAGGATTAGTTAAATCTTTAGTTGATCGTGCCATAAGAATTTGTTCAAAGGCTCATATAATCCCAGAATTAAATTATCTCAAGGACATTTTGTTTTGCAATGGATATCCCATTAAGTTACTGGAATTTATCATAGAAAAAAGACGAAAATAGGCAGAAAAAGATTCATCATCTCCACAACCTCCAACGGATATAGTCCCTTTAGTGGGTGATAAGAAAGTTTTTACTGTTTTGCCCTATTTTCCCAAATTAGGTGAAAAATTGCAAATAATTCTTAAAAAACATAACTTAAATGTTACTTTCAAAAATTCTAATAAAATCCAGAACTATTTTAACAGCGGTAAAGATAAAACCAGCCTATTCTGGGCAGTGGTGTTTATAGGGTTCCATGTTCTTGCGGCTGTTTCTATGTTGGAAGAACCCACCAGCAATTGGGGGAGAGATTGTTGAAACACAGGTCCTCAATCGACAAAGCTATGGAGCTACGCCAAAGGCCTGAGACTTTTGATTCCGCCTTGGCTCAGTATGCGTATGACAACCCGCACCATTTCGTTTTATTTGATAACACCTCCATTATTGCCCCTGTTAAAGGTCTCATCCAAGTTTTCATGGAGGCAGTTGAGATAAAAAAGCACATTCACCGAAAGGTGTTGCTCTCAATAAAGACACGGGAGAAATCTATTTAAGCCCCATTTATAATGAACTTATTAATTCTGATCGTTTTTACTTAAATAAAAAAAAATCACATTTTGCAAACTAACCTAATCTGTGATGATGTTTTACCTGGAAAGCGTTTAGCTTTTAAAAATGCTCTGTATAAATTAAAAAATTTAATTCCCATTCAGTACTGTATTTTTTTTATTCAGTTACCCTTTCACTGTTACATGGAAAGGGTCGTCAAACTTTCGTTGTGCTTTGTTTTAAGGTTTGAAATTTTTTTTTTATAGTATCCTTGGATTTTATTAGTAATTTTAATGTTATTATCTTGCACTGAGGACGGTCAAGCGGAGGTCTTGACCGAAATATTTGCATTTTAGTCAATATTTTTAACTGGCTTGTATAATCCTCGTTTTTCTCTTTTTTACTATTGTTTCGTTTCATCATGAATAGCCAGTGTGGTTATTTACATATATATATATATATATATATATATATATATATATATATATATATATATATATATATATATATATATATATATATATATATATATATATATATATATATATATATATATATATATATATATATATATATATATATATATATATATATATATATATATATATATATATATATATATATATATATATATATATATATATATATATATATATATATATAGTGTGTGTGTGTGTGTGTGTGTGTGTGTGTGTGTGTGTATATATATATATATATATATATATATATATATATATATATATATATATATATATATATATATATATATATACCATTAGTCGAACTTTGTCCTAAGGAGCACAGTAAAGGCAATGGGAGATAAACCTTTCCTAGACTTATATTATACTGATGATTTAAGCGTCCTAGATGAAAATGTTAGAAAAATGCATGCACTTTAAGAGTTTTTGTGAGTTTAGGGTGCAAGAATAGGTTTGAAAATTAATATCAAGAATCAGTTGCTAAGACTAGGAATAACTGAACGTGAAGAGGTGATGTTGCAGAACGAGAAAATCGATTAAGCGGGCAGCTTCACCTACCTAGGTAGTAAAATTAGTAAAGACGGTGGGCGCGGCGAAGATGTTAAAAGTAGAATAGCTAAGGCCCAGGGTTTTTTTTTCAATGTTGAAAAAAGTGTGGAAGAATTGGAATATAAGTCTTCGAACCAAGATTAGAATATTGGAAGCCATAGGGATGACAATGGTCAAGTATGGTTCTGAAGCTAGGCCACTCCAAAAAACGATGGAGGATTTGCTAGATGTTTTCAAGAGAAATTACCTACGGATTATTTTGAGTAACCAACTGATTGACCGTATCTCAAATAGTAAGCTGTACGAAAATTGTGGTTCAATCTCGCTTTCTAGGGCTATAATGAGAGAAAAGATGATTTTGTTAGGACATGTTCTGTAGACGAAGGATGTATTGCCAAAGATTGTCCTTGTCAGCCAACCGTCTAGGGCCAAACGAAAAGCAGGTCGTCCCCGAATGGGGTGGGAGGATGCCATAAGAAAAGATTTAAGGGAGGCCTTGAGAAGTCTTAAAGTTATCTGAAAAATTTTCTAGAGATGGTGCAAAGAGGGAGACTTTGAGTAGATTGGGATTGAGGACGAGCCTGCGTAGCTGTGTTGGCCTCAGGTGGCTTGGTGCTGCATTGACCTGCTAGAAGTAGTAGTAGTAGTGGTAGTATATACGTATATAATGTAGTTACAAACAAGTCTCTGACTTTAGTTAAGTAGTTAAAGATAATTGCTTGAAGAGTTTGTTCCTGACAAAAGAGATGAGCCCGAGATTTACCGGTGAATAGCCAAAGCTAATAACTCCAAACAAATGGACACACCTGGCAATGTTTCTAAAGTTTGTATTGTAGACTTTACCGTATAATGCAAATCGAATAAACAGAAATAATAGTTCGAAGTTAGTCTAGGCGTGTCTTTAGGTCCTGGGTCGGAAGCTACGGTAATTAAATGGGGGGGGGCCGAGTTCAACTCCCATGCCAACTCCAATTTTTCCAAGCTACATATTAAATCTTTTTTCTTTGAAAAAGATACAGACAAGCAAAACACTAAGAAAAAAAATCAAATATAAAGATTATAACCCTAAATAAGAAACAGACATCAAATATAAATAAATCTACCGCAACTACTTGAAATATGACTTTTTCAGGTCAAAGATATGCTGCCTTAAGAACATATGTTGCTATAAGAGGAAAGAAAACAACCCTATGGAAAATGCTTTATCAAAAGAAGACTTGCATGCCACAAACAACCAAGGTATTGTTTGAATTTTACTTTAGCTCTATATCAGGATTTAAAAACAAAAAAAAAGTATTTTCAATTTAAAGTAAGAAGCAACATTAAAATACAAAACGAACAGAAACTATTCCGTATGAAGAGGGCTGTCCCCTCCTCAATTAGCCTTTTGATGCCTCCCCCCCCTCCGTTTTTATACTTTTTTAGTACTTTTATAAAAGCTTCTTATTCTAATTAAACGGTCTTTGTGCTTTAGAAGTCGTTTTTAAAGAAGTGGAACAAAAATTTAAAATTTAGCTTAAAGACAGAGATATTGAGTAAGAGGCAGCCCCCTTCAGATACTGAATCTGGTTTGATTTTTGTAAGGCTACTTGACTCTTTGGGGGTGTTTCCCCCATTTTCAATGATCAGGCAAATATTCTCAGGCTGTTAATTTTTGATGGGTAAAATTAATCTTATGAATTTTATGTATTTGGAATCAGCATAAACATTCCATTCTCTGCATGTATCTAATGTTGTCAATTTTTTTTAATTCGGTTACTATTGGGCCGATTCGATCCTTACTTACAGTTAGTTATCACAAACTGTGTGAAAAGGAGCAGCAACTAAACATATTTGTGGACATGTTAACGAATATCTAGCAGCACAACACATTAGATCTAACAGATCTAACAGCACAATTTACTTTCTGTAAATTTCGCTCTGACAACAACATTCTCAACAGTACCCCCACACTTCTTATACACAGCGTCATTTTGGAAAATATTTACACAAACGGATAAAAGTAAACACTGATTTGTATATTTTACATTTACAATATATTTAGTTCATTTAGCCACATGGGCCCGAAGCTGGGCATTAATACTCGAATATAAAATAGCCCGCCCAGAAATAGCTTTTCAGAAACTTATTTTTTGAAACACTATTGTAAAATCAGTTTTCATATTTGTCATCCTCTTCTTCGAAAATCATGTCTGACATAGAATATAAATGATTGTTGTTCAGTCTTACTACTACTACTACTATCAACTCACCGCAGCACCAAGCGGTCTGAGGCCAACACAGCTATGCACGCTCCTCCTCAATCCCAATCTATTCAAACTCTCCCTTTTTACACCCGCCAAGGAATTTCCCATTTGCTTTAATTTTTTTTTCATGACGCCCTCCCATCCCAGATGCGGATGAGCTGCTTTCTATTTAGCCCTAGACGGTTGGCCGTTGAGAACAATCTCCGGCAATCTGTCATCTTTCATCCACACAACTTGCCTTAGCCACCTCAACCATTCTTTCATTATAGCCCTAGAGAGCGGTATTGAACCACATTTTTTGTATAGCCTATTGTTTGAAACACGGTAAGTCAGCCGGGTACCCAGAACAATCCTTAAAGAATTTCTCTGGAAAACATCTAGAAAATCTTCATACGCTTTTCGGAGCGCCCGTGCTTCAGAGCAATATTTGACCACTGTCATTACTGTAGCTTCTAATATTCTAATCTTGGTTTGCAGACTTATCTTCCTAATCTTCCAAACTTTTTTTAACTGTGAAAAAACACCCTGAGCCTTGTCTATTCTACTTTTGACATCTTCACTTCTATCACCGTCTTTACTAATAATACTACCAAGGGAAGTGAAGCTGCCGACCCGATCAGTCTTTTTATTACCTCACGTTACCTTTTATTTTTCAGTTGTCCCTAATCTAAGCGATTAAGTTTTATTAACCTTAATTTCCCGAATTGAGATAGCACATTGAACACATTTAACATTTAAGAGGTCATTCAATTTGGTCACACTTTCTTCTAGGATGCTTAAGTTACAAGCTTAATCTAAGCCAAGGGGAGTTTTTTCTGCCCATTCGATTCTGTGGTCTCCCATTGCCTTTCCTGTGCACCTTAAAACAAAGTCCATCAAAATGATCCATATAAAGGGGGATAGAACACAACCCTGCTTAACTCCTGATTTAGTAAAATAACCAGCTGCTAATCTCATTTCCTACCTTAACCGCAGCAGTGTTACTCTCGTACATAGCACTAATCACTTTAATGTATTTGTCTGGTATACCATAAAACGATAAAACCTTTACTAAAGCTCTTCTATCAACAGAATCGAACGCTTGCTTATAATCTATAAAACTGAGGACCAAAGGTGTTTGAAAACGCAGGCACTTCTCAATTATTAATCTTAGAGTGAAAACTTGGTCGACACATCCTCTACTTTTTCTAAGACCGCACTGTTCTTCTCTTAAAGCTTTGTCTACGGCATCTCTCAGTCTAAAAAGTATTATATTACTAAGTAATTTACTACCTACGGAGACCAGAGTAATGCCTCGATAATTACCACACTCATTTTAATTACCTTTCTTATAAAGTGGCTTAACTAAGGTTTTCCTAAAATCACTAGGTACTTTGCCTTTTTCAAAAATCCTATTCATAATCTTCAGTAGCTTATTTCTAACCTCAGAGCCACCATATTTGAGAAATTCATTTACCACCCTATCAGCACCTGGAGCCTTATTATTTTTTTAGTCCTTTTAGTACTGTCGCTAATTCCACCTCACAAAACAAATCTTCCTTCTTATCCAATGTATCACAAACTTTTCATTTTTCTCTATATCTCTTCCTTCAACTCTATCTCGGTTAAGCAAAATCTCAAAATGTTCGGCCAATCTCTCTTTAGTTTTTTTTCTTATCGCTAATTGGGCTCCCGTTCCTATCTTTAACCGGGACTATTCCACATTGACTACTCCCTCTCAATTTATTAAAATGCCAGTACAATATTTTACTATTATGCCGTCTAGCTGCATCTTCCAGAACCTCGGTAATTTTATCAATGACTTCCACTTCACACCTCCTTAGTTCATATTTTAATGCTTTTTCCACTTTCTTTACATTCCTTTTGTTTTCATATGAACTATCATTAAGATAATTCTTGTACAAGTCCTTTCTCCTTTCTATATAACATAAGGCTTTTTCACTAATATTCTTAGCTGTAGTTCTAGCTTTCTTCCCTAAGACACCTTCAGCAACTTCACAAATTATTTTTCTAAAATTACTCCAACCATCTTCCACATTATCAAATTTTAAACTCTCAAATTTAGTATTCAACTGTTCCTGGAAAGTATATCTCAAATTCTTATCCTGGAGTCTACCAACATCATAACTTCCCGGGAGGTAGTTACCCTTGCGATATTTCAGCTTTAAATTAACCCTTGACACTACTATATGGTGATCTTTACTTTTAACATCAATAAAGGCACTCCTATAAACCCTAGTATCTTGTATTAATCCTGCCAGTCTTCGGTTTACAATAACATAATCAATAAGTTTTTCTGTTTCATCATCACGTGAATACCATGTTAATTTATGAGCCATTTTATAACCAAACACCGTATTGGTTATAACTAGATTGCTATACCTACAAAATTGCAAAAGTCTGTATCCATTTCTGTTTTCTTTTCCTACACCAAATTTACCCAGGCTAGGATACTATCTATCCCTTTTTCCACCAATCTGGGCGTTAAAATCTCCTAGTAAAAACGTCATATTTCTACCTGGGACCCTTTCTATTTGCTCCTGTAACTGTAAGTAAAATTCATCTGAGTCACTAGTGTCTCCATCAGTCGGTTCTACAGGGGCATATACTACTATAACTGATACCCTGAACTTTTTAGTCATAAAATGAGCAATTAGTATTCTATTATTAATACCTTCCCAGCCTAAACAAGACTTAGCAGCTTCTTTATTCATCATGAGCCCTACTCCCTGTCTATGTACCCCATCCTCTCTGCCTGAGTAAACAAATTCTATATCACCTAATTTCATACTTCTTATCCCTGGGATATGAGTTTCTGAAACACCTAATGAGTCCAGTTCGAATCGTCTGAATTCGTCAGTCAAAATGTCGATACGGCAGTCATTATTTAACGTCGAAATATTCCAAGTTCAAATTTTCATGGTCTTTAAATCATTGAAATTATTTTCGCCTCAGGAAAAGCAATGATCCCAGATACCTGTGCAGAACGTGGATCACATATCTTCTCAAGTCTACACCGAAGTGCTAAAACCAGAACCGGACAGCAAGAAGTCTCTGGGACCTCCATGAATGGGGGCTTTGTGCAATCCTGGGTATATCTTGGTCACAACATGGTTTTCAGCACTTCGCAATGTTCTGCGATCAGCAAGGGTCGAAATCCTGCACAGACAATCTCAAGCCTATTACCTCCGACTCACTATATATTCATGCCTACAAATGTTAAGCTACTACGAGGAGGCAGCCCATAGTATATAATTTAGCTAGGAAGAGGTTTTTCAAGCTGGAGACCCCTTTCAAGACAGACCAAGCCCAGAAGAATTATCCATTGATCAGAATCCCGTGCAAATGCTGTGTCCTTTACTAGACTATGATTTCCTCGAGGGGCGCCACTCCTCAAGTAGGAATAGAGTTTACCACAAGGTCCCCAGTCTTGCAGGTACTCCGAAATGGGTCGAGGCAGCCCTTTGCAGAGGCCGTTGTCCATGCACCTGGATCTTACGCCCTGCCGCAGTTGTCCTCCTATAGAGGATCTTCCCGCGATGGTGTTCTGCATCAACATGCAATTTAACCCATTACTGGGAGAAGGTTTGTAACTCCTGGGACTTGTGGACAAACCAGTGGGCCCTTTTGAGGGGCCTTCTTTCTCCTCCGCCTGTATTTATGTCCCCAGGCGAGGGTGCCCCTCGCCTGGGGCGCCCTCGCCCCAGGGGGCGATTTCTATCATGGACTCCCAGGGGCATGGTCCCCCCTTGGTCCGTGCCTCCTGTGGAGGTACCCTACATATCTGTAGGGCGTTCCCCTATCGCCACCTGGGGACACTCTGAATGGCCTGGGAGAGGCCAACTAATATGTAACCTAATTTATTGATTCACTTCAACATTAGCTTGTAAAACTAATGTAAAATTAATGTCTAGCCTAATTTATTTATTCACTTCAAAATTAGCTTGTAAAACTAATTTAAAGTTAATGCCTAGCCTAATTTATATTGATTTACTTCAACATTAGCTTGCAAAACTAATGTAAAACTAATATCTAGCCTAATTTATTGACCTTTATAAACAAAGATTGTTAAAGGTCAGGATCTCATGAGGGAAAAGATATGGAGGTAGATTCTTCAAAATACCTTCCTAGGGCATACTTTAATCTGTAGATCTATCCCTGAAAGTTTCATTTTCCTAGCCTAACCCCTTTCCAAGATAGCAAAAAGTATCTGGCCTATCTAGAATTTTACTAGGCTAGCCTACCCTATTGACATTAAAAAAGCGATTTTTAATGAATCTGAGAGAGTAGCCTATTTTTGAAAGCTAAGAAATTTGTCTAAGATAATTATAGCCTGCTGCTTCCAGATATTGATTACAAGTTTTTTTGATTTTTTTGGCCGATTGCCAAACCCACAAACCTAGTTGCCGAGGTACCTGAACCTTACGATCTACTCAATAGTTGAATCTCCACACTTTAAGTCCAGGGGAATCAGTTGTTGTCACACTCTTTGTCTTCACACTCTTTGTCTTCTCTGTGTTATGCGGGATTCCCACGGCGTCAATAAAGTTAATAAAGCTGTCCACAAAGTTAATAAACCGTTTTCTTCGCATTGTTTTGTTGACTTTATTACTCTCGGAAAAAAGTTGAACTGAATTTAACTTTTTCAAGAAAGTCCGCAAAGTTCAACCAATAGCAGAAGACGTGTGGAAAATTTCAATATACAACATACAAATTAGTGTCTACATATATAATAGCGCATACTTATTGAAATATTTTGCTTGGTAAAAGAATAAGGGTTACACAAAGAATGTTTTCATTTAATATTAAACGGAAAAAATAAATCGAAGGATGGTTTTCTCAGCTCCATATCTGACTATTTTAGTTACTTTTCATGAAAAATTGCTGTAAAGTCAATAAGGTGAAATCCTTGTGCGAGTCGGACAAACTTTAGGGTTCGCACTTTGAAGAAAAACTTTATTAATTTTATTGACGCGGTGGGAGCCCCGCATTAATCTTGAGGCAAAGTCGGCCAGCATTTTCAGGAATAAGGCAATATCATCAGCAAAATCCAGATCGGCTAGCTGTTTGCATTCTACAATTTGGATGCCGAACCCTGCAAAATCAAAGAGTATTTAGTCGACAGCGAGGCCCAAGGAACAGAGAAAGAATACAGAACTGTTTTACGCCGGATATGATAGGGAAATAACTAGTATATCCTTCTTGACTCTCCCCCGGAAAATACCCCCCAAGAACATATCCTCCGCTGAAATTTCTCCCCCCGGAAAATACTCCCCTCCACAGAAAATACCCCCCATGCGGAAAATACCCCCCGTGGAAAGCACACCTCCCGAAAAATCCCCCCGTGGAAAATACCACCCCAGAAAATACCCTCCCAGAAAATACCCCTGTGGGAAAAGACCCCCCCCCGCGGAAAATACCCCCCTCCCCCGTGGAAAATAAGGCTTTCCAAATCTGGGAATTTTATTTGAGTTTTTTTTTCCGTAAAGGGAAGGAATTTTGGTACTTGTGTATTATACGCCACTCACTCAAGTTTACACTATGTAAAACTCGAAAAAAAAAACAGTTTTTTCGTTAGTTTCTTTCAGCTTAACACGAGACAAGACAGAGACAAGTGATAGAATAGATAGGAAATATTTCAATTGGACTATATATTTGCACATAAGGGGGGGGGGGGTAAAGTATTTGGAGAGTTTGAAGTCAGAAAACAATTGTTGTTTTATAACATACAGAATAATTGTACCTAACAGATTTTGCATACAGACTCACTATAATTTACCCCCCCCCCCCCTGATATGCAAATACATAGCCCAAATTTGCTTCTAAAGTAACGAAAAAACCGGTTTATTCTTGAGTTTTACACATAGTAAACTTGAGTGAGTGGCGTATAACACACAAGTACCGGATTTTTTCACGGAGGGAGGGCTGGATTTCCCGGTATTATTTGAAAACGATCAGAAGTTAAATTGAAAAAAACAAGTTTTTTCAACTGAAAGTAAGGAACAGCATCAAACCTTAAAACGAACAGAAATTATTAAGTATATGAAAGGAGTTGACCCTTCCACAAAACCTTGCTTTTTGCGCAAAAGCTTTGACTTTTTGTCCTAATTCGTTAAGAACGATTCCTGAAATACAGTAGTAATATAGCTATAATATATTTGAGGTGAACAACCCAGTGAACATTGTATAAAGTAATCAGAACCAGTTATAGTCGGGCCGAAAGTTGTATGCAATACGGATGGCACATCGTATGAAGCAATCAGATTCCGGTTATATTTTGACCCAATTGGTAAACAATATGAAACGTACATCGTATAAAACGACCAGAACCAGTCATATTCGCACCATAATGATATACAAAACAGATCTTACAATTATGCAAATGAGATACCATTTTATACCTGTAATTATGTAGGTCAATGGCCTAATTATGGTGTTCGTCCAATATAGCATAAATTATGATGTACGTTCAGTAAAGCTTAGCATTAAATGTTCTGAAGGGTATTAACTCAGGATATCCAGATAGATCTCTGTTTATCGGTTTATTAAAAATACCCTCATGAAAAATAATTACCCATGGAAGTAGACTTACTTCCAAACTTGGAAGTAGACTTCTGTTTATCGATATATTAAAAATATCCTCATGAAAAATAATCATCCATGGAAAAAAATATCCATGAAAAAAAATATCTTTGGAAAAATGATTCATTTGAAAAATATACCCTAAACAACTTGGAAGTAGAGCTCTGTTTACCAATATATTAAAATATCCTCATGAAAAATAATCACCCATAGAAAAATATATCCATGAAAATAAAACACCTTAGAAAAATGATTCATTTGAAAAATATACCCAAAACAACATGGAAGTAGAACTCTGTTTATCGATATACTGAAATTATCCTCATAAAGAATAATTACGCATGGAAAAAAATATCCATGAAAAATATATATATCTTCGGGAGATTAATTTAAGAAATATAAAAAAAAACTTGAAATTAGACCTCTGTTTATCGATATATTAAACATACCCTCATGAAAAATAATTACCCATGGAAAAATGATTCATTTGAAAAATATACCCAAAATAACTTAGAGGTAGACCTCCGTTTATCGGTACATAAAATATAATTACCAATGGACAAATACATCCATCAAAATAAAAATACCTTGAAAAATTATTCATTTGAAAAATATATCCAAAACAACAGTAGTGTCTTAATAATGAGTATCAATTACACAAGGAATTACACAAGCCTGAGGCATGAATATACAGTGTAGTTTAACCGGTACATTGACTTACCAAGGACAGTCACCTATTACTATGAACGATACACGAGTTACCAGACTGGTTTCTGAGGAAACTCCCATATTTTGGGGGCCAATCAGAGAGAGATGATACAGAGGGTACTCCATATATGGTAAATTGATTAGAGGCATGAATATGCAGCACAGTTTAACCGCTACATTGAGTTACCATGGTCATTCAACTACTATAATGACTGATATATGCCTTAGAAGACAGGTTTCTGACTCGATAAAGTGAGCAAACACGTTATATTTGGAACTAGATATTCAGGGAAAAGATTGTGTAATGCAACCAGACGGGTTTCTGAGTCAATGCTCATCTTCTGGTTCATTCATAGATGTATAGGGGGTTACACAAGAATCTGTGCGTAGTTAACAACTAATGTCTTTGAAAAAGTTAATTACTTGTAGGTTCAAAAGACAAATTAAACTTTCGTTGGTTAAGAATGTGTCACGGGTAATTAAACAGTGAGGAATGGAATGCTATAGTTAGAATTGTTTTAAGTTGAAAATTGAACCATTTGCGTAAAAATAACTCTATTTGCGAATTTTTTACGAAAAGGTATTTGCGAAAAGGTATTCCGTTGTCTTCTGTATAATACACAAGTACCATTCGAACAGTATTGTCATTATAAAATATGCTATAACATTCTAGTATACTAAAAAGTTGATACTAATAGAGATGTAGATGTCAAGAAAAGAATTTTAATAAAGAAATTCAGAAAAATCCTTAGAAATCCTTGGAAATCAAGTAGTGAGACGATTATGAGCATGAACCATCAAGGATTGTAAGCACCAATGACCCTAACCACCAAGGACCTCAACCTCCAACGGTCTCCGTACCCCCAACCTCCAAAGGGCCCGCTCCCCCAACTTTTTGGCCCCCTTCCCCCTCATTTTTATACTTTTTTTGAAGTTTTTTTTTTTAACTTTTTTTTTGTTTTTTTACATGGTATTTTTTTCAACCCTTTTTTTACATCTCTTGGAATGACATGGAACATACATAAAATATAAAAAAATCACATTTAATATTCTCAAAATTCAAAATGAGAATGATATAGAAATGTTAGTCGTGACTTTTACTATTAGAAAAATAATATTTGAAGTAGCACTTTTTTTAACTAAATTTCTTTTTGGACTTCGAAATTATTCAACTCTTTGTACGTATCTTAAAATGACAGGAAATATGCTTACGGCTATACCAATCGTACTCGATATGGATATACGAGATTGAGATCTCCTGGTTAGAGCTTAATATATTCAGTCTTTGAGTATAAAATACAGGTTCAAATTAAAATTTTTTATAGTTTGAAAAGCTGAACTTCAAGGATGTATAGTGTTTTCAATTGTGAATTGTTTGGCTTGAAGAAGTCATCATGTGGAGTGATTTTTTTATGTGTGTTTTTATTGCTGACTACAGATCGTAGAAAAGTCTATAGTTATCACTGGCATATCAACTACAATATGTATGCTTACAATATAGACATGTGGCGCAATACATTATGCGTTATAGGCAAACTAGGTTTATATGATAGAGTGATACCCCCATTCTATGATGGAGGGAAGGATCTATCCATGGTACAAGAGGAAGTTAGAGAAATATGTAGTTGTTCTGATGTAATAGCACTATACACGAAATGGAATGTACCCACCGATAAACTTTTAATCGAAAAAATGCAAATCTGATATACCAATATTCAACTTGGAAGATTTTAATTGTGAGGTATTTCCGAGTAGAATACACAACCCAGAGGACCAGGTTCAATTTTTTAGGAGATGGGTGTCGATAAATATTCCTTCTCGGAATATGTGTATAAGGTATCCCAGGAAGAAGAAGAACAACAAAATCTGTGAAATAGATTGAGATCACACCAAGTGGATGGTGAACGATGATGAATTTTTATAACACCCATCACCCCCGATGACTATCCAACGGTCTTTTTAAAGACCACCAAATCTATAAACACTTCGTAACCATGGTCATATGAATCTTTTCTGTGCCTTGACAGAAAACAAAACATCGCATCGTACTAGTCTGAAATAGTTTTCTTTTGTACCATGTGAAAAAATTCACAAAGGGTTTGATGCAATGAGCGGCTAATCAGATCAACGCTCAGTATTATTTACCAAAACTCCAAAAACTGAATGCTGAAAACTAATTAGGCACGAAAGGTAGTTTAGTTTTAATTCTGTTTCCAAATGTGTATTATTTACTAGGTTTTAGACTATTTGTTAAAGTTACAAACAAAACCCAATCCTCATAAATTAAAGAAAAAGGGGAAACATCCCACTAGGGACTGACTTTCGTATTTTGAGTTGAAGTAGCCTTTTTAAGCATTAGAAGATATCCTGCAGCGACAAAGTGTCGTTTACAACTGGTTTGTGCAGCAAAACAAACATTTTGGCCTAAATACAACAAAAAAGCTATCAAGCATAAAGGCTACGAGAAAGGCAATCAACTTAAAATTATCGAAAAACTTTGTACACAATTTTTTATATTCTGAAGGCAGGTTGCCACGCGACATTTTTAATATTAGAGCATACAAGAAGTAAGTTAAAAGTGAAATACTATTATAGGCAATGGTTCGGAAGCTTCATTTGGATTTGATTTTGATGTTGGATGTCATTTTTATAGAAACTGCAATAGTTTCACGGAAAATATCTTTCAACGTATTTTTCAGCGTATTTTAAGTTTAAATGAAGAGTATCAAATGCTAATTCATTTTGATTTCGCTGTTGGATAAAAATTCACTCATTTTTATAGAAACTGCAATAGTTTCGCGAGAATCATCTTTTAGGGTGTTTTGAGTTTAAATGAAAATTATTAAATTGAAATTCGTTTTGATTTTGATGTTGGATAAAAATTCGTTCATTTTTATAGAAACTGCAATAGTTTCGCGGGAATCATCCTTTAGGGTGTATTGAGTCTAAATGAAAATTATTAAATTCAAATTCATTTTGATTTTGATGTTGGATAAAAATTCCTTTATTCCTATATTTGAAATAATTTCATGGGACGCATCTTACAGGGTTTTTTAAGTTTAAAAGAAGACTAGTAAATGCAATTTCATTTTGATTTTGATGCTGGATAAAAATTCATTAATTTTTATAGAAGCTGCAATAGTTTCACGAGAACCATCTTTTAGCGTATTTTAAGTTTATATGTAAAGTATTAAATACAAATTCATTTTGATTTTGAAATTTGTTCATTTTTATAGAAACTGCAATAGTTTCACAGGAAGCCTCTTTCAGCATGTTTTAATTTTAAATGCAAAGCATTAAATGGAAACTCATTTTGATTTCGATGCTGGGTAAAAATTTATTCATTTTTATAGAAACTGCAATAGTTTCACGGGAACTATTTTTCAGCGTGTTTTAAGTTTAAATGAAAAGTATTCAATAAAAATTAAATTTGATTTTGATATTGGATAAACATTCAGTCATTTTTATAGAAACTACAACAGTTTCACGGACAATATCTTTCAGCGTATTTTAATTTTAAATGAAAAGTGTTAAATGCAAATTCATTTTGGTTTTTATGTTGGATAAAAATTCGTTCATTTTTATAGAAACTGTAATAGTTTCACGGGAAGCATCTTTCAGCGTGTTTAAAGTTAAAAAAAAGCATTCATTGAAAATTAAATTTGATTTTGATGTTGGATTAAAATCCATCCATTCTTATAGAAACTGCAATAGTTTCACGGAAAATATCTTTCAGCGTATTTTAAGTTTAAATGAAGAGTATCAAATGCTAATTCATTTTGATTTCGCAGTTGGATAAAAATTTGTTCATTTTTATAGAAACTGATATAGTTTCACGGGAAGTATCTTTTAAGGTGTATTGAGTTTAAATGAAAATTATTAAATTCAAATTCGTTTTGATTTTGATGTTGGATAAAAATTCCTTTATTCTTATAGAATTTGGAATAGTTTCATGGGATGCATCATTCAGGGTTTTTTAAGTTTAAACGAAAAGTAGTAAATGCAATTTCATTTTGATTTTGATGCTGGATAAAAATTCATTCATTTTTATAGAAACTGCAATAGTTCTACTAGAACAATCTTTTAGTGTATTTTAAGTTTATATGCAAAGTATTAAATGCAAACTCATTTTGATTTTGAAATTGGTTCATTTTTATAGAAACCGGAATAGTTTCACGGGAAACATCTTTCAGCGTGTTTTAAGTTTAAAAGAAATGCATTAAATGGAAACTCATTTCAATTTTGATGTTGGTTAAAATTCACTCATTTTTATAGAAACTGCAAAACTTTCACGGGGAGTATCTTTCAGCGTATTTTAAGTTTAAATGAAAAGTATTCAATGAAAATTAAATTTGATTTTGATGTTGGATAAAAATCCATTCATTCTTATAGAAACTGCAATAATTTCACGGAAAATATATAGATTCAGACATACAAACCGACAAAGACAGGCACTGAGCCAAGCAAACACCCGCTCAGACTACATCATTTGTCGGGTATATCGGTTAAAATTGACAAAATCTAAGTATCAGATTGATTAAATTCTATATCAACATCCCTTTCTCAAATACATGGGATAAAATTGACAAAATGTAAGTGTCAGAGTGAATAATTCTTTTTTATCAACATCTTAAACTTATACGAATTGGATACATCAGATAACAGTCATAAAATCCAAGTTCTATTCATTTTGACTTCATGCGTCGTTACGTTGAATTTAGGTTAGACCGGTTATAGATGGAAGCACACCCGCTCAGACTACATCATTTGTCGAGTATATTGGTTAAAATTGACAAAATATAAGTATCAGACTGATTAAATTCTATAACAAAATCCCTTTCTCGAATACATGGTATAAAATTGACAAAATCTAAGTGTCAGAGTGAATAATTTGTTTTTTATATCAACATGAATTAAATTTCTGTATTATGAATCCAAACGGGGAATTCAAGAAATAGTTTGTTACTTACTTGGAATTTTGACATAATTTCCTAAATGAAATTTCTATATTGTGTATTCAGGAGGGGAATTCAAGAAAGAATTTGCTACTTACTTACAATTTTTTCATAATTTCTTGAATGAAATTTCTGCATTGTGTATCCAAGAGGTGACTTCAAGAAAGAGTTTGCCACTTACTTACAATTTTTTAATAATTTCTTTAATGAAATTTCCGTATTGTATATCCAAGAGGTGAAAACAATAAAGAGTTTGCTACTTACTTGCGATTTTTTCATAGTTTCTTGAATGAAATATCTGTATTGTGTATTCAAGAGGTGACTTCAAGAAAGCTTTTTTTTTTAATTACTTGAATGAAATGTCATTTTTTTTGTTTATCCAGGAGCAAATTCAAGAAAGAATTTGTTACTTGCTTACAATTTTTTCATAATTTCTAAAATGAAGTTTCGATAAAGAATGTTAATAAGAAATTTGTTCACTTTGATACTTAAATTAAGCATACTCTAGAAATAATGAACACATAACAAAGTAATACGTAATGTATTTTTAATGAAATAATGTCATGTAGAATTTTAATACAAAAAATATATTATGATACATTATTAATATCGATGATCAACTTTGGAGATTTTGAATCTGTTCCATAAAATAGTTCATATGTTCTCTCTTGATATTGTAGCTATTGTCTTCTCTTAGATCGTAATCAGTAGAATAATCATTATTCCATTTTAATTCATGCACAATTTTTAGAAGCTGAAAGATACTCCCCGTGAAAGTATTGCAGTTTCTATAAAAATGAGTGAATTTTTATCCAACATGAAAATCAAAATGAGTTTCCATTTAATGCTTTTCTTTTAAATTTAAAACACGCTGAAAGATGCTTCCCGTGAAACTATTGCATTTTCTATAAGAATGAACCAATTTCATAATCAAAATGAATTTGCATTTAATACTTTGCATATAAACTTAAAATATGCTAAAAGATGGTTCTAGTGAAACTATTGCAGTTTCTATAAAAATGAATGAATTTTTATCCAGCATCAAAATCAATATGAAATTGAATTTACTACTTTTCGTTTAAACTTAAAAAACCCTAAATGATGCGTCCCATGAAACTATTGCAAATTCTATAAGAATAAAAGAATTTTTATCCAACATCAAAATCAAAACGAATTTGAATTTAATAATTTTCATTTAAACTCAATACACCTTAAAAGATACTTCCCGTGAAACTATTGCAGTTTCTATAAAAATGAACGAATTTTTATCCAACAGCGAAATCAAAATGAATTAGCATTTGATACTCTTCATTTAAACTTAAAATACGCTGAAAGATATTTTCCGTGAAACTATTGCAGTTTCTATAAGAATGGATGGATTGTTATCCAACATCAAAATCAAATTTAATTTTCAATGAATGCTTTTTTTAAATTAAAACACGCTGAAGGATGCTTCCCGTGAAACTATTACAGTTTCTATAAAAATGAACGAATTTTTATCCAACATAAAAACCAAAATGAATTTGCATTTAACACTTTTCATTTAAAATTAAAATACGCTGAAAGATGTTTTCAGTGAAACTATTGCAGTTTCTAAGAAAATGACTGAATTTTTATCCAACATCAGAATCAAATTTAATTTTCATTGAATACTTTTCATTTAAACTTAAAACATGTTGAAAGATAGTTCCCGTGAAACTATTACAGTTTCTATAAAAATGACTAAATTATTCCCCAACATCAAAATCAAAATGAGTTTCCATTTAATGCTTTTCTTTTAAACTTAAATCACGCTGAAAGATACTTCCTGTGAAACTATTGCAGCTTCTATCAAAATGAGCAAATTTCAAAATCAAATGAATTTGCATTTAATACTTTGCAAATAAACTTAAAATACGCTGAAAGATTTTTTCCGTGAAAGTAATGCAGTTTCTATAAAAATGAATGAATTTTTATCCGACTTCAAAATCAAATTTAATTTTCAATGAATGTTTTTTTTAAACTTAAAACACGCTGAAAGATGCTTCCGTTTAAACTTAAAAAACCCCAACAGCGAAATCAAAATGAATTAGTATTTGATACTCTTCATTTAAACTTAAAATACGCTGAAAGATGTTTTCCGTGAAACTATTACAGTTTCTATAAAAATGAACGAATTTTTATCCAACATAAAAACCAAAATGAATTTGCATTTAACACTTTTCATTTAAAATTAAAATACGCTGAAAGATGTTTTCAGTGAAACTATTGCAGTTTCTAAAAAAAATGACTGAATTTTTATCCAACATCAGAATCAAATTTAATTTTCATTGAATACTTTTCATTTAAACTTAAAACATGTTGAAAGATAGTTCCCGTGAAACTATTGCAGTTTCTATAAAAATGACAAAATTTTTCCCCAACATCAAAACCAAAATGAGTTTCCATTTAATGCTTTTCTTTTAAACTTAAATCACGCTGAAAGATACCTCCTGTGAAACTATTGCAGCTTCTGTAAAAATGAGCGAATTTCAAAATCAAAATGAATTTGCATTTAATACTTTGCAAATAAACTTAAAATACGCTAAAAGATGTTTTCCGTGAAAGTAATGCAGTTTCTTTAAAAATGAATGAATTTTTATCCAACATCAAAATCAATTTTAATTTTCAATGAATGTTTTTTTAAACTTAAAACACGCTGAAAGATGCTTCCCGTGAAACTATTACAGTTTCTATAAAAATGAACGAATTTTTATCCAACATAAAAACCAAAATGAATTTGCATTTAACACTTTTCATTTAAAATGAAAATACGCTGAAAGATGTTTTCCGTGAAAGTAATGCAGTTTCTATGAAAATGACTGAATTTTTATCCAGCATCAGAATCAAATTTAATTTTCAATGAATGCTTTTTTTAAACTTAAAAACACGCTGACAGATACTACCCGTGAAACTATTACAGTTTCTATAATAAGGAACAAATTTTTATTGAACATAAAAACCAAAATGAATTTGCATTTAACACTTTTCATTTAAAATTAAAATACGCTAAAAGATATTTTCCGTGAAACTATTGCAGTTTCTAAGAAAATGTCTGAATTTTTATCCAACATCAGAATCAAATTTAATTTTCAATGAATGCTTTTTTTAAACTTAAAACATGCTGAAAGATGCTTCCCGTGAAACTATTACAGTTTCTATAAAAATGAACAAATTTTTATCCAACATAAAAACCAAAATGAATTTGCATTTAACACTTTTCATTTAAAATTAAAATACGCTGAAAGATTTTTTCCGTGAAAGTAATGCAGTTTCTATAAAAATGAATGAATTTTTATCCAACATCAAAATCAAATTTAATTTTCAATGAATGTTTTTTTTAAACTTAAAACACGCTGAAAGATGCTTCCGTTTAAACTTAAAAAACCCCAGCAGCGAAATTAAAATTAATTAGTATTTGATACTCTTCATTTAAACTTATAATACGCTGAAAGATGTTTTCCGTGAAAGTATTGCAGTGTCTATAAGAATGGATGGATTTTTATCCAACATTAAAATCAAATTTTATTTTCAATGAATGCTTTCTTTTAAACTTAAAACACGCTGAAGATGCTTCCCGTGAAACTATTACAGTTTTTATAAAAATGAATGAATTTTATCCAACATAAAAACCAAAATGAATTTGCATTTAACACTTTTCATTTAAAATTAAAATACGCTGAAAGATGTTTTCCGTGAAACTACTGCAGTTTCTTTAAAAATGACTGAATTTTTATCCAACATTCAAATCAAATCCAAATAAAGCTTCCGAACCATTGCCTATAATAGTATTTCACTTTTAACTTATTGCTTTTATGCTCAAATATAAAAAATGTCACGTAGCAACCTTCCTTCAGAATATAAGAGATTGTGTACAAACTTTTTCGATAATTTAAAGTTGATTGCCTTTCTCGTAGCCTTTATGCTTGGTAGCTTTTTTGTTGTATTTAGGCCAAAATGTTTGTTTTTCTGCACAAACCAGTTGTAAACGACACTTTGTCGCTGCAAGATATCTTCTAATGCTTAAAAAGGCTACTTCAACTGATGATATGAAAGTCAGTCCCTAGTGGGGTGTTTCCCCTTTTTCTTAAATTTATGAGGATTGGCTTTTGTTTATAACTTTAACAAATAGTCTAAAACCTAGTAAACTATACATATTTGGATACAGAAGTAAAACTAAACTACCTTTCGTGCCTAATTAGTTTTCAGCATGCAGTTTTTGGAGTTTTGGTAACTAATACCTAGCTTTGATCAGATTAGCCGCTCATTGCATCAAACTCTTTGTGAATTTTCTCACATGGTACAAAAAAAAACTATTTCAGACTAGTATGAAGCGATGTTTTGTTTTCTGTCAAGGCACAGAAAAGATTCATACGACCATGGTTACGAAGTGTTTATAGATTTGGTGGTCTTTAAAAGACCGTTGGATAGTCATGGGGGATGATGGGTGTTATAAAAATTCATCATTGTTCATCATCTACTTAGTTCGATCTCAAACTACATCACAGATATTGTGGTTCTTCTTCTTCCTGGGATATCTTACATACACTTTCTGAGCAGGAATAATAATAAGCACCCATCTTATAAACCATTGAATTTCGTTCTCCGGGCTGTATCTATTATTGGGAAATACCTCACAATTAAAATCTTCCAAGTTGAATATTGGTATATCAGATTTGCATTTGTCAATTAAATGTTTATCAGTGGGTACATTCCCTTTCGTGTACAGTGCTATTACACCAAAACAACTACATATTCTTCTAACTTCCTCTTGTACCATGGATAGATCCTTCCATCCATCATAGAATGGGGGTATCACTCTATCATATAAACATAGTTTGTTTATAACGCATGATGTATTGCGTCACATGTCTCTATTAAAAGCATACATATTGTAGTTGATATGCCAGTGATAACAAGAGACTTCTCTACGATCTGTAGTCAGCAATAAAAACGTACATTCAAAAATCACCCCACATGATGACTTCTTCAAGCCAATGAATTCACAATTGAAAACACCATACATCCTTAAAGTTAGCTTTTCAAACTATACAAAATTGTAATTTCAACCTGTATTTTATACTCAAAGGCTGAATCTATTAAGCTCTAACCCGGAGATCTCAATCTTGCATATCCATATCGAGTACGAATGGTATAGCCGTAAGCAAATTTCCTGTCATTTTAAGATACGTAAAAAAAAGTTGAATAATTTTGAAGTCCCCCCCCCAAAAAAAAAAATTCAATTGAAAAAAAGTGCTACTACAAACATTATTTTTCTAATAGTAAAAGTCACGACTAACATTTCTATATCATTCTCATTTTGAATTTTGAGAATATTAAATGTGATTTTTTTATGTTTTAAGTATGTTCCATGTCATTCCAAGAGATGAAAAAAAAGGGTTGAAAAATATATCATGTAGAAAAACTTAAAAAAATTTTAAAAAAACTTCAAAAAAAGTATAAAAATGTTGGGGGAGGGGGCCAAAAAGTTGGTGGAGGGGGCCCCTTGGAGGTTGGGGGTATGGAGACCTTTGGAGGTTGACGTTCTTGGTGGTTAGGGTCATTGGTGATAACGATCCTTGAAGATTCATACTCATAACGGTGTCACTATTTTATTTGCAACGACTTGTAAGGATTTTTCTGAATTTCTTTATTAAAATTCTTTTCTTGACATCTACATCTCTATTAGTATCAACTTTTTAGTATACTAGAATGTTAGAGCATATTTTATAATGACAATACTGTTCGAATGGTACTTGTGTATTATACAGAAGACAACGGAATACCTTTTCGCAAATACCTTTTCGCCAAAAATTCGCAAATAGAGTTATTTTTACGCAAATGGTTCAATTTTCAACTTAAAACAATTCTATCTATAGAATTCCATTCCTTATTGTTTAATTACCCGTGAAACATTCTTAACAAACGAAAGTTTAATTTGTCTATTGAACCTAAAAGTAATTACCTTTTTCAAAGACATTAGTTGTTAACTACACACAGATTCTTGTGTAGCCCCCTATACATCTATGAATGAACCAGAAGATGAGCATTGACTCAGAAACCCGTCTGGTTGCATTACACAATCTTGTCCCTGAATATCTAGTTCCAATTATAACGTGTCTGCTCACTCTCTCGACTCAGAAACCTGTCTGCTAAGGCGTAAACCAGTCATGATAATAGTTGAATGACCATGGTAAAACAATGTCCCGGTAAAACTGCACTGTATATTCATGCCTCTAATCAAGTTACCATATATGGAGTACCATCTGTATCCGCTCTCTCTGATTGGCCCACGAAAATGGGTGTTGCCTCAGAAACCAGTCTGGTAACTCGTGCATCTTTCATAGTAATAGGTGACTGTCCTTGGTAAGTCAATGTACCAGTTAAACTACACTGTATATTCATGCCTCAGGCTTGTGTAATTCCTTGTGTAATTGATACTCATTATTAAGACACTACTAACAACTTGGAAGTAGACCTCTGTTTATCGATACATTAAAAATATCCTCATGATAAATAATTAGCCATGGAAAAATATATCCATGAAAAAAAATATACCTTGGCAATATACAATTTTTGCTAATTACGGCGAAAATGTCAGTAAGTGAAAATCATTAAATTGCCATCGAGCAAAAAAATATTCATGAGCTGTAAATAATATAAATCTTTCTCCAAAATTTCGTCCCCTGAATCTAAATATATCAATTATTTTCTGTCGCAAATGTCGATTGTTAACGCCTGATAAAAAAGATAACCTAAGATTGAATGAAAAAAAAATCACATATTTAAATTAGATCCCTTTTAGGTGGATGGGATGAACTTGGACAAAATTTTCTTGACATTTTAAATAAAGTAGGCTAGTTGAGCTAAGTTCATGAAACTTTCAAAGATTTGCAGGAACTAATATTTCAGCAATGTCTAGAAAGTTTCTTTCACCTGACTAAGCAACTTTTTATTTATATAGAATAAAGCCTGTAAAGTCACTGTTTAAATAAGGGACAGATATTGTACATACAGGGACTCAAAGATTCATTTTTCTCTTTTGCTGATTATAAAAACTCGCCAGATATTTTCTATCCAGGGATAGTATACTCTCGGGATATCTATTCACAAAGAGGGTACGTATTCATGGAAAATTTACGGGGTTATCCCGACTATGTCATCCATAGAGAAGTTTATACCCCGACTATGTCATTCATTCATTGAATACTCTCGAACTTAAATACTGCTTTACCAGATATAATAATTAAGCAAAAAAGCAGGTTTCATCACACTATTGTTTCTAGTGTTAAAAATAATAGTTAATTCACTTGCGCATTTAAACTTATTTTTTGCGTAATTAACATAACTAACAATTAACCTTGTTTATGTTGAACTAAATTCAGCAGACCCTATTCATCTCCTCCAAAACCTTAAGAATTATCAAAGTAGGAAGCCTTTTAGTATCAAACAGTTCGTGGTAATGAACTGTAAGCAAGGAGCGACCCGGCTCAATGGTAACCGAAACTCTAAAAATAGGAATTTTGATACCAATAGATACATCAAAAGAATCAGATTTTGATTCTGATTTCAAATATATAAGTTTCATCAATTTTAATCTTACTCATCAAAAGTTACGCGCCTGAGAAAATTTGGCTTATTTCCGAAAAAAGGGGGAAAGACCCCCTAAAAGCAATAGAACCTTAATGAAAATCACACCATCATATTCAGCGTATCAGAGAACCCTACTGTAGAGGTTTCAAGCTCCTATCTACAAAAGTGTGGAATTTTCCATTTTTTGCCAGAAGAAAGATCACGGATGCGTGTTTATTTGTTTGTTTGTTTTTTTTTCTTTTTCCCAGGGGTGATCGAATCGACCCAGTGGTCCTAGAATATCGTAGGAGGGCTTATTGGAACGAAAATTAAAAGTTCTAGTGCCCTTTACAAGTGACCAAAAAAATGGAGGGCAACTAGGCCCCCTCCCACGCTCATTTTTTTCCCGAAGTCACCCGATCAAAATTTTGAGATAACCATTTTGTTGAACATGGTCAAAAATATTATAACTATGTCTTTTAGGATGACCTAATCCCCCACAGTTCCCAGGGGAAGGACTGCAAGTCATGAACCTTGCCCATTGCATACACATTGTATTGGTTATTGGGAAGTATACAGACATTTTCAGGAAGGATTTTTTCTGGTGAGGGGGAGGGCTGGAGGAGAGGGTTACTCGGTAGAATCTTTCCGTGGAAGATGTTTTTTGGGGTAAGGGATATTTCTATGAAGGGGGCGCCGGATTTCCAAGCATTATTTAAAAAACGATCAGAAATTAAATTAAAAAAAACAAGTTTTTTCAACTCAAGGTAAGAAGCAACATTAGAACTTAAAACGAAAAGAAATTATTACGTATATGAGGGGGTTCTCCCCCAAGTCAATACCTCGCTCTTTACGCTACAGTTTTCTTTCGTGCTTTCAAAAGAGCTATCTATTATAATTAAACGGCCTTTGTGATTCAGGGTTTTGTGAATTAAATTTTTTTTTAACTTTTAACGTAAAGAACGTGGTATTGACTAAGGAGAGAACCCCCTCATATACGTAATAACATATACGTAATAAAAAAAAAAAAAAAAAAAACAAACGATACGGCTCAATAGTAATCGAAACTTTTAAAAACGAAATTTTGATGTCAATAAATGTATCAAAAGAATGGGCTTAAAATGCTGATTCCAAATATATAAATTTTACTAAGTTTTATTATTTCTCATCAAAGGCTACGAGATTGAGAAAATTTACCTGATTTTTTAAAGAGGGAGTAAACATCCCCTACCAGCGAAAGAATTTTAATAAAAATCCAACCTTCAGGTTCAGCGTATCACAAAACAATATTACATAGGTTTCAATCTCCTATCTCCAAATATATGCAACTTTGTATTTTTTACCAGAAGAAAAATATACGAATATAGAGGTTCGTTACGTAAGTTAATTTGTAAATTACGTCAGAAACAAATTTAGAGACAGCCATTTAGCAAAAGAGAAGTAAAATTTTTATGTAAATTTTGTTTACTTATTCAATGACGGTGATCCAAAATAAAAGCTGCATTAACTAAAAAACGATCAGAAATTAAATAAAAAAACAAGTTTTTTAAACTGAAAGTAAGGAGCGACATTAAAGCTTAAAACCAACAGAAATTATTCCGTATTTGAAAGGGGCTGTCCCCTCCTCAACGCCTCGCTCATTACGTTAAAGTTTTTTATTGTTTCAAAAAATAAAGTTGTGAGACAGAGTCAAATTTTAGCATAAAGAGCAAGGCGTTGAGGAGGGGACAGCCCCTTTCATATACGGAATAATTTCTGTTCGTTTTAAGTTTTAATGTCGCTCCTTACTTTCAGTTTAAAAAACTTGTTTTTTTTTATTTAATTTGTTTACGAAACAATTGGAGCTTAGATATTTTCGAAGACCACGCTGCCTTTCGATGACGTACAAATAACAGGTCAAATAGGGATAAATTCTTTTATTAGACAGTAAAAACAACGATAAAAATTCTGGATATTTAGATCACATATTCAGCGACCGTCATCAGCAGATAAACTGATGACGCCATCTCTTGATGACAGTCGCTATATATATGATCGAAATATCCAGAATTTTTATCATCGTTTTTCACTGTCTAATAAAATGATTTATCCCTATTTAAACTGTTATTTGTACGTCATCGAAAGGATATATATATATATATATATATATATATATATATATATATATATATATATATATATATATATATATATATATATATATATATATATATATATATATAGCCCACCAAATGTGACACCAAGCCCATCAAATGTGACAAGACCAATCCGAGCAGCTAAGCTAAAGCTATTGAAAAAATGTCTGAAGTAATGATAAACTAAAATGAAGAATACAGAAATATACAGTCAGAATGCTTGTATCAGCGACAATTACAACGAGCCAAAACAAAAATGAAGAACAAAGAAACATCCGCTTCGAAGATACGTGAGAGCAGGAATCAAAACGAGTCAAAACAAAAGTGAAAACACCTAGAGGACAAATGAAGAACCTAGGCCATTAAATACCACAAGACCCATCCGGGTAGCTAAGGTAAAAGGTATTGAAAAAATGTCTAAGGTAATGATAAACGAAAATTAATCACAAAGAAATATAAATTCAGGACACTTGCGTCGGTGACAACTACAACTAGTCGAAAACAAAAGAGAAGGACAAAGGAACATGCGGTTTGAAGATAAGTGAAAGCAAGAATTATAACGAATCAAAAACAAAGGTGAAGAACAAAGATATATGCGGTTTCAAGACATACGACAAAAAAGAGGAGTAGAACAAATTAAAAATTTAAGCCAAGAACAAAGAAAAGTGTGGCTAAAAAATATGACACAGCGATAGCGAGAAAATGAGTACCTGATCATGTCAAAAATGGAGTGAAGAAAAAAGAATTGTCCTGTTAGAAGACAATCGACAGCAAAAATCAGAAGGAGTCAAAAATGAAAGTGAAGAAAAAAGATATATTACGTTAGAAAAAAATCGCCATCACAATCTTCGACGCCAACAAAGTGGGGTGCAAAATCCATGAAAAACCTACAAAATAACATAAACTACGCAACTGTTGATTAAAAGTCATTTGGATCCTTCAACGTTATACGTATTCACTGGGGAAGCCTCCATTTTCCCGAGGAAAAAGTAGCAAACAAACTTGACTCATTTGGAGGTTTCTACTTTCAACGACGATCAATAACAACAAGCTTGCCACAGGCCGAGTGCTGGGGCCTGGTCTTTAAATCGGCTGCATAGCTTTTTTTCTTAATTGGCATATTAACATTTCTGGCCATTAAAACAACCTAAAAAGGTAACAACTGGAAGGAAGAATCTTAATTTTTCCCACGGTGGTTGTATGGAACCTATGGTTGTATGGAACCTATGGAAACCTATGACAAAATTTTTTGGTTGGGTGCAGCTTCTGTCCCAATCAGTATCCATCTTCTGTTTTCATCTTAAAAGAAAGAGATTGTGTCCAAGATTTGTCAGGAATTTTGGTAGACTTTTATCTTTTGTCTTTAGACAAAAAATCCAACAATAAAAAAAAATAATTGTCCGAAGCTACCCCACGGTGTGGGGTGGGTTCGGATATGGTGTGGGGTTACTTCGAACAGCAGTAATATGGGTTCGGCAACCTCACAGATTAAAGAAAAAACACGCCATTTACTGAATATTTGAATATGTATAAAAGTAAAACAAGTAAAATGAAAGTTGAAGAAAAAAAATCAAGTAATTTGAACCAAAGCTCACAGGAGCTCTATCTCACGTTGTAGCTGCTGAGATCACATTGAAAAGTGAGTCCTTCTTTGTCCGTTCAGTCCCTCCAGTGGCAGTTGGTGATGGAAGAGAATGAACAATGTCGTTTGAAGAGACGAAGGCTTTGTCCTCAATATCCGGAAAAATGAACCGTGCTCCATTTCTGCGAAGGAACAAGACTTCTAGATCGCTTCTAGTTTTTCCTTTTATCTGGCCAACGTAGAAGATATCCGACTTCTTCGATTTGCCCAATTTGAATTTTACCAGAACATAGCTATCCGTTTGAGCTTGGTCAATATCAAAAGGCTCAAGGTCCTCTTCTACGTCCCCACAGTGAAGAGACTCGTCGCTTGAGGAGTCGCTTGGGGCAGCAGGTTCAGAAAGAGTCTCCGCCTCATCGGTTCCGTCGTCTTCGTTAAGCTTGCGGACCCCGCTGTTCTTACGTTTCTTTGTAGATGGCGTCGGCTTGGCCTTCTTTTTCTTTTTAGCTACTATCTCTTCTTTCTCAGGGGTGTCAGTGAGAATACGGGTCCTCTCTCTGTTGCGATTCCCACGTCCTGGAACAGTTACAGCCCCCACTCGGGGAAAAGGTCTTACTTCTTCGGGCGACCTTATGAAAGAAGAAATTGGTGGTCCAGCTTCGGAGTTGGCTTGCGACGAGGGGCTCCGCGAACTGGTTGTTTGGTCTAGCGGCCTATCCGTCACAAAGGATGGGGCGAAAGCTCCCGCTGGGAATACATTGCGATGGAATGGAAAGATTCCAGCTGCTCGAAACGCAGAGACTATGTTGGATGCACTGAATTTCTCCAGGAAAGGAACCCTGCTGAGTGAGGCTACTTCATAAATTGAAATGCGCTGTCCGGGATGCAACTGCAGCCATTCATTGAAGCGCTCTTTCAGTGCACCCTTGAAAGGAGAAAGCACTCCTACGTCAAGTGTCTGAAGCTTGTGGGAGCAGTGGGGTGGGAATTTCAACAGTGTCACGTGATTTTGCTTACAGTGTTCGATCACACGTACATCCAGATGGCTATCATGGTTGTCCATGACCAGTAGGATGGGAGTCTCTTCATCTGGCTTGGTTATTTTCGTGAAGTGTCGCATAGCCTCCAAGAACAAGTTGCCATTGACCCAACCACTAGGTTGCGCCCAAGGCAACCAGGGGGGCCTTCGTTTGTCATTCTAGGTATAAAATTCTCTCGCGGAAAAATGAAGACCGGTGGAATAGTCGCTCCAGACACACTGGCAAAACATACAGCAGTCACGTTTTGACCTCTTTCTGCAGACACAGTCTGACCAACCTGTTTTTGTCCAGTTGGTGCTAGGACTTTCGGTGGTGGAAGCACGGTGACTATACCTGTCTCGTCAACATTCCAGATGCGATCAGCCGTCAGTTTGGCTCCAAACCTTCCATAGACATCAAGTAGCTTGTCAAAAAACGTCTGAACGACAGTTTTGTTGAAGCCAGAGGCTCTCGCCTGACTTCCGGCTTCTGGCTTCCTCACCGAGATGTCTGAATTCCGCTTCAGAAACGCAAGAAGCCAGTCCTTTGACGCTGCTTCATTGAAACACCAGTTTTCTGGTACAGAAATGTTATTCGCACTGGCGTAAGAGTAAGCAAATTTTCGTGATTCAGTTGTTGTCAGTCCATGGTTCATTATCGAACAAGTGCGAAAGTAGTCGGCTAGTTTTCGCTCGTGTTCGCTTTCAAAAACTTGCCTGTTATGTTTTGGTCTTGTCGGGAAGTTTATCTGTATTGGCCCAGGCTTTTTGTTGGCACTTTTATTCGCTTCTCCTGTCTGCGGCCGTGAGCGCCTTACATAGTTCAGTAGCGCCGACTTCTTTATGCCGAAGTTTTCTGCAATTTGTCTCAATGTTCCTTCCTTTTTCAGATAAGCCCCAATTGCTTTCTTCATGTTTTCTAGGTTAACGGGAGGGTCTTGTTACTTCCTTTTGTATGATCGAGGCATTCTGAAAGACACTGTTTTTAGTAACAAGTAATAAAATGCATATTAACAGGTACACGATGCGAAAAAAAGAGGAAAAGTTGGAAATACTGACCACAAAAAGTGTCTGGGGTGGGTTCGGACAATGTCCGAATCCACCCCACTACCGTTGTCCGAAGCAACCTCACCCGCGATAAAAAGTCTGAAACCTCACTGTCGCTGTAACTACTATAGGTACCACCAAAAACTAAAATTAAAACAACTTTGCAATGCCCTATTTAAACGCTGCAACTGTCAGCAAAATTCGATTACTAGTAATAACGGCCAAATAAAATTACACACAAAGAAAGATGAAGGATCCCACACCAACCTTATTTAGGTTTTTCTCAAATATTTCAAAAACGATTGCACGTGTGATAACCAAACTACATACTTAAGTAGGGTACTAGATGGCACGTCTATGGTTTTTTTTAGGTGAATTTTAGAGGGCGTTGTAGGAAGAGAAGCTCTTGTCCAGACTCACCCCGTGTCCGAACTAACCCCCACTCTCCTCTATATATATATATATATATATATATATATATATATATATATATATATATATATATATATATATATATATATATATATATATATATATATATATATATATATATATATATATATATATATATATATATATATATATATATATATATATATATATATATATATATATATATATATATATATATATATATATATATATATATATATATATATATATATATATATATATATATATATATTATATATATATATATATATATATATATATATATATATATATATATATATATATATATATATATATATATATATATATATATATATATATATATATATATATATATATATATATAGAAAAGAAGAAAAAGAAACAAAGTGAAGAAGAACTATAAGGAGGTAAACAACGTGAGGATTTAAAAAAAATCCAAATGAACTTTCAATTTTATTTCAGAATGTCAAATAAGGGAGATTCAACAGCGAAGCAACAAAAGCAGCGTGGTGAAAAATCCAAAAAATGTGCGTGTTTCCACCATTAGGACACCAAACTGCCGCTATAATCCTCAAATCCGCTCAAATGATGTAACTAAAGCCAGAAAACAGGTAAATTAAGCAGTTTTTCTTTTGCGCATGTATCTCATAAATTTGCTGAGAAATTTTCAACATAGTAAATTCTGCGAAGGCACTTTGTACATAAAAAAGGAACTAAAAAGCTGTAAAAATTATAAATAAAAAAGTTAAAAATAAAGCCAGGAAAACATAAAAATTTATATTCACGGTGGATAATTCTGTAAGCATTCTTACTTGACTTAGTCTGTTTAAGTGTCAAATTCTCACGGCTAAAATTCCAAACCTGACAACAGATATGGTATACATCAAATACAAGAAACTATGAGTGTTGATTGCTTGATAAAGAGGTGGGCGTGGTCTTGGCATGAAATTTTACAAGCAAAAGCGTTAGTAAAAGTTTGGAGCCTAACAGCGTTGCCAACGCGGTACAATTGTACCATTTTTGGTACGATTAGAGGTCCTAGCACAGTGCAGTACATTTGGAAATTTTTGGTAAAATCAGATTTCCCGATACATTTAGATTTTACTTGCTCCTTTTTGACTCAAATATTTGTTCCGTGTTTTAGTTTACTGAAATTTCCTTATTGTTATGGGAAATTTTTAACCTGCTGTTCCGATGATACAAATTACTTTCTTGCCGTACAATTTTAATCGGAAAACTGGTACAGTTTACTTCAAATCGTTGGCAACACTGGAGCCTGAGTTGTTCAGATGAATATGAATAGATTGAATTTACTGTCTTAAAAGTTTCATCATACTCGAAAAATATGTTTTCAGCAAAACGCATTCATCTCCAAATGCACTAAAATTAAAAAGAAGCTGATCTTTTGCTAGTACAAAGACAAATGGTGAATTTTAGGGTACTAGAAATGAAAGTGTGGAGTAGTCAAGATATGTTTCTTACTCTCCCTCAGTATTATATAAAATGTTAGGAATACCATATTCAAAGACGATTGTCTATGCAATGGCAGCACCACAGTTTCATTTTTAGTGCTTAAATAAATTTCCCGGATAGAATATGAATTTTTTTATTTCTTGGTGTATTTAGAGATAAAATATTTTTGAGTTGTTTTTTTGTGATATTTTCGTTACGAAAAGTTAGTAGCCAGGATTTTTTTTTTTATTTCAGGCTTCACGGCTCCATCGTAAGTGATGATTTGCCACTAGTCCTGGTAGTTACCTCATTTTCTAACACTGAGGTACTTGTTATACCTACTCTTGAACGCGTCAAGGGAAAGATTTTTTGGGATTACCTCTGCCGACAATATATTCCATGTGGCAACCGATGGCCGGGCGAAACTTGTTTTCAGATATTCTTGGCGGGGAGTACCCTGCTCAAGGATATGGGGACTGTGGAGAAAATGTAGTCTTTATTCAGAGCTTAAAGTCATTCAGTCAACATAAATACAAAGAAAAAATATATTTAATATATATATATATATATATATATATATATATATATATATATATATATATATATATATATATATATATATATATATATATATATATATATATATATATATATATATATATATATATATATATATATATATATATATATATATATATATATATATATATATATATATATATATATATATATATATATATATATATATATATATATATATATATATATATATATATATATATATATATATATATATATATATATATATATATATATATATATATATATATATTATATATATATATTTATATTTATATATATTATATATATATATATATATATATATATATATATATATATATATATATACATATATATATCAGATTTTTTTTTCTGTCCTGTTGTTTCCAGATCTTGACAGATTATTCCGTCTTAACGAATTTTCTTAGCAGTTTGGTCAGAAAACACATTCAATATCAACCTCGCATAGCGTTAATGGAGCACGTATTTCATCAGAAATTTTCAGAATTTTTTTTTCTTCGAAGATTTTTTAAAAACCATCAGTTTTTCGACTAATCCGACTTTTTTAGATTTTCCTGAATGTAAATCGTATCCTCCGAAATTTCTCCAAAAATTGACATTGTAAAATAAACGAATGCTACATACAAATATGAATTGTTAATTTTCATGAAGTTAATTTTTGTGGAGATTCTTGAGAATCCAATTTCTTTTCTGGGAAACTTGGGAAAATCTTGGATAATTAGAGAAAAGTGGAAGCACTGAAAACCATACATGTAAAATGAGCATAAAGTTATAATCATGTCATTTGTTATAGCCAAGACAGTTAGGAATGCTGTTTTACGGTTGATAAGAAGTGAAGGCTGTCAGATTTGCACCTTATGTAGCCGTTGGTCAGATTTCATGAATCTTTTACAAAAATTCTCAATTTAAACTTGAAAATTATGTAAACCTACAAGAAGAAATAGAAAATGAAGATATTGTTTTAAATCTATAAACATAGAAATTTAAACTTCTTTGTGATAACTTTTTACATATGCGCGAAAAAAATGAATTTAGAATTACGAAAAAGCATTACCAAAAAATCAGGAAAACAACAATTTACCGAGAAGTTAAAATGGAAATTTAACAAATCAAAAAAAAAATATAAGGTTAAGCAATTCAAAATAAAATCCGAAATTGTAAAACAAAAAAGCAACGTGGAAATTTACTTGTTTTATTCTTCAGTTTTTTTTTCGTATGATTCTCGTGCTCAAAATTCACCGAAGTGTTTTTCTAACAATATTTTTTTTCCTGTAAAAATTTACAAACAGTTTCTTGCACATTTCCGGAATGACATTTATTACTGCTACAACTACTGGTACTAACAGCTCACTGCAGCACCAAGGCGCCATAGGTCACCCTTCATAACCAGAACGTGTTCTAGCCGTATCAATCTTTCCCTTATTGCAATCCTATAAACCGAGATTAAACCATAATTTTTGTACAGCTTACTGTTTGAGATACGGTAGCTTATTGGAAAAAATAATTACTCTATTTTTATTAGAACGGCGAAAAAACGCCTCAAATCTACATTAATATTGTTCAAAACTCTCTGAAGCCTATACCAGTGCCCAAGGCAAATTTCAAATTGTGTAAAACTAAGATTTTTTCTGTTTATTTTTTAAAAAGAGGCAACTGCGAATTATTTCTTTTACTTTGTTCTTATTGTTATTTGACTTTGCTTTTTTCCTCCTTTTTTCAGGTTCTAGATAAAAAAGTCAGTTTGATTTTGCTCAGCAAAATTTCATCTTTTATTTCAGATTTTATGATATTGTTCTATGTTTTATCGGATCAGATTTTATGTGATTTTTTTTTTAAGTCAAGTTTTTTGATGTGCTATTGTCCAAGATGAGGAGAAACTGTCAGTTTTTTTTTTCACACCATCAAGCATCACTAGCAGATAAATCCTGACAGGTCTGTTCAGAGAAGTCTTGTCAGATTTATCTGCAGGTTTTGTAGCCATGTTTAAATTTACATTGCTTTATATCAGACTAAAGAATATACACAAAGACATTTAACAATCCAATCAAATAGTATTTTTCAGTTAGATTTCGAATACATACCAGCCTGCAAGTTGATAGGGATCTCTCTTCCTTACAATGAGTCTGAAGGAGGTTTGTAAAATTATTGCTTTAGATTTAAATTTTTAGGTTTCGAAGCTCCGTTCCACCCTTCTTTCAAAGAAAGCACTCATAGCCTATTACAGTGGTATCTCAGACTTACTTACACACTGTACCCCTTTTTACCCAAAAAAGATGTTAGGTACCGCTTCTTAGTTACCGGTACTAAGTAAACTATAGCTAAAATATAAATAAAATTGCCAGTTCTAGGGTTCGAGGGTTGTTTTTTTTTTTTTTTTTTGGCCAGTCGCGTACCACAGTTTGAGAACCAATGGCTTATTGTACAGAAATTGAATTTTGAGCACCCTGTATATGCCACTTTTCTTATTTTTTCCTCTGCGTCTCCTTCCCTTATCACTGATTTGTTGTGATTATTCTACATCTACATTCATCTGGTCAGTCAAAGGATCTGTTTTTAGGCACTAATTTTCTAATTTTCCTTAGGGGATATTTTGGATTGACTCTAGGTGAAAAATTCCTCATGTCTCGCCGCATGATTAGCCCATTGCTTTTGGACGTTCATAAGCGTAATCCCTTCAAAAAGGCAAGATACCGAAAAATTACAAAACATTCTGGCAATCTTAAAGTTAATTTCTTAAGAAGCTAAATTGATGAAGTTCGGACTAAAATTTACTGATGCAGATTCTTTATACACAAAAATATAAGCAGATTTAAATTTCTGCGTGTCAATAACGATCGTTCATTAATTTAAAAGCATTTGAAAAATTTTCCCCCTGACAATTTTCTCTTCGAAAATTTCCCGAGATAAGGGCGGGGAAGGGGGGAGTTGAGTATTGATGATTGATGGAGAACGGATTTGTTATTATTTTTACTTTATATTTATATTTATCTATTGTTATTTTTGTTTGAGTTATTTTCATTTTTGTTATTTTTATTTACTTATTATTATATATATATAGGCTATATATACTATCTTTATAAACTAGAAATAACTGTATATGTATTTGTGTATTTTTCTCGAAAACGGCTTCATATTTTTTTCAGAAAAATTGGTATCTTGGGATAGTCTCGCATAAAAAAACGATCTAGATAGGTCAGAAGTCTGAGAAAATTCGTTAAGAGCCTTAATTTTAGTTTCTGCAAATGACGTCATGTACTATGCTGGCACATCATACAAACATTTCTTATGACATCATATAGGCATTTTCTCATATGATGTGATACATAGCATAAATAAGATTGTTGAGTTCCCAACGCATCAGTTATTTATATAATATAATGTCTGTTGGAAGGCCCAAAGAACGAAAATTTGCACTTACATTTATTATAAATGAAGATTCTCTGGAACCAACCCCTGAACTGTCAAACGTGATAAGATGTGAAAATCAACAACCTCGACCATCAATTGCCACAACACCAATACGGACAGCTAATCCAAACGCCATTGCTAAATTGTCTGAAGTAATCAAAGTTCAAAAACATGTCAAAAATGAAAATGAAGAGCAAAGACACGGGCGGCTAGAAGATATGCGAAAGCGAAAAGTCAAAAACGAAATTGAAGAGCAAAGACACACGTGGTTAGAAGATATGTGACATCGAACATGTGAGCAAGTCAATGAAAATCAACCTGGACAGCGAGAATCAAATTGTGTCAAAATTGAAAATGATAGCGATGATGATTGTGTTTGGGATTTTGACATGGATAAGGCCATCAATGCCTACCATATCTTTTTAAAAAAAACAAAGTTTCGGCAATATGTATTTCATAATGACAAAAGACAAGGGAGGGAAAACGAACCAAACAAATTGAAAACGATAGCGTTGATGATTGGGTTTTGAATTTTTACAGGGATAAGGTATTCAATGCCTACCATACCTTTGAAAATCAAAAACCTGGACTAGATAAATCCTTGGAAGAAAAGAAGTTTTTATCCCACCACCTGAACGATAAAAAGAAACAAATGTTCGGCAATATGTCTTTCATAGTGAAAAAGAAAAGCCGAGGTAAACGAAGAAGTCTTTGTCCCACCACGTGAACAATTAAAAGAAACAAAGGTGGTCATCAATGCCCACCATACGTTTGAAAATCAAAAACCTGGCCTAGATAAATCGTTGGAAGTAACAGAAGTTTTTGTCCACAACCCAAACAATTAAAAGGAGCAAAGGTTCGGTGATATATCTTTCATAATGACAAAAGACAAGCCGAGGCAAAAGTTAAGGTCCAATAAAAAAAAGTAATTTTACAAAGGCACCACTTCTAATTTATGGTCCATTTGGACGTCATGACATCAAGAAAAGGCTCAAATTGTGTGCGTTTAGAAGACAAGCGACGGTGACAATCCATATATAGAAGCATACCGCGTGCCGGGGTCCAGCGGCTGCCGAGTGTCCAGTGGAGCGACTACTACTACTACTAACAACACCGCAGCAACAAGCCGCCTCCCCACTGGGGTGGGAGACGTCCTCCCATCCCAGACGGGGACGACCTACTTTCCGTTTAGCCCTAGATGGTTGGCCGAAAAGAACAATCTTCGGCAATCTGTCATCCTTCATCCGCACAACGTTCCCTAGCCACCTCAACCTTTCTTTCAATATAGCCCTAGAGAGCGGTATTGTACCACCTTTTTCGTAGAGCCTATGGTTTGAAATACGGTCAGTCAGCCGTGAGCCTAGAACAATCCGTAGGCGATTCCTCTTGAAAACATCTAGCAAATCATCGTTCGCTTTTCGGAGCGCCCATGCTTCAAAGTCATATCTGACTACTCTCATCACAGCAACCTCTAATATTCTAATCTTGGTTAGTAGACCTATCTTCCTATTCTTCCAGAATTTTTTTAACTGTGAAAAAACACCCTGAGTCTTGGTTATTCTACATTTAACATCTTCACTGCTCTCATCAGCTTTACTAATAATACTACCAAGGTAAGTGAAGCTGCCCACCTGATCAATCTTTTCATTAACAACGTCACCTTTTCCTCTTCACTTATTCCTAGCCTAAGTAACCTAGTCTTCCTAATATTAATTTTTAAGCCTATTCTAACAACCTATACTCGCAAAACCTCTAAAAATTCATTTATTTTGCTCACACTTTAATCTAGGATGCTTAAATCATCAGCATAATCTAAGTCCAGGAGACTTTTTCCGCCCCATTTGATTCCGTAGTCTCCCATTGCCTTTCCTGTGCTCCTTAAAACAAAGTCCATCAAAATAATCCATATAAAGGGGGATAGAACACAGCCCTGTTTAACTCCTGATTTAATACAAAACCAGCTCTTAACCTCATTTCCTACCTTAACCGCAGCAGTGTTATTCTCGCACATAGCACTAATCTCTTTAATGCATTTGTCTGGTATACCATACAAGGATAAAACCTTTACTAAAGCTCTTCTATCAACAGAATCAAACTCTTGCTTATAATCAATAAAACTGAGTACCAAAGGTGTTTGACAACTCAAACATTTGTCAATCATTAGACTAAGAGTGAAATTTTGTTCGAAACATCCTCTACCTTTTCTAAAACCGCACTGTTATTCTCTTAAAACTTTGTCCGCGGCACCTCACGGTCTAAAAAGTGTCATATTACTATGTAATTTACTACCTACAGAGACCAGACTAATGCCTCGATAATTACAACATTCACTTTTTTAACCTTTCTTATAAAGTGGCTAAATTAAGGCTTTCCTAAACTCGTAAGGTACTCCCCTTTTTCAAAAATCATATTCATAATCTTCAATAACTTATTTCTGACCTCAGAGCCACCATATTTAAGAAACTAATTTACCACCCTATCAGCACCTGGAGCCTTATTATTCTTTAATCCTTTTAGTACTGTTGCTAATTCCTCCTCACAAACTTTTTCATTTTCCTCTATATTTTTTCCTGCAACTCTATCTCGGTTAAGCAAGTTCTCAAAATGTTCGGCCCATCTCTCTTTAGTTTTTTTCTTATCGCTAATGGCGACCCCATTACTATCTTTAACTGGGAAAAGTCCGGATTGACTACTCCCTCTCAATTTGTTAACATGCCAGTACAATATTTTACTATTATGCCGTCTAGCTGCATCTTCCATATCCTCGTCAATCTTATCCAAGGCCTCCAATTCACACCTCCTTAGTTCATATTTTAATGCTTTCTCCACTTTCTTTACATTTCTTTTGTTTTCATACGATCTATCACTCAGATAATTCTTGTACAAGTCCCTTCTCTTTTCTATTAAACATAAAGCCTTTTCACCAATATTCTTAGCTGCAGTTCTAGCTTTCTTCCTAATACACCTTCAGCAACTTCACAAGTTATTTTTCTAAAATTATTCCAAACATCTTCCACATTATCAAATTTTAAACTCTCAAGTTTAGTATTCAACTGTTCCTGGAAACTTTCTCTCAAATTCTTATCCTGGAGTCTACCAACATCATAACTTCCCGGGAGGTAGTTACCCTTCCGATATTTCAGCTTTAAATTAACCCTTGACACTACTAGATGGTGATCTTTACTTTTAATATCAATAACGGCACTCCTATATACCCTAGTATCTTGTATTGATCCTGCGAGTCTTCGGTTTATTATAACATAATCAATAAGGTTTGTTGTCTGACTATAACGTGAATACCATGTTAACTTATGAGCCATTTTATGACCAAACACTGTATTGGTTATAACTAGATTGTTGTTCCTACAAAATTGCAAAAGTCTGTATCCATTACTGTTTTATTTTCCTACACCAAATTTAAGTAGGCTGGGATACCATCTATCCCTATTTCTACCAGCCTGGGCATTAAAATCTCCCAGTAATAACATCATATTTCTACCTGGGACCTTGTCTATTTACTTCTGTAATTGCAAGTAAAATTTATTTGAATCCCCATTATCTCCTTCAGTTACCTCTATGGGTACACATACTATTGAAATTTATACCCTGAACCTTTTATTCATTCAATACGCAGTAGGTCTTATTTTATTTGGAACTTAGCAGTACGAGCAAGCATTAGCAGCTCCTTCAGTTACGATCAGCTCTACCCTTTGTTTATTTGTCCCATCCTTCTTGCCTGAGTAAATAAATTGTATATCACCTTGATCTAGGTTTTCTATCCGTGGGATGTGAGTTTCTGAAACTCTAAATAAATCCAGTTCAAATCGTCTGAATTCGTCAGTCAAAATGTCAATACAATATTCATTTTTTAATGTTGTAACATTCCAAGTTTCAATTTTCATGTTCTTTAAATCATTGAAATTATTTTGGCCTCAGGAAAAGCAATGATCCCAGATACCAGTGCACGACGGGGATCATATATATATATATATATATATATATATATATATATATATATATATATATATATATATATATATATATATATATATATATATATATATATATATATATATATATATATATATATATATATATATATATATATATATATATATATATATATATATATATATATATATATATATATATATATATATATATATATATATATATATATATATATAACATGTTTTTTAAGTGAAAACACTTCTGTGTCATCATACCTGTGTATGAAGGGTTGTGAGTATTGCACTTCAGTTGACCAACTAAATATGATGTATGGCACAAAACATGCTTTTTTAAGTGAAAACACTTCTGTGTCATCATACCTGTGTATGAAGGGTTGTGAATATTGCACTTCAGTTGACCAACTAAATATGATATATGGCACAAAACATGCTTTTTTAATTGAAAAAACTTATGTGTCATCAAACCTTTGTATGAAGGGGATGTCAATTCAGTTGACTAACTAAATATTATGTATGGCACAAAAACATTCTTTTTTAAGTGAAAACACTTCTGTCATCATAACTGTGTATGAAGGGTTGTGAGTATTGCACTTCAGTTGACCAACTAAATATGATGTATGGCACAAAAACATACTTTCTTTTTTAAGTGAAAACACTTCTGTGTCAATCATACCGATGTATGAAGGGTTGTGAGTATTCCACTTCAGTTGACCAACTAAATATGATGTATGGCACAAAAACATGCTTTTTTAAGTGAAAACGGTTCTGTGTCAATCATACCCATTTATGAAGGGTTGCGAGTATTCCACCAGTTAACCAACTAAATATGATGTATGGCACAAAAATTTACTTTTCTACGTGAGATTATGTCTATGTGAACCATAACCGTGGACCGAGGGAATTTAGAATTCCACTTCCTTCAAGCTGGTCCGAAAGCTTCTCAGGGAAGTTCCAGAAATGTTGCCACATATGTGGACGCTTGTTGCGTTTTCAACCCCCCCCCCCCCCCACCTCCTCTGGAAAAATTCTCTGGTGACTTCTTTCCTAAGCCTCAGATATATGAGCATTTAAGAATAATGAACAAACGAATAATGTTTAATACATGTGAATATGAAACAATATACCATGACAGTAATATTTTTTGTGTAATATGTTAACTGTTGATGTTAAATCTATAATGACTAATAAAGTACTTACAATATTGCATTTTTATGATATATCGTCCACTGCGTTAGGTTTGCAGAAAAAAAGAGAATTAGGAAAATAAGTGAATGGGAAAAGAGTGGAGGGAAAGGCACTACCCTCGGGGTAGCTGTAAAGTCAGACTAATGAGTTTTTTGTTGGGATGAACTTTGAAGAACTTTTTATTTGGGTGTTTGGAAAAATCTTCACACGTTTTCTAGAATTAAAATGAGAACAAGGTTGAGATGGCTAGGACACGTTCTACTGATGAATGATGACAGATTGCCAAAGATAGTCCTTGTCGGCCAACCGTCTAGGGACAAAAGAATAGTAAATCGACCCCAAATTGGGCTGGAGGATGTCGTAAGAAACGATTTAAGAGAAATGGGAACTTCTTGGCAGGATGTAGAGAGGCAGGCTTTGAATAGATAGGGATGAAGGAGGAGCAAACGTAGCTGTATTGGCCTCAGACGGCTTGGTGCTACGGTAAAGTATAAAGTAGTAGTAATAGTTTACACGTTTTTCGAAAGAGACGCGAAAATAGCCTTTTCAAATAATTTTCAGCTAAATCATTTTAAATCAAAATCTGCTCAAAATCAAATTTCTAGAAACTGTCTGGTCTGGCAAACAAACTTTTAACGGTATTAGTTTGAAGAGTATACTGGAAATCTTTCGGAAATTATGAAGTGGGCTGGAAAAAAAAATTCCTGGGAGGAAATACGGAACCACAATCGCTGCGAATGTGAAAAAAAAACGCACTAAATCCCTATAATCCATGAAATCATTCAATCACTGAAAATATTGCCTGGTCTGGCAATTTTTAATTTTTATTTTTTAGCAGCATTGGTGATAATGTTAAAGGAAGCAAAATTATCTAGTGGCCAGCAAAAACATAAAAAATACCTGAACAGAAGTACGGATCCAGAGCTAATGTCTTTATGAGAAAAGTTACTAAAGCGCATTTAGAACTTGAAACCCAAACCCTTGTTTTAGACGACTTTGTAGAAACTGCATTGTATATATATATATATATATATATATATATATATATATATATATATATATATATATATATATATATATATATATATATATATATATATATATATATATATATATATATATATATATATATATATATATATATATATATATATATATATATATATATATATATATATATATATATATATATATATATATATATATATATATATATATATATATATATATATATATATATATATATATATATATATATATATATATATATATATATATATATATATATATATATATATATATATATATATATATATATATATATATATATATATATATATATATATATATATATATATATATATATATATATATATATATATATATATATATATATATATATATATATATATATATATATATATATATATATATATATATATATATATATATATATATATATATATATATATATATATATATATATATATATATATATATATATATATATATATATATACATTATATACTAAAACTGCTCTCGACATTGACGTTATTCATAACGGATGCAAAATAGATTTTGACACGTGTAACAGCAATTGAGTTTTTACGTCTTGATTACATCCTTTAATCAAAAATTACTTTTGACATCTCCGACTGAGAATTTCTCTGCTCTTTCCATATTCGATCCTTTTCACCTAAATTCTAAGTCATATTCACAAAAGTTTGACGTCTTTTCCCCGAGTATTTGAAACTAAAATTGGAAACGACGAGGGAGTGGGGCTATCCATGCAATTCGTGCGAAGGAGCTCCCCTGTAGAAACAGTGGTATGAAAATGTAGTTTTTCGTGTTTTTACCCCCCTTTCCCCCTCCCCCCCCCCAAAAAAAAAAATTAATCTGAACGATTTTTTGAACAAACTAAAAGATAGGTTGACAGTGGAGTGACACATAATAGAAGTAAAATGACTAGTGATTAATGTAACTGTGTTTTTATTTTCAGGTCATAAAAATGCTGATATTAGTTGTGGCACTATTTCTTCTTTGCTGGGGTCCCAAGTTCATCGTTGACACCGTGAAACACCAAGAAAGCTTTGCTGCGTTCACAGCTCTCTTCTACAAGATCAATTATATATCTTATCTTCTCCCATTTATTCATTCTTGCGTCAATCCAGTGATTTATTCCTTCATGTCGAAGAACTTCCGGGAGTCTATGAAACGCAGGTGGCAATGCCTGATGGATCGTTTACGAGGAAGGAAAAGAAGAAACAGTTTAGATTATCCTAGTGGAGAACTTTTAACTCGTTCATCTTATAATAGAACGAGCGTAACACCTATTATGAGCAGTGTTAGAAAGTTCCAGGGAACACACTATGATGGAGAATCTACAATTGTTTGACTATTCAGAAGCTTCGGTGTATTATTTTCTATGGCATTTATTGATTATCATTTCAACATTAATTTAGTTTTGTAAGGCTCAAAAAAAGATAAGAAAATTTATTCTTGGTAAAATTCTAGTTTATGGGCATTTTGAGCCTTAGTGATCTCCTGGGAAGACAATAGCACCTATGACTCTTTTTCCCTCTAGAGGAAACTGACCTTTAACAATCTTTGTCATATACAAATGAAACTATGCAAAAGAGATCTTTTACTCAAACAAGGCGCAACATTTGTGCCTCATACCTTTACTCAACCCAATTTATATATAGATCTGTAAAAGATATCTTAAATTTACGAAAAAAAAAACTTGATACAGCTTAAAACTCTACTAGAATAAAATCAGTTCCATTTTCAAAGACGAAAGCCAATAAAAATATTGAAAACTCAAAATTAAGATAAAACATTTTTGTCAAAATTCAGACAGAACCTATCACGTATGCAATCTTCTAAGTCCTAAAAACAAGAAAAGGGTAGACATAGTAGCTCAGCAGTACCTTACCATGACGTATTTTTGGATCTAGATTCATTCCTGAAAGTTTCACTCACCTAACCGAACAACTTTCCAAAATAAGAAGAAGCCCCTTAACTAGAATTTTACCGTAATCTTACCAGGGCCGTATCTAGGGGGGGGGGGGGGTTACCCTGTTTTCTCCCACCCCCCATTTTTTTCCGGCTCGTAAAAAATTACCAAAAATACATGCAAACAAATTTCATCATGTTTTGTAGTTTTTTCTGTAAAATCAGTCTCCTAATTCTAAATCAAAGTCCCCTAATTCTAAATTTCTGTAGACACGGCCCTAATTCTAGAATAAAATCAAGAGCCCTGAGCATAACGCCTTCATTATGAGCAGCGTTGGGAGGTTTTAGGCAGTGTACTTAGAAGAAAAATCTACCTTTTTTTTGAACTAATTTAGATTTGAATTTTTATTTGTCAAAGTATTTATTGATTTTCAGTTTGAGATAAACTTTCCTGTTGCAACACGCACAAAAACTTTTTAAATGTGTTCCTACATTTTTCCAAAATTGCGATCTCAACATCATTAGACAAGAACATGACACGTATTATGAGCATTGTTAGAAAGCTTAAGGAAGTTGCAATTTGAGAAAAATTTGAAAGAGGGACGCCAATTGAGAGATGGGGGGGGGGTGTTCAGGGGGTAATTCCCCATTATATCTTGAAAAATACATATTTTGTACTTTCATATTTAACAAATCGATTAAATACCCCTCCCCAAATATTTACCAAAATACCCTTTCTGTAAATTTTTTAGTAGAACAAAAGTCCTTGCCTGCCTTCCCCTTTTTACATTTTGGTGAGTTGGCACCACTGATCCGATAACTGTTTGACTAGTCAAAAGATTTAAAATTTAACTATGCGTGACAATCATTAATCCTTATTTGCAAATTTGTTATATTTTATCGAGAAAAAAATAAAAATGTAAAGTGAAGTGCTACATTAAGCAAGATTGGGAGAAATAATTGACGTTTGTGAATTGACGAAACACTAAATCGTCTCGACAGAATTGTCTAAGGAACCGAAAGTTTATCAGACGCATGCGTCCTCATTTTTTCTACATACAAAATGGGGCCAATGAGATCCAAGAAGCAGAGAAAAGTTATTACACCAATCATCAATTCAAGCTTTTTCTATGCTAAGAAAGCAAAATAAATAGTGAGCAGAATAGATGTTAGTGTCTAAGACGATTCTTTCAAATATGTGAGAAGCAGTCTCTGGCATTTGAAATTTATACTCATTGCTTTGTTTTATATACTGAACTATACAATATTGTTATATATATTGACATGCTACAATTTTTAGGCTGATTATAGCATATGGTGCAAAAACATGCTTTTTTTATAAGTGAAAACACTTTTGTGTTAATCATAGCCTCGCAGGAAGAGTTGTGGGAATTCTACTTCAGTTGACCAAGTAAATATGATGCATGGAACAAAAACATGTTTTTTAAGTGAAAACACTTCTGTGTCATCATACCTGTGTATGAAGGGTTGTGAGTATTGCACTTCAGTTGACCAACTAAATATGATGTATGGCACAAAACATGCTTTTTTAAGTGAAAACACTTCTGTGTCATCATACCTGTGTATGAAGGGTTGTGAATATTGCACTTCAGTTGACCAACTAAATATGATATATGGCACAAAACATGCTTTTTTAATTAAAAAAACTTATGTGTCATCATACCTGTGTATGAAGGGTTGTGAGGATTGCAATTCAGTTGACTAACTAAATATGATGTATGGCACAAAAACATGCTTTTTTAAGTGAAAACACTTCTGTCATCATACCTGTGTATGAAGGGTTGTGAGTATTGCACTTCAGTTGACCAACTAAATATGATGTATGGCACAAAAACATGCTTTTTTTTAAGTGAAAACACTTCTGTGTCAATCATACCGATGTATGAAGGGTTGTGAGTATTCCACTTCAGTTGACCAACTAAATATGATGTATGGCACAAAAACATGCTTTTTTAAGTGAAAACGGTTCTGTGTCAATCATACCCATTTATGAAGGGTTGCGAGTATTCCACCAGTTAACCAACTAAATATGATGTATGGCACAAAAATTTACTTTTCTACGTGAGATTATGTCTATGTGAACCATAACCGTGGACCGAGGGAATTTAGAATTCCACTTCCTTGAAGCTGGTCCGAAAGCTTCTCAGGGAAGTTCCAGAAATGTTGCCACATATGTGGACGCTCTTTGCGTTTTCACCCCCCCCCCCACCTCCTCTAGAAAAATTCTCTGGTGACTTCTTTCCTAAGCCTCAGATATATGAGCATTTAAGAATAATGAGCAAACGAATAATGTTTAATACATGTGAATATGAAACAATATACCATGACAGTAATATTTTTTGTGTAATATGTTAACCGTTGATGTTAAATCTATAATGACTAATAAAGTACTTACAATATTGCATTTTATGATATATCGTCCACTGCGTTAGGTTTGCAGAAAAAAAGAGAAGTAGGAAAATAAGTGAATGGGAAAAGAGTGGAGGAAAAAGCACTACCCTCGGGGTAGCTGTAAAGTCAGACTAATGGGTTTTTTGTTGGGATGAACTTTGAAGAACTTTTTATTTGGGTGTTGGGAAAAATCTTCACACGTTTTCTAGAATTAAAATGAGAACAAGGTTGAGATGGCTAGGACACGTTCTACTGATGAATGATGACAGATTGCCAAAGATAGTCCTTGTCGGCCAACCGTCTAGGGACAAAAGAATAGTAAATCGACCCCAAATTGGGCTGGAGGATGTCGTAAGAAACGATTTAAGAGAAATGGGAACTTCTTGGCAGGATGTAGAGAGGCAGGCTTTGAATAGATAGGGATGAAGGAGGAGCAAACGTAGCTGTATTGGCCTCAGACGGCTTGGTGCTACGGTAAAGTATGAGTAGTAGTAATAGTTTACACGTTTTTCGAAAGAGACGCGAAAATAGCCTTTTCAAATAATTTTCAGCTAAATCATTTTAAATCAAAATCTGCTCAAAATCAAATTTCTAGAAACTGTCTGATCTGGCAAACAAACTTTTAACAGTATTAGTTTGAAGAGTAAACTGGAAATCTTTCGGAAATTGTGAAGTGGGCTGGAAAAAAAAATTCGCGGGAGGAAATACAGAACCACAATCGCTGCGAATGTGAAAAAAAACGCACTAAATCCCTATAATCCATGAAATCATTCAATCACTGAAAATATTGCCTGGTCTGGCAATTTTTAATTTTTATTTTTTAGCAGCATTGGTGATAATGTTAAAGGAAGCAAAATTATCTAGTGTCCAGCAAAAACATAAAAAATACCTGGACAGAAGTACGGATCCAGAGCTAATGTCTTTATGAGAAAAGTTACTAAAGCGCATTTAGAACTTGAAACCCAAACCCTTGTTTTAGACGACTTTGTAGAAACTGCATTGTCTGACTGAACCATTTTTCAGCATTAATTGAAAATTATCAAGTGACCTGTTAAAATATAAAGAACACGTGGGCAGAAATACGGACCCACAATAGCTGCAGTTGTAACAAAGAAGCCTCATTTTTTTTTTTTACAGCAAGGGTTTTAATCAATCCAAGGTACTAGTAAAACAGCCACTCACTTTACTGAAGCTCCATGGCATTCCCTTTTCTTCATTAATATTTTCAATTAAATTATTAATGTAAAGTAAAAAAAAGGGTGGCTTTTTCCTAGCTAAGAAAATTGCTAGATAGATGAATGAGACTTACGGGCTTAGATTTACAACCCAAATTATGGTTCGGCAACATTTGTCAGGTTCCCACATCCAACCCTTCCCACCTAAGTAAGAACTTGGCATATACTCGAAAATTTTTGACTAAGGTGAATGGAAGTCCCATGAGCCCAAATTAGGGCCAGGGAACGCATTATCTAGCTCCTACAATTATCTACTCCCTACCTCTAAAGACACTATGTTCCTATAATCCTATGAGAATGTCTTAACTTGAAAAAAAAAACGAATCTGACTTGGAATCTGGATCAAATTTCGGTAGCCCCTTCACGAAAACCTGCCGACAAAGAGAGGTAGATTATTAAGCCAAACTGAAAAAAAAAAGAATTATATGAAATATGAACTTGTCGACTAATCACTGCTGAAGATTCCAAGTCTTACATGTAAGAAGGAAGCAGATAAGAGCTTGAAAACATCCTCCTTTGCCCTAATTTGAGCTGAAAATCAGTTCATAAAAGTTTTACTTATGCGACCATAGATCTCTGTAAGCTGGAAAAATTTGCTAATTCCAGCTTAGCAGTTAGTTAGCACGTAACTAACTTAAATTAATTCAGTTTTCTTAATAGAACAAGTCCAATTGATCCCATTTCCTCTCATATTTTCTGAATCTACCGAATGCTTCCAGGTCAGATTTGATAAGACTCGTCCATATTTTATTCTGTTCCCCCGTCCTGCTTCTTCCTCCATCTGAGTAGGAACCATGCTGGGCGGATTTGTAGAACCACCGGAGCCATCTTTGTTTGACCAAGGTACTACCGTCAAGTTCAATTCAGTCCGTCTTCCGCAAGCTTGATTACCAAGTTGGATCCCTAAGATTTTTCTCAGACAATTGTGATCAGATATAGTTAGGGTTTGGATGTCACTTTCTTTCACATCCCATTGATAAATGGCTCAGATTGTGCTAGAGCAGAGGGGTTTCTCAAATAGCATTTTTAAAGTAGCCTTTTCTGATGATTCCTATGAAAAACAGAGTGGATACCGTTTGTATTTTTTACTCTAAAGTTTGACCTCAAAGGTTGGTACATCTATTCCAAATATTACTTTGAAGGAGTAAATATATACGATTTAACTAATTGTAACATATATTTAACCTATATATCTGTATATGAGGAGTTTATTTTTGATGAGGGAAATTATAGTGTAATTCGTAGAAAAAGACAAACATTTTAATGAATTTCAGCTACTCAACGCTGTTCGGATTAATTTTTCTCTTGAATTTTGCAAAACATTAATGAGAACAAAAAGGGCGTGGTCGATCAATTCGTGGTCGGCCACGAATTGGGTTGGAGAATGTCGAAAGGAAGGATTTAAGGAAATTGCAACTCCCTTTTCCTGCAGTGATTTGTTAGCAGTATTAGTAGTAAGAGTAGAGATTGCAACAAAAATTGCACAAACAGAAATAACAACGGCTTAATAAGTGACGCCTAAAACGAACAAAAAATAAACCGAAATATTTATTTAATTTTTATTCATTTCAGATCTCATTTATTCATATGAAGTAGGTTTGATCATTTAAGCTTAAATTGTTACGCAGCTTTGTTTCTGCTAATCTTTGATTTAATTTTGCTCTTTACTTTTCTTTGGAAACCTTGAAAATTTTACAGAATAAGTGGGAAGTTAGGGGAAAATTCGTAAACGAACTCTCCATCTTTCCATATTCAAGACATGCATAGTTTCATTAAGTCCCATTTCGATACACTGGATATCAAAATGCCACTACTTAGTTTGATTTTAAATGAAACGAACCCAAGTGAATAGCTTCACTTACCTAGGAAGTACTATTTGTAAAGAAGGCAAACGCAGTGAAAACACACAAAGTAGAATAGCCAAGCATATTTATGTCTTGTTCAAAACATGAAATAAAGCTTGATTTCATTTGAGAGGAGAGAGAAGCCTACGAATCCCCCCCCCAGGGAGAATTCCTTGTATTTTTTTTCCTATGTACAATATGATAACAGTCCCACTAAACCACGAATAATGTATGATTTTATTTGAGAGGGTGGGAGAGCTTTAGATTTATCTCAGGGAAATATTCTTCCTATTTGCCCCTATGTGCAATACAATAAACGTATAGCCAAGAGACCAACTCGGCTTTTATTTATTTCAACCTTGGAAAGCTTTATGCCGTGATGAGCTCTTAGTTGCAATAATAGGCAGCGCAATCGCGCTGCCTAAGTAAAGAACGATGTCGGCACAATGTACTTTTTTTTTTTTTTTTTTTTTTTTTTTTTTTGCCATACCAGGGCACTTGCTTTCGAAGTGTTTTTGCCATACCAGGGCACAACTACAATTTTTGAAGATATATCTTCAAATAATTATCCGTTGATTTTGAATTGAATTTATCAAGTATTTTGGGCAATAGGTTGCATCAAGACTGGGCTGGGTAATTGTAGACAGAGAAAAGCCAAGACAGATAGTCCAAGTAATTGAGAGGCAAATGTTTAAATGGCTGGGGCATATTTTTTTTTTTTTTTTTTTATTTTTTTTTTTTTTTTGCCATACCAGGGCACTTGCTATCGAAAGAGTTGTCGTAGAAACTTGGAAAAGTGCTCATTGGATTGTAAATTGGAACGGCTAGTGCTCTTTTTAATAGTCGAAAGTGATTGGAAGGCAGCTAACACCCCTTCCACGCCCACCATTTCCCGAAACACATCCAATCAAAATTTTGAGATAGCCATTTTTTTCAGTGTAGTTGATTTCCAGATAGAAAATGTTTATGACGAGGACACTCCCCCACAGCCCTCAGGGGAAGGGTTGTAAGTTATGCACTGGGGGCATATAAAGTTTTTATAGAAAGCGTTGTCGTAGAAATTTCAAAAAAGGCTCGTTCAATTGGAAATTCAAAGGGCTAGTGCCCTTTTTAATAGTTGAAAGTGATTGGATGGCAAGTGACCACCCTCATACACCCACCTTTTCCCCAAACACATCCAATAAAAATTTTAAGATAACCATTTTGTTCAACGCAGTTGAAAGTTCTGGAAATTAGGTCTATGGAATGACACCCCCCCCCCCCACAGCCCTCAGGGCAAGGGTTGTAAGTTATGCCCTGGGGGCATATAAGGTTTTTATAGAACGCGTTGTCGTACAAACTTCAAAAAGGGCTCATTTGATTGGAAATTCGAATGCCTAGTGCACTTTTTAATAGTCGAAAGTGATTGGTGGGCAACTAAACCCCCCCCCCCTCTCATGCCCACCATTTCCCCAAACAAATTAAATCAAAATTTGAGATAGCCATTCTGTTCAACGTAGCTGAAAAAACCAGAAATTATGTCTTTGAGGGTGACAAACCCCTTACAACCCCCAGGGCAAAGGTTGTAAGTTAAGCCCTGGGGGCATATAAAGTTTTTATAGAAAGCGTTGTCGTAGAAATTTCAAAAAAGGCTCATTCGATTGGAAATTCAAAGGGCTAGTGCCCTTTTTAATAGTAGAAAGTGATTTGAGGGCAACTAACCCCCCTCTCACGCCCAACTTTTCCAAAACACGTCCAATCAAAATTTTGAGATAGCCATTTTGTTTAAAGTAGTTGAAAGTTCTGGAAATTAGGTCTGTGGAATGAAACCCCCCCCCAGAGCCCTCAGGGCAAGGGTTGTAAGTTATGCCCTGGGGGCATATAAGGTTTTTATAGAACGTGGTGTCGTAGAAACTTCAAAAAGGGTTCATTCGATTAGAAATCGAAATGGCTAGTGCACTTTTTAATAGTCGAAAGTGATTGGAAGGCAACTAACACCCCTTCCACACTTACCCTTTCCCCAAACACATCCAATCAATATTTTGAGATAGCCATTTTGTTCCACACAGTTTAAAATTCAGGAAATTATGCCTTATCTTTGTCGTAGAAACTTGAAAAAGGGCTCATTCTATTGGAAATTCAAAGGGCTATTGCCCTTTTTAATAGTCGAAAGTGATTGGAAGGCAACTAACACCCCTTCCACGCCCACCATTTCCCGAAACACATCCAATCAAATTTTGAGATAGCCATTTTGTTCAGCGAGGTTGATTTCCAGACAGAAAATGTGTTTTTGAGAAGGACACTCCCCCAGAGCCCTCAGAGTAATGGTTGTAAGTTTTGCCCTAGGGACATGTAAAGTTTTTATAGAACGCGTTGACGTAAAAACTTCAAAAAAGACTCATTCGACTGGAAATTCAAATGGCTAGTGCCCTTTTTAATTGTTAAAAGTAATTGGAAGAGTTGACATTTAAAAAAATATAAATGTTTTTACTTTTATAACTTTAATAAATCAAATAATACTAACATTGTGATTACTAAATATCCGTATATGTATATTAAACTGACAATGCATATTCATTTGTATTTTTTCAGTAAAGTGCAAATTATGTTCTGGCCTTGGGAAGGCAGAGGGGTTTTAAGACCAACTTATGTTAATTTCTGCTCGTTTTGAGTTAGACTTGGTTATTTATTGTAATTCTGTTCGTTTTGGGTTTCATTTATTAATCGATGCTAATTTGTGGTAGTTTTCACGCTTTGTAGATTATTTGATTTTATTTTTGCTCATTTTTTGTTTAATTGAGTTCTTTACTTTTCTTTGAAAAACTTATTTTGTGGAAAAAGTTTTTTAATTAAGTTCTGTTCGTTTTATATTGACATAGTCTTTTCAGGGAAAATAATACTTTAAAACTTTTCGTTTTTTTAAGTATTTATAGTTTGGCCAGCTATTTGTATGCTGGAGAAATATTTTCAGCAATTTTTAACAACACACACCCTTTTAAAAATCTGGACACAAATAGTAGTGTTTAATTTAGTTTCATACCTCCTCTAGTTGACCTGAAATGGAAAACTTAATACCATTCGCAAAAAAAGCCTGTTTACTTTCTTTGATAGCTTGGAAACACTTACGCTATTTTGATTTGGTTAAATTTTGAGAGCAGAAGTAACCCCGAAAGTTTGAACATAATACCCTCAGTCCTTCTTGGGATACTGCTGAGATGCCTAACTGGGAATACGCATTACATAGTGCATTTTGATTTAATCTTAAGGCAACATTTAGTTTTTAAACATAAAGGCAAACGGGAGGGTGGGCGTGGGAGGGGGATTAGGTTTCCTCCAATCACTTTCGACTATTATAAAGGGCATCAACCCTTTCTATTTTCAATCGAATGAGCCCTTGTCGAAGTTCCTACAACTCTTTCGATAGGAAGTGCCCTGGTCTAAACAACAACAAAAAAATGATACATTGTATCCATATCGATCTTTAGTATAAAAATGTAAAGCCTTCCAATAACTCTAAGCTATTACACAGAGCTCTAAACCTTTCGGTTACCAATCAAATGATCGCCTTTTGCGTTTCAATGACGAAACTTTCTATAAATATCCTATATGCCCCAAGGGCATAAATTACAACCCTTACCCTAAGGGCTGTGAGGGTGGTTGTCATCCTTTAAGACCTAATTTCCAGAACCTTCAACTACGTTAAACAAAATGGCTATCTCAAAATATTGATTGGATGTCTCTGGGAAAATAGTGGGCGTGAGAGGGGCGTTAGTTGCTCTCCAATCACTTTCAACTATTAAAAAGGCACTAGACCTTTCAATTTTCAATCAAATGAGCCCTTTTGAACTTTCTAAGACAAAGCTTTCAAGAAACCTTCAACGCCCCCAGGGCATAACTTACAACCCTTACCCTGAGAGCTGGGGGGGGGGTTGTCATCCTCAAAAACCTAATTTCCTGAACTTTCTGCAGCGTTGAACAAAATGGCTATCTGCAAATTTTGATTCGATGTGTTTGGGGGGATGGGGGGCGTGAGAGGGGGATTAGTTACCCTCCAATCACTTTCAACTATTAAAAAGGGCACTAGCTCTCTCAATTTCAAACTGAATGAGCCCCTTTGAAAGTTTTTACGACAACTCTATCTATAAAAACCTTATATGCCCTCAGGGCACAACTTACAACCTTTGCCCTGGGGGCATAAACCTTACATGGCCCCAGGGCATAACTTACAACTTTTGCACTCAGGGCTCTGATGAAATTATCATCCTAAAAGACCTAATTTCCAGAATTTTCGACGACGTTGAACAAAATGAATATCTCAAAATTTTGACTGGCTGTGTTTGGAGACATGATGGGCGTGGAAGGGGTGTTAGTTTCATTCCAATCACTTTCGACTATTAAAAAGTGCAATAGCCCTTTGAATTTCCAATAGAATGAGCCCTTTTTCAAGTTTCTACGACAAAGATAAGGCATAATTTCCTGAATTTTAAACTGTGTGGAACAAAATGGCTATCTCAAAATATTGATTGGATGTGTTTGGGGGAAAAGTAAGTGTTGAAGGGGTGTTAGTTGCCTTCCAATCACTTTCGACTATTAAAAAGTGCACTAGCCATTTCAATTTCTAATCGAATGAACCCCTTTTGAAGTTTCTACGACAACGCGTTCTCTTTTGACTATTAAAACGGCACTAGCCATTTCAATTCCAATTGAATGAGCTCTTTTTGAAGTTTCTGCAACATCGCTTTCTATAAAAACCTTATATGCCTCCAGGGCCTGACTTACGTCCCTTGCCCTGAGGGTTGTGGGGGTGGAGGGGTTTTCATCCTTAAAGACCTAATTTCCAAAACTTTTAACTACGTTGAATAAAATGGCTATCTAAAAATTTTTATTGGATGTATTTGGGGAAAGGGTGGGCGTTAGAGGGGGGTTAGTTGCCCTCAAATCAATTTCGACTATTAAAAAGTGCACTACACCTTTGAATCTTCAATCAAATGAGCCCCTTTTCAAGTTTCTACGAAAAAAGATTTCAATTAAAACTTATATGCCCCCTTGCCCTTATAACCCTATAACCCTTATAACCTATAACCCTTATAACCCTTGCCCTGCAGAGTGTGGGAGGAGTGTTCTTCTCGAAGATGTAATTTCCTGAATTTTAAACTGCGTGGAACACAAAGGCTATCTCAAAATTTTGATTGGATGAGTTTGGGGAAATGGTGTTAGTTGGCTTCCAATCACTTTCGACTATTAAAAACGGCACTAGCCATTTCAATTTCCGATCGAATGAGCCCTTTTTGAAGTTTCTACGACAACGCGTTCTATAAAAACCTTAACGTTCTATAAAAACCCAAGGCATAACTTACAACCCTTGCCCTGAGGGCTGTATTTTGATTGGATGTGTTTGGGGAAAAGGTGGGCGTGAGAAGGGGGTTAGTTGCCCTCCAATCACTCTCGACTATGAAAAAGGGCACTATCCCTTTGAATTTCAAATTCAATGAGCCTTTTTTGAAGTTTCTACGGCAACGCTTTCTATAAAAACCTAGTATACCCCTAGGGCATAACTTACAACCCGTGCCCTAAGGGCTGTGGGGGAGTGTCCTCCTCAAAAACATAATTTCTATCTGGAAATCAAATACGCTGAACAAAATGGCTATCTCAAAATTTTACTGGATGTGTTTCGAGAAATGGAAGGCGTGGACGGAGTGTTAGTTGAATTCCATTCACTTTGACTATTAAAAAGGGCACAAGCCACTCCGATTTCCAATTGAATGAGCCCTTTTTGAAGTTTCTACGACAACGTAGATGCCCTAGGGTATAACTTAAAACCCTTACCCTGAGGGTTGTGGGGGAGTGACTTCCTCAATAACATATATTCTATCTGGAATTCAACTAGGCTGAACAAAATGGCTATCACAAAACTTTGATTGGATGTGTTTGGGGAAACAATGGGCGTGAAAGGGGTGTTAGTTGTCTTCCAATCCCTTTCAACTATTAAAAAGGGCACAAGCCACTCCAATTTCCAATTGAATGATCCCTTTTCGAAGTTTCTACGACAACTTATTTGATACAAAGTGCCCTGGTCTAAAGGAAAAAAATAATAAATAATACATTGTGCCAACATCGTTCCTATATGCCCCAGGGCATAACTTACAACCCTTATCCCGAGGTTTGTGGGGGAGTGACCTCAAAAACATATTTTCTATCTGGAAATCAGCTACGCTGAACAAAATGGCTATCTCAAAATTGTGACTGGATGTGTTTGGAGGAATGATGGGCGTGAGGGGGGGGGAGGGGCTAGTTGCCCTCCAATCACTTTCGACTATTAAAAAGGGCACTAGCCACTCCAATTTCCAATCGACTGAGCTCTTTCCAATGCTTTTACGACAATTCCTTCAATACGAAGTGTCCTTGTCTAAGACCAAGAAAAAAAAAAACAATACATTGTGCCAACATCGTTCTTTACTTGAGCAGCGCTATTGCGCTGCCTATGATTTCTGTTCGTTTTGGGTTTTATTTATTGATGCTAATTTGTGGTAGTTTCAGGCTTGGTAGATTATTTGATTTTATTTTTGCTCATTTTTTGTTTAATGGAGTTCTTTACTTTTCTTTGAAAAACTTATTTTGTGGAAAACGTTCTTTTAATTAATTAAATATAAAAACAAGTTTTTTCAACTGAAAGTAAGGAGCAATATTAAAACTTCAAACGAAAAGAAATTATTCCGTATGTGAGGAGGGTCACCCCCTCGTCAATATCTCGCTCTTTACGCTAAAGTTCGAATTTTATCCCAATTATTTAAGAATAACTTCTGAATCACAAAAACCGTTTAATTAGAATATAAATCACTTTTAAAAGTACTAAAAAAACTTTAGCGTAAAGAGCGAGTTATTGACGAGTGGGCGACCCCCTCATATACGTAATAATTTCTGTTCGTTTTAAGTTTTAATGCTGCTCCTTACTTTCAGTAGAAAAACTTAGTTTTTTTAATTTCTGATCGTTATTTTTTTTTAAATAATGCTGGGAAATCCAGCTCCCACCCCATAGAAAATTCCCTTCCCCCACGAAAAATTCCTCAATGGAAATATTCTCCCACGTACACCCACCCCCCGCCAGCTCCACCAGAAACATCCCCCTGGGCATGGGTCAGGTCTTGATCTCGGTCATTCTGATGATACACTACGGGGGCAATTAAAAACTCTTTTACTAACCCTTTGATCACTTTTTTTTTAATTTAGTTATGGTCATCCTGCTGACTCATTTTCTTGGTCGAGTTTCCCCGTGGCTTCACTTTAGCATTTTTTTTCATTTTTTGGTGAATTGTTATGGTAAGTTCTCCATTTGGCTGCTCGCTTGGGGGGATGTAATATATTATTTTGTTTTTATTTGTTATTGGTTGCCCGGTAATACTAGCTAGACTCTTAGCCGGGCATATGCTTATTGTAATTGTATTTAGTTTGTAAATAAAAGTTATTTTGTTTTTATTTGTTATTGGTTGCCCGGTAATACTAGCTAGACTCTTAGCCGGGCATATGCTTATTGTAATTGTATTTAGTTTGTAAATAAAAGAACCTGAACCTGAAAGCGTCTTTATACTTTCCAATAACCAATACTATGTGTAAACAATGGGCTTCATAACTTGCAGCCCTTCCCCCGGGGACTGTGGGGGTTAATTCATCCTCAAAGACAATGTTGCTAGATTTTTCGACTACACTGAAAAAAATGTATATCTCAAAATTTTGATTGGGAGACTTTGGGGAAAAAAAGAGCGTGGAAGGGGGGTAACTACCCTCCAATATTTTTGGCCACTCAAAAAGGGCACTAGGACTTTTGATTTCCGATCAAATGAGCGCCCTCCCGATCCGCTACGATCACTGGTTCGATATGATCACCCCTGAAAAAAAAATAAATAAACACGTATCCATGATCTTTCTTCTGGCAAAAAAATGCAAAATTTCACATTTTTGTAAATAGGAGCATGAAATCTCTATAGTAGGATTCTCTGGTATGCTGAATCGGAAGGTATGATTTTTATTAAAACCATTTGATGTTTTGGGTGTTTGTTTCCTCCCTTTTCCAAAAATTGGCAAATTTTCTCAGGCTCGTAACTTTTGATTAGTACCATTAAATTTGAGGAATTTTACATATTTTGAATAAGCATCAAAATTCAATTCTTTTGATGCATCTATTGTTATTAAGACTCTGCTTCTTAGAGTTTCAGTTACTATTGAGCTGCATCGCTGCTTACTTTCAGTTCATTACCACGAACTGTTTGATTAGTAGACAGAAAAAATACAGAAACTTACAATTTGCACCAGCACCACATCCTCCAGTATAAATCACTTTTTACAGGCTCACTTTTCACTCAGTGTCTTTAATTTTGTACACGGAACTTAATACAACTCATTAGGCCATATCACTGGTTTTATTGCAGAACTTAACGTTAAATGATAAAGACACTATCAACAAACAAAAACACAAAAATCCGAAACCAAGATCCCAAGAACGTTTATTCAAGGATAGTTATTAAACATCTTAGAAAAAATCAGATTTTCTAAGAGAGTTTTCCCAGTTAAAATTGATGGAATATCAACTTTTTGCATATTTGAAACATTCAACTTTTGAAACTCTTGTTTTCTAAATTATTTCTCAAAAATTCCAAAACTTATGAGACAAATCCAAGGCTAATAATAAACATCACGTAACAAACAATATTTTTTAAGGGAAGGGTTGGTAAAAGTAAAGTAAATGCAACATTTTCCCCCTAGAACATGCAAAGAATAAATTAGGTCTTATTTGAAACATTCACTTGCCAAGAATCAAACATTTCTCTGCCCATGGTTGAGAACTGTTCAATTAGAAGACTTTATGATCCTTTCTATTCTCTTTTGTTTTTCTACATTACGCTTAAAAGTAACGAAATACTGACTTTTAACAGAGGGTACATTTGAAACATTCAACCTCTGCAACACTCGTTCTGAAAATTATTTCCCAAGAGTTCTAAGACTCATGATAAAAATCTTGTATAACGACATAATGTTCGCAGATAGGGTTAGATAAAAGCAATATTTTTCTCAAGAATTCGCAACATTTAATTTAGGCCTTATTTGAAATATTCATTTGCTGAGATATTCATTCTGTTTCTCTACACATGGTTGAAAACTGTTCAATTCTAAGGCTTTATGACTCTATCTTTTCTTATATGGTTTTTGGTTATCACGCTTAAAAGTAACGAAATGTCAACTTCTGATAGAGCGCACAACGATAGCATTCAAAATCTGAAAACCTTGTTCTGCAAACTATTCCCCAAGAGTTCCAAATGGTAATTCAAGGCTCACACTAAAATCTTGCATAAGGACATGATTTTTGGAGAGAACTTTTGAAGAAAGCAATATAACTGCAATATTTTCTTAGAATTTGTAAGAAATAATTTAGGCCTCCTTTGAAACATTCATTTGCTGAGATTCATGCCGTTTCTCTGCACATGGTTGGGAGCTGTTCAATTCTAAGGCTTTATGACCCTTTCTTTTTTTATATGGTTTCCGGCTTGATTTTTTTTTTGCTTCTACAACAGTCACTTTCAACTTGAGGAGACGATTCTCAAGCTCCCTTTTTGATAGTCCAAGCGTTGCCGTAAAGCACAATTTGCACACTTTAACAATATTACCATCCTTATCTTTCAGATGATATTTATAAGAAAATCCTCGCAATCTTTCTGGGTTTCCATCCCTTTTTCTCTTTCTTGCAGGGGCACTTTTAGTAATAAAAGCCTGTAAAAATTCAATTTGATCACTAGTATTCCCAAATTGCCAGTAAGATTGAAATGTCGCCATCCTGGCCACATCATCCAAGTGTCGGCTGCACAGATTTTTGCATGGAGTTAAGGGTAATAATTTTCGGGCTTCATGTTTAACATTATTTCGGTCAGTAAATGCTTGCCCCAAGCTTTTTAACCGTTTTCTTTCTTCCCTGCTCATTTCAGTTTTTCTCTTTCTTCCTTTTTTGATAGGTGGAAGGGCTTCATCACTTTCAACAATATTGCCAAACCTCAATGGTATGGGTAAGCCATCAGCATTTGCAAATATTAATGGTATTGACAAACTACTGTCCATAAGAAATTGTTCAGCCATATTAAAGAGTGCATCACTTGTCTTTGTATGAAGTACTGGCTTTTGCAAACAAACAGCATTGCTAGTCAAAGTATCGTCAGCTACGCCACAGATAGAAACAGGTGAAATACTAGAACAATTACTATGGTCTTCAGTTAAATCTTGTGATTCCCTTAATACCTTTTCATTGTCAATAATGCTTGTAATTAGCGTTATATCAGGTTCACAAACTACCTTCCTCTGTATAGCCTCTTCCGATGTTTCATGGGCCCTAAAAAAGTAGAAATATAAAGGACAGAGAATTAAATAAGCATTCTTAAATTTTAGATAATGAGGCAAACCTACCTAAACACAAATAAATTTGCTAACCTGGAGACAGTAATGTGATGCTATACAATAGGTAATGGGTTCTCTTTTTCTAATACCTGAAGTCTAGAACCAAGAAAGTATAATTCATTATAGAGATTGTTTACAGGCATTAGCTTTCATTAAAAGCTTATGAATTGTAAGTAGGTGTTTCCTGTTTTTAAAACTGGCAGATCCAGCTGAAAATTCAGATTTTAATTTTGGGAGGGGAGAAGTGACATGTAAAGGGATTTAAAATTGTATATATAGGGAGGGGGTAAAATATTTTTCTCTGGTTCTCACAAAAGATTGTTTCACTGTTTTAAAACTATTATCCAAAATGGTAACACTTGTTTTTACTAGAAACCCCATAGCCTTTAATCCAGTGCTAGCTGCTACTTTGAATACAGCTTTAGTCTACTGTGTTTAGAACGTTTTTTTTAATTCGCAGTGCGAAGTTATTTTAGGTATCCGATTTGCCGCTAGTCTTTTACATAAAATATTTTAAAAGGCTGTTTTGTCTTATTTTGAAGGAGTCAACAGAGAAACTTTTTGGAAAAACACCCCCAGGAAGGAGGCTCGAAATTGAAGTGAAATGTCAAACTAAGCTGCTGTTCAATTACTCTGTTGTCAGCATGTCAACTTTAAGACAATTGGACAGAGATGTGTGCCTTTGGGTCTGTCTTGTTGGTTGGGCAATAAGGGCACAGTACAAGAAATCTATAAAGAAGGAGGTAAATTTATGAACTTATAGAAAACAGACATTGGCGCTACATCCAACCTTTCTCTAACAGACTGGAAAGAGTCAAGCATAATGAGTGAACCTGTACTGTGGATCTTCTGAAGTGGTGGCAACACTCTTATCAGAGCACCAGCATACAACAGGAATCTATATTCAGCAATAGGCCTGGTGCAAGACCTGTAAAATGGGACGATTGAGCTGGATGGTAGACGGTTTTTTTGCAGTGAAGAGTAATCCCCATCTATCTTGCATAGGAGGTTAACACCCAAACGGGGTGAAATTACCTTTCTTTATAGCTCCAATTGTGAAGAAGAAGCTGGGGAGTAAGTGAGGCACTTTCGATCTAGAGATCAGCAACTCCTCTGTATTTGATGTATTGAATTTAACCATCCGTGCATCAAACCACTTTTCAATTTTCAAAAAATCTGTCTGCAGGGAGGCTTGGATCTTCGAGTTTGGGGACGGCCACCTGTGTTGTTATATTGTTAGAAAAATGTGTTAGTGAGTGCTTGCAAGGTTTTCCACCATATTATCTATGAAGATACCGAAAAGCAAAGATCCAGAGAGTCCGCTATGGGCATACCTGCTTGTACCGGAAATTCACCTCCAGTAAGTAGTCAGAGGTTCAATCTTACTAGAGGTTCTAGAGGTTACTAGAGGTTCAATCCACTCCTGGTCATGGGCCACCACTAGGCAATCAACTATTGAACTTTCCTGCAAACTGAAAATTACTATTGCCTAAATGGTCATTTGAATCCAGGTATGCATATAGTGCAGGATTAGAAATACTTCTGCAAACTTACCCAGTGCAGGGAAGAAGGCTAATAAGCCTATTAACTAATTGACTGAATCTAAACAAAGACTTAGAGACGTATGTTATTTCTTTCTGAAGATTAATTTTAAAAAACTTTCCAAAATAGAAGTTTTTTAAAGAAAAGTAAAGGCCATTCTAAACTTAAGATTAGGAGAATAGAAACCTACAATAGCTCAAACTCAAAACGACCAGAAATTACGATTTAAGAGTAAATGAAACCCAAAACAAACAGAAAGTATGGTAAATGATCAATCATAGCATAAAAACATACAACAAGTACTAATATAAATGAATAAATAAATATTAAAAAAAGTAAAGCATAAATTTAATATCCAAACCAAGCATAAAATGAACAAAAATATTTTGCTTTTGAAGTATAAATGAAACTCAAAATGAACAGAAATTAAATAAACAAACATATCAAATAAATATACAATAGGAACTAATACAAATGAATAAATAAATCTTAAAACGAGCGCAAATCAAGCTTGAAACAAACAAACATCATTACAATCAAGAGTTTGGGTTTTTGCCGCCTTCTCTCACTGTAAAAGTCTAAAACCTACTGCATCATTGGCGCTTTACTGAAAAATATGTGTGTCATGAACAGCCTTGAAAACAAATAAAATCAGAATGAATATTTGATATATAATAATCTTAATTGTTAAAAGATCATCTGTTCAAGATTTATTTCACTGTAATAAAATTCGTTTTCAGTGAAACGCCAATGATACAGTAGGCTTTAGACTTTTACAGTTAAGGGAGGGGACAGTATCCAAACTCTTGATTGTAGTGAAACTATATTTTTCTTGAATAGTATTGGAGAGAACTAATAAAATTGAACTGAATATTTAATACGGTCTATAACATATTAATTTCTGAAAGCTGGCCAGTTCAAAATTTAATTTTATTGTAATTTTTATGTTTATTTTCAATGTTGTAATAAGTACAAAAGAAATATTTGTAATATAATTTATTTTCAGTAAAGCACCAATGACGCACCAAAAATCAGTTTCATCAAAACAAAAGAGCTCTTAATTTCAAAGGCATGGAACGTGAAAGATCACCCTGCTTTCATTTTCAAAGCAGAGGCAATAAAAGTTAACACACTATGCCTTCTTGGAGTTCATTTCTTGTTGGATCTCACATGGCATGAACACCTCAGCAGAGTGAGATCCTCCTGCTCAGGAAACTAGGAGTCATCCTAAGATGCAAAAGCCTCCTCCCTGATGAGTCCATTTTGGCACTATTCATGTCATGTATTTGACGTGGCTTCAATGTTGGTGTTTAATAACAACAAAGACCACACTGCCTCTCCATCACAAACATCAAAAACAACAAGAACAATAGGGAAATCTTTTCACAAGACAGTGAAGAAGCAATTCAAATCAGACTTAATATTAATAATAATATTTCCTTAAATAGGGACTTGGGGGAATATTTACTAAATGCTCTATACATAAATTTACTTAAAAATGACCTTATAAAAATATTTTAAAAAACAAGTAGACATTAATACAGAACCGGTCAAAAAAAGACCTCTGAGGTTAGCTGCCAAAAAGACAGGATTAGCAATAAGAACTTTTTTCAATCAGTTTTCTTTCATTTCAATGAATTGCCTTGTTTTACCTCATTTCATTTATCAGTCCAGGTTGAACTTTGCTGGAGTAAGGATGCCAGGACTGTTTTGAATTTAGTTTTATTGGTTGCATATTCCCATGAGTTTTCCTTCTTCTATATATTTTTGTCTTGCTGAGGATGGCCCTTGGACATAGGGCCAAAACATTCATTCAAATTAACTTCACTGTCTTGTAAAAAGATTTCCCTATTCTTCTTCTTGTTTTTGATATTAATGTTGGTGCTCTACAAATACATGCTTTGCCCTCCATCTGAGGAGGTATCAAGACCTGTTCCAGACAGAATAAAGGCTTTGCAATCAACTCGTCCAAGTGTAGCTTGACAGGAATACCTTGTGCAGGACACATCCCGCCAAGAATACTTGAAGAATAGTTTTGCTCAATGACCTGTCCCCATTTGGAATGGCCTCCCAGTAGGTGCTATCACGGAAAATCCTTCGCTTGAGGTGATCAAGAGAAGGCACAACAAACAGCTTAAAAGTAATTAGCGCAGTCCTTCTTGACTACTACTTGACTGAATGATATACTAATTATTGTTCTTAGACTGCTGATCAGAGCAGAATGTTGAAAGAACATCTTTTTCATTCAAAAGAATGCTATAAGATGTAAGATCTTAGTGCTGAGATTTCACTTTTAAGCATTCTTTGTCAAAAGATGTAAGATCTTAGCACAAAGATAAGTAAAAGAATGACCCTACTGTTATTATATTGCTGATCAGAACAGAATGATGAAAGATGTTTGCAAAAGAATGCTATAAGGTGTAAGATCTTAGTGCTAAGATTTCACTTTTAAGCATTCTTTGTCAAAAGATATAAGATCTTAGCACAAAGATGAGTAAAAGAACAGCCCTATAGTCTTAGACTATGTAGAAAAAAGTAACATAATAAATGATGAAAAATGATTCCAAAACAGACAAAAATGGGGACAAACAAGGTAAACAAACAAGGTTCATCAGTACTTACTGCACATTATAAAGTAGGAATTCAATCTATTTTTGGGTCAGTTTCTTTATATAGCCTAGGACTCCATGAAATCATTAGGGGGGGCTGGGGATGAATTGTCAAAATGCAAATCAAGTCATGGGAATAAGAATAAAATTAGCAATCTAAAAGTGTGCCACTTTTTGTATTAGCATGTCTTCTCAGTGGCAGATCCAGAGGAGGGACAAGGGGGGTGCATGCCCTCACCTAACATAGTCTAAAGTAGTGTTTTGCTAGGGAGAAGTTATTAATCAACTAGTTGGAAAATGAAAGTATTCCTGAGGTAACAATTGTTGTCAAATAATTGGAATTTAAGTGGTGCTTGGGAGAGGTTATTAATCAACTAGTTCGTAAAATTATGTTTTGTCAGGGAGATTATTCAACTTGTTGGAAAAGGAATGTTTTGCTAGAACAAAATTTAGTGTCTAACTAGTTTAAAAGTTTAATTTTTTCTGGGGAGAAGTTATTAGTCAACTATTCAACTAGTTGGAAAATTAAGTTTTGCTGGGGAGAAGTTATTAGTCAACTAGCCTAGTTGGAAAATGAAAGTTTTGCTGGGGCAACATTTATTGTCAACTAGTGGGCAAATATAGATTTCTTCTATAAGGATGGGCCAAATTTTCCAACTAGATGACTAAAATGGGTAAAGTTCTACCAAATCATATTATTGACTTATGCATAAAGTGAATATACCACTTGATGCCTTTTTTTATGCTAATACAAATATAGTAATCATTTCTAGCGGAAATGAATTTCAGCCTCCCTATATATGCCAATTCAGTGTATATATTTCTACAACCTAACCTAACCCTGAATTGGCATATATAGAGGGGGGGCTGAAATTCATTTCTGATGAAAATGATTATTATATTTGTAATCAGCATAAAAAAAAGGCATTGAATGGTGTATTCACTTTATTCCTAACTCAATAATATGATTTGTTAGAACTTTACCAAAATATATACCCTGAATTGGCATATATAGGGGGGGGCTAAAATTCATTTCTGATAGAAATGATTAGCCTAGGGTAAGACACCCAGTAGTCGGCCACCTGCCTATTCTTGGACAGAATCTTTTATACTATTTTAACGACCAATTTACAATGACCCGTTTGTATGTCCGAGTTTAGGCAGAATTGTCACTTGTTAGTAAATTCAAAAATAGGAGGTGCTATACAAGTGAAACTATTTAAATTAGTAACCTTCTTGTTCAGAAATTCTTCAGAAATTTTTTGATACAAAAATTAAGTTTCTAGGTGGTATAATACTGTAATTAGAGTAGTTTAAATGTCAAAAAGTTTTCAAAGTGATTAAAGTGTCCGACTACTGGGTGTCTTACCCTATATTGATAATCAGCATAAAAAAGGCATCCAGTGGTATATTCACTTTATGCATAAGTCAATAATATAATTTGGTAGAACTTTACCCTAAAATGATTTTAATTATAAGGAGAATGGATAGTACCATTCTATATAAGCTTATAAAGTAATGTTTTCCAATAGGCCTAGTCAAAGGGTGGAGTCCCTAATTTTCCTAACCTAACCCCTTTCCAAAATAGTCAAAAGTAGCTAAAGTAAAATATTACCCTGACTTATAATTAATGCTATCTTCTAAGCCCTAGAATATGAGAAGGGTAGCCTAGATAGCCTACAATAGCTTGGCAATGCCTTCCCAGGTAAAATTTTTAGTCCTGGATTTATTCTTCAAATTTTTATTCACATAACTTATCTGCTATTCAAAAGATAGCAAGAAGCCCTTAAACTAAAAATTTATCATTCCATTGCTCAGAAAAGTGCCTGCTTAATCTGTAAATATTATATAAAATCATCAGTTTTGATTTTGTCAAAAGCTGAAGCTAAATTAGCCTAATTGAAGTTCCATTTCAAGAACTGTGATTCATGCTCACATTTTTTAATATAGGCCTAAATAACTATTCATCTATTGGTTAATGAAACCCCCAAACATTTCGCTCATTTCTTAAGTTTCAAAATATTTGCTTCAGATTTAATAAAAATATTGCCATCTGTTATTAATCGGGGATATCGCTTGAAGAAGATTAGTTCTTAGATTAGACCCAGACGCAGTGTTGGGTTGGTACTTGAATACATGTACTTAAGTACAGTTCCAAGTACTTAAAGACATTTTTTGAAGAGTACTTTAAGTACATACTTAAATACATTTTTCGTGTAGCCTACTCAAGTACCAAGTACATTTTTGTCTTGAACTTCTCTCAAGTCGTCTAGAAATTTGAACAAAATTCAAAATGTTGGGATTATTATAAATGAAGAACATGTATAATAAATATGAATGTAATATTATTTTAAATATTATTATTTTTGATATAAATAAAAACCTAATATTGTTTATTTATAATAAATAATAATTTAAAAATTTTATCTTCCAGAGCATTTGAAATGTCGCAGTCATACACTGAACCCGGTTGCACGAAAAGATAGTGAGCGAGCATTTGTTAATGTTTCATTTCAAGGACTTTATCAATCTACCATATTAAATGCCAAAGGTTATGGAATGCGACAAATCATAGCACAAAAGCTACCGACAAGTTTTTGGAGATTACTGGAAGGCGCACAGTCGTACCAAATGCCACACGCTGGATTTCTTTCTATGATGCAGTAAACCGTGTTGTAGACATATCTGATGCGGAAAAGTTATCCAGTGTATGGGATGAACTGAAACTTCCAAAGTTACAACAGGTGGAGAGGGGCTTACTTAAGAAATATGTGCTTATTAATCCATTGTGCCAAGCCTTAAATTTTTGGCAAGGCGAAAAAAATTGCCATCTTGGTGCTGTTTTGCAAGTACTTTATGGTTTGGAAACTAAACTAAAAGGAGTTCAGAATATCCGTATCCTCAAGCATGCTTTGTCATTAGTAGAGGCCATTTTAGGTGGTTTGCATGAACACTTATCGCATGTTTTCTCAATCAAAAGAGAAAGCCTTCACTGAACTACTTATAGCTACTTACTCTCACCTGAGTTTCAAATTACGATGGTTGACTCCCGCCTTGCAAGGGCAAAAAACCGAGATACTTATTTAGAATTCAGGAAATACATGAAAATGTATTGCGAACATCAGATCAGATACGATAATAACCGGTCAGTCTTCAATTTATAGTGATTGAACAAAGGGTTTTTCCCTCCGGGAACTATATTTAAACTTCAGTTTTTTGGGGTTTAGGGAGAATAAAAGGTACCTAAGTTAGGTTAGGTTACGTATTTAATATATGCTATGCTTTACCCACCCACCCCCCTAAAGTAAAAATATATAGCCCAAATTTGTTTCTGAAGTATTATATTTTTATCCTATTTTGTTTTATGTTATTAGCATTAACGAAACTTCACTTATCGCCTGTTTTCTGGATTCTAAATAAATACCAAAACCGAATAATAGACATAGTCAACATAAAAATGAAAAAAAGGGCCATGCTTGTCTCTAGTGATCAGCTGGCTGAAAGTACTAAGAACTCTGATACGAATAAGACCAATGATTCATTGTCGTTTATGGAAGATGATGATACTGTCAGTGATCAAGAAGTAAATATAGACACTAGTCTCAAAACTAAATTCTTCAAATTTCTTCAAGACAAGAGGAGAACCCTCGAGTCTCTGAAAGACAATACGAAAGTACGAAAATTGTTAAAGAAATCTAATACCCCTGTTCCAGCATCTGCACCTGTTGAACGCCTATTTTCCACTGCAGGAGATGTATGGACTGTAAAAAGAAACCGCTTAGAAGATGCTAAGTTTAAGAAGCTTTTGCTACTAAAAGTAAACAAAGATGTCATGATTCCTTATTCAAATAAGGACTTTTTTTCAGACATCTTTTTTAGAAGTAGTGGGATATTAAACTGTGCTACTGATCAAAGTGCTATGGAAACTTTTTAGACGAAGTTTTCATGATTTAAATTAAGTCATCATTGACAGAATCCGGACCAATGAAGACCAGTCATCTGTTGACGGATCTGTCAATCTGTCAAAAAATGACCGGTCTTCATTGTTCCAGTTTCCAAAATCTGGCGCCAGAATCTGTCAATGAAGACTGCACTTTGGTTTTTTAAGTAAATGGGATGCATTGCTTACATTGGTGTGATAAGAAATGTTACCTCACTACATCTGAATACAAAACAGCCACGTAAAGCTAATATTTTGTTCATTTTGACTTCCATATCTTTCTTGACGTGTTGACACCATCAATTAAGCATTTTGATTGGTGGTATGTGCGATAAAATAGAACCAAGCTTCATTTTCCTTATTCCTCTTATCACACCAATGTGAACAGTGCTTAATGCGGCGTCCAGACGGGCGACATGAGCAAAAAAAATTGTGAAAAAGGTAGGAAAGCTTATTTGACGTAACAAATGGATATACCATGCTTGTTATGTCACCCAATTCAGTTATGATTCATTGCTCAACCAGTTAAGACAGGAAAAAAAAGGACTGAAGGACTGGTGGTTCCTTTTTTTTTCAGTAAATCAATTTTAGCTATTACTAAGTAAAGATGTCCAAGAAAGCAAAAAAAAATAAAAAGAGTCGTCCAGATATTAATGCCCCGCAGGGCATAAATTGTAATATATGTCCCCACGACAGAACTTACAACGCCTGCCCTCGTGCCCTAGGGTGTTGTGCCGACAACGGAGTTTTTTTATTCTGACCTTTGAACTTTTTTTTAACAAAATGGCTATCTCAAAATTTTTATCGGATGCATTTGGGGGAAAGGGGCGTGGAGGTGGGGGCTAGTTGCCTTGCAATCTCTTTTGACTCTCAAAAACTGAACTAGAACTTTGAATTTCCAATCAAATGACCCGTCTCTGAAGTTTGTACGAGCACCCCTTGCATAAGAACCATATTATACCCCAAGGGCATAAATTAAAGCGCCTACCCCAAGCACGGATACAAGGGGGAGGCGATTAGGACCCGAACAGTTTAGAGTTGTGGTGAAGGTACCGGCTTGTCATCTATTATAAGAGTCAAGGTTGTATCTTTCTTTATGCCAAATGGCTTTGTATCCTACTGTAGAGATTTAAGAATCATGTGTCGCCTCAAACCAATCGGGAGTCGGAAATTTTGCTCCTCAGTTTCTTCCACCAAGTCTATGTCAATAGTTAAGTGAGTATATTTCACATCTCGACCTTGACTTGAGACCTGGTTATACTTATTTTTCATACATGTGGAACCCGTTGCAGGGCCCCATAAGGCCAACTATCCTTTCTGGCGTACCTCAACTAGGTCCCCCCCTCCACGCCCTAAATACATCAGATAAAATTTCGAGACGGATATTTTGTTAAAAATAGTTCAAAGTTCAGATAACAAAAACTCCGGTGTCGACACAGCCCCCCAGGGCTTGGGGATAGGTGCTGTCAGTGTTGCCAAAACTTTTAGGGACAAAAGTGTCCAAATTAGCCAAAAAAGGAACTTTTAGTGTCCCTCTAGATAATTAGCCAAAATACAGGGTTGCCACTATGAATTTTCAAAACCTGTGAAAAAAGCGCTGAAAAACCTGTGAAATTCGTCCTTCTTAGTTCTGCTACCTTGCAATCTGTTACCTGCATGAGATATGCAGGTATTTCCAGCTTTGACATTATCACTATCTATAAATTAAGTTTAGTGCTAGTTCAATTTGAAGAGATGGCAGAAAAAAATCGTCATGAGAATGTCAACAGAGCGAAATGTTATATCGATTATCGATATCGCTACTTATATTAGTCGAAAAAAAAACAAGCCACCATAGAGATTCATTTTGACTTTGGAATTTCCATATATTATGCGAAAAAGACGTGAGTCTTTGATCTTGGGTAGCTATTAAGTATCTTTGTGTGCGACAAGGTCCGAACGGCTGTGGAAACGAAATTTCTATTTTGACCTACATGGTTTTAAAGTTAAATAAAAGACGTCGATCACCTTAACCACTCAGCCAACTGGTTGTTCAAGTGGTTAAAATCGTTTAACAACTCCTCTATCTTGCCGTTTTCTGAACATTTAGAAGCAGGGTTGCCATCGTCAGTAGGATTTTACTAGATCTAGTAAAATAAAAAAAATCTAGTAAATTTAGAGGTAAATTTAAAACAAGGGCTGTAAATTAAGCTAGTTGCTCATTGCTAACACATAAGGTTTTTGTAGAAAAAATTTTGTATGAATTTTTTTTTTGGGGGGGGGGGGCTCATTCGATTGGAAATCAAAACTTCCAGTGCACTTTTTCATAGTTGAAAGTGATCGGAGGGCTTCCGCCCCACCCTATTGTTCCCCCAAATACATCCGATCTAAATTTTGGGACGGCCATTTTATTTAAAACAGTTTAAAGGTTAAATAACTATACCATAGTTAAATAACTATGGTTCACAGCCCTATTGTGTTTTAATCAATGTAAGTACAGTGGTTGATTTGCACGAGAGTTCAGAAGCACGAGGGTTCAGTTGCACGGGGGTTCAGTTACATGGGGGTTCAGTTACACGGGGGTTTAGTTAAATGGGGTTGAGTTGCCCGGGGGTTGAGGTGCACGAGGGCTCAGTTAAGGGGGGTTAAATTAAATGAGGGTTCAGTAGCACGAGGTTTCAGTTGCACGGCGGTTGAGTTGCACAGGGGTTCGTTTATACGGGGGTTCAGTTACACGGGGGTTCAGTTACAGGGATTCAGTTGCTTGGGGTTCAGTTACACGGGGTTTCAGTTACACGCACACCCTTCCAAGGACATGCGTAACGAACATTGACCATCCCCGTCTTATGCGGCATTGTTAGCGCCACAAAATGGTTTTTCAGCGCCTGATTTCTCGGCCGCTCTCTATAACAACGTAAGTGGGCTTACCTTTAATAAAATATGTCCTAATGGCACCGTAAATGATGGTGCACTAGGGTACAAGTGTATCCCCTTGGCCCCTCCCCCAAAACTACACTACTGACCGTTAGTTTCTACAATCTTTGACTTAACGAGCATAGTCATCGAAAAAGTATCTTAAACTAGTTTCCAAGTATTAGAAAAAGACAAACGATCATTTTCATGATAGTTTCTACACAGTTAGAATAAATAAGGATATCTTCCATAAACAATCATTGACCGTCGTAAATAATTTGTAAGATCACTCTGGCTAAGCAGGACCAAAAGATAAAAAAATTATAAAGAAGAAAAAATGAGGATATTACCAGCCAGTGAAAAAGAAGAAGAATAATATGTACATATTTCAGTTAAGACCTCCACTCAATTGTCCTCAGTGCACAAAAGTGAATAAAGAGTAATAAATCATAGGCAGCGAAACGGCTTTGCCTAAGTAAAGAGGGATGTGGACACAATTTATCATTTATTTTTTTGGTTTGTTTGTCTTAGACCAGGGCACTTCGTACAGAAGGAGTTGTCGTAGAAACTTCGAAAAGGGCTTATTTGACTGAAAATTTAAAAGGCTAGTGCCATTTTTAATAGTCGAAAGTAATTGGGGGGGGCAACTAACCCACCTCCCATGCCCACCATTTCCTGAAGCACACCCAATTAAATTTTTAAGATAGCCATTTTGTTCGACGTAGTTGAAATGTCCGGAGATTATGTCTTTGAGGATGACAACCCCCCACACCCCTCAGGGCAAGGGTTTTAAGTTATGCCCTGGGGGCACATAAGGTATATATAAAAGGCGTGATCGTATAAACTTCGGAAGGGACTCATTGGATTGGAAGTCAAAAGTTCTAGTGCCCTTTTTAATATTCAGAGTTATTGGAGGGTGGATACCCCCTCTAAACCATGTATTTTCCAGAAATGCATCTGATAGAAATTTTGGGATGGCCATTTGTTGTCGTAGAAAGTTTGATAAAGGCCCATTCGATTGGAAATTGAAAGGAATAGTGCACTTTTTAATAGTCAAAAGTGACTGGAGGGTAACAAGCCCCCCACCCCACGCCATAAATTACCAAAACACATCTAATCACAATTTTGAGATAGCCATTTTTTCAGATTAGTTGAAAGGTCTGGAAATTGTTGGCCGGCGTTTATCCCCCCACCCCGCGGAAAATAGCCCCCAGGAAACCCTCCCCCATGCATAAAATGCCGCCCCTGGAAAATACACCCCCCCCCCTGAAAAATAAGGCTTTCCAAATTTGAGAATTTTATTTTTTTAATGTCCGTAGGGGGAAGGAATTTTTGTACTTGTGTATTATGCGCCACTCACTCAAGTTTATGCTGTGTAAAATTCGAGAACAAACCGATTTTTTCGTTAGTTTCATCGTTACTTTAGAAATAAATTTGAGCTATAGATTTGCAGATTAGGGGGGGGGGGGTATAGAGGGTCTGCATGCAAAATGTGTTAGGTACAATTATTCTTCATATTAGATAGATATGTAGATAAGTGTATTTAAAAGCCAAATATACGGCCATGAACACAGTAAAATAGCATAAATGAAAGGCAAAAATACATAAACTTTGATCAGCGATCATCATAAAACACTTAAATGAAATACTAAATTAACTTAATAATAGTATTTAATACTTGGAAAAACAGTCATTGAAAAAAAAAAAAAAAAACACTTAACACTTGGAAAAAACACTTAAATGAAACATTAAATTTAATTTACACTGGAATTTTTTTTTTTTTAGTTTACAAAATTTCCATATACCTCGCTATTCTTCTGTAATTGTTTACTGGCCATATACAGAGGCGCCATTTCAGCCAAACCTTAGGGTGGGCAAGCAATCGACATGGGCCCGAAAGCAGGCTTTCATAAAAAAAATTGCCGCGAGCTTTATCCGAAAAAAAAAAACTGCATTCTATGGGATTTACCATGAAAATTAAGAAAATAGTCTCAACTTCTGTGCCTTTCCTTCTTTCCGTCTTATCCCTTATGTTCAGAAAAGGCCAGATTTCTTAAGAAAGTAGAAATAGTAGTTACAATGTTAAAAAAACAGCCGTTTGAGAATCTTCCACTTTTCCGAACCTATAACTTGACGAAAGCCGAACCTCTGTAGAAAATCACGCTTTGACTAAAGTATATTCTGTAGCTCAATTCTTCAGCTCACTGCTTACAGTAAATACTTTAGTCCAAGTCGGAGTCACGCTCCGGCTATAAAGATGCAAAACTTTGTTTGATCACTCATGTTAAAAAAATCGAAAAATACAACACAATTTTGAAACCGATCAGTAAATACTAAAGGCAACAAGGGGAACCGTCGTGGTTTCATCTTCGCAAAGTCGTCAACAAGTTGGTCGAAATCCAAGTTTTTAACTAAATCCTGCTCTGCAAAGATCAAAAGCAGGTGACTAAGACGATCGTCTCCTGTGGTCGAGCACAGGTAGTTCTTCACTATTTCCAGCCCAGAAAACAAGCGTTCATTGCTGGCTGTCGTGACAGGTCGTGTGGCAGCAATATGAAGAACTTTGATAATTTCTGAATAGGCCACTTGAAGTGTCTCAATATTATCGATGACGTCCATGAAGTTCTTGGGCTTTGCCTCCTCCTCGAGTAAAAACCGCTTGGCAATACCAGCTTGGGCCTCAAGAAGAATCTGGTCAATGTCCATTTCAGAATAAAGTTCAGAGAATTGCTTGAGGAGCCTGCATCCATGAACTTGGTAGAGCTGGGGTCCAGAGCTTCGAGTGTGCTGAGCACTGGAAGGTTATCTGTAAACCGTCTGTCGAATTCCACAATCAGACGATCTACAGTCTCCAGGTATTCTTTTTTCAGTTCTTCCGCTAGAGTTGGAGCTCTATTGTCGGATTCAACAAAGTTCTTTCCTGACGTCGAAGTGTTCATGATTTCTTTCATGTGTTTGGTAGTCTTTTGGGTTCTTCTAGGTCGTCCCTTCTGACCCACAGAGGAGGATCCGGTCGCGGATCTATTCACGTCAGGTACTTTAATTTCAAAACCTTCAGCAAACTCTTTTGCCTTCTCCAAAAGCGATGCAAATGAAGTGTCAGAACGCAGTTCAGCTATTCCCTTCCTTGTTGCTTGAATCAAGGTGCGGGGCCTAGATATTACCAGATCAACTGCCTGAAGCTGCTCAGAAAGGGAGTTTGTCGTCCTCAGAATTGCTTCCATATAGAGCAACTGGAATATAACTCTGAAAGATTCCATTTTTCTCTGGAGCCCAGCCGCTTCTGCTCGAGCTTCACTATCAGCTCCCTCGCTGACTGTAGACAGTACAGCCAGAACACATTCATATCGGAGTCTTATCTTCGATATTGATCGATACCAGTATGACCATCTTGTTGCAGCACTCCTTTCTAATTCCAGGACTGGCAGTTGAGTAGCCCTTTGGGACTTGATAAAAAGCTGATGTCTGGTGTTGCTGATGGAAATGAACGTGTACAGATTTTGGACTAACGAAAAAAAATGAGCCAAAAGTTCCAACACCTTCAAAGCAGTTTGCAACGACCAGATTTAGTTTATGCGCATGGCAATGAATTTATATTGCTGTGGCGCTTTCCCTCTCAGTCACATTTGAACACCAAAGAAAGGCCCGTTCGTCACGATTGCTCTGTCGCAGCACTGAGCAGCACAACAGCTCCAGTCGGGACAAAGTTTCGTCACTGTGTCGTGAAGGAAGTTGGCTAAAATTTCAGCATCCAGGCTTTTCATATGGTAGCATCCTATTGGTCTTTCTCGTACTTTTCCCTCGTCGAAGTACCTCAGAAGAATGGCGAGCTGTTCTTTCTTCGAATTATCTTTTGTCTCGTCGACAAGAACAGCAAAGTATTTGGCACACTTAACTTCTTGCACTATTGTAGACCAAGCCTAGATCCGATAACTGAAATTAGATCGTTCTGGTATTAGTGGGACGTATAGTGGCAGTATCGTCTTTGTAGCTTGTTGAAAATCGTGGGAGAATACTCGGCGAGAAGATTGCAAGTTTCGACGAAATGTCCTTTGTTTGCCGAAGATTCAGTCTCATCGTGGCCGCGAAAGGCTGTACCCAGTCGCCCCAGTAGGGTCGTTACTTTCAGTAAAGCCTTTACGTGTTCCCTGTTTTCAGTCATCTCCTTATTCCTGTCCGTTGACAAAACAGATGCGATGGGTTGCATCTCCTTGGCTGGTATAGCTTTGAACTTCGTCCACGAAACTGTACTTTCCCTATGGTGGTCACTTTTCGCATACTCTTCTAGCAAGGTTGAGATGCTCTTCCATCTTCTAACGCCGGTCTCGATGAAAGGCCTCGCCCCGTATCTCTGTTCGCGATGGGTTGACGTGCCGCCAAAGTGTCTGCAGCATAAACAAAAAACCTAGTTTCCCTTGACTGAGTACTAAAGCCAAGGATGCTTTCCATAATACGAAACATTAAATGACCGTCATAGCTTGCCATTTGCTGAAACCTCCGCAGGGTACCGTATCAGCTGTGGTTGACATGGATGGATGTGGGAGGATGAAGAAATATCAGTAGGACAACTTGAACGATGGTGCTCTTCATCTCGAGTTGTATCTCGTCCAGATTGTGCCTCTTGAGCAGTGACAGGCGCAGTGTCTCTTTGAGTCGTCTCGTTTTCTACTAGCTCAGTCTGACCGACCACCACGTCCTTCGACGAACCCAACGCGACGGGAATGGATTATTTGGGTGCTGGGTCAGGCACCTGAAAGATATACTAAAATGTCAAAAGCTTCTGTTGTACTTTGAAGAACTATTAAACTAATTTTCAATATTTAAACCTTTGCTTTGTTTTAGTATGTTAAGTCCAAAGTGCGTAGTAGTATCCGCTTTCGGCACAGCAGTTCAGGAAAAATAGTGCTAGAACTCCTCGATGGTTTTACAGTTTATTAAAGTATATTGAACTTCGGAAAAAAAACAAGAAATTTCAGCAAAGCCACAGAAGGTGTTTTTCAGATGATGGTACATGCGTTGATCTTTATCTACCCGTAAAGAAAATAATAGAAAATTTTGGCTTAATGCAAACCCAAATCGCAAAAGGCCTTTGCAGTAGTCCTTGAATGAATGATTCGGGTGTCATGACAGATCGCAAATAAGCTAAAGGCGCGTTCGATTTGCTGTAGTTTCAGTTACGTCCTTCTCCGTTGTGGGCTTATTTGAATTTTTTATGCTACATTCTCCAATTTATCCTGAAGAACTACTGATAATGTGACCGCCAAAAAGGTTCATAATTTTGGACCAAATGGCGAAACGTGGAGCGTGACTACAGCAAATCGAATGCGGCTTCATATCACCAGTCGGCATTTTAGCAAATCGAATGCTATAAGCACTGCCAAACTGTGTGGTTCCATCAATAAAAAAAAAGAAAAGAAAAAAGAAACGACAATCTTTGGCTTATGCCCCTCAACCCATGTAGCATTGATATCCATAAAATTAACAGAACTGAAAAACAGTGAGTTTCCATCAATAAAAAAAAAGAAAGAAAAGAAAAAAAACGACAATCTTTGGCTTATGCCCCTCAACCCATGTAGCATTGTTATCCATAAAATTAACAGTGCTTTGCAGAAGAAAAAAGAACAAAACAAAACAACATAGAGGTAATCTTAATCAAACAGTTCGTGGTAACAAACTGTGAGTAAGGAGCGACCCAGCTCAATAGTAACCGAAACTCTAAAAAAAAAGGAATTTTGATACCAATAGATACTTCAAAAGAATCAGATTTCAATGCTGATTTCAAATATACAACTTTCATCAAGTTTAGTGCTACCCATCGCGCCTGAGAAAATTTTGCTGATTTAAAAAAAAAGGGGGAAATACCCCCTAAAAGTTATAGAACCTTAATGAAAATCACACCATCATATTCAGCGTATCAGAGAACCATACTGTAGAGGTTTCAAGCTCCTATCTACAAAAATGTGGAATTTTGCATTTTTTGCCAGAAGAAAGATCACGAATGCATGTTTATTTTTTTTATTATATTTTTTTTCCCCAGGGGTGATCGTATCGACCCAGTGGTCCTAGAATATCGTGGGAGGGCTCATTGGAACGGAAATTAAAAGTTCTAGTGCCCTTTTCAAGTGACCGAAAAAAATGGAGGGCAACTAGGCCCCCTCCCATGCTCATTTTTTTCCCAAAGTCATCTGATAAAAATTTTGAGATAGCAATTTTGTTCAGCATGGTCGAAAGTATGATAACTATGTCTTTTAGGATGACTTAATCCCCCGAAGTCCCCGGGGGGAGGGCTAAAAGTTATGAACTTTACCCAATGTTAACATATAGTATTGGTTATTGGGAAATATACAGACGTTTTCTGGCGGGTTTTTTTCTGGTTGTGGGGGGGGGGCGGGGGGTATGTGGGAGGATCTGTCTAGGAAGGAAGTTTTTATGGGGGAAGGGAAATTGCCATGAAGGGGTGCCGGACTTGCCAGCATTATTTATTGGTTATTGGGAAGTATACAGACATTTTCAGGAAGGATTTTTTTCTGGAGGGTGGGGCTGGAGGAAGGGGTTACTCAGGAGAATCATTCCATGGAGGATGTTTATTTGGGGTAAGGGAAATTTCTATGAAGGGGGCGCCGGATTTCTAAGCATTATTTAAAAACGATCAGAAATTAAATAAAAAAAAAACAGTTTTTTCAACTGAAAGTAAGGAGCAACATTAGAACTTAAAACGAACAGAAATTATAACGTATATGAGGGGGGTCTCCCCCAAGTCAATACCTCGCTCTTTACGCTACAGTTTTTTTAGTGCTATCAAAAGAGCTATCTATTCTAATTAAACGGCCTTTGTGATTCAGGGGTTTGTGAATAAATTTTTTTTTTTAACTTTTAACGTAAAGAGCGTGGTATTGACTCAGGGGAGAACCCCCTCATATACGTAATAACATGTACGTAATAAAAAAAAACAATAAAAAAAACAAGCGATACGGCTCAATAGTAATCGAAACTTTTAAAAACGGAATTTTGATGTCAATAAATGTATCAAAAGAATGGGTTTATAATGCTGATTCTAAATATATAAATTTTATTAAGTTTAGTATTACTCATCAAAGGCTACGAGCCTGAGAAAATTTACCCGATTTTTTAAAGAGGGGGAAACATCCCCTACAAGTGAAAGAATTTTAATGAAAATCACACCGTCAGATTCAGCGTATCAGAAAACCCTATTACATAGGTTTCAAGCTCATATCTGCAAAAATCTGCAACTTTGTATTTTTTGCCAGAAGAAAAATATACGAATATAGAAGTTAGTTACGTAAGTTAATTTGTAAATTACGTCATAACAAAATTTAGAGACATCCATTTAGCAAAATAAAAGTAAAATTTTTATGCAAATTTTGTTTACTTATTCTATGACGGTGAGCCAAAATAAAAGCTGCATTAACTAAAAAACGATCAGAAATTAAATAAAAAAAACAAGTTTTTTAAACTGAAAGTAAGGAGCGACATTAAAACTTAAAACGAACAGAAATTATTCCGTATATAAAAGGGGCTGTCCCCTCCTCAATGCCTCGCTCTTTACGCTAAAGTTTGACTCTATCTCACAACTTTATTTTTTAAAACAATAAAAAACTTTAGCGAAAAGAGCGAAGCGTTGAGGAGAGGACAGCCCCTATTATATACGGAATAAATTTTGTTCGTTTTAAGTTTTAATGTCGCTCCTTAGTTTCAGTTTAAAAATCTTGTTTTTTTTATTTAATTTATTGGAAACCAGGTCTACTGCAAATCCAGTATTATTTTGTATATATTATTTTTCAGTAAAAGTCTAGTTAATTTTAAAGATAACTATACTGCATTGGTTGAGGGGCTATAATTTTTCTTTTATTAAAGAAGAATTAAATGACAGAAAAAAGGAAAGATCTAAGAAGAAAACTAGAAAGTAAAAGAGGCTACCTAACTTCTGAATTAGCTTTTTTACAACAGTAAAAAAGAATTAGCTTTTTTTAGCGCCATAGGGAGTTCTCAAAGGGACCAAGCTGGTCAACTGATAATTCCTTTGAGGTGATTTTCGGCGTTTTCCTAGCAGGTATGCTGGAACATTTTGAGGGACTGTCCTTTCCTGAACTTTAAGAAGAAAATTTACTCCGATTAATAGAAAAAATAAAAAATAGGCTTTCCGATGACATATGTTTCATTAAAACTGAACATCTCTATCTCCGGGACAAACCGCGAGAAGTTTATGGTTTTTCTAAGATTTCCGGGAAAGTAGGTGTCAGCTTTTAGTTTTATGGCGTTTATTAGAATTTCTTATAACAGCTCCACAAGTCAAGGCAAGACCGCCCAATCCTTTGTAAATAATTAGGCCAGAAAAACTAAAAAAGTCTATAATTGGCGAGATAGGGTGAACATATGAGGTATAGCATCCTTTTAGCACCATATAAACTACCCAGCGCGGTTCAGAATAGTAACTTGGGTACACCAGATTGCGAAAAAAAAGAAACGACTTAATTAATTACAAATACTGTAGGTTACTTACTCGCTGAGCCGGTTCACTTGGCTTTTGCTTCTTAATTCATCTGTTCAGAGAAATTCGTTTTTCTGCCTCTTTTTCCTTCTTCAATGCTGCCAATTTACCTTGTCGAGCCCCTGACAAACTCAAGAATTCTCAATTGATCTTCAGCTGCTGATATTAGATAGTAAACTGGCGAACTGGGCGAATAATACATGGGTTATATACGGATGGTCTTACGGTTTTAAACAAATTCATTCATTTAAACTGATCTTTATAATTTCCCGAATTTCCTTTTTGCCGCTCGCGACAAAGATTCCGCTCCCGACAAAGATGCCACTTCTAAAAACAATTGCACCCTTCCATTCTATAAGACATTATAGGATTACAATTCAACGGAATCAAAACCAAAATACTTGGCCGGCACGAAAACTTAAGCCTCCAAAAATAAGTAGATAAGTAGATTTAATATTTGAAAGTAGAAAAGTCCAAAAATAAGAATTCTACTGCCAAAATAAGTGGAAGTGAAAACACTGCTCATGATAGCACGTAAGAAAGATGTTGAATCAATAAAATCAGAAACTGATCTGTCACTTCAACCCTTGCATGACCCAGTTACACTATTAATCTCACTATTGTCAAAGTTAATCTACATATAAGTGTAGCAGTTTCAAAAGTTTGACTAATTGCTAATTATAATTTTGTTCCTGTATATTTTGTAAAAGAAAAAAAAAGGCCTTTTTGGGAGGAAGCTTGGGCCCCCCAGAAAAATTTGGGTGGGCAATATCCCACCCCTGCCCCCCCCCCCCCAAATGGCGCCCCTGGCCATATACCTAGAAAGAATTGTTTTCTGACCTCAAACTGTCCAAATACTTTACCCCCCCCCCTTATGTGCAAATATATAGCCAAAATTATATATGTCCCGTATATTATGTCAGTTGTCTTTGTCTTGTCTGGCGCTAAAAAAAAAAAAAAAAAAAAAAAAAAAAAAAAAAAAAAAAAAAAAAAAAACTAGGAAACCGGTTTGTTCTCGAGTTTTACACAGCGTGAACTTCAGTGAGTGGCGCGTAATACACAAGTATCAAATCCTTGATTTCCACGGGGGGGTATTTTCCAGGGGGGTAATTTCCGCGAGAGGGTATTTTCCGGGTGGATATTTTCCGCGGGGCGGGGATATTTTCTGGGGGTAATCGCCTGGGGAGGGGGGCGGGTAAACGCCTAGAAACCTGGAAATTATGTCTTTGAGGATAACAACTAACCACGGCCTTCAGCGCAAGGGGTTGTAAGTTTTGCCCCGAGGGCATATAATGTTTTTACGGAAAGGGTGGTCGTAAAAACTCCGGAATGGGCTCATTGGATTGGATATCAGATGTTCCAGTTCCCTTTTTATGAGTCAAAGTGATCGAAGGGCAGCCCCCCCCCACGTTGTATTTTTTACAAATGCATCCGATAAAAATTTTGAGACAGTCATTTGTTCAAAAATAGTCCTTTATATAAGAAGGCCTTTGGGGGTAAGGGTTGTAAGTTATGCCCCAGGGGCATATAGGGTTTTTACAGAAGGGGTGGTCGTGTGAACTTTGGAAGATGCTCATTTGATTGGAAATGCATAGTTCTAGTTCCCTTTTAACATAATGGAGAGCAAATACTCCCCCCCCCCCTCTTCCCTGTCATTCTCTTTTCCCGAAACACATTCAATTGAAATTCTGAGACAGCCATTTTGTTACCAATAGTCCAAAAAACCCTATAAAAATCCTATGTCTTTAGGGTGGACACAATCCCCTAGTGCCTATGGGCAAGGGTTGTAACTTATGCCCTGGGGCAAATAAGGTGCTTATGGAACGGGTAGTCACATAAGCTTTGGATCAGATGGAGCTCATTTGATTGGAAGTCCGAAATTTTAGTGCCCTTTTTAAGAGTCAAAAGTGAATAAAGGGCAATCATCCCCCCCCTCAAGCCTATCATTCCCCAAAAAATATCCGATCGAAATTTTAAGAGATCTATTTTGTTCAGCCTTGTTGAAAGGTCCAGTAGTAATGAATTTGGGGATGTCAACCTACCCACAGTCCTCAGGACAAGGGCTGTAAGCAAGGCAATTCGTTCATTGTTTACACGTAGTATATGTTATTGAGAAGGGCATGCATGTTTAAGCTTTATTTTCCAAGAAGACGAACGGCATTCAAATGAGCCTTTTAGAGAATGTTGAGGGAAGTGTTGCGCTACATCAAAACACGTAATGTTTATAAGGATTGTCAAAATGGTGTAACACAGGAATAACAAGGGTGTAACACAGCAATAACTGAGTATATTAATTTGGAAAATTCAGGAATTGATAAGGGGTATGATAAAAAGGCAAGATTTACATACTACCAATACTACTACAACTACCACTGCTACTACTGCCAGACTACTCCATCTGCAGTATTGAGGGGAAATTCGAACTAAATCGAAAGACGGTATGTGCACGCAACTTGTCAAAATAGCGTATCTCAAGAATTGAGTTGGGTATTAAGTTGGAACTTTCAGAGAATGCTTAAAGGGGAAGATCATCTCACAAAAAGCCAATATGTGTACAGTATTAGTAATGCTACTGTTACTGCTACATTTGCTACTACTACTACAACTTCTACTTCTATTGCAACTAATTCTAGGGTTAAGAGCATTGAGATGAAAATTTCAAGAAGTATATGAACATACAGATTATCAAAAGGACATATCAACAATGTCATAGTAACGGGTATTTGTAGTAAGTTGAAACTTCGAGGACTTGATGAGAGGGATGTTCTACTGACCAAAAGGCAATATGTCAATACTATTACTAGTAATATCAACACTACTACTGTGACTACTATTACAACTATGCCTAAGGGTATGAAGATGAAATTTTCAAGGAATCTTGAGGGGGAAGGTGAACTGAAAAGCAGCACACCGTCTGTATGCAGGTTGTCAAAAGGGTGAGCCACATCTTAGAGGTAGTTTAGCGTGTGAAGTTGCTGCTAACTGGGCTTTTTGTGGGGGATGCTGAAATAACCAAAAGAAGGTATTTGCATACTAATGCTACTGCTTCTACTCATACTACTGTTACTATTATTACTAGTTCTATTACTACTGCTGCCACTAAGGTTTAGGCTACTACAATTAATTCTACTGCTAATACTACTACTACTGCTATTAAAGCTAAGGATACGAAGGTGAAAAATATAGGATCTATAGAAACTAAATGGAACTAATTCGAAACACACTATGCCCACAGAGGCATACTAGAGAAACCCCGCGAGTTCCAGCGCACAGCATATATTGCATTTGTTGACTTTAAAGCAGCTTTCGACTCACTAGACCGTGAGTCCCTTTAGCTGATACTAAAACGAACAGGACCCCTGATAAATATTGCCACCTGTTCAAGGCGCTGTAAACTGGTTCAAAAAGCTCCGTCTTCGTTAATGGTCGCCGAAGCCTTTTACTCCAAATAGATACTGGTGTTAATCAAGGTTACGTTGCTACTCCTAAACTTTTTAATGCAGTAATTGATTATGTCGTTGGTTAAACAATGAATTGGCTCCAATTCGGACTGAAATATGACGATAGAGTCCTAGCCGATTGCGACTTTGCAGATAATATTGCCCTGATATGCACTTCTGCTGTTGAACTCGAGACAGCTCTCAATACACTGTCGGAAGAAGCCCTGAAAGTGGGACTACATATTAGCTGGCAGAAAACAAAAATAATGATCATCAGCCCGGCAGGAAATTCCGCCAACTCACCATCATTCAATGTTTTAGGGCACACTATCAAAATTGTTAGGTCTTTTACTTACCTTAGATCTGTCGTCTGGGATAACGGCTCAATTGAAATAGAAGTCCAGTCGCGCATCGCGAAAGCTGCGTCTATTATGGCTCGATTATGCCGTTCCTTGTGGTCAAAGCCCAATATTAGCCGAAAAACAAAAATACGGATCTACAACACGACCGTAACGCAAGTCCTTCTCTACGCTGCTGAAACTTGGCCGGCAGCTGCTTCTGTTCGTGATGTCATAGATGTGGCCCAAACAAACTTCCTAAGACGAATCGAAGGGATCAAGTGTTACGACTTCGTCTCAAACACCCGATTGCTGACACTAACGGCTCAGACCCTCAACTCTCGTCAGCTCACCGTAAGAACTCTACGGTGGTTTGGCCACTAAATACGCATGCCAGAAGAAGCACCCGCCAGCATACTTCTCAATTTGATCCCCTGAGCATGGCAGGAAGTGCCCCCGTGGAAGACTCCGGTTTAGATGGAGGGACAGCCTTACTCAGTACCTCTCCCTGATCGGTACTGATCTCCAAGATGCATTCATGCTTGCGCAGGACCGTTCGGAATGGAGGCAAAGAGTCTCATCTCTCTCTACGCTGGACCACCAGCAGGAGCCTTAAGTAAGTCAAGTGTGCAATAACATGAAAGAATAAACATATTTTGTTATCTGGTGTCTTGAAACAAAAATTGGCTTTTGCAACACAACCTAAGCACTTAGGAAAGCAGCCTGTGACATTCAATAGTGTAATCTGACAATTATTTATTGTTAAAAAAGTTCGATTTGACAAAACTCAAATTAGAGGCAACAGATTAAACAACTAGGTCCTTTCAAAAGGATTACCAACACCCATGCCGGAGACGGCGATAACGGCATTGGATCTCATCTTCAAGGGCGTGTCCAGGATTTTTGTTCGGGGGCGGGGGGATTTTCTTCGGAGGTTTTACAAAAGAAAAACTTCTAAAAAAAATTGTATATCCATTTTTTTATATTTTTACAAGCCGGACAAAAACATCGGGGGAGGGGGTGAACCTGGAAACCTTCCCTCCTGAATACGGCCTTGATCATCTCATGCAACATTGCCAGTTCCTAAAATTTTTCGACATTGCCAGGCTAATCATCTAGCAGTGTCTTTACCGATCTCCAAATTTCAAAATAGGTAAAGAACTAGCGGCACATAGACTTTATTCAATCGGCGGGCACCGCTAATTCTGTTATAAGAAAATATAAGAAAGTTGAAGAAAATGCTTAGTAGTTTAAGAATTATTAATATTATTATTAAATTACTAGTGTGAATTAATTATTATGAGGTTTATTAAATTATTAGTATTAATTATCATAATTAGTAGTATTAAAATTCTTTATAGACTAATTAATGATGTAAGCAACAGCTTCTGACAAGGCATTGACAGCATTTAAAATATTTTCGCGTGAAAGAAGGCAATTAAGAGAAAGTCGAATGCTAGGAGGTGGTAAGTTCTTCTCCAAATTTTCCAAGTAGCTTGGGCAAACAAAACACACGGCTTTTTCTAATGCCTGCAAAAAAAACCCAAAAAAACATCAACTTCAGAAAACCTGAGAATTTGAAGCATTTTTTATAGTACTAAACAAAACACCAGCCACTATATTGTGCCATAAGAGGATAATTCTACACTAAATATAATTTCATTTGCATGCTCTCTGCATGCATACGTGTCATATGTGTTTCTTTTTGTCATTAAGTAATAAACAGTTTTTTTTTTCAATTAAAGTAAAAAGTAATGTTAAAACTTAAAACGAACAGAAATTGTTCCGTACACGAGGGGGGCTGCCCTTTTCTCAACCCTCACCCATTCCGATGAAGTCTTAAAGTCCTTTAAAAAGTAAATTTTTGTCAAAATCAACGGCCCCTGTGTTTAAGCAGTCCTTGTTAAAGAATAGTGAGAAAAGTCAAGCTTTAGCGTAAATAACGAAGGTAGAGGAAGGAGTAGTCCCCCTCATATTCGGAATAAATTTCTGTTCGTTTCAAGTTTTGGTGTTGCTCCTTACTCTCACTTGAGAAAACTTGTTTTCTTTTTTTAAATTAATTTCTGACCGTTTTTCAGATCTTGGCAGGAAATCCACTTCCCTTCCTACGTATAAAATGTCCCCTGGAAAATTCTTCCCGGAAGCTTTCGTCCCCACGGAAATTTTCCCGGCGGAGAATCCGCCAAGAAGAAAATACCCACCAAACAAATTCGTATATTTTCCAATAACAAATACTATATGTGAATAATGGGCACATTACGTTACTTACAGCCCTCTCCACAGAGACTATAGGTGATCATGTTATCACCAACGGCATGGTTATTGGATTTTTCAACTATACTGAATCAAGTGGCTATTTCCAAAATTCAATCGGGCGACTTTGGGGAGAAAAGAGACGTGAGAGGGGGGCTAGTTGCCTTCCCCTCTTTTTGGTCACTTGAAAAGGGCACTAGAACTTTTGATTTCCGATGAAATGAGCCCGCTATCAATCTTCTAGGATGAATACAATCACCCCTGTGAAAAATCTTCTGGCAAAAAATGCAAAATTCTACATTTTTATATATAGGAGCTTGAGACATCTTCAGTGGGGTTCTCTGATATGCTGAATCTGATAATGTCATTTTCAGTAAGATCTATTGACTTTTGGGGGTGTTTCCCTCCTTTTCGAAAATCGGGCAGATTTTTTTCAGACTTGTAGCTTTTGATGGGTAACATTAAACTAAATGAACTTTATATATTTGGAATCAGCATAATAAGCCAATTCTTTTATCGTATCTATTGTTATCATAATCCTGTTTGAAAACAACAATGAAAACAGATCTAGAAAAGAAAACCGAAGAACATCTTGATTTCTCTTTCATGACCATTAAAGCATATAAAAAGACAAAATATTTCCAAAATCTAGAATAGCAATGAAATAACAAAATATTCAAAAACATGAGCCAAAAAAAGTCAAGAATCAACTTATTAAAAGGAGAAAAAAGGCACAATTAAATTTGAAGTCCAATAAAGGGCAGTTAAGAATCTTTAATTCGTTTTTTCACTCAAAAAGGGGAATAAATTTCTGAATTTACGGTCAAATGAGCCCCCAGCGAATTTTTTTTTATGATCATTTGTTTTACGTGGTAAAAAATGCATGGGCGATGTATAACTACTTTTTAGATTTCTAGGCTATTGTAAGGCTATAAAAAAGAAAGACTTGTTACAACATTACCTTTTCAGTAATTTTCCTCAGTATTTCTTTATCTGTACTCCTCGGTCCAAGAGATTCTTTCAAATAAAGATGTTTAACAGGAGATTCTGGATCACCAGATAACATCAGCTTTGGAATGGCTTCTCTGAAAGCCATATCAGCAAAACGGCACACCTCTTTCAAATTTAGGAGTACTGAAGTATCTTCCTCAATTATTCGCACAGCTTCCATTGTTCCTACAGCGATTGGTGGAGGTAGAGATGCAGAGAAACAATAGCCTGAAATATATCATAAAATGGCTATTAGACTATAATTAGGATTTATTAGATATATATGACAAAATGCATAAACGACATTCAAATTACTCTAGGATGCTAAAATACGATAGAGGGCAAGTAAAAAATTATCCTCACTTTCAATCAGGGACATACAAAGAAGGGTGGGAGGGGGGTTTGACCCCAACCTCTCAGATTCCTAGATATTCTTAAATTTTTAGGTACTTCTCATTAAAATTAGAAAAAAACATATTGGTCCCCTTTTCGAATTTTTATTATTATTATTCCCCCCTCCAGGAAAAGCGAAAGCCGACGAAAATTTTAGCATAACCACAGAGAAACAGAGAATTTACTTGTAAGGAAAATCTTGAGATAAAAAAAACGTTTCATTCATTTTACTGGCTTTGAATTTCACACAGGAACCAATCAGGTTTCACAAGATGTGATTTTGGGTTTTCTTTTTTGGCACATGCTTAAGAAATAATGTGATTGGCCGAAAAAATTCGCCATAGACGATAGCCCATGAAATTAATGCACGGGTGAAATGATAGGAGGTCTACAGGAAGTTATAATGAAAATTGTACGGGAGGAAAGAACAAACACAAGACGACCTTGCACCAGTAAAAAAAATTACTGAGACCAACAAGAGAAGAGAGGAAGAGAGAGAGAAAGATTAATATATAAATATTAATAAATGCACAAATAATCGCAGCTCATGCTGTACAACAAAACATATCATTATATACCATTATACAAAAATGTAAAACAAAAGGGCTCAATAGAGTTCTACTACTACTACTAACCAACTACTAACAACTCACCGCAGCACCAAGCCGCCTGAGGCCAACACAGCTACGCACGATCCTCCTCCACCCCAATCTATTCAAAGCCTCCCTTTTTACACCCGCCCACGAAGTTCCCATTTCCTTTGAATCTTTCTTTATGACGTCCTCTCACGCCAAACGAGGACGACCTGCTTTCCCTTTAGCCCAAGATGGTTGGCCGAAAAGAACGATCTTCGGCAATCTGTCATCCTTCATCCGCATAACGTGCCCTAACCACCTCAACCTCTCTTTCATTATAGCCCTAGAGAGCGGTATTGAACCAAATTTTTCGTATAGCCTATTGTTTGAAATACGGTCAGTCAGCCGGGTACCTAGAACAATCCTTAAGCAATTTCTCTGGAAAACATCTAGCAAGTCTTCATCCACTTTTCGAAACGTCCATGCTTCAGAGCCATATTTGACCACTGTCATCACTGTAGCTTCTAATATTCTAATCTTGGTTTGCAGACTTATCTTCCTATTCTTCCAGACTTTTTTTAACTGTGAACAAGCACCCTGAGCCTTGGCTATTCTATTTTTAACATCTTCACTGCTCCCGCCATCATTACTAATAATACTACAAAGGTAAGTGAACCTGCCCACCTGATCATTCTTTCCATTACCCAACGTCACCTTTTCATCTTCACTTATTCCTAGTCTTAGTGACTTAGTCATCTTAACATTAATTTTCAAACCTATTTTAGCACCCTGAACTCGCAAGACCTCTAAAACTTCATTCAGTTTGCTCACACTTTCATCTAGAATGCTTAAATCATCAACATAATCTAAGTCCAGGAGACTTTTTCCTCCCCATTTGATTCCGTGGTCTCCCATTGCCTTTCCTGTGCTCCTTAAAACAAAGTCCATCAAAATAATCCATATAAAGGGGGATAGAACACATCCCTGCTTAACTCCTGCTTTAACACAAAGCGAGCTGAAAAACACCTATCATTACATCACAGTAACAGTGTTATTCTTGTTTATATTGCAAATCAGTATAAAGCATTTGTCTTATATACTATGAAAGGATAAAACGTTTAAAGAAGTCATTCTATGAGCAGAGTCAAACGTCTGCTCATAATCTATAAAACTGAGGACCAAATGTGTTTGAAAACTCAGGCACTTCTCAATTATTCGCGTAAGAGTGAAAATTTGGTCGACACATCCTCTACCTTTTCTAAAACCGCACTGCTCTTCTCTTAAAACTTTGTCTACGGCATCTTTCAGTCTAAAAAGTATCATATTACTAAGTAATTTAATACCTACCGAGACCAGACTAATGCCTCGATAATTACCACACTCACTTTTATCACCTTTCTTATAAAGTGACTTAATTAAGGTTTCCCTAACATCTTTAGGTACTTCCCCTTTTTCAAAAATCATATTCATAATCTTCAATAACTTATTTCTGACCTCAGAGCCACCATATTTAAGAAACTCATTTACCACCCTATCAGCACCTGGAGCCTTATTATTCTTTAATCCTTTTAGTACTGTTGCTAATTCCTCCTCGCAAAGCAAATCTTCCTTCACATCCAAAGTATCACGAACTTTATCATTTTCATCTATATTTTTTTCCTGCAACTGTCTCACGGTTAAGTAAATTCTCAAAATGTTCGGCCCATCTTTCTTTAGTTTTTTTCCTTATCGCTAATTGCTACCCCATTCCTATCTTTAACTGAGACAAGTCCGGATTGACTCCTCCCTCTCAATTTTTTAACGCACCAGTACAATATTTTACTATTATGCCGTCGGGCTTCATCTTCCAGATCCTTGGTAATTTTATCCATGGCCTCCACTTCACACCTCCTTAGTTCATATTTTAAAGTGTTCTCCACTTTCTTTACATTTGTTTTGTTTTCATACGATCTATCACTAAGATAATTCTTGTAGAAGTCCTTTCTCCTTTCTATTAAACATAAAGCTTTTTCACCAATATTCTTAGTTGCAGTTCTAGCTTTCTTCCCTATTACACCTTCAGCAACTTCACAAATTATTTTTCTAAAATTATTCCAACCATCTTCCATATTATCAAATTTTAAACTCTCAAGTTTAGTATTCAACTGTTCCTGGAAAGTTTCTCTCGAGATCTCATCCTGGAGTCTACCAACATCATAACTTCTCGGGAGGTAGTTACCCTTCCGAAATTTCAGCTTTAAATTAACCCTAGATACTACTAGATGGTGATCTTTACTTTTAACATCAATAACAGCTCTCCTATATACCCTAGTATCCTGTATTGATCCTGCCAGTCTTCAGTTTACTGTAACATAATCAAATAGGTTTGCTGTCTTACCATCACGTGAATACCATGTTAACTTACGAGCCAATTAATGATCAAACACCGTGTTTGTTATAAGTAGATAGGTATATCTACGAAATGGCAAAAGTCTGTATCCATTACTGTTTTCTTTTCCTACACCAAATTTACCTAGGCTGGGATACCATCTATCCCTATTTCTACCAACCTGGGCGTTAAATTCTCCCAGTAATAACATCATATTTCTACCTTGTTACCTTGTCTATTTGCTCCTGTAACTGTAATTAAAATTTATCTGAGTCCCTAGTATCTCCGTCAGACGGTTCTACAGGGGCGTATACTACTATAACTGATACCCTGAACTTTCTAGTCATAAAATGAGCAATTAGTATTCTATTATTAATACCTTCCAAGCCTAAACAAGACTTAGAAGCTTCCTTATTCATCATGAGCCCTTCTCCCTGTCTATGTACCCCATCCTTCCTGTCTGAGTAAATAAATCCTATATCACCTAATTTAATGTTTCCTACTCCTGGGATATGAGTTTCTGAAACTCCTAATAAGTCCAGTTTGAATCGCCTGAATTCTTCAGGCAAAATGTCGATACGATAGTCATTTTTTAATGTCATAACATTCCAAGTTCCAATTTTCACGTTCTTTAAATCATTGAAATTTATTTTCGCCTCAGGAAAAGCAAAGATCCCGGATACCAGTGCAGGACGGGGATCACATATCTTCTCAAGTCTACACCGAAGTGCTTAAGCCGGCTTAGAACCAGACAACAAGAAGTCCCTGGGACCTCCATGAATGGAGGTTTTTTACAATCCTGGGCCTATCTTGGTCACAACATCGTTTTCAGCACTTGGCGATGCTCTTCTATCAACAAGATTCAATATCCTGCACAGACAGTCTCAGGCCTATTACCTCCGACTCGTTATATGTTCATACCTACAAATATTATGCTACTACGGGGAGGCAGCCCATAATAGATAAATCAGCTAGGAATAGGTTTTTCAACCCGAAGACGCCCGTCAAGACAGACCAAGCCCAGAAGAATTATCCATTAATCAGAATCCCTTGCGAATGCTGCGTCATTCACTTGGCTATAATTTACTCTAGGGACGCCACTCCTCAAGTGGGAATAGAGTTGACCGCAAGGTCCCTAGTCTTGCAGGTACCCCGAAAAGGTCGAGGTAACCCTTTGCAGAGGCCGTTGTCTATAGATCTGGATCTTACGCCCTGCCACAGTTGTCCTCCTATAGAGGATCCTCCCGCGATGGTGTTCTGCATCACCATGCAATTTAACCCATTACTGGGAGAAGGTTTGCAACTCATGGGACTTGTGGACAAACCAGTGGGTCCTTTTGAGTGTACATTTGAGGGGCCTTCTTCCTCCTCCGCCTGTATTTATGACCCCAGGCATGTATTTATGACCATGGAAAGCCACGACTTTTAGCTACGATATTTAATATCTGTCTACTAACATGACAAAGCAAGGATTGTCAACGATGAGCCTAATCCCACTGCTCTTAAGCCTCTTCTAAATTTCAGGTTAATTTATCTTCTCTACCACCAATTTAATACAGGAACACGAGCTAGTCGATAAACAGACAAACAGGATGCAAAAGATGGTGCACCCATATCCTGAGGGGTGGTAACATGCTTCTGTCTAATTCTGTTCACTGAGACATTTTATCCCCAAAAGCCTAGCGAACAGCCCTTAAGAGACAGGAGCTAAATCTTGTGGCTCTGCGTGCTCGAATAAATCGCTACCAGAACTCGCTCGAACTACTTTTAATATCGTTGTATAACAGTGTATTTACGGACACATAATAATTGCTGTAGGTATAACAGTGTATGACATTGGCGTTGTATTGAACAAATATATGCATTTTGAACAGTGAAAATATCGACGACAAATAAAAAAAAAAAAAAAATCACCAAAATAACCAAGGTGACCGGAAAGAACTATTAAAAACAACCTGAATATTTGACAACCTGAACAACCTCAACAACCTGAATTCCTAGAAACTCAGCAATTCCAAATTGTATGTTACTGTTCTTTTTTTTTTCAATGTTGTAAGCATAAAAAAATGTTTACATTATATTTTGTTTTCAATAAAGCAAAACTGACGAAATAGGCTTTAGAACTTTTACGGTTAGAGGGGAGGGGACAGCACCCAAACTCCTGTTTCTAGTACTTTTTTTTGTTTTAAGTTTGACACCAATACTCAATTCAATTGTACTCGTTTTAATATTTATCTGCTCATATATATCAGTATCTGTTATCTTTATTGATATGACCATTTATTTTAATTTTTGCTCGTTTTGGGTTTCTTTTATTCTTTACTAGCAATTTCCAGTAATTTTAAGTTTTAATTATTACAGGAATTTATTTCTGCTAGTCTTAGGTTTAATATTGATCTTTACTTTTCTTCGAACAATATCTTTTTTGGATTTTTTTTTATTATTTTCCGTCCGTTTTGATTGCTAAAGTTTATTATTGGTCAACATAATAAATATTTCTCCAGTTTCCATGTCTTCAGCTTAAGAAATAAAATATTCAATTCTAATTTATTTGTTCTAATTAGTGTTTTTTTTACTATTTCAACATTCCCTGAAAGTTTCAACCTAAATGCAATTTGCTGTTCCCGAGATATTGCATACATCTTTTTGACAACTAGAATGTAGAAATTGTCTTTTGATTGAGCTGAACATCCCCCTTAACATTCTCTAAAAGTTCCAACTTATTACCCTTGACTGTTCCTGAGATATTATATCTATTGCAGACCTCATATTTAACAAACTGAACATGCATAGTACATTTTGATTTAGTTCAACATCCTCTGAAAGTTTCATCTAAATATCATTAGCCAATCCTGAGAGGTTGCACGTACGGCCTGTTGACAACCTTGGATGTACGTAGTTGTATTTTCATTAAGTTCAATAACCCCATCACATTTTCCAAAAGTTTCAACCTAATACCCTTAGTTATTCCTGAAATATTGTAGACATCCAATTTTCACAATTATATTACCGATGATGTCTTTTGATTTAGTCCAAAATACCAATCGACATTTCATGAAAGTTTCAACATAATAATATTCGCCATTCCCGAGTTATTGCAGCTACGCCAATTAACAACTGGGATGCATATAGTGTGTTCAAGTTCAACATCACCCTCAACATTCTCTGAATAATTCGACTTGATACCCTTTCTTAACTATTCTTGAAGTATTGAAGATATGCCGTTTTGACAAACTGAATGCATGTAATATTTTGATTTTGTTTAAAATCCGCCTTTGCATTTCATGAGATTTTCAACTTAATACCCATAGCTGTTCTTGAGATACGCCAATAATACAGATACGCCAATGTACACCCTTTTGACAACTTGGATGCACCTAGTGTCATAATTTAGTACAACATCCCTCAATACTCCCTGAAATTTTCAGCCAAAAAATCCTTACCCATTCTTGACTAATAATAGTAGTCACAATCGCAAGCAGTTGCAGTTGCAGTCACGAGTTATCGCGTTCGTAGTCGCAGTCAAGTTTGTAAGTAGTTACAGCAGCAGTAAGTTGCATTCAAATTTGCAGTCGCATTCAGAAGTTGTTAATGTCGCAAGTAGTCGGAGTCACAAGTATTCGAAGTCTTAAGTAGTAGCAGTTACAATTAGTCATAGTCACAAGTTGTCAAGATCGCAATCAGAAGTATCCTTAGTCACGGTCACAGTCACAAGTAGTCCCATTCGCTAGTATTTGCAGTCACAAGTAGTTAAAGTTTAAAAGAGTCAAAGTAACAAGAAGTTGCAGTAGCCGTCGCAAGAAGTCGCAGCCACAAGTGATTACAGTCCAGGTCGCAAGCAGTCCCACTTGCAAGTAATCACAAGTAGTGATAGTCGCTGTCACAAGTAGTTGCAGTTGCAGTCAAAGTAGTAGTGACAATAATGGTCCTGAAAGTTTCAAGTTAAGACCCTTAGCCGCTGCTAAGATATTGCAATTAAGTACTTTTAATAACCTGGATGCACATAGTGTTTTTTCATTCGGTTTAACATCCATCTCAACATTCCCTGAAGTTTCATCTTAATAACCTCAGTCTTTTCTGACATACCCAGGAACAAATATTCCCCATCTTTCCCAATGATAAATCCTGTTTGTAAAGAATGGGCACATTATTCAATTTACAATTATTTCCTCAGGGGCTCTGGGGGGCATTATATACCCAGATACATCCTAGTTATTAGATTTTTTTACTATTTTGAACAAAGTCGCTATTTCATAATTTTGATCAGTGTTGAAGGGAGGGGGATAAAAAGGGCAAGGGGTCCTTTGCCATCCAAGCACTGTTCAACATGCCCTGAAATTTTCAAATTAATACCGTCAGCCGTTCTTGGGATATTGCTGATGCACCTTTGGACAATACGCATGCATATAGCATTCTTTAATTTTGTTCAACATCCCTCTCAGTATCATCGGAAAGTAGTCACAAGTAGATGTAGCAGCAGTCGCAATTAGTCCTATTTACAGTTGCAAATTATCGCAGTCCCAAGTTGTCACAGTATTAGTTGCAACCAGTCACATTTGCAGCCGAAGTAGTAATAATAGCAGTAGTAGTGGCCCTTAACCGTTCCTAAGATATTGCAGATTCTACCTATTACTAGCCTGGATGCACATTGTGCCTTTTGGTTTAGTTCAGCATCCCCCTCAACATTTACTGAAGCTTTACTTTGAAACTCTTAGCTTTTTCTGAAACACCCACGATCAAACATTTCCCTTTTCGAAAATGGGCAATTTACATAATTTAGAACCCTTGTCCTGAGGACTGTGAGGGCTTGGTATCCCCGGATGCATAGTTTTTAGACCTTCTGCTTGTTTTGAACCAAATATTGATTTTTTTTCAAAATTTTTATTAGTGCTGTGTAGGGGGCATCTAAATAAGGTAAGTTGGGGTGGAGCTTGTTGCCCTTCGACCCCTTTTGAGCATCCCCCTGAACATTCCCTAAAAGTTTCAGCTTAATACTCTAAGCCATCCCTGAGATATTGGTGATACGCCCTTTTGACAACCAGTATGCATATAATGCATATTAGTCGTCCTCAAATTTCCCCAAAGTTTCCAAAATTAGTCAGAAAGTTTGTATTTCATGAATGAGCCCTCGCCTCCATAGGTTGAAAACGATCACCCAGTGACGTCATTCATAAGAAAAATGTTTTCCAAAAATAAGGCTGTAAAAAATTTCCTAAAGGTCGTGACCGATTTAGATCGTTTTTTTTCTTTTCAGGCCATAAAATGTAAAGCGTGCCAATTTTCAAAAAAAATTACTGAGCCGATATCGCGAAAAATATTAATACACAATTATTGCTCACTTAAAGAGAGTAGATAGATATATACTTTTTTAGGCATTTACTTTTTTTATATACTCACCTAATCCACAGAGTCTTTGATGGTCTATGACATACGATGTACCCGCACAAAATCCTCCAATTGACGCAAGAGCGTATTCCGTGTTCGCAGCTATCATATCTACATGATCAATCTATAAAATATCAATATAAAAAATTAAAGTGATACTAGATTTTATGACGTGATACTAAGACATTACGATTTAGAAAGTATCCATAGGTCTCTTAAAAAAGGAAAAGAAAGAGAAAAAAAAGGAAAGGGAAAGCAATTGAAAAAGAAAAAGTGAAAAAGAGAACAAACGATTTTACTTCTGTAAAGGGACAATGTGGAGTGACATCTATTCCTATAAAAGGACAAGTGAGATTTTATAACGTGATGCTATTGCATTATCAAACAGATCCTGTATTCGTACACGAAGGCATTCGTAGATCTCTAAGGAAAGGGAGAAGAAAAGGAAAGAAAAAGTTTTACTTCTATGAAAGGACAATTTGGAGTGAGATTCTATACATGCGACACCGAGCATATGGGCGAGAATTAATAGGAATATGGAAAGCTTTGGAGCGGGCCATCTTCACCTTTAACTCCACAATCGAACTAATCGTTACCAAAGAGTTCTTTGAACTCGAATCCTTCAGCTTCAGAAAGGTAACAGAGCTCCTCACTGTGCTGTGGCAACTTGTAATATTAGTGATATATATTTAATTAACTTTAACAAAAAATTTCAATACAAAAATCAATATGACGGTTGACGCGGGGTGAAACAAGTAAAAAAAAATACATACATATAACGTAACTTAAATTCACTATAATAAGAAAGAAAGAAAAAAAGAGAGAAAAGAAAATAAAATAAATAAAGAATAATAATAATACTACAGGGACAGCAACTAAATACCATATTCATGTTGTGGGATCGCACTCACAAACCAACAAGCAATTACAACTTAATTTAAATTAAGTCGAATCAAGTCACCTCCAAAACAAACAAAACTAGAATTCATACTTACTTAATAATTTTTCTTCCAATTTTCCTTTAAAACCACTAAAATTTTCTATTTTCTTCCTATCATTATCCAAATTTATTCCACAAATTGATACTAATTGCAATAAACGGAAAAATCGATCTGGGAGACAATATAAGTAGGGCATAATAGTCATTTTTACCCCTAGTATTTTGGTTATGTATATTCAGTCGGCTGTAAAACGAACCGTTAAGACAATCCGGCAGTTGGTTCACATTATACTTATACATTAATACCAATATATAAAATATATAAAAATGATGAAGACCCGCCGCTGGCAATATCCTGAGATCCCTATAGACTTCTTGAACTGATTCTCTTTCTGATTTTCCTGATAATACACCAATAGACTTGTTTTGGATAATTCGCACAGGATTAACAATTGAAGAAAATGTACCCATGTATACAGAAGAACAGTAGAAAATATAGGGATGGATTAACGAAAAATAGAGAAGCCTAAGTATACTAGTTGGAAACATATATTTAAGTTTACGAATCATCCCCAAATTACGCGATAGAATCCGTGATAAATATAAATGTATTATTCAATTTGTGGTGTCTAAGTCGTGACAATAATGGTTGAAAAATTATTAAATACAATTGCGGAGCAATTAACTTACTCGTCTCTTCTGTTCTTTCTAAGAATAGATATTACAAAAAAAATTATAGTAAGGGCCAAACTGTAGTCAATAGTAACTGAAGTAACAGGTAAAAGGTACCAAAATCCTTAAAAGCTGTGGTACAGTTTGCAGGGTTTATACACATATACACCGACGGTTTCATCCTAGAGGATGGGACCGCTGGAGATGCCATAGCAATCGCTTACTATTCCAAATAAGAAAAAGCCATAGGGTTTTTCCTGTTTGTAATTTTCTTGGAAAACTAGGGTTATATTATCAAACAGTTCGTGGTAATTAACAATATTTGTCCGGCTCAACAGTAATCGAAACTCTACACAGAATTTTGATACCAATAGATACATAAAAAGAATTGGATTTCTATGATGATTTCAAATATATAAGTTTCATCAAGTTTAGTTTTACCCATCAAAAGTTAAAAGCCTGAGAAAATTTGCCTTATTTTCGAAAATTATATATAGTACTGAACACTGCATATAGCGATAAAAGGCTTGTCTGTACTTTAAGTCAAAATAGTTCAATTGAAAAGTGTCAAAGATTGCTACTGCAATCACTTTACCAAAAGAATACACACATTTTTGTAGAAAAATCAAACTATTGAATACCCTGTCACAGTACGGTGGATGAAAGCGTGCCTCTTGATCAGAAGATTACGGGTTCAATCCCGGCTGGCCAAGGGATAACTGCGGTGTCAAGGGATGGCTCCTTAACAAAATATACTCCAAGGCCAATACTTCCCCACAAATTTCTGTCTCAAAAATGTCGTTTGTATCGACCCTGAAGCATATAATAGTCAAACAATGCGGTAATGCAACAGCAAATCTACTGCTAAGTTTGATGGGTTGGAAGCTCCCGTCTGTATATAATACTAAATAATTACGGTAGTAGTCTTTAAGGATTTGTTGAAATTTTGAATCTCTCCAAATTCTTACGTCCGATTTCTCTTAAATATTGTATGTTTTTATGGTCAATGACCATTTGGTCATGGCCTTTCCTAGGATGATACATTTCTCAGGCTCTTCTTTCTCTATTGATGACAGCGACACGTTACCATTTTCGGATGTTTGTTCAGAAATATATTGGAGTTGGTCGATTCTGATGCATAGTTTTCCAACTATTTTTTGTGATCTCTCTGTTTTTATATCAACGATGATATCACCCTCTTTTAATTCTTCTTTTTTATTTTAATGCCTCCTTGTTCAACTTGCTTGCCTCTGTTTATCAGTTTTCCGATTTTCTCTTTCAGTCGAAACTTTACCTCAAGCAATTAACTATCGTTTGCTTTGAAATTAACAGAATAATTCCAGAAGAGGTTGAGGCCGCTCTCGACTTTTTCGGTGGAGTAATTCTTACCATTTGCTGATATTTTGAGGTAAAGTGTTGGGGGCTGTTTTTTTTTCAAAAACCCTCTCTTCTAAAATGCAGTATAATGCTTTCAAATGAAACATGATTCCAACCAAAATTATTCTATCTAAAAGACATGGAGAATCCCAATTTATGTATCGAAAATGACGTCATAATTCTTGCCTGCAATGACGTTTACATATAAGAATTCTAGTTTGAATTGAAAGATTCAAATTATTGCTCAGATACCATAAATATTTTTGCAGTTTACATAATTCTAGTAATTCCCCATTCTAGTAACCCTCAATGTCCTCCAAAGGCAAGAAAATCAGCAGCAAGCAACAAAATGGTTGAATTTTAAAGAGGACCTATGGCCAAATTGGAGAAATGAGGTAGAGGTCCTTGGAAGAAATGAGTGAGGTCCTTGGAAGAAATGAGTGAGGTCCTTGGAAGAGTATATTAATTAGTGAGCCACTAAGCAGTTTATTTTTTATTGTTCCTGTTATCTTAAAGACCTATTATAAACAGGCAAATTTCCGTAAAAATTAATATGATATGATATGATTAATTAACAATGAAAGACCTATTGGGCCACGGTTAATTCGCGATATACTTCAAAAATAATAAATGGAAAACCTTCCAATAATGCATATTATTACACCCTGTTGCAAATTTTCTAAGTTTGTTAGAAACCATAGTTAGGAGCTGAAGATTGACATTTATTTCCTGACAGGTTTTCTTGGCTTATTGCGCAAACGAAACCGCTCAGGGAGAAACTGGCCCCTTTCCCCCTAATTCCACACTGAGGTGGAAGAGGTCAGATATTTGGCTGGAGGTGCAATTTTCAAAATGGTAGGCTACTGGAAGGTGCTTCTAATTTTGTGAAAAATCCTAAAATCAACCTTTGTTTTAAGACAAGCATTATGTCATTTTCTGATGACGACTTGGATATTCCAATACATCTCTCTGGGTACCCTACGGAGGGAAAAGAAGCAAAGAAAGTATTAGATGCAACTTCTGAAGAGCGTCTCTAAGGGCTAAGGGAGTCTCTGCCATGACATTTATATATTATCTTAAAAGGAAGCACACAATTGATATGCACAAAGATAAAGTATACGCGGCTAGTGCAGAAAATAACAAACCCAAACCAACTAAAAAATATATCTAGTCAGACTGCTTCCATTGAGAGAGCTCCAGATAGTAAAGCAAGTGACACATAGGGCAATGGATTAGTGAAATCTGGAATAAGAAGAGCAGATATACGTTTTTTGATTTCCATTCGATTAAAACAAGCTGGTCTGCGGATGCTCTGCTGCAAAACCATGTTTAAGGACAATTTGCCACTTTTCCCTCTTGATAACCCAGATTTGAAACCGCTTATAAAAAAACACGACAGGATGCTTGAAAGCACCATTTGGGAGAACCGTCTATCGTCACATAAGTTTTGCTGCCAGAAAAAAGAAGTTTAGAAGGCTGCTTTAAGGTCTGCCACTCAGACTAGCTTGACTTTTCACTGCTGATCTGCAAAACGATCTGACTTTATAGGTGTCACTGCCTATTACCCCAGGAAGATGAAAAATATGCAGAGGTTGCACCACTATCTTTCACATTTCAAGAGGCATAAGCATTCTCATACAACTACTAACATCCTTTCAGCAATCCAAGTTGCAATCAGTAAGTTTTCAATGACAGATAAGATGTTTATGAACTTCAGGTTCCCTGAAATTCAGGTTTTTAACATTGTCTTCATTCATCTGTTGCGCACGTTCTTGGATTTTTGTCCACTCGAAGCATCCCTGAAAAAGAATGCTTGGAATCCTTTGATGAAGTCGAAGATGTCGATCCAACTGTTGAAAACTATTCAGACAGTCTTTCTGTTCCTTGTTCTGAAAACTCCGGAAATGAAGATACGCTTGCTGAAGAATCTGAATAAACTGATGCAATGTCTAAAGAAGAGGGCGGTGAAAGTAATGAAGAAAAAGAGTGGGATGCTGGGAGTATGTCAAAAAATGAGGCTGCAAAACAGGCTATCCGATCCGAAGACACGTTACACTTGCTCAAACATTGATAGTCGAGGTTATCACTACCCCTTTTTCTTTGGGAATGGACCATGAAAACGTGCCTAAATAGTCAAAGGCATGCCCACTCGTATTCTTAAAAAGAAAAGTTTGATGTAGTAACACTTTCTATAATGAACCAAGTGTATGGGTTGGAGAAAGCATTTTCTGCTGCAAAGCGAAAATTTTCGAAATAAGTTATCAAAAAGTGCAATTGTTTTTTATATTGCATCCGTTTGAAAACCTATTAAGAGTAGAGAATGTTTAAAGAAAGTATTGTGTGGCAAATGGTCTAAGTTTCTTTGAAATTCAGAATTTGAGAAATTTCATTTTACATGTTTACTTAAGAATGAATTCGGTGGAGGGCCTAGAACATTATTTTCTAGCGCAAAGCGCCGTAAAAACATGCAAAGTACACTTAAACCATGAATTTTCCTTTTGATTTGTCTCTCACACAAATTGGTTAGGAAATAATTAATCTTAAAAAGATGTTTTAAGCTGCGAGGCAACGACAATTTTTGACTTGGTGGTAAGAAGTGTCATTTTCCCGTGCATTTTTCTTCTTTCATACATTGTTTCAGATGACTTCCAAACATCAGGACGGGGGAAGGGGAAAGCATGGTCTGCAGGGGAAGACTGTCCCCCGCCAAAGTAACTATGGGCTTTGCTTAAACACTAATGACTTTGAGCTGATTGCGCAATTTGACGACGAAAATTATTTTATTTTCAAAACGTCTCAAATAATTAGTATGCATTACCGGAAAATTCGAGGAGATTCTGTATAAACAAAAATGCGCATTTTTGGAAAAAGGAACGGGAAAATGGAAGAAAATAGCCATAAAAAAGGATGGTGATGTTGTATGCATAGACATTTTCCCCCCCCCTTTATTGAAAAACTGTTTTTTTTGGCGGAAAATGCTGCAGTAATACTGATAATAAACCAAAACTTATCATTTACAAATTTTTTCTTCTTTAAGCTTTAGGTGTTCGAAAAACAGCTGTTTAAACAGCTGTTTTCTGTTTTTACCAAAAAACAGAACAGAAACAGAAACATGTCTTCTGTTTTTTTGTTGACCTGTTCTGTTTCTGTTCTCTTTCATTCAAGCCCTTTTTATTTTTTCTTCAGAAAGACAGAACAGTGCCCATGCTTACTTCTGACCCATAGTGGAGCAGTTGAGATCATACCAAAAGATGATAAAATAGCTGCAAAGATTATAGATCTGAAGGGATTAAAGGCAAACGGTATGGAATTAGCTTCTGAAAAGAGAGCTAAGTCAGATCACCAAGGCTCCCTCATTAATGGAAGAGGACTATGCTTCCTTCCAAGAGCACTTGGAAGTACAATTGAGATGCTAGAGGAAATAAAAAGCCAACCAAATGTTGAAGATGTTAAAGTTCTCAATGAAAAAAAACTCTGATATGATGTATATGATTTTAATTTACTTTAAAAATGAGATTAGCTTCCCTGAAAAAATGTCACTTTGGGGAGCCCTTATTTATGTTAAACAATATATCCCTAACCCAAGGCAATGTTTTAAATGCCAAAAATTTGGCCATGTTGCTGCAAATTGCTGGGGAATAGAAACCTGCCTGATTTGCTCAGAATAAGATAACTTCAAAAATTGCCCTGAAGATATAAGGCAGCTCCCAAGAAAAGATGCTCAAATTGTCTAAAGGAACATGCAGCAAACAACAAAGAATGTACCCTTTACAAAGAAAATTCTAATAAGTTACGCACAAATATCACTTTATCATATAGCCAAGTGACTGCCAGTGGGATAGTGGAGAAATTTGCTCCAAATAACATTGTCATGTGTGAGGGGCAAACCCATACCGACTCATACAACCAACAGGCAGCAGAAATAAAAAGATTATCTAAATCAGTTGACAAGCTAACAAAGCTGGTCACATCTTTATGTTCAATAATTATGCACAAGAAACATAGTGACCCTGAAAGTAGAGACTTACTAAAAAACATGATGCAACAACTAAGAGGGAAAGAAGAGTCAGAATCAGAACAGTCAGAATCAGAATGAGAAGCTGACCAAGAAGAACCTAAAAGAAGTGTCAGAAAAACAAGGGCAGACCATGAAGATTTTGTGCCTAGACCAAGGAAAAACAAGAAACAGATCACACAAAACAGAAACTAAATGAAGATTCTACAACTAAATACAAAAGGATTAGGATATATAAAAGTACATGAGCTTAGACATTTAATTATAAGGACCAACCCTGATACTGTAGCCCTGCAAGAAACTTTTCTAACCCCGGATAAGTTAAGTCCAAAATTTAAAGGCTATAATGTTGCAAGATGGGACAGACAGGAGGACCATGGAGATTGGCTTATTACACTTATAAAAGAAAACATTGCTTATATCATTGAACCAGAGATTAAAGGTAGAAAAGAAGTTGGGGCAATTAAGGTTAAAACTACAGATAATGATTGGATGCATCTTATTAACTATTATAATAACGCAACAGATGGCTTTGATGTAACCCAATTTAAAAAGTACCTTGTTAATAATACTTGTAAAGTTTTTATTGCTGGAGATTTTAATCTGCATAACCAAATGTGAACCTCAGATTCAAGATCACATGTCCTAATAAATATTATAACCAACCCTGCTTTCAATATATGCCTATTAACCCCAAAGGACCTAGGAACTAGATTAAGCAGCAGAAATGGAAATACTTCAACCATAGACCTAACCCTAGCTTCCCCAAGCCTATGTACATCCTTTGACCTGCAAATACCAGATATTTTCTCTTCAGACCACTTCCCCATTCTAGTAACTCTCAATGTCCTCCAAAGGCAAGAAAATCAGCAGCAAGCAACAAAATGGTTGAATTTAAAGAGGACCTATGGCCAAATTGGAGAAATGAGGTAGAAGTCTTTGGAAGAAATGAGTGAGGTCCTTGGAAGAAATGAGCGAGGTCCTTGGAGAAATGAGGTAGAGGTCCTTGGAAGAAATGAGTGAGGTGCTTGGAAGATGCAGTTGACATTGCATGTATGAATGTTAACCAACTTGCAACACTTACTGAGGATATTATGCTAAGTGGTGGAGAACAAATATCTGGATATAAGAAACAGAAGAAAAATAATAATAACTCTCTCCCAGGATGGAATGCTAAATGCCAAAGGGCACATATGGAAAAGAAAAAATCTAGGAACAGGTTCCAGAGAAACCCTTCACTGACAAACAGAATAGAAATAAATAAGACACAAGCACTTTTTAGAAAAACTCTCCAAAATGAGACTAAATTAGGATGGGCCACCCTTGTGGAAGATAAATTCATAAAAGGTACTTCCACTAAGGACCTTTGGAGACATTTTCATATATATGCAGGGAAAAAGAAGGGTTTGACAATCCCTCCAATTCTGATTCATAATGGAAGTCTCTTGATTAATAACAAAGATAAATTGGACCTATTCCTGAATCATCTTTTGCCAGATGACCCAAATTGCCACCTCCCTAATGTAAATTCTCAGAATATGCCTCTAAGAACCAAAGGACAATATGATGTTTGTTCTATTTTACCAGTAGAAATAGAAAGCAAGATAAAAACGCTAAAATCAGGGGCAACAGGCCCAGACAGGATCCACAATCTAATGTTAAAATATATGTCTCAGAAACTACTGATTGCTGTAACAGCATTATTCAATAAATCACTCGAAACTGGAAGAATACCCGATCAGTGGAAAAGGGCTTCAATAATTCCAATTCTAAAACCAGGGAAAGACCCTAAAAATGTGACATTCTATAGACCTATCTCACTTACATCTTGCCTATGCAAGCTAATGGAACATGTTTTGAAGGCCAAGATCCTCCCAAATCTCCTCAGTCATCTTCAACCTGAAACTTTTGGGTTCTTACCTCAAAGGAGTACAGTGGATGCCCTTTTTAGGATGGAACATAAAAAAAAATGGGCTTCAAACATGGTAAGGACACATTAGTAACCTTTTTAGACATGAAAGGAGCTTTTGACAGAGTTGATATTGGTAAGCTGATTTCAAAGCTAGCTAACTTTAATATCTCAAAGAATATTGTTTGCTGGATTAGGAATTACCTTATACATAAGAAAATATAAATTAATATAGGAAATTTTAAGTCTGATGTTCGGACTAGACCTAATTTAAGCCTCCTACAAGGCAGTGTGCTTAGCCCCCTGCTGTTCCTAGTTTATTGTAGTGATATAAATTTTGATAATGTATTAGGATGTAAGTTGTATATTTATGCAGATGACATTGCACTTGCTTCAACTTCAAGTTATCAAATTACCTCAAAATCCTGTATTCAGAAAGGCCTTGACTACCTGGAAATGTGGGCAAGTGATAATAACATGGATTTCTCCCCAGCAAAATCTACCCTAATGCTCTTTAGTAAGAAGAAGGATATTGCCCCACCTAGGGTATCAATCTGTTCAATAATTATACCCTATGTTGAGAGGTTTTATTACCTTGGCCTGGTGCTGGACAGGAAATTATCTTGGAACCACCATATAAATTACTTTGTTGGATCCCTCAAAAATAGGACAAACCTTATAAATGTAATATGTATAAATAAAAGGAGTGCTCCTTTTTAGATTGCTAGTCAACTGGTGAAAGCAGTTATCATAAGAAAACTTGACTATGGCTGTTCACTCTACAAGGAGGCAAAAAGACCTTTGCTAGCAAAATTGGATTCAGCCCTGCACAATGTACTAAGGAGGATTCTTGGCTGTCTGAAGTCTACACCTATCCCTGCAATATAGCTAGAATTAACTTGCCCAGAAACAAGGAAAATGAAGCTGGAAGCACAATGCTTTTTGAAGAAAATGATAAAACCACAGGATCTTATGAAAGAGGAAATCATTGACTCTCATAATTTGGACATCCGTTTCACACCAAGAACAGAGCCCCCATTTTACTGATAAAAAACATAATCCAATGTGGCCTCCCCCTGCCAGAGGCGGAAAATTTTGAAGATATTAGTAGTCAGGGATCTAAGGGCTTAAGTAGATTAATTAGGGTTATGCCGCCCATAGGTGAAAAACTCGATGAGCATAGATTAGAAATCAGAAACCTTTGGTTTAGATGGGCCAAAGAATGGACAGGACATACACAAATTTTTACTGATGGGTCTAAGACTGATACTGACTCAGGGTGTGCTTTTACCATACTAAAACTAAATGTTGCTTGTAGTTTTAGAATAAGGGAAAATTGTCAATTTTTTCAATTGAGTTAGCTGCAATAATGAAGACCATTGATTATATTAAAAATGCTTTGCCTGTAGGTCCTCATCTAATCTGTTCTGATTCTCAGTGTTAAATTATTTATGTACTGGTCATTTCCCTACCCTAAAAAGTGCCCTGTACATAGAGACTATTGTGCAGGAGCTTGAGTTGCTAGGTTACAATATTAAGATGACTTGGATTCCAGCCCATGTTGGCATACCTGGGAATGAGCAAGCAGATACCTTAGCTAAGTCAGGTGTAGCCTCTGGCTGTAGGATTCATTGCTGCTATACTGTTGAACAGGGCCTAAATGTTTTTAAAATGTGCTTAGCTAAAATGGATAGTGATAAAATTACCCACCAGTCCCTAAACCCCATTTTAAATCTATATGATTTCAAACCCCCACATTTAGATTTGATGCTACAATTTTCAGGCAGCGAACGGGTCATGCCCGTTCTAGAAATGTAATATTCAGATGGGCGTACGTAGATTCCCCACTTTGTGATGTTTGTGGTGTATACGATGATCTACACTACATTTCAATGTATTGTAAACAATCTGAGAGACAACGTGTATTGATGAAGGATGACTGCATTAAGTATTTTAAAGCATTTTCACTAAGATTTATTTTAGTATCTACTGATGCTCCTTGTTGGGCCAAAAAACAGTCTGTGCAACTACTGGGAAATGCTGTAAAGATAACTAATTTGAATAATATAATTTTACCCTTTGTATTTAATAATTTGTAATAGATTTTTTGGTGTGAATTCAAGCTGTAATTACAATAGCTGCGTTCGTTTTCGCCGTTCGTCGTTCTTAGTTCTAAGACGTTTTACTCTTAAATTGCGTTTTATTTCGCCTTTCTAAGAACGTCGTTTTAACTGAAAAAACGGCTTATAAGAGCTTTCCTTAGCCAGATAAAATTTCAAAGCCATAGATAAAATTTCAATCAACCAACACAACAAAAATAGAAAATATACTTGTGAATGTGACAAGCAATACAAACAAATACAAACAAACAAGCAATAGAGTTACTAGAAGAAAGTGACTTTGACAATGAGCTCCTACTGGAAGCTTTGTCAGAAGATGTTTTTATATTAGGAAGCTCACAGATAGGTTTGGCACTTGCTAATGCTGACTTAGAGATAGGAAAAGTAATTTTAAGCTTAAGACGTTTGAACAATTGAACATATTCCTAATGATATTGAAGCCTGGGGTTAGCTGGAATTTCTTAGTATTAGTTGTAATCTAAGATATCTAAGAATTCCTCCCAAAATGTTTCCAAATGATTTCTAAGGAAATTTTTGAAAGTTTGGAAAGCAATTTATGCCAAAAATGCTTCTAGAACTTATGTGCCACATATACAAAAAACAAATCACTACCATTTTTTTAGATGAAAGATCCCATCAACAAAATCTACAAGATTAAATAAATCAATAAACTCTTTTTCTGTCATGGTTCTTGATTTTAAAACTTGACGCTCAAAAGTAAAACAAAAACTCTGAAACGGAGTATGAGGCTCAGTTCGGCGTTCTAAGAACGACGTATTAAGAACGAAGAACGGCATTTAAAAGAACGGCTTATAAGCGAAACATTTCAAAGAACGGCGAAAACGAACGGCTTAATTCTAAAATCGAGGATTGGATTTACATAGAACGACGAAAACGAACGCAGCTAATGCTGACTGATTTTCAGTTTATCTGCTGATAAGAATGGGACAGTGACAGTCTCCCTACAAATCCTAAGCCAAGAACCTGCCCTGGTCATCTTCAAAGATTGCCCTCTATTAAGCCAACCTTTCAAAGTGATTGTGAGTGTTTGAAAACATTGTTTATGTCACGTGTGCAGTGGGCAACAGCCCAGAAGCCCTATCAACAACAACAACAACAACATAAATAAACATGCCTCCGAGATCTTTCTTCTGGCAAAAAATACATGATTCAACATGTTTGCAGATAGGAGCTTGAAACCTCTACAGTAAGGTTTTCTGATATTCTGAATCTGATGGTGTGATTTTCATTAAGATTCTATGACTTTTAAATGGTGTTTTCCCCTCTTTTGAAAATAAGACAAATTTTCCTAGACTCCTAACTTTTGATAGGCAAGATTAAACTTGATGAAACTTACATATTTGAAATCAGCATAAAACTCCTATTCTTTTTATGCACCTATTGATATTAAAATTCTGTTTTTTAAAGTTTCGGTTACTATTGAGACGAGTCGCTCTGACTAGACAGTTCGTTACCACGAACTGTTTGACCATTGAACAACTCTCTACGATGTTCCAGTGCCAAGCTATAAAAAAAAATAAAAAAAGAAAAAGATGCCGTTAATGCAAAATATCGTCAAATATAGATACCGTTTATCAGGCAGCTAACTCAGTCCAATATATGCAATGGAACCGGCGCATAATTTTCTATACTAGGTTTCAGCATTATCCGATGATCGAGCCTTTGTGTATTTGTGGATGGTTTAAAACTCCGAACAGGCGATTTGAGCTCCTCATCTTAAAAACGTCTCTAAAGTATGACGTGAATACCAAAGTAATTTTCGTTTTTATTCATAAACCAGTAGCCTTTGTAAGTGACAAGAGAGATAATTCAATAGCTAAGTGACATTTTCTGTCATACTTCTGCCATTTTGGGGCACAAATATCAAATTTTGCCTAAGAGGGTGAAAATACCTGTAAATACAAATTCTAAGGTTGGCAGTCGATTTGTCATGGTCTGAACCCCAAACAGGAGGCTTTGAGCACCCCAACTGAAAAATGGCTATGAAGTCTGACGTGAATGTTGCAGCCAGTTGTTTACTTATGAATCGTTAGACATATGACATGTGTAATGGCTCATTCGAAAGCTACTGCCTCTCTCTACATGCCTTCTATAAGTTTGTATTGATAACTCCAACATTAGGTTCTAAATTGCACATTTTGGACTAGCAAAGTGCCAGATGAGGCTTTTTTGAGACATTATAATTTTCATGGTTGAATCTTTTATTGGAGATTTACAATCATCCCTCTCGTATACACCCCTCCCATCCCATTATAAGAAAAACAAAAAACGTGCTTTGAAAAAAGTATTGCCTAACAAAATGAAAAATGTCATATATGTAAGGAATCCTTTATTTGCAAACTCTCAAAGATACCAGTGAGTGTGTTAAAAATGAAAATGAAGAGCAAAGACACACACGGTTAGAAGACATGCGACATCAAGTATGTGAGCGAGTCACAAATGAAAATGAAGAGCAAATACACACGCGATTAGAAGAACCATGGCGGTCTGTCAAAAATGAAAATGAAGAGCAAAGACACACGCGGTTAGAAGACATGCGACACCGAGCATACGAGTAAGTCAAAAATAAAAATGAAGAGCAAAAGCATAAACGTTTAGAAAACATGCGACACAGAGCATGTGAGCGAGAATTAATAGGAATATGGAAATCTTTGGAGCTGGCCGTCTTTACCTTTAACTCCACAATCGAACTAATCGTTACCACAGAGTGCTTTGAACTCAAATTTTTCAGATTCAGCAAGGAAGCAGAGCTCCTCACTGTGGCAACTTGTAATATAAATGTATAAATGTATTATTCAGTTTGTGGTGTCTAAGGCGTGACAATAATGGTTGAAGAATTATTCCATACAACTGCGGAGCAATTAAGTTTCTCGTCTCTTCTGTTCTTTCTAAGACTAGATCATTATAAAAAAATTATAGTCAGGGCCAAACTGTAGTCAATAGTAACTGAAGTGACAGGTAAAAGATGCCAAGATTCTTAAAAGCTATGGTACAGTTTGCAGGATTTATACAACTATACACCGACGGTTCCGTCCTGGAGGATGCCACCGCTGGAGATGCCATAGCAATCGCTGGCTTTTCCAAGATAAAAGTTTTAGAAATTGAATGCTTTGAAAGTTTTGAAGCCGAATTAATAGGAATATGGAAAGTTTTGGAGCTAGTCATCTTTACCTTTAACTCCACAGTCGAACTAATTGTTACCACAGAGTGCTTTGAACTCAAATCCTTCAGCTTCAGCAAGGAAGGAGAGCTCCTCACTGCGCTGTGGTAACTTTTAATATAACTGTATTATTCAGTGTGTGGTGTATAAGGCGTAATTGCGGAGCAATTAACTTTCTTGGCTCTTCTGTTCTTTCTAAGAATGTACATAAATTATAAAAAGGGATTATTTAAGTGCATTGGTATCATAGCTGTAGAGACAGCTGAAACTGAGTAAAAAACATATCATGGGGGATATTGGACTTAGTTAGCTGCCTGATTCTCTGAGTTTCGTCTCTTACTAATCCAAATAAGAAAAGCCATAGGGTTTTTCCTGTTTGTAATTTTCTCCGAAAATTAGGGTTATATTATCAAACAGTTCGTGGTAACGAACTGTAAGTAAGAGGCAGCCCAGCTCAATAGTAATCGAAACACTAAAAAACGGTATTTTGATACCAATAGATGCATCAAAAGAATTTGATTTTCATGTTGATTTTAAATATAAATTTCATCAGGTTTAGTCTTAACAATCAAAAGTTACGAGCCTGAGAAAATTTGCCTTATTTTCGAAAATTACATATAGAACTAAACACTGGTACATTAGCAAATAGTGATGAAAGGCTTGTCTGTACTTTAAGTCAAGATAATTCAATTGAAAGGTGTCAAAGATTGCTATTGCAATCACTTTATCAAAATAATATACACAGTTTTGTAGAAAAATCAATTTGTTGAACACCCTGTCACAGTACGGTGGATGAAAGCGTGCCTCTTGTTCAGAGGATTACGGGCTCAATCCCGGCTGGGGCAAGGGATAAATGCCGAGACAAGTAATGGCTCCTTAACAAAATGTACTGCAGAGCCAATACTACCTCGCACATTGCTGTCTCAAAAATGTCGTTTGTATCGACCCTGAAGCATATAATAGTCAAAAAATGCGGTAATACAACAGCAAATCCACCACTACCACCGACAGGTTGGAAGCTCCTGTCTGTATACAATACTAAATAATTACGGTAGTAGTCTTCAAAGAAAAATTTCATTAGGCTGAAATTTTGAACGGAGTCTCTCCGAATCCTTACGTTCAATTTTTCTTAAATATTGTACGTTTTTATGGTCAATGACCATTTGACCATGGTCATTTCTAGGATTATACATTTCCTCAGGCTCTTCTTCCTCTATTGACGACAGCGACAGGTTAACATTTTCGGGCGTTTGTTCAGAAATATACGGGAGTTGGTCGGTTCTGATGCATAGTTTTCCAACTATTTTTTGTGATCTCTCTGTTTTTATGTCAATGATGAATTCACCCTTTTTTAATTCTTTTTGTTTTTTTATTTTAATGCCTCCTTGGCCAACTCGCTTACCTCTGTTTATCAGTTTTCCGAATTTCTCTTTCAGTCAAAACTTTACCTCAAGCAATTAACTATCGTTTGCTTTGAAATTTCCAGAATAATTCCAGAAGGGTTGAGCCCGCTCTCCACTTTTTCGGTGGAGTAATTCTTACCATTTGCTGATATTTTGAGGTAAAGTGTTGGGGGCTGTTTTTTTTTTTCAAAAACCCTCTCTTCTAAAATGCAGTATAATGCTTTCAAATGAAACATGATTCCAACCAAAATTATTCTATCTAAAAGACATGGAGAATCCCAATTTATGTATCGAAAATGACGTCAAAATTGATGCCTGCAATGACGTTTACATATAAGAATTCTAGTTTGAATGGAAAGATTCAAATTATTGCCTAGCTGATTAAAATCACCATAAAAATTCGATTCTTTTGATGTATCTATTGACATTAAAATTCCGTTTTTAAAGTTTCGGTTACTATTGAGACGAGTCACTCTTACTATACAGTTCGTTACCACGAATTGTTTGGCCATTGAACGACTCTCTACGATGTTCCAGTGCTAAGCTATCTGTGGAAAAGAAAAAAAAGATGCAGTTTATGCAAAATATCGTCAAATATAGATTCCGTTTGTCAGGCAGCTAACGTTTGTCAGGCAATAAAACTAATTTAAAAATTGTCAGGTATTTTTATAGTTTAAATTAAAAGATTGAAATTATTGCTCAGATACCATAAATATTTTTTGCAGTTTATAACTTTAACGATGCTGAACTGAAAACTAAAATAAAATAAAACTGATTTTATAATTTTTACGTCACGTCACTCATTACGTCATATATGGTTATTAGTACAAAATCGGTTTTAGATATTACGTCACGTCACTTGTTACGTCATATATCATAAAGAAATAAAAACGAGAAAAAATGGGTTTTTTAATGGCAAAATGAAAATAATGAAAAAACACAAAAAAGCGAAATATTTCGAGAGGACAAACGCCTCTCTTCTTCAGCGCGAAACGAAATAATGTATCCAAGGAAAGTGCCGAATAAAAAAACAACAAAAAACAAACGCGGAAAATAAATGTGAAAACAACCAAAAACCAAAGAAAAAACCAAAAACTTAAAAAGATGAATAAAATTCAATAAAAGCCAAAAATTATAAGAATTTAAAACCAAATACCTAACAACCATAAAAGCGAGTCATTTGCCAATATCCGCGATTTGCACAAAATCAAAATTATGGTTGTTAGGTATTTGGTTTTAATTCTTATAATTTTTGGCTTTTAATGAATTTTATTAATCTTTTAAGTTTTTTTTTTTTTTTTTTTTTTTTGGTTCTTTTCACACTGACTTTCCGCGCTTGTTTTTTGTTTTTTTTTTCTTTGGCACTTTCCTTGAATACATTATTTTGTTTCGCGCTGAAGAAGAGAGGCGTTTGTCCTCTCGAATATTTCGCTTTGTTGTGTTTTTTCAGTATTTTCATTTGGCCTTTAAAAAACCCCATTATTAGTAGACAATCGGTTCTTTTGATTTTCTCAGACTCGTAAATTTTGATGAGTAAGACTGAACTTAACGAAACTTATATATTTAAAATCAGCATAAAAATCCAATTATTTTTATGTATCTATTGGTATCAAAATTTCGTTTCAAAATAAAGTTTCGGTTACTATTGAGACGAGTCGCTCTTACTATACACTTCTCTACCACGAACTGTTTGATATTTATTCTATTCTTTTCAACTATCTCATATGTTTTTATCAATTTATTAAATGCATACCATTTTAACAAATGATCAGTTGAATTTTTTTTTGTAATTTAATCGGTGTAATATAGGACCTTAGAAGATAGATGATGGAAAATAATGTTGACATTAAAACGGAAAAGCCATAAAATATATAGAAACAAAGAAAACTAAATGGAATAAAAGCTGAGAATTTTTTGATTTTTTTTAATTGCATCATTCATAATTGCACTGCGTTGGAAAAACAAGGTTACATAATATTTTTTTAGTTTTAGAAGTCACAAGATAAATGCAATAATTAGACCAAAAACGCCAGTTCTGTCATCCGGTATATCCTGATAACTGTGCTGAATAAAGGTTTGTTTTTTGTAAAACGCTTCATTCCACTTCATTCCCCATTTTTACGTCCTTGTTGCAGCGATAGTTGCAACGTGTAAAGAACGAACCATGGCCCAACGTAACCAAAAATTAAACAACCTGATGCGTTTAAAAAAAAATTAAACAACAAAAATGCGTTGTAAAACAAACTGGCTATTGAGAAAATTGCCATTTGTAACTATTATCTTGAATTGTAACTATTATCTTGATCAGTCATAATAGTAAAATGTTATTCGGAAAAAACAGTTTATGAGAATTTCAAAAAAAAAGAAACCCTGTGAAAATGGCGTCGGGTCGAAACAAAATACACAATTGGAATCGCCATTGTAAAAAATCGCTCCGTATTAAACTTATAAAGCGTTAATCAAAGGACGCTGTCCAAAAAAAAATTGCATAATTCAGGAAAAAAGTGCAAAATAATTTTTTTCAGTCATGATCGTTCTCAATCATGGTTGCAGTGATAGCTGCAACTATTAAAGGGTTTACCATGGTCAAAAGTAACCTAAAATTAAAAAGCGCGCATACAAAAAAAACTGGCTAGTGAGAAAAAATACCCACTTGTAGCTGATTCAGGAATAGTAGCTATTATATCGACTAGTCTTAACAGTAAAACAAATTCATGGGGATTTCAAAAAAGTATATTTTTTTTTTAATGATGTTAATTTTAGTTAATTGAAGATGAATAGGGGATTTTTTTTGTTTTATTAAGGAATGATCTCTTCCCCGTCTAAACAATTTAAGAAATGATAAGAAATTGCCACATGTTCTAATCGTTCCTTAGCTTGGTTGCAAAGAATCATTTCATAATGAAACAAAAACAGTTGGTTAGATTCAGTTTTAGTCAACTAAAGTCAACAAAATTCCACGGTAAAACGTAGGAAAAGAGGAATCAAGTGGAGTGAAGATTATTTTATAAAAGTCAAAATGCAGTATATATTATTCAGAACAGTTGTCATGACTTAACGGATCATAGATAGATAGTTAGGTAGATTTACCGAGAAAAAAATCAATTAAATAAACATAACCATTACTAGAAGATCAAATGACCAGTAAGCAGCGGCTCAATTAATTAATTAAACCACACCATTTCCAATATAAAAATATTACTTCTGCTACTACTACTACTACTACTACTAACAACTTACTGCACCATCAAGCAACCTGAGGCCAACACAGCTACGCACGCTTCTCCTTCGTCCCAATCTATTCAAACACTTCCTTTTTACATCCTCCCAGGAAGTTCCAGTTTACCTTAGATCTTTCCTTATGGCCTCCTCTCACCCCATTCGGGGACTAACCTACTTTTCGTTTGGTCCTAGATGGCTGCCTGACAAGGACGATCTTCGGCAATCTGTCATCCTTCATTTGCAGAACGTGTCCAAGCCATCTCAACTTTTCTCTCATTATAGCCCTAGAAAGCGGGATTGGGCCATATATTTCGTACAGATTACTATATGAAATAAAGTGAGTCAGACGGATAACCAAAACAATCCGTAGACAATTTCTCTGAAAAACATCTAACAAATCGTCCTCCGTCTTTTGGAGCGCACAAGCTTCAAAACAATATCTGACCAAAGTCATCTCCGTAGCTTCCAATATTCTAATCTTGATTCTTAGACTAATCTTCCCATTCTTCCAAACTTTTTTCAACTGTAAAAAGCACTCCAGGCCTTGGCTGCTCTACTTTTAACATCTTCATTGCACCCACCATCCTCACTATTAATTCTACTTAGGTAAGTGAAACTGTCCACTTGATCGATCTTCTCGTTATCCAGTATTGCCTCTTCACCTTCGCTCCTTCCCATTCTTAGCGATTTAATCTCCTTAACAGTAACTTTAAAACCTATTTTTGCACCCTGAGTTCCAAAATCGCCAAAAATTTATTCATTTTGCTAACGTTTTCATCTAGGTTGCCCAAATCATCAGCATACTCTAATTCTGGGAGAGTTTAAAGTCTCCTGGACTTGGATTATGCTGATGATTTAAGCATCCTAGATGAAAGTGTGAGCAAAATGAATGAAGTCTTAGAGGTTTTGCGAGTTCAGGGTGCTAGAATTGGTTTGAAAATTAATGTTAAGAAGACTAAGTCACTAAGGCTAGGAATAAGTGAAGATGAAAAGGTGACCTTTGCTAATGAAAAGATTGATCAAGTTGGCAGCTCCATCTATCTTGGTAGTATTATTAGTAAAGATGGTGAGAGCAGTGAAGATTCTAAAAATAGAACAGCCAATGCTCAGGGTGTTTTTTTACAGTTAAAAAAAAGTTTGGAAGAATTGGAAGATAAGTCTGCAAACCAAGGGTTAGAATATTAGAAGCTACAGTGATGACGGTGGTCAAATATGGCTCTGGAGCATGGACGGTCCGAAAAGCAGATCAAGATTTGCTAGATGTTTTCCAGAGAAATTGCTTAAGGATTGTTCTGGGTACCCGGCTGACTGACCGTATTTCAAACAATAGGCTATACGAAAAATGTGGTTCAATACCGCTCTGTTGGGCTATAATGAAAGAAAGGTTGAGGTGGTTAGGGCACGTTGTGCGGATGAAGGATGACAGGTTGCCGAAGATTGTTCTTTTCGTCCAACCATCTAGGGCTAAACGGAAAGCAGGTCGTCCCCGTCTGGGGTGGGAGGACGTCATAAAGAAAGATTTAAAGGAAATGGGAACTTCGTGGGAGGATGTAAAGAGGGAGGCTTTGAATAGATTGGGATGGAGGAGGATTGTGCGTAGCTGTGTTGGCCTCAGGCGGCTTGGTGCTGCGGTGAGTTGTTAGTAGTAGTAGTAGTAGTATTTGATTCCGTGTCCTCAAATTGCCTCCACTGTGCTCCTTAAGACAAACCCATCAAAATGACCCATATAAATGGGGATAGAACGCATCCCTGCTTAAACCCTGATTTAATACGAAACCAGCTATTAGCCTCATTTTCTACCTTAACTGCAGCAATGTTATTCTCGCAAACAGCATTAATCACTTTAATGTATTTCTCTGGTATACCATTCAAGGATAGGACCTTTGCTAAAGCACTTCTTTCCGCTGAATCAAATACTTGCTCGTAATCTGTAAAACTGAGAACTAAAAGTTGCGATGACTCGGGCACTTCTCAATTATTAATTTAAGAGTGAAAAATTTTTAAGAGTGCATCCTCTCTCCTTCTTAAAACCAAACTGTTCTTTTCTTAAAACTTTATCTACATCATCTCTAAGTCTAAAAAGTATCATACTATTGAATAACAGAAACCACGCTAATGTCTCTATAATTACCACATTCACTCTTATCACCTTTCTTATTCAGTGGTTTAACTAGGGTTTTCCTAAAATCGCTAGGTACTTCCCCTTTTTCAAAAACCATATTCATAATCGTCAGTAATTTATCTGTAATTTCAAAACCACCACATTTGAAAAAGTCATTTGCCACACTATCAGCACCTGGGGCCTTATTATTTTTTAATCTCTTTAGTACTGTCACTAATTTATCATCACAAAATATATCTTCCTTTACTTCCAGTGTTACCAACTTTTTCATTTTCCTCTATATCTTTTCCTGGAATTTTATCACGGTTTAGCAAATTATCAAAATGCACAGCCCATCTCTCTTTAACTCTTTCCTTACCATTATTTGTGGTCCCATACCTTTTACTGGGAAAAGTCCAAATTGACTAATCTCTCTCTCTCAATTTATTAACACGCCTGTAGAGTATTTTACTATAATGCAGCCATGTGGCTGCATATTCCAGGTCTTCAGCAATGTTATCCATGGCCTCCACTTCGAATCTCATTAGTTCTTATGTCAATGCTCTCTCCAGTTAATGTTTCATTCATAATCGTGATATTTGTCACATCATCATGATGTGATCATTTATTTTAAGGTTTCAGTTACTATGGGCTATAGTTTTTTATTTAATATAATTTCAAAGATTATTGATTAAATTGATGGCTCAAAAAATTATTTTTTTTGATTATAGAAGGCACTATATGTAGCAATTTTCTTTTAAATGAGGCATTAGAATGAAAAGTATTAGAAAATATATTAAAATGAAAAGTATTAAAATCAGTCCTAATCGTTATGTTTGTCACATCATCATGTATGTGATCACTTATTTTAAAGTTTCAGTTACTATGGGCTATAGTTCTTTATTTAATAAAATTTCATAAGATTTTTGAAAATTGATTATTCAAAAAATTATTTTTTGTTGATTATAGGAGGCACTATGTGTAGCAATTTCCTTTCAAATGAGCTATTAAACATCTCTCATATTTTTTTGAAATATAATTAAAAACAGGAATTGGCCGCGTTAATCTTTTATTAGATTGCAGCTATCGCTGCAACCACGATCTTGTATACGAAAATGCAATTTTTCGTAAAAAAATGATTTTATATTAAAAATTGTTTCTTACTTACAAAAGGCATTAGATGTAGCAATTTCCTTTATAACATGTCATTAAACATCTCTCCGTGATGTTTTGGTAACCCAGTAGCCCTGGTAGAAAAAAGGGAGACACATCAGCGCTACCCATGACAAAAAGTGATTTTCCTTGTTCCTCAAGGTGGAAAACTGTAATTCTCCTATAAAAGGTTTCGACCATGCTGATTCCAATGGTGCATTTTTTACTTAAATACCTCATTTTAGATGGTTTAGGGCTTTTCATTGAAATCATCATAATTTTTGTTTTCATTATAAACTTCTAAGATTAACCGAAATAATAATTACCATTCCTGAATTAGATTCAGATGGCGATTTTTTCTCATTTGGAAGTTTTTTTTTTCAAAACGCGTTTTTCAACTTTTGAATAGATCGTCTTTTAATAGGTGTCAGCTACAGCTGCAACCATGATTTCATAAAAAAATTATTATTCAAAAAATTATGTTTTGTTTATTATAGAAGGCACTATATGTAGCAATTTCCTTTTTAAATGAGCCATTAAACACATCTCACACTTTTTCAAAGATAATTAAAAACAAGAATTGGCTACGTTCGTATTTTACTAGGTTGTAGTGAGCTAAATAATTTGAAAACCATTGCTTTTTTTTTTAACTGAGGCACAAGCAATTGCGCATCTTCGAATATCTTATCTTTGATGGGGATAGGGAATAAGTCAAACTGAACCGAGCTTCATATTTGTTTCAAAGCTGTTCTTATTCGCTTTTCCCTCATATTTGCAGACATATTTTGAAAATAGACTGATTGTTCAAGTTCAGCAACAATGTTGAACGGAGTATAACATTTTGGTGAAATAGAAAACAAATTTAAGAGAAGTATATTTGACAAGTAAAAATAAATGTCAAAACATTCCAATAGAAAAAACAAACTAGAAAAAAATTAATGTTTGCTATATATTACTAAAGAAAATTACTCAACTTTGTCAAATGTTGTTAAGTGCTCTATTCCTTCTGAGCTCAGAAAAAGAGTTGAGCAGTTAGAGAAACTTACTCAGAAGAAAATGTTGCTGAGACATTATCTCAAAGAAAGTGTAAATAGGAAACAGCTTAACTGTTGAAGCCATACGATTTAAAACAACTATTACTTCTGTTGGATAATCTTGTTCCTTATTCAGTTTTTCGTTCTTTAGCTAAGATATATGCAATCGGTAAATTTCTGATTAAGACCAGAACACATACATTTACTACCACCACTCACAACTTACTGAAGCACCCAGCCACTGTAGGCCGACACACCTCCTCCGTCCCATTCTATTCAGTATTACTTTGCACCCCTTCTACGAAGTTCTAGCTTCATCCAAATATTTCCTTAAGACCCTTTACTACCCTATTTGGCGACTATGTACTTTTCGTTAGGCCCCTGGTGGATGGCCGTAAAGAGAAATTGTTGGCAACCTACCAACCTTCATCCATAAAACATCACCCAGCTATTTCAACCTTTCTTTCATTGTAGCCATAGAAAGTAGGATGGAACAAAAATTGTTGTACGGCTTATTGTTTGATGTACGGTTATTGTTGTACAGTCAGTCAAACGAGTATCTAAGACTATTTTTAGACAATTCCCTTGGAACAAATTTAATAAATATTCCTCAGCATTTCGAAGCCCGCGTTTCAGAGTCATGCTTCACCAATATCAATACCGTGGCTTCCAATATTCTAATCTTATTTAGTAGACTATTTTTCAAGACCTCGCACCTCAGCTATTCTACCTTTAACATTTTCAGTGCTTCCAGCGTCTTTGCTAATAATGCTGTCCAGGCAAACGAAGGTATGAATTTGCTCGATTTTCTTGTTACCAAGCATCACCTCTTCACCCTCGTTTATCGCAAGTCTAAGCGACTCGGTCTTCTTAAAGTTAATTTTCCAACCTGTTCTTGCACACTGAACTCTCGAACCCTCCAAAACTCGTTCATTTTCCTAGTATCTTTATTTAGGACACTCAAGTCCCCTATATAATCCAAGTCTAGCAGAGTTCTACCTTCCCTAAGAGGTAAATATAAAGTGGTTTTAAACTTCTGGTATCCTTCTGGTCTGGTATAAGAGATAGCGATTGCTGAACCGTCGGTTCAGCAAACGGTTCTGAAACAATTTATAAGACCACCTTGCCGTTCCATTTACAATTAAAACGAAATTAAAACATAGAAAGACGGATACAAAATTCAATAAAACAGTAGAAAAATTACAAAAAGGCCTTTTTTTATAATAGTAATAATAAATGTCAAAATATTTTGGCTTTACATTCAGATGCCTTTATAATAGGAAACCAAAAAGAAAAGCGAAAAAAACAAACAACAAAAGCAAACAAAATAAACTAAACTAAATTAAACTATACTTGCTTGACTAATAGATATGTCAAACAACCAACTAAGGCATGTTTTGCTGCTTCGTTGCCTTGTTGGATTGTGATACAAAGTTGGATATAATCCAATTTACAGACTGACAACCTAATTTATCATGCTTTGTGTTTTTTGCCTTTTCTTTAAAGATGTTGTTTAATGTAGTACAGTTTGTTTTCTTGTTTTTGTTGTTGTTTTCTTTTCCTTTTCGTTCCTTTTTTTTCCTTTTATAAAGGCATCAGTAAATAAAACAAAAATATTCGGACTTTTATTATTCTTAGTGAAAAAAAGTTAACAGATTTAGATTAATATACAACATTGATATTGCTATCAAGAAAATGCATGATAATTTTCGTGATCTCGCTAAACATTTTTGATTCCCCACCCTCACCCCTTGGGGATGCGGGAAGGTGCTGTGGACTCCAAATTGACGACCGAAATAATCAAATATAAACCATATAAAAGAGTGTTCGTTCTTTCGGAATGGTTTTTGCAAGAGGGTAGCTAGTTGCAAATTTGCTCATGAAAATAAAGTGACTCCGATAAACAAAAATACAGTTCGACCTTGCCCTGAACAGCCCAAGTCAAAAGGGGCGTGTAAATTTTTCGAAAAAGGAGCATGTAAATTTGGTATTCACTGCCGATTCCTACATCCATGTTATAGTTTCCTTGCCAAGTCATATAGTAGTATTGAATGTGTCCTTGATCATATAAAGATGTGCCCTCGTTTTAGATGCTTAGATGAAAATTGTGGACTAGCGCATTTTAACCGTACTGACCCAAGCTCATCAAAAACGCCCACCTTGGACGCCGCAAACAGCAGAAAATTCAAAACAAACCCTCCTGGGGTCTAAAAAAGAAGGGACACCCTTGGGTTCAAACGCAGGTCACCTTCCTGGGGAATCAAGCAACCCTTTTCAGTACACCACCCCTCCTATGACACATCTCAGGAGCCTCTTAGGGGCCCTCCTGCCTCCTCATCCAATAGCAATAAATTCTGCTAATTCTACTAAATATTTTTTAGACCATCACTCAAACACAAGAAAGCCCACGAGCCATCCAGTCCTTCCTAATTGAGTTCCTATCCAAAGAATACCCCCGTCTCCATATCTACGTGCTTACCCCCTTCCTTCTTTATCAAAGATAAATCCACTCACACCTCCGGCCGCTTTCCAACAATTTACTACCTATCCATCTATCATTACCCACCACCTTGCGTACCCACACAACGTGGACTCTTTGTACCATTACTCCGCAAAAATAGCCTTCTCTCCCCTGATTCCTCCAGTTGACCCCAAACTCAGCTACTACTTACTTACTTCAGCTTACAGTCTTTGCTAGAACCTGCTCATTCAAATACAAACGTGTTTTAAAAAGATGTATTTGATCCTCCTGTCCCTTATTCTCACTATCCAACTTTAACCCCATCAAGAATTCCACTAGAACCCCTGACCCTATCTGTGATATAAAAAAAAGTAAAGTGTAAAAACGGTACTTTGGCTAGTCGCTTTCGATCCTTTAAACACTTTTTGAGCAACGCTGAAATCCATGAAATTTAAAAACTTAATTAATAATAAACCTATTATAAAATATATAGATTATATCCAATAGCTATTACTGAAGACCAAGCTTAAAATTTTCAGATGTTAAAGATTAACAATTTTTCTCAATTTGTTAAACTCAGACCAGAAAGCCACCCTCTGGGTAAGAAAGGGGCGGAACTCTGTTCTTTGTCCATAATGACTTGTACCCAAGTGAAATCTCTATTCCGTGTCTTGCTCCCTTTGATGAGATTATGTGGGTGTGTGCTCAACCTTAAGTCTTGCCGTATCCTTTCAATTTAATTGTCCTGTATTCTATTTATTACTCCCCTAATCAGATATCCGCTGAAAAAATAAATTTTACCGAAAAATTACATGCAAGTGCTGACTTTGTACTATCAAAATACCCAAATGCAGGAATTTTCCTAATGGGTGACGGAAATGATATAAAATTTGATTTACCATGTAATGCTATTAATTTAAAACAGGTCATTAAAGTCCATTCTACCAAAGGCATTACTACTCTAGATTTAAATTGCACTAATCTTTCGAAGTCTTACAAAACTGACTCCATTCTCACCCCTCCAAGGGGTAGTTTCCACTTTAGCCTTTTCCTATCTCCGCTGGCTAAAGTTAAACAGTCGTTTTCTATAACTGAAACCGCTTATAGACCTCTCACTGACTCAGGACTTTTCAATTTTGGCTCCTGGATTACTACTGAAAATTGGTCCACTTTGCATCAAACAAATGACGTAGACTACATGGCTTTGTCCCTCCAAAATTTATTGAGGAGTAATTATGAGTCCCACTTCCCTGAGAAAAAATTTAAAACGTGTTCTACAGATAAGCCCTATGTTACTGAGTCTTTTAAAAAAATTATAAGGAAAAAAATCAATTTTTTCAATGCATGTTTTATTAATAAGGCTAATAGTCTTAAGAAGCTCATAAAAAAAAGTAGCTTCTAATTATTTGAATAGTGAATTCAAAGATCTATGTTCTAACAAGCCCAAGCAATGGTACAGAAAAATTAAAGAAATATGCGGAAAAAGTCCTTCCGAGGTTGATTTTCAACTCCCTGAACCCCCTAATAAGACTGCCAATGATTTAAACTTGTACCTTGCTTCCATCGTGCAAAGTCTTCCCCCTTTCACTGGCACAAGTCCAACTATTCTTCCAAATACTTCCTTCCCCTTTATTTCTCCCTCTGATGTTATAAATAAAATTCTAAAGCTTAGAAAATCAAGTATTTGTCCCCTGGACATCCCAGTTGACATAATTAAAGCCTTTTCAGACAAAACTGCTGACCCTTTATCAAATATTTTCAACCACATCACAAAATTTGGTTAATTTCCATGTTGCTCGATAAAAGGTCTTATAACATCTGTCCTAAAAAAATGCACACATATAACTCTTACCAATATTTACCTCATTACACTCAATTCAGTTTTCTCCAAACTTTATGGAAGTTTCCTCTGTGATTGGATTTGGGATATAATTTGTCCGCGTCCGGCAGTTTGGTAACTTAAGGAAAACTTCCACCACCCATTACCTTGTGCACTTAATGCATACCATCGTAAGTAACCTTGATAAACCAAATGTTTGGCTGAACCTTGCCCTAGTTGATTTCCAAAAAGTTTTTGATCTGGTTGACCACAGAATCTTAATTCGTTCACTACTGGTTAACTTTGAACTTGATCCTTTGTTAGTAAATATTGTTATATCGTTTCTTTCGAATAGATCTCAAGTTGTTAAATACAAAAATATTTTCTCTAACCCCCTCCCTATATATTGTGGAATTCCTCAAGGAACCTTATTGGACTTGACTTACTTAACTTATGTCTCCTGCCGGGCGCTGCTCGGCGTAGAGAGTGACGTCTGCCTCCTTCATCCACTTCGGTCCATGGCAAGCGTTTGCACATCGCTCAACCTGATATTTGACATCGTCAGGAACTCGGACAGGCTGTCAGACCATCGTTTTTTCGGTCGGCCGCGAGGTCGCTTCCAACCGGCTTTGACAGGGTCGAAGTCATGGATTGTTTTCGCAGGTATGTGTGGAGGCATTCGAAGTAGGTGTCCAAACCATCGTAGTATTCGCTTGGCTGCTTGGGTCGAAAACCGAGACTGCTTGGTGAGCTGCAGCAGCTTCTCATTGCTGACGAAGTCGAACCATCGTAGATCTTTATCCTCCTCATGCTCCTCGACTGAAAGACAATTGCCTTGAGGGTTGCGGCTGAAGCTTTCCACGTCTCAGCTCCATAGAGCAGCCGACGAGGGCGTTGAAAATCCGCAGCTTCGTTGTGCAACTGATGTTCGGTTTTCGCCAGAGGTGACGGTTCAGTCTGCCCATGGCAGAAGACGCTTTGGATATTCTCGCTTGTAGTTCAGAAAGAAACGAGCCATCTGAAGAAATTATGGAGCCCAGGTAGGTGAACCTTTGGACAACTTCGATTCTAGTGGTGCTATCCAGGCTAACTGAAGGATTGGCAGCAGGGGAGGATGGGTCTATGGCCATAATTTTCGTTTTAGTCCAGTTTATCTGCAGTCCTACTTTTGCAGCCTCTTCTCGTAGGATTCGAAGCCCTTCCAACAACTGCTCCATGGAGTCCGCCAGAATGGCCAAGTCATCGGCAAAATCAGCATCTGTAATGACACGATCTCCAAACTTGAGTCCAAAGCTGAGACGTGAAGTAGTCCTTGTCATAACGTAGTCTATGATGACATTGAAGAGCTCTTGGGCAACTGCACATCCTTGGCGCACTCCTGTCGTGATTTGGAAGAACGGGCTGCGGCAGCCGTTCAATTGAACACAGCTATCCGTCACATGGTTTAGAGCTTTTAAGAGTCTGCAGTATTTCTCAGGGAGGCCTGTCGATTCTAGAATCCGCCAAAGAGCTTCTCGGTCCACTGAGTCAAACGCAGCACGGAAGTCGACGAAGGTAAAAAAAAGCTTTTTGTCAGAACTCCGTGGCTTTTTCTATGATTTGTCAGATCGTAAAAATCTGTTCGATTGGTTGAACGGTCCGACATAAAACCAGCTTGCTCCGGTCGCCGGATTTTACGAATGATATTTCGACATCGATCTAGCAGGACCATTGAGAAAAGTTTTCCCGGGACAGACAGTAGGGTTATTCCACGGTAGATCGAGCAGTCGCTTCTAGAAACTATCCTCTTCCATAAAGGGATAATGACACCCTTCCACCCATTTTCGGAAAAAATCTTGGGTTACCAGATTGTAGAGAACAAGGTATGAAGAAACAGGAGCATAACAGGACCTGCATATTTTAGCATGTCCGAACTCAGGCCACAGATACCGGCAGCTTTATTGTTCTTGAGCCTTTTTACTGCATTTCCAATTTCTGAGGGAAAAACCTTATTGGGACCACTTTTATTTCTAGTCATGATTAACGATATTGTTAGGGATTTCCCCAAAGGTGGAAATACGTGGATGACTTGTCGATCCTTGACGTTTGTCACAGGAATACTAAAAGTGACCCCCTCGAAATCCTCACCCACATTTGGGATGAAGCTAAGAACCTAAATATGAAAGTACATTCCACCAAATCAAATATAATGACGATAATTCTTTTGAAATCCACTCCTGCTTTTCTTGACCCTATCCCACCCGAAATGCTTGTGAAATAGGTTAAACTCCTTGGTATCACAATTTCAAATAATCTTAAATGGGACATGCATGTTTCTAATATTGTTAAACAAGCAAACGTTTCATTATCGATGTTAAAAATTTTAAACAAATTTAATTGCCCTAAGATGCAGTCCCTCCATGTTTATTTATCATTTATCAGGCCGCTATTAGAATATGCATCTCCAGTCTAGCATGCACATCTTTCAAGCAAACTTAGTGAAAAAATCGACTCGGTCCAAAACCGTTTGCTCAAGATCATCTACAAAAAGAACAAAAGACCGTACTCCGTCTTCATTAAATCCTCAGGTATTGCTACGTTATAAGAAAGGAGAATAAAAATTTGTTTGCTCTTTGTTAAGTCTACAAAAGAAAAATCTTCTGCTGAGGACACTTTTTCGTATGTACATAATCACATTAGTCCCCATCTCCCCCGCTGAGCGTCCTTGATAATCCCAATGTATTCTCCTATTCAGGCCATTACTGAGGGGTACCGAAAATTTTTTTTTGCTTTACTATGGCACACCTAAATAATCCCTGAACTATGGTCTGTACCAAATTTAACTCCTCCGTCCCTTATTTTAGTTATTGTGTATGTTAACAATAATCAAGTGTCATTTTTTCTCTCTTTATCTTTGTCACTTTTATTTTTTCTTTTATTCACAATTATTCATGTTAAATTTCTCTTCTTACCTCTAACCTTAAATTTGTTTTTCAGTTTATTTGTATTTATTTCTTTCATTGTAAATATTCCTTTCGACAGATTGTTTGTATTGGTTTTAGGTGGTTTTTTTATATTTTGTGTATTTGACCTTGAACACGATTTCACCAATGTTTTTATTCTTGACTGTGGTTTCCTGTTATCCCCCACTCCTTCTTCCTATATTTTTCTGTTTATAGCACATTCATTTGTTATAATCTTATCAAACACTTTTATGCTTGATTGGTGTTTCTTTTCTTGTTACATTATTTGTTTCTGATTTTGCTTTGTCTATTTCTTTTTGACATATGAAGCGAATTCAGCTCTATTAGAGCTTGTGATAGCCTTTGGAAAATAAATATTATCTTATCTTATCCTAACCAGTAGAAGTAAAACGAATAAAACATTTGATATAGATTATAATAAAATTTGAAAATGAAAGTAATTTAAAAAAAAGTTAATGTTAAATTGTGAATTATTTTGTTTAGAATAAAATGAAACCCATAAAGCTTCTTGTCAAAGACTCGAGGATACCTGAATGACAGTGACTATTTGCATCCTATTTGGATATATTGCACCAGATATCCCCTGTTGGATAACACAAAGGACCAGTAATAGATATTGTGTGGTGTCCACATAATAACAACATTATTGCAAACGCATCAGAAGATTGTCTTGTCAAAATTTGGCAAATTCCTGATTTTGTAAATTTTTTCACTGTCAAATTGAAATATTATACCCATTTTTGTATATTTTCATTACGTTTTAATTGTAAACAGAAAGGTAGTGGGGTCTAATAAACTATATACCTAACAACAATACAAGGTTTTATTGTTTTTAATTCAATAATAAAAGGTTTTATTAAAAGGTATTTGGTTTTAATTCTTACAATATTTTTGGCTTTTATTAATTTTTATACATCTTTTATTTTTTTTTTTAATTTTTTTTTTTTTTTACATTAACATTGACTTTCCGCGTTTTATTTGTCGGTTTGTTCTTAGGCACTCGCATTGATTATATTTTTTCGTTTCACGCTGAAGAAGAGAGGCGTTTGTCCCCTCGAAGTATTCGCTCTGTTGTGTTTTTTCAGCATTTTCATTTGGCCTTTAAAAACCCCATTTTTGCTCGTTTTTCTTTCTTTATCTGTAGTCTTTCCTGCTGCCACAAGATGGAAAATTATAACTCAACGAATCTAAAATTGCTGTCTGGTGCAACAAACCGAAAATTCTTAAACAGGGTGGCGGGATGCTACGATCTTTCAAATATTAATCAGTTTCTTCAGAAAATAAATTCAGGAAATAAGCAATCTTTCCGAAGATTCAGCAATTTTGAATTGTTGACGCAATCAAATGTTTTATGCACATCTACAGAGCAAGCGTAAACAAACACAGAAAACAACCAATAGCATTCAATATCAGCAAGTAGAACAAAATGGCAATCTCTGAAAAGCGTTTCGTTAAAGTGAGCTGATTGGTGCTTGTTCGAAGATTAAATTCCAGTCGAACGTTATTGGCTGTAAATTATTCGCACAATCAGAATAATACTTTCCATCCCAAAGTATAATTTATTCATTAATAAATTGTATACATACTTTCTTATAAATCACCTAGTATGTGTGTTGTCAAGATGGTTTTCTATACTTCTCAAATTATTGACTTGTTTTGCTTTTCAATTTTCGTTGGTTTTTATCTTCTTCTTTTTTTTTTTACCACGAAATGCGAATTCGACTTGATCTCCATCACTATTGGCTCTTAAAAGGGATCCAGAACTTCCAATTTCAACCAAATGAGCCACTTCTAAAGCTTATACAGTCATCCCTTTCATAAAAACCTTAAATGCCGCAGGGGCATAACTTACAACCCTTGTCCTCAGGCTCTGGTGGTTTGTATCAACCTCAAAAGCCTTGTTGTATGATATTTGGACTATTTTGAATAAAAGGACTGTCACAAAATATCTATTGGTTACATCACAGGAAAACACGACGTGTTTGTGTGTGTGTGGGGGGGGGGGGGTAGCTGCTCTCTGATCACTTTGACTATTAAAACGACACTAGACGTTATGATTACCAATCTAATGAGTCCCCTCCAAAGGATATACGACCACCCTTTTCATAAGAACGTTATATGTCCCAAGGGCATAACTTACAACCCTTTCTCTCAGAGCTGTAGGGGGGTGGGGGTGGGGGTGTATTCCTCACTGAAACCAATCTAATGAGCCACCCTCCGAAGTTTATATGACCCCACTGAACAATGCGTTGAACAAAATGGCTATCTCAAAATTTTGATTGGAAGTGTTTGGGGAAATGAGGGGCGTAGAAGGGGTCATTTGCTCTCTGATCACTTTCAACTAATAAAAAGGCACTAGTCCTCTGAATTTCCAATTGAATGAGCCCTTGCTGAAGCTTCTACGAGAACACTTTCTATAAAAACCTTATATGCCCCAAGGGCATAACTTTCAACCCTTGTCCTGAGGGCTACGAGGGGGGGGGGATTGCGATACTCAAAGACATAATTTCCAGACCTTTCAACTACGTTGAACAAACTGGCCATATCAAAATGTTAATTCGAAGTGTTTGGGGAAATGATGGGCGTGAGGGGAGGGGGGATTCTCCCTCCCTTTACTTTTGAATATTAAAAAGGGCAATAGCCCTCTCAATTTCCAATCAAATGAGCCCTTCTTGAAATTTTTATGACAACGCTTTCTGTGAAAACCTTTTATGCCCCCAGGGCCTAACTTACAAACTTAGCCCTGAGGGCTGTGGGGGGAGGGGGGGTGTCATACTCAAAGACATAAATTCCAGACCCTTCGAGTAAGTTCAACAAATGGCTATATCAAAATGTTGATCGGAAGTCTTTGGGGAAATGATGGGCGTGGAGGGGGGGGGGCGTTCGCCCTCCAATCACTTTTGACTATTGATAAGGGCCCTAGCCCTCTATACCCAATTGAATGAACCCTTTTTGAAGTTTCTACGACAATGTTTTCTATAAAAAAAACAAAAACTTATATGCCCCCAGGCCATAACTTACAACCTTTGCCCTGGGGGCTGCGGGGAGTTTGTCATCCTCAAAGACCTACTTTCCAGAATTTTCAACTACGTTGAACGAAATGGCTATTTCAAAATTTTGATTGGATTTGTTTTGGGAAACGGTGGGCGTGAGAGGGGGGTTAGTTGCCCTCCAAAAACTTTCGACTATTAAAAAGGGCACTAGCCGTCTGAATTTCCCATCCAATGAGCCCTTTTTGAAGTTTATACGACAACACTTTCTATAAAAAACCTTATGTGCTCCAAGGGCATAACTTACAACCCTTGGGAGTGGGTGGGTTGTCATCCTCAAAGACATAATTTCAAGACCTTTCAACTACACAGACCTGAATAAAATGGCCATATCAAAATGTTGATCGGAAGTGTTTGGGGAAGTGATGGGCATTGGGGGGTGTGGGGTTGATTATCCCTTCGGTTACTTTCGACTATTAAAAAGGCAATAGCCCTCTCAATTTCCAACCGAATGAGCCCTTTTTGAAGGTTTTACGCCAACGCATTCTATAACAACCTTATATGCTCCCAGGGTATAACTTACAAGCTTAGCCCGGAGGGCTGTGGGGGGGGGGGATGCTGTCATCCTCAAAGACATAATTTCTGGACCTTTCAACTACGTTGAACAAAATGGCTATTTCAAAATTTTGATAGCATGCATTTGGGGAAATGACGGGCGTGAGAGGAGGGCCGGTTGCCCTCCAATCACTTTCGACTATTAAAAAGGGCACTAGCCCTTTCAATTTCCAATCGAAAGAGCCCTTTTCGAACTTTCTACGACAACCCTTTCTATAAAAAAAAACTTATATGCCCCCAGGGCATAACTTACAACCCTTGCCCTGAGGGCTGTGGGGGGTTGTCACCCTCAAAGATCTACTTTCCAGAACTTTCAACTACGTTGAACAAAATGGCTATCAAAATTTTGATTGGATGTGTTTGGGGAAACGGTGGGCGTGAGAGGGGGGTTAGTTGCCCTCCAATAACTTCCGACTATTAAAAAGGGCATAAGCCCTTTCCATTTCCAATCGAATGAACCCTTTTCGAAGTTTCTACGACAAATCCTTCGATACGAAGTGCCCTGGTCTAAAACCAAAAAAAAAAAAAAAAAAAATATAATAAATAATACAGTGTGCCGACGTCGTTCTTTAGCGCTATTGCGCTGCCTATGATTTACTCTATCTTACCAAAATTTTCAAATTTGAAAGCCTACATCAGTGACATTAGCAGACAAGATAAATGTTAATTTATGAAAACACTTACCGGTATTCCAAAATGTTCTGTAACTCCTTTTCCAGTCGATCCAAGAACACCAAAAGAAACACTTTCTTCCAAAAACAGCCGAATTTTGTATTTACTTTTCAGCTCAATCAGTTCTGCTAGTTTACAAATATCACCCGTGTTTAAATATATTCCTTCAACTACAATAAATTTTCTCACAGCTTTCTTCTTTAGCTTCTGTAAAAAGAAAAAAAATATATATAATATCAGCTGGGTTTTTTATATGCTATCGCGTGCGACTTAATATTACAGTGATTAATTATTATAATAAATTAATATTATAACAATAGAAAACCAACAGGTTTTACCCCCAAAGCGTGACTTCGAGCCCCCCCTCCGTGCCATTTCCAATTATTTCGTCGTCAAAAGTCATTGCAGTTGTGCCTTCGTCTGACTGTACGTTTACCGAACATGTTGATAAGCTTAAAATCCGTCAACACGTCATTCCAAATTCTTAATACAATTAGAAAAAAAACAAGTTTTTTCTACTGAAAGTAAAGAGCAACATTAAAACTTCAAACGAACAGAAATTACTCCGTACATGAAGGAGACTGTCCCCTCATCATTACCCCTCTCTTCACGCTAAAATTGTTTAAAACTTTTGAAGAAGGTTCTGATTCTAATTACACGGTTCTTGCGTTTCAGGAATCATTCTTAAAGAATTTAGACAAAAGGCCGAACTTTAGCGTAAAGAGCAGGATATAGAGGAGGGGACAGTCCACCTCATACAAGGATTAATTACTGTTCGTTTTAGGTTTTAATGTTGCTCCTTACTTCCAGTAGAAAAAACCTGTTTTTTTTAAATAACTTCTGGCCGTTTTCAAATAATCCCAGGAAATCCGCCCCTCCCTTCCGTGGAAAATCCCCCCAAGAAGATTTCCACCATAGAAAGTTCCTCCCACGTAAAATTCTTCCGCCGAAAAATTACCCCCGGACAATTCCATCCTCACTGCCAATTTGGGTGTTAATATGTAGTGTTAGTTTTTTTCCCAGTTAACGGGCCTTTGGGCCCTTTGGAATTTTTTGGATTGTTGAGTTTTTTTTATATTTATTGAATAAAAGAACTTGAACTTGTTCGGAGAATATACTGTTGAATATACTAAATCAATATAATTCTAGGTTAAGACCAGATTATGACTAGCTTATGACCAAAAAATGCAAGGCCAATCATAATGTATAAAAGCAATCATAGTAGCATATGCTTTTGCAGAACCGACTGACGGAGATATTGTGGCTAGGATGATTTTAATTGCAGCTGTAGGAACAAATAGACAGCGTTCCAGGTAAAATATGGCATTTTTATTAGGGAACTTTTATGCCCAGGTTGGTTGAAATAGAGATGGGTGGTATCCTGGCCTAGATAAATTTGGCGGACATGTCTTTTGTTTTTACTACTTGTGTTGACAAGTCGGAGCTATGAAACTATGAAATATAGTTTTTTTTTCACAATTTCATTGGCGGATTTACCTTCTTGTTAGTCTCTAAAATGCTAAATAGAAATGCGGTGTTATAAAAATACTTCTTGAATGATTTAATTGAAACAAGTTATGCTTTACAGCTCGGGTGATCTCTCTTCAAGGGATAATTTTATAAATACTTATGCTTTTCTGCTAAGTAAACAATATAAAAGGTTCATATCATTCAAAAAAAATCTAGCAAGGGAGTGATTTTATTTTCGCAAGAGGTGCCAAAACTGTCTATCTTACTTAATTAAGACTGCAACTCGAATACAGTGCGCTTATTTGGAGTCCGTTCATCCAGAAAACCAGCAGCTTATACGACGAAACTAAGCTATTCAGAAGAGAGCAGTAGCAGTCATCACTGGAGTTCGAAAAGTAGATTATTTCCAAATACTGAAAAATCTCAGGCTGCAATAATTACGAGATAGACTTATTACGAGATAGATAATTCAGTGAATAGATAATAGTAGATAGATAATGCGAGATAGAATAATTACGAGATAGATAATGCATTGACTAGATAATACGAATAGATAAAAATAGATAGATAATACGAGATAGGATAATTACGAGATATATAATGCAGTGAATGCCCATACTAGGTCAAAGCTGAAAACAGACCCCATGAAACTGAATACAAATCATTATCGAACCTCGTTCGTCCCTTATTTTGTGGAAGTGTTCAAGAAGTCGTAACAATTTATTATATGTATATGTATTCATTTATTTATTATATGATTTATTATATTATTATATAATATAACAATATAATATACATAACAATATGTATATTCATATGTATATTTGAATTGGATGTATATTTCGTTTTGTCATATGTATATATCGTTCCTTTTTCCTTTTATGCATGTATCGTTCCGATTTATTATATGTATATATCGATTTATTATATATATACATCGTTCCTTTTCTTTCAATACTGCGTAAATTAGCCTTTTACTGAAGTGTATGTCTAGATAAACCTAAGTTTAATTCTTATCCTCGTAATTTCCTATATTATGCATGAAATCGTCCTAGTACGAATTGGACGATTCGCCTATATTGTTTTTTTACGAATTGACTCTACACTGAAATAAACTCCCACCTATCTGCCTTTCCTTCCAGAAAAAAGCCAAGATCTGCCTGACGCAAGATTCTAGGCCATTTCTTGCAATGTAAATTATAGAAAAATTAAGATCTTCACGGTTGCTCAGTGGTAATCAAACAACCCAAGTTTTTGCAAGAAAAGTTAAGAGCAAATTCAAAACTTGAAACGAGCTAAAATTGGCTTATACAAGCTAATGTCATTCGGCCGCTGTCAGTACTTTATCCTTTCCAAAATCATTAGAAAAATAGTATGATTAGTAGCTGGACTAGTATGATTAGTGTGATTAAAAATATGATTAGTACATGACTAGTATCAGCACAATAAAAGTAATACTAGTATGATTAAAGATAGTATGACTAGCAGCTTTGGGTGATTAAGCAGCTAGACATAACAATTAGCCAGTTTGGGTTAGGTCAGGTTTACGCAAAAAGCAGCAACAATCCTTCTTCCTAATGCTAGACAACGGTCGTAAGACAAGGTAATTCGTAAGTCTTATGTATTTACGTAACTTACCAAGTTAACAGCCTTTTGAGTTTCCTTCAGGTGAATACCTATGAAAATTTGGATAAAAAATTTAAATATTATGAAGGTGCATTCGCCTTGCGGCTGAGACGGTAGCCACGTCTCAGCCGTTTCCTACGATATAAAAAAGACTTGATCATAGAATTTTTATTCGATATGTTCAGCTGCACCATCCCATTGATAAAAGGTAACATTGTCAAATTTTTAAATAAAATTGGTATCGGGATGGCTTGGGGAGTCGAAATTAATTGGGCAATTTTATTCTTTAACAGAGTCTGGTATTAATTTTTAATTGATTAATTTGGCTTTTTAGAATTTCTAGTACTTTTTTTATTTAGAAAAGTTGAATTTTAAACTTGGTTTAAATGTAAACTGGACCAAGACCCAAATACTGCCTGTGGAAAAGACACCATGCAGCCCCCTGACAACTATAGAAGTAGGCATGTGGCCAAGACGTTGAGGCAGTCAAGCAGTTCACCTATCTTGGTTCAATTGTTTGCTCAAACGGAAATCTAGATACAGAGATGTGGTAAGGGTGGCAAAGGCGAACGCCGTTTTCGGCCGCCTATTGAGAACAATATTCCACAAACCCCAGATCAGCCGTCTCACGAAAACTTGTATCTATTCTGCCTCGGTAGCAAGTGTTGTGTTGTACTCGTCAGAGACTTGGCCTTTGACTCAGTCGCAGATGATGAAGGTTGATGCTGTCCAGACAAAACACCTGTGCACAATTGAAGACGTTAGGTGGCACGACAGGGTACGGAACATGGATGTCCTCCGGTCCTTTAAATTACCACCCCTGTCCAAGGACCTTGAGTCCCGCTCGCTGCGATGGTACGGTCATTTACTTCATCTACCCACTGAAACACCTGCTCGACTTATATTTGACTTCGATCCAACTGCAAACGGCTGGAAACGCCCCAGAGGTAGACCACGTATGAAATGGGCGGATATCATCCGCGACCGATTCACAGCGTGGGGAATTGACCTCAGCGAAACGACTATCCTCGCCCAAAACAGGCACTCTGGAGACGACTAACGGCGCTGACGTCTGGTTCCCTCTACCCTGGCGACGCTGCCGAGCAAGAGCTTTAAGTCAAGTTAGTCAAGTTATTACTTGCAGCTGATTTTCAAAAGAACTTATTTACTTCGTCACTGAGCCCTTTAAATATACAGAAGAAGCTTCGGCAAAACCCAACCCACAAATTTTATATCCGTAAAACTCAGCCCAGTTGAAATATTTCTTTCTCCTGTCCAAAAGATCGTGTTTACGACAAATAAAAGCGTCATGTGCATGTGTTACTGTGAATGTCCGAAACCTGTTTAATGTCGACATTAACCGGTGAATATCTGGAATTTCCTTTTTCTTTAGTGCGATTCGATCAGTTTTTCAAATCAGTTTTTCCGGTCTTATGCAAGCTTTGATGGTAAAAGTTAAAGTTAGGTTAGGTTGGGTTAGGTTATAAATCTCAGATATGGGTTAAAAACCTAACCCAACCTAGCTTGTCACCATCAAACCTTGCATAAAACTGAAAAAGTTGACTGGCAGCACTAACTAAATCCAAGGAGAAAAATACTATTTTCGAATATTCACCGGTGGATGTCGACATTCACCAATTTCGGACATTCGGTAACATATACACTGGTAAAAAGTACTATTAGTTCTGCTATACTATGTACTTTACAACAGTACTATGTACTAGTATTATAATATATATATATATATATATATATATATATATATATATATATATATATATATATATATATATATATATATATATATATTAAAAATATCGTGCTATTATTATGTTTTTGAAGGAATCTTTATTAATTCTTTCCTAACGTATTAACTGGATTCACGCGCTCCAAAACATCTTATGCAAGCGAACATTGATTCACTTCAGTTTCGGATCAAAGATAAAATTTCGTTTCTCTGGCCGGAAAAATTTTCTTTAAAATGAACGAAAGCTTCCGGTCAATAAATTAGTAAAAATAAATTCTTTTTTAGATGGGCACTCAAACGAGATTTTTTTTTTTTTTTTTTTTTTTAATTTAGACTTCATTTTAAATGAGACACATCAAGCGGAATGGACATATCAGGATTACTTAGTCATTTTAATTGACAAAATCTAAAGGTGAAGGTTGGGTAACGAGAAGATCGATCACGTGGATAGGTTAACTTATCTCGTTGGTACTATTCGTAGAGACGGTGGGTGCAGTGAAGTTGGTAAAATTAGACTAGACAAGGCTCGGTGAATTTTTTCACAGTTGAAAAAAGTTTGAAAGAACAGAAAGATGAGTCTCCAAACCAAGACTAGAATATTGGAAGCCATAGTGTTTACAGTGGTCAAGTATGGTTCTGAAGCGTGGGTGCTCCGAAAAATTGTTTTGGGCATCTGTCTTACTGACCGTATTTCAAACAATAAGCTGGGCGAAAAATATGGTTCAGTCCCGCTTTCTAGGGCTATAACGAGAGGAAGGTTGAGAGGACTAGGACACATTCTGCGGATGAAGGATGACAAATTGCCAAAGATAGTCCTAGTCAGCAAACCACCTAAAGTCAAACGAAAAGCAGTCCATCTCCGAATGGGATAAAAGGATATCGTAAGGAAAGATTTAAAGGGAATTGGAACTTCTTTGGAGGGTGTAAAGAGGGAGTCTTGGAAGAGATTGGCGTGGAGGAGGAGCATGCGTAGTTGTGTTGTCCTCAGGCAGGTTGGTGCTGCGATGTTGTTAGCAGTAGTGGTATTATTTTCTGTCATAATTTTGGCTGAGATAAACGACATACTTTTGAAATGAGTGTGGTTGTTCAGTCACAACAAGAAAAGTCATGGGCTAACGCCGCCCATGGGTTGGAGGTTCAATATGACAGAGCTAAAGACTAAAGAAAAAAATTATATGTAAAACCTGTGACTCCTTCTCAATCTGCTTCTGAATCACTCGCTCTAAGTCTTCCATGTCATTGTGGTTGAAGTAGTAAACGTCACTTCTAGATGCTTCAACACTTTTCTGCACAGGAAAAGACACACCAGAATCTCTAAAGAAAATAATATATTGAATTCAGAACCATACGCAGTATTTTAACGAGTGGGGAGGGAGTGGAGATACTGGTTGGGAGTCCAACCAAAAAAAGATCTTTTGAACATCTTTCGTTCTACCTAATCCTATCTCAAACTATGTAACGCAACTCGCCCCCTCGAGGGGTCATGATCCTACAAATTTAAATAATTTTTAATAAAGAATATTCTATTTATCAATTAACAGATTTTATCAGCTGTAAATCCAAAATGAAAACAAAACTTCAAAAGACAAATAACCATCCATCAATCAATAAATGATGAAGCCTCTACTAATATAACAGATAAGTTGAATCACTATTATTTATTCAGAGGGTTGCGTGGTGATTGACTTTATTTTCTTTTTTGGGGGGGGGGGAGGGTATAGATTAAAAGGTTAAGAAACGATGCTTTGAACATCGCATATCTTAAATTTTAGAAGAATTTGCATAATTAGATTGGAACAAGCCAGGCAAGATCCCTGGTTACAGCCTTGATTGCAATATTGATTAAGACGTTTAGTTTTTTTTCAATTAACTAGCACAAATACTGATCACCTGAATACACACCTATCACCATACAAAACATTGAAAATATATCAAAACTTAAAAAAGAAAACATTAGATAAGATGACACCATGGGTATAACAAGAGTTAAAAAAAACTCAATTGTCAAATTGATAAAAAAAATTCATTAGTTATCAAACAGCTTGTGGTAACGAACTGTAAGTAAGGAGCGACCCGGATAAATAGTAACCGAAACTCTAAAAAATAGAATTTTGATAGCAACAGCCGGTTTATATAAAAAAAACCGGCTAATTATGCTGATTTTAAATATATAAGTTTCATTAAATTTAGTCTTACCGATTAAAGGCTACGAGCCTGAGAAAATTTGCCAGATTTTCGAAAAAAGGAGGAAATACCCCCTGAAAGTATTAGAATCTTAATGAAAATCAAACCATCAGATTCAGCCTATCAGAAAACCGGACTGCAGTGGTTTCAAGGTCCTATCTGCAAAAATGTGGAATTTGTATTTTTTGCCAGAAGAAAGATCACGGATGCGTGTTTATTTGTTTTTTTTTCCAGGGGTGATCGTATCGACCCATTTAAAGCCTTTTTAAGTGGCCAAAAATAGCAGGGCGCTGGGTCGTATCGACCCAGCACCCTTTTTAAGCGACCAAAAAGATTGGAGGGCAATCTGGCCTCCTCCCCACCCCTTTTTTTCCAGAAGTCATCCGATCAAAATTTTGAGATAGACATTTTGCTCGTCATAGTTGAAAGGCCCACTAACAATACCTTTGGATTTAACATGACCCCCCCTCCACCGCCCCAGGGGAAAGGTCTTTAAGTCATATAATTTGCCTATTTTTTACACATAGTATTTGTTATTGTGAAGTATGAATACATTTTCGGGTGGAGGGGGCGAGGTTTTTGCTGAGGATTTTTCCATGGGGGAACTTTTTATGGGGAGGGAATATTCCAGGGGGTGACCTTGTCAGGGGAAATTATAAACTGGGAGAATTTGTCAGAATTTCTATACAAGATTCTTTTTAAATGTCTTGCTTTCTCTTTTCCGTCTCAATTTTACGCGTAGGTTGTCCGGGGTAATTGGGTAATTACCTTTAAAATAATTAAGGGTAATTGTCCGGGGTTACATTTGTACCGGGATTGAATTGTTTAGAGGATATTTCCGTGGGGAGGGGTATTTCTACGTGGAGGTGGGGCTAGATTTTTTGGCATTACTTAAAAACGATCAGAAATTAAATTTAAAAAACACAAGTTTTTTCAACTGAAAGTAAGGAGCAACATTAAAACTCAAAATGAACAGAAATTATTACGTGTATGAAGGGGATTGCCCCCTCCTCAATTCCTCGCTCTTTACGCTAAAGTTTGAATTTTATCCCACTTCTTTAAGAACGACTCCTGAAACACAAGGGTCGTTTAATTAGAACAATAACAAGCTTTTTTAAAAGTGCTCAAAAACTTTAGCGTAAAGAGCAAGGTGTTCAGGAGCAGGCAATCCCCTTCATACACGTAATAATTTCTGTTCGTTTTAAGTTTTAAGGTTGCTCCTTACTTTCAGTTGAAAAAACTTGTTTTTTTTTAAATTTAATAAAACGTCAAATATAATGCCAAGTATACAAAACATAAGGATAATGCATGTAACATAAAACAAGTTCAAAAACCTTGATAGAAACATACAAAGGAATAAACATGGGAAGCTGTAAACACAACAAACAAAGAGAAAACGAGTGGGATGTATTTTCGGTCTTTTCAATTATGTAGTAGACGAATATAAGCGGCGTGTTTGGGATTAAAACTGGAGCAGGATGAGACGCAGGTGCACGCCAAAATTTGCAGGAAAAATTTCTTGGGGGAAAAACATTTGTGGTGCGAGGATATAGCACTACTTTCTTAAGAAACAGAAACAAAACCTGATGTTTCTGCACTTAAGTCTGTATAACTTCGCTTTTTTAGTAGAAGGGAGTATGGAACTTTACCCCCATTATATATGATTCGCAGCCCAATCTCGTAAAGAATTGAGTTGCAACTCCAAGGCTAGTAATAAAATTAGACAGTCATTGAGTATAAAGGCAAATGAAGGGTCATTTCATCAGTATATTGAACCAGCTAGTGAAATAAGTAAGTAGGTGCAGAGGACGAATGAAAAGGAAGTGTCAACATTTCTAAAGTTCTGGATTTCTGGAATGAAGAATAACTCAGCAGGATCAGATTTTTTATCCTGCATGTCTTGAAAGAAATTTTCCCAGTTATTAAGGATCAACTTGTTGAACATATTGATGGATGTTTTAAAGATGGAGTTTTCCCTCAGCCGTTTAAAAGTGCAAAAATAGTGCCAATTTTGAAGACCGAGAAGATCCTAGAAGATCCTATGGACCGATTCTACTGCTTTCCTATTATAGCTAGAATAATGAAGAAGATTTTATGCAGAAGGATTGAGACATTCCTAGAGAAGAAAGGTTTTTTCTTTAAGAACCAATTTGGTTTCAGAGAGAAACATTCTACAGAGCATGCAGTGCAATTTCTAACAGCGTTGGTTAATGACAGCCTTGACAAACATCTTAAAGTTATAACAGTATTTAGGACATTTTAAAGGCATTTGATTCTGTCGAGAATGAAATTCTATTTTGTAAATTGGATAATGCTGGCACGAGAGGAAGAGCTTTGAATCTGTTGAGGTCTTATCTAGGTGAAATGAAATTACATTTGGATGATGGAAATCAAGCTACACAAGAATATGATGTTGAGTCTGGAGTCCCATAGGGATCTCCCCTTGGTCCACTATTATTTGCCATTTATATTAATGATCTTTTTTCCCTCTTAAGATTTCATTGAGTTAATCAATTTTATTCTTGATAGTAAACCCTACATTCTATTTCTATAGCATAAACGAAAAATGACTTCACGAAAATCCTCACTATCAAGATAATGGTTTCTTGGAATGAAACGCGTTGTGGAGGGTGAAGAGGGAAGAAAAGCGCCCACGCTCCACCCATTTAGAAAAAGAGATCAAAATCAGCTTGTAGGTAGCGTTTGCATTTAAAGGGCTAATGATTGAGGAATCATCACCATAAAGGTTTATTTTATTTCAGACTACATGTGGACCATCATAAATCCAGAAATTAAGCAATGTTGGCCAGAGCAGAGTACCTTGTGGAACTCCACTTATGACTGTAGCAGTTTCAGAAAAAGAGACTGGAATCTGTCACCATGAACCTTGACCACTTGTTTCCTATTTTTCAAAAGGCCTTTACCTGGCTGGTTGTGACTGAATCATTACCAATAGTATTTAATTTATTTTCAGTCTTCTGTGACACACTTTATCAAAAGCCTTGGAAAAGTTGAAACACAAGATCTACAATCACTCCTTTAACAACAAGTTCAATTACATGTTCGCAAGCGTCCAGGAAGTCTGTTTCTGTCAATTTCTTTTGTCTAAAGCCATGCTGATTTGGGATGAGTAGCTCATTAGATTCAAGGTCCTTAATTACAGCTGAATTCACAAGACTTTCCAACACTTTACCCAGGGCTGATGTTATACCGATTGGTCTATAGTCCTTGGCCACATCCTTATTACCCCCTTCGGGAATATGTGTAATATGTGCAAGTCTTCAGTCATCTACATCTGGTACCACTGAGTTGTCTAGTGAACTTAGGAATAGTTAGTAGGAGTTAATAGCTAATAGCTTAGAGCAGTGTTCTCAAACTGTGGTACGCCTACCCCTTGGGGGTATGCAAAAGTTTTTAGGGGGTACGCGGCCGGCCATCAACAAAATAAAAAAACTCTTTAACTCTAGGACTTAAAATTTTATTTATATTTTTGCTACAGTTTACTTACTACCGATAACTGTGAAGGGTACCTAAAATGTTTTGTGGGTAAAAAGGGGTACACTGTCTAAATAAGTTTGAGAACCACTGCCTTAGAGAAAGGAGAGCATCGTGTTCAGAAGGAAGAAGTGTTTCGAATATCAATTAAGCAAGACACTTGTGCATAATGCAAAAATTACTGACAACACATTTGCAAAACATACTCTTTGAAAACAACGTACACTTCTTTTGTAAAAGGTGCAAAAATACAACCGTTTAAACAGGAATCTTCAAACAAGTCAAACTGAATATTTTGTTTTTCTCATTAATTTTTTATATATTTGGAAGGAATGGATTAAAAACCGGTGTTGAAGATGTGTTTACACGTTAGACATATATATCCAAATTGTTTTTTGTATCTATATTGAAGTAAAAAAAAAAGAATTCGTGGAGGCTTGAACAGTACAGTTTGTGTCAGAGTGAAAAAAGAAAAACTGTCTGGAAAATCTATTTTCTGGATTTTCTGGAATCTAATTTCTAATATCTGGAAAATACCTTTGGACACCATCAAGCAAAGAGCGAACTACAGCCCATATAAACAGAAAATTTCAAAATGTGCTTTGAATAAAACTGTCTAGTGACAAAAACCTTTCGTTTTACGACAATTCACGAATGATAATTATTACATAGGTTTATCTTAATGCTCGTGTATAGGCATAGAAACGACTGCGCCACTGCGTGGTAGTGTGACCGTTGAAGCCGGGAAGTAAAATAAATAGGCCACCGATGGTTTTAACCAGAAGCTTATATGACAATTCGATATTAAGATGGTTCGAATGATTTTTGGTTTCGAACAGAATGACCCATAATCAAAACAAATTGAGATTCAAATTAAAATCAAATAAAGGGAGCATTCACCATAACACTACTTTGAATCCACAGGAGTAGCACTGGCTATAATAGAATACCCACAGAAAGAGTCACAATGGAACACTTCTACAACTCTAAGAAATTGTAAAGCTTTACTTCAGCGGCTGGGGATTGGTGTAAAATGCTAGTGTGATATAGAAAATACTCGCCAGGTAATTGGGATACTTCTTCAGCCCTGAGAAAATTGAGAGCTTTACTTCACCGGCTGAGAACTGGTGTAAGATGCTGGTGTAATATAATAAATACCTACCAGATAATTGGGCTACTTCTTCAGCCTTGAGAAAATTGAAAGCTTTACTTCAGTGGCTGGGGACTGGTGTAAAATGCTGGTGGCTGCTATTGTAAAATACTGCGAAGGCATACTTGTCCACAGAGGGAATTGAAGAGAGAACTTATCATCCTCAATTTCGACACTCAAAATCTCACCTTGCGGGGGAGATATGTAACTTCCTTCAGTGTACATTTTACTTAACTTTGGGCAAAAAATAAAGATACGAGATTTATACAATAAAAAATATACAAAAGTAAAAAAAAATAACAAAAGTAAGGTCAATTATTCAATATGGTTAAAATTAAATAAAATGAACTTACACAAATATGACATCACCACGTTTCGAATACGCAGGAATGGCACTGGCTATAGCTGAATACCCATAAGAATAGTGAATTACTTCTTCAACCCCAAGAAATTCAGCCAACTTTTTTTCAAGGTCCAAATGTGCCTCTAAAAAAGTACATTAAAAAAAACTGTGTTGAAAGAAGCACATTCCTAATACCAGACTAGAGTATGCAGAAAGAAAAATAGAAAATGAAAAAGATATCCTCGTTCAGCTGTAGAACTTCAAAGGGCATTTTATTAAATGGGTAAATTTCACTGGAAAGCCAATACTATTATAAATAATTAGTTGTTTCTAGCAAAATAGATTTTTTTCATCCACGATATTACAATTCAATTTTTATGTAGTAAAGTTTAATCAATTTTAAATTAATTTCAATTTTAAATTAACTTAAGAACTGCTTAATCTAATGTAGCCTATAGGCATAGAAACGACTGCGCCACTGCGTGGTAGTGTGACCGTTGAAGCCGGGAAGTAAAATAAATAGGCCATCGATAGTTTTAACCAGAAGCTTATCTGACCATTCGATATTAAAATGGTTCGAATGGTTTTTGGTTTCGACCAGAATGACCCATAATCAAAACAAAATGAGTCAAATTAAAATTAAATCAAGGGAGCATTCACCATAACATTGCTTTGAATCCAGGGGAGTAGCACTGGCTATAATAGAATACCCACAGGAACAGTCACAGTGGAACACTTCTACAACTCTAAGAAATTGTAAAGCTTTGCTTCAGCAGCTGGGGACTCGTGTAAAATGCTGGTGTGATATAGAAAATACTCGCCGGGTAATTGGGCTACTTCTTCAGTCTTCAGAAAACTGAAAGCTTTACTTCAACGGCTGAAAACTGGTGTAAGATGCTGGTGTGATACAAAATCTAATGTTTTAAACATTAAAACTTAATCTAATGTTTTAAACAGTTTTTGTGCATTAAAGTGCGACATAAATAAATAAAGTATCACATTATGCATTAACGTGTCACATAAGAAAATGGTATGAAAGCAGCATATTTTGGGAACATAGGAATATTGAAATTTCGTGTTTATAGGCCTAATTAAGGCTTAACGACTTTTGCCCAAATGTGATTTTAAAGAAAATCAGAACTAAAAAAGCTGCATAGGCAACAGACGTTGCGATAAAATATACAAAAAAAAAATTAATCAAGATGCATTGAGAGAAGCTCGTGTAAGAAAATATAAAAAAAAATTATCCAAATAGCTATTTCCACTTAGCAGCAGTAACTCAAAAGGAATTAGGTCAAACGACATAAACTTTTATAGGAGTACCTGTGTATGTCTCGGTTGGCTTGGTTCTGCGGTGAGTTGTTAGTAGTAGTTGTAGTAATCAGAAAAAAGGAAGGGGAAGGGAGATACGGTAGTGACAAAACTACTGAAGTAGCGTTGGGTGCAGTTGTTCAAAAGGAGTGTTGTTGCACAACGCGAATTTTACGGGAGAAAAGTGGATCTCAGATTATTTGATCGTTATTGATCGCTGAAAGTTACACCGTTAGTTGACCGTCATAAGGTTTTCGTAGGCGTTAAAGATATGAAACCAAAACATATTTGATATCAGAAGTTCATTTTCTCAGCTAGTTTTGTGAATGAGAAAAAATAATATAAAATGTTTTAGAAAAGCAAAGGCTTCTAAATATTATAAGAACAAAATAAAATACGGACAATAAATTGGACAAACCAATAGAACTATTTAGTTTAAATGGGAGAAGGAGGTCATAACTAAAATTTTGAAAACATAGGAGCAGCCTCTTAGTATGACCAATTCTTTGTTTCTAACAGAATTGAGGTTCTTTTTTCATCAATTTAATTCAGTTTTTCTGTATTAAAGTTTGACAAGTTTAGATTATAAATAATTTAAAATTTCTCTGGAATCAAAATTTTCCTTAGCATCCAAATTAGAGCAATCCAATTTTGACATGTTTTATTTTTAACGTTTCGAGTTTAAACATACTCTAGTTTTAATTAAGAATTAACATAAAAAACTTAAACTAAAATTTCAAGGTTTTAAGCAATTTTGATATATTAAGGCCGAAATGTTGTATTTACATGCATTTATTTAGAAAAATCGTAAAATCTACAACATTTACACATACACACACTTCTAAGTAGCATACTTGTAATTAAAACAATTTACGGGCTACTGGTAGGCCTACCTCAAAACAAGGTTTAGAGTCCAACTTATATTTTGATAAAATTCAAAAAAAAGCATAAATTATTACTAGATATTTTCTATATTTACAATTCCGACTATAAAAACGCAGCAAATAATTTTTTATTCCCCGTTAGTAGATATTATCAGTGAACCACCTACCCCCCCCCCCAACAAAAGAAGCTCTTGGAATCGTAGAGTTTCGCTTCGGAATCACAGTTACAGCAAAAGCTGCAGCCTAAAAACAAATTAATGAATATTTTAAAAAGAGACTGAAAGGCCTAAAAATTGCATCGGATCGAAAAAATAGTATACTATCGGAGCCCGTTGTCGATTATCCCTTCCTTCCTTTTCCTTTATCCTTCTTTTCTTTTCCTTTATCCTTCTTTATCTTTCTTGCTCTTTTTTTTTCGTCGCCTCTAGCTGGGCACTGGAATATCATAGAGATGTTTAGTGAGTCATGTAGAAGCTAGTTTTTATATCTACATGAATTTTTGATTTTTTTTTTTTAATTTGAGTTCATAGTACCGTCATAAAGTGCCATATGGCACACGAAAATAGCGTTTCGGGTGCAGTTTCTAGAGTAGAAAAGCTGGGAAGCATAAACAAGGTAACTTCATCATCTACGTGGTCGAAAATACTGACCTGAGGTTTACAGTCCCCCCTCTTGTATACCCCCTCCCCCTACCATCCCCTTTAAAAAAGGGTGAAATGATTAGCTGATAATGACATGGCTGGTGAACAAGCAATCATTTTACGTTTTTTTTCCAAATGTCTTCGTCACTTTTCTGACAATGCACTCCCCCCCACTAATGCTCCCAAGTATAACCCTAATAATATACTTTTCCGTTAATTGATTCTAGTTACACATCATGGGTTCTTTGATAAAACAAGTTTCTGCAGTCTCGAATCGATGAAATATAGTTTCTCCTGTAACTGATTGCGATAATGGATGAAAATATAATATGAAATGATTTTAACAGTGGTTAATTATCTAAGGAAAAATGATAATCTGAATAATAGAAAGATGCTACACATTATTCAATAAGAATTTTATTGTTATAGTGTTTTCTTTTAGTTTTGTATACATCCACGGACTATATCTGGGGCCATCAGGGGGTGGGAGTTTCGTTCTTAAAAAAGCAGCCATGATATTTGGAAAGAGCGCAAAATAAAGAATCTAGTGATGCCATTTTTATTTATTTAGGACGCTTCCTACAGAAAAAAAGCAATTTTAAAAGAAAAACAGTTTTTCTGATGCAAGTAAACAGCGAAGTTGAAACTTATAACTACTTCGCAGTTAATACAGCATATATAAAAAAAACTGTGTCAAATAAACTTGCTCGTTATATATCCCTATATCTTTTTAAATTCTGAAAAACTTGTGCTTTACTGAAAACACAAAGGACACCCATCAAAACAGGACTAGAAGCAAAAAAAATCCTCAAGTGGCCTGTATGAAAATAAAAGAATAATTCATAAAGCTCTCATAAGTCTTTTGGTAGCCATGAATCAAGTCTTTTGGATAGCCATGAATAAATTTGACTACATGATTTTAACTCTTGAAGAAACTCAAGAAAACTTATTGTTCAATAAACGCTAGTTTTTCAGAATTCTACAAATATAGAGAACTGTTACGAGCTATTTTATTTGCAACAGTTTTTGAAGAATATGTTGCACAATCTGCGAAGCAGTAATTTTTTCTTTTTTTTTAAGTTTCAAATTCGTTCTTCACCTTCATCAGGAAAACTTCGTTTTTTATTAAATTAATATAAAGAAACGCTTACCATTTAGATTATAGATTGCATGCCAATAGATCGTGCTGATACATTACTTTATTCTCTTTTTCTTTTGTCGCAAACCAAAACTCAGAGCTGAACTGTGATGGCAAATAGAACCAAAATAATAAATACCAGTAGTCTCACAGAAACTTCCTGGCCCACAAGTCCCCCTCCCCTTCCCCATTCTTCCTCGTACGTTCTCTTTTACTTATTCATATCAACCAATGCTAATGATAGAGGCGGTAAATAGACCAAAATAATAAATAATAGTTCTACAGATACCACAACACTCCTCCCCCTCCTTCTTTTTTCCAAACGTTGCGTCCTTATATATTCATGTTGCTCAAAGCTAATAGAAGAGGCGACGCACTACACGAAACTAAAATTTACAGCAGTTCCACGGCAACGTCTTGGACCTTAGGGCCCACTTCCTTCTTTTTTTTCGTAAATATACCTATTTTTATTTATATTGCTCAAAGCTGCTGTGAGAGCTAGTGAATAAAATCAAAATAATGAGTTCCTGTAGCTCCATGTAACCTTTCTGACTCCGGGCCCATCCCCCCTTTCTCCCACGCGCGTTTGCCTTTTGGTTTAATCTACTCGACGTTACTGTAAGAGGAGGTAAAAAATAGTAATAATAATAATAATAATAATAATAATAATAAATAATAACAATAATAATATACAATAATAATATATAATAATAATATAATAATAATAATATAATAATAATAATAAATAATATATCCATAATAAATGATAATAAATAATAAAAATAATAAAAATAAATAAATACCAGTTGTTCCATAGAAGCCTCTTGGACCACAAGACCCAACACCATACTGTTTAATTCCTTGTATAATTTCTCCATCGACCTTTTTACTTTCTGAGAGTCCAAGATAATTGTGTGATGCAAGATTAAGACACTGTTTAGAATTAACTATGATCTCTTTCCCAATTCGGCCATCTACAACTGGTGTATTGATAACGTTTAGATCGGGTACGAAATCTTGGGGGACAATTGGCTCAGGTGTCCATTCATCAATAAGAGCTTCTTTTTCACTTTCTGTTAAGGCCTTTTCTTCTGATGGGTTTGAATTTTTCTTTAATAGTAGCCAAAGCACCCAAATAAATAGAACTCCTTCAATAAAGAGGTGATAGGTAGGAACCTAAAAATAGGATATTCATTCACTTAATTTTGAAGAACTTGGGTAGTTATACAAAATTTAAAAATTGTTTTGGACGCCTATACCTACAACAATTTTGAATGCAACTCCTTTCTTCAGAAATTTTACTGTTAAACCTAAAAATGGTTTGTAGATTCCGAATAAGGAAAATGAGCCCAAGCCAGCTAATGAAGAAAAGGGTATTACTACTCAAGCCTCGAAGGAGGATATTCAAATGAAGCCAAGTATTAAACTTGACATTGCTCCTCCGATTGACAATAGCAGGAGCGATGGTGTAAGTAGTAAAAATTATGAAGATATACCACCCGTTGACAGAAACAATTAGTGGCGTAGATTGTAGTAATGTAAATCCGTTGCCAGTAGATGTTTAAAACTAAGCGATGATGAAACAATAAAAACAAAATATATGGAGCGTCTCAAGAACATTTCGAAAGAAGAATTAGTAGCTCAGCCCAGAATCAGCCAAAAAAAGTGTAGAATTGAAGGCCCTTCCAGGTCCTGAAGTAACCAATGCCATTAAAAAAGAACAATAACTGTTTGCCAATCTTATAAACTTAGCTGAAGAAGCCAAAGCTACTCAACTTCAAACTTCTAAAGAGCTCAGGAAGAGGGTAGTTGACCATATAAAGGAACTATTCCAAGGTGTTATTTGTTAATGGAGAAACGACGAAATGCTTAGTGATCTTAATTCTCTAAAGAAGAGAATATACGATGCAGTTGTTAAAAAGGAGAAGCACGTGCTGTCATATCAGCTGCTGCAGCTGAAGCTTCCAAAAAAAACTTGACTTACTTTTGACTTAGGGCTCCTGCCACGTTGTGGGCGGCGTAGAGAGCGTTGTAACTCTACTCCTCCAGGCTGACCGGTTTGGTGCTTAGATCGGGGCCTCGTCAACAGCAATGCTGGCCATCTCCAGGAAATTATTGAGACTATCCTTCCATCTGGTCCGGCGCCTGCCTCTCGGACGGGACTAGCCATGAGGTTTTGGGTCGAAATCATAGATTATTCTTGCTGGGGTTGTAGTCGGCATACGTAGGAGGATGTCCAAATCACCTGAAAGTGCGCTGTACTATCTGGACGGAGAACGGCACTTGGGAGGTGAGCGTAAGTAACCTTGCGTTGCTAAAAAAATATCCCACCGAAGTCCTTCAATCCGACGGAGCTGTTTCTTCTGGCAGACGTCTATCGTATTGAGGGTTGTCAACTTAAGGGGCCGTGTTTCTGCTGCATAGAGCAGGACCGAGCTTACCGATGCGTTATAGATCCGCATCTTCGTGCGCCTAGAGGTGCATTTATATGCACTATAAAAGTGCATTTCCTCCTACATGTATTGCCTGCTTCCAATGACTCAAAGGCCCTCGATGCTGCACTATTAACAGTTAAAGCCATATGCATGGTGTCTGCTACCATGTTCATTAGTGTTGATTCAGATACCGACAAAATTTTGACTCCTTGTTCATCTTCTAAGAAAGAATTACCAGCTATTGAGTGGATCACAAGTATAATACCGATAATACGTGGATTATGCAAGGGTGGTGCCGATTTTACTGTGGCCACTGGCATTGTCAACGGTAGCTGTGTAAATCGAGCTGTTGACTTTGCTAACCATTTTTCCAAATGAGGTTGAAATAGATGCAATTTCCTAATTTTTGTGTTGCCCGAAAATAAACGACTTCAAATCTTCTAAATGTGCATCTCTCCATTAAGAGGGCCAAACTTCAAATAAAAACAATTCAACAGAAATACACATTAACCATCAAGATTTAATTCAAGTAGCTGTCACATACCTTGAATGTAAGTTAATTGAATTAAACTATTAAAAGAGGCACTTTGAAATGGGTTTTGATTATTTTAGCTGATGCAATATAAAAAAAGAGACAGGTCCTTGAAATCAACGTGAAAATCAAACCAGATGCAAAGAATCAAGAATCTCATGTTCAAGATCGATCAAACCGTCCTTTTTCTTTTTTCTTCCTGCTCAGAAGCGGCAATTAAGAGTAAAGACAGCTAGGCATGAAATACCACAAATGAGCAGCCAATGACACAAAAAGTATTACGATCATTACCAGGCATAGTTAATTAAAAGTATATTTTCAAAATTTTTAGTCATTTTAAGGTTTAACCATCATAACCAGTGATAAAAAAAAATCATATTAAACTGCTATCATAGCCTAGGCCAAACTAAGACCTTCCAGGGCCTTGGGCTAGTGAAATTTTGGGACCTCTCTAGATAAATCATATTTTTCCGAAATGATGAAGTAAAAATTTAATGGACTCCATATCTAGGACCTAATGTAAGGGAACAAAAAATCAAGTTTTCACCCAACGGTGTGTAAACTCTACCTTTTATTGACTTTATTTTATCCCTGCGTTTTTATTTCCTTCAGAAATATTTTATTTTTTTAGCTCTATTCAAAAACTACCACTAAGTGCAGGACAAAAGCTTAGAAAATTGTGCTTTTAAAGCTGCAAAACTTATATTTACTGCCTTTTATTCAGCTTAAATTGTTTTCCCTTGCCCAAACGTCCCCTCACTCCCGTTTTCTCAGTGTAGACCCAATTACGATCAGAATAAAGAACATCAAGAGTCAGAGGTCTACATATAATGTGTATTTTTACAAAAGAGAAAACTCATACCGTACTTTGTTTCTACTGTCTATTGATTGTCTATACTTTGTTTCTATTGATTTTACTTTGTTTCTACCGAATTAAAAATTGTTGCTATTTTTTCTGTCTGAATTTGCCACATAAGATTTGTTATGTCTAACTTCGCCACATAATACTGTACAGGAAACAAACCTAAGCAAGTTCTGAGGTTTGATGAAAGACCATTGTTTTAGGGTATATGAGAAGGCGGGGTCATGATTTCTCTAGCTTTTTTATTTATTAAATAAATTAAATTGTTTTATTTTTTTGGTTTGATAGATTTATGATGAGAGGTACCAATTGGTTTTTTATTTGATTTTTTAGTCGGTCCTTGTTTTAATTTTGGTGTTTTGTTGTCATTACCTTTCATAAGTTAATTTATATATAGGCCAATAGTGTGATTATTTACCTAAACAAGCTTTGCTTCAGGTTTTTTTATATTTATTGTTAATGAATAAACCCTTTTTTTCTTCAAAATAAAAAAAAAACACTACCATAATAAGAATACAGAACTTAAATATTAAAACAGAAGTGTATTGAATTAATGAGTTAGTTTCATAAGAAAAAAAATGTTAAATAGCAAAAAAACATTTCCCCACTATAGAAATTTGACAAAAATACCTGTTGAAACAAAAAGAATATGTTCATTTTGTAGCACCTGACTGCAGATCACTTACAGATTTTGCTTCTTGAAGGGGTCTGAAAAAATATACTTCAATAAATCAAATTCCAAAAATTAAATAAAAAAAAATAAACTAAAATAAAAAAAAGCAAAGTCCAATCTGAGGACTGACTTGAAGCAAAAAGAAACTAAGCCTTAAATTGGCTTATTGATATTGTAATAGCAACACGTTGTCAACACGTTAAATATTACAGGACTCAAGATTGTAACCTGTCTCAATCCTTGAATCAGGCATATAGGCCTACTTAGAACACACTTATTGAGCTTAAATCTTACGTAACTGTAACTATACCAGTAAGATAGTTGGGCAACAACATGGGGCATTGCACAAAAAAAATTAAAGGGTCAAAAATACTTTCAAATGAACGACTGGATCAAAATCTGCCAAAATATCTACACTGACTAAATATCTACAAAATATATCTGAAGCCTTAGCTTTATAAAGAATAAACTTTGAAAGGTGGTGAGCAAAACGCACAATTCAAATGTTTACAGAAACCAAATTGTATATAGTCTCAAACACATTAACTTATTAATTCAGGAAGAATCAAGCTTTCTAGAATCTTCCTCGGGACTCTAGAAACTGTAATAGTGTGATAACAGCAGCACAAATTAGCATTTGTTCTTTTTTTCAGGATATTCATAATTACCCCTGAAACAAAAAGGTAAGGCACTTGACCTGTGTCAACACTCATCAGATATAGAAGTGTGAGATGTTCAATCAATAAAAAACTGGCATTTTGGAGATGATGAGCTGTTATGCTGTCAATACCAGGGCTTTACAATATTTTAGAACCCAAATCATGCATGTGACATCAATTTTCAAAACAATAAACATGTTATGTTTGCGCAACAGTCAGTCTACTCTTTTAACTAAGTGTAACTTTTGGTGCTAAGAATGATGAAGCAATAGTGGAGGCCCAAGCTAAAAACAAAAGAGCTTTAGAAGTAAAGGATCTGATTTCAAATAATAATGTACAACTAGGTGATCCCTTGTATAAAGGGGAGATTTCCTAGGCTTGACTAGTATGTCCTTGCTCTATTTCTAATGATGCACCTTGCATTTGATTTCAATGAGGGCATTGAATACTGGAGATATGCTATATTATTTGCCAGCAAATCAGCAGTTCTGATCTACATTTTTCCCTTTTGCCTGAGAATATGCTCTTTAAGCAATGTTCTTGCTAAATAAAATAATCACTATAGTCGCAATCAAACAGTTTGTGGCAACAAACTGTAAGTAAGGAGTAATGTTGCTCAATAGTAACCGAAACTCTAAGAAACAGAGTCCTGATATCAATAGATACATCAAAAGAATCGAATTTTGACGCTTATTCAAATATGTAAAATTCATCAAATTTGATGGCACCCATCAAAAGTTACGAGCCTGAGAAAATTTGACAATCTTTAGAAAAAGGGGGGGCGAAAACATCAAGCAATCTTAATGAAAATCACACCATTAGAATCAGCATACCAGGGAACCGTACTATAGAGTTTTCAAGCTACTATGGACAAAAATGTGGAATTTTCCCTTTTTTGCCATAAGAAAGATCACAGATGCGTGTTTATTTGTTTGTTTTTTCCCAGGGGTGATCGCGTTGAACCATCGTAGAAGATCGGGAGAGGGCTCATTTGATCGGAAATCAAATGTTATAATGCCCTTTTTAAGTGACCAAAAAATATTAGAGGGCAGCTAGCCCCTCTCCCACGCTCATTTTCCCCCAAAGTCAGCCAATAAAAATTTTTAGATAGCCATTTTTTCAGCATAGACGAAAAGTGTAATAACTATGTCTATGAGGATGATTTAACCCTCCACAGTCCCCGGGGGAACGGCTGCAAGTTATGAACTTTGCCCATTATATTGTATAGTATTGGTTATTGGGAAGAATATAGACATTTTCAAGGGGTATTTTTCCGGTGTAGGGGGAAAAGGTTACGTGGGAGGATGTTTCAATGGAAAAATTGTTCATGGGAGAAGGGAATTTTCCGTAAAGGGTGAGCCGGATTTCCCAGCATTATTTACAAAAAAGATCAGAAATCATAGGCAGCGCGATTGCACTGCCTAAATAAAGAACGACGTTGGTACAATGTATTTTTTTTTCTTGGTTTTAGACCAGGGCACTTTGTATCGAAGGAGTTGTCGTAGAAACTTCGGAAAGGGCTCATTCGATTGGAAATTGGAGTGGCTTGTGCCGTTTTCAATAGTCGAAATTGATTAAAGGGCAACTAGCCCCCCCCCCCCACGCCCATCATTCCTCCAAACACATCCAATCAAAATTTTGAGATAGCCATTTTGTTCCGCGTAGTTGATTTCCAGATAGAAAAATATGTTTTTCAGGAGGACACTCCCCCACAACCCTCAGGGCAAGGGTTTTAAGTTATGCCCTGGGGGCATATAAGGTTTTAATACTGAACTGAAAAACTTTACTTTACTGAAAAAAATACAAATGAATGTGCATTGTCAGTTTAATATACATACTGATATTTAGTAATCAAAATGTTAATATTATTTAATTTATTAAAGTTATAAAGTAAAAACATATATATTTTTTCAGTAAAGTGCAAATTTTGTTCTGGCCTTAGGGAGGTATAGGGGTTTTGAGCCCAACTTATGTAATTTCTGCTCGTTTAGAGTTTGACTCGGTTATTTATTGTAATTTCTGTTTGTTTTAGGTTTCATTTATTTATCGATGCTGATTTGTGGTAGTTTCACGCATGGTAGATGATTTTATTTTATTTTTGCTCATTTTTTGTTTAATAGAGTTCTTTACTTTTCTTTAAAAAACTTACTTTGTGGAAAAAGTTTTTTAATTAATCAAATTAAAAAAAAAAAGTATTTTTTGCAGCTGAAAGTAAGGAGCAACATTAAAACTTAAGACACACAGAAATTATTACGTATATGAGGGGGGTCATCCCCTCCTTAATACATCGCTCTTTACGCTAAAGTTTTTTTAGAACTTCTAAAAGAGCTTATCATTCTAATTAAATGGTCTTTAGTACTCCAGTAGGTTACCAGTAAGTTTTACTGGTCTGTTATTTCAATTTGATGCAACAATGTTTGCCATGTTGCCTACAAATAGCAGGCCTATATTCATCAGTGATGTTGCAATTGCATTCAAGCCCATTCTGCTTTATATCCCAATCAGATCAAACAATAGATCTGGAATTTTCCATAGAGGGGGAGTATTGAATAACTAGAACAAAAATTACTTAGGTTATTATAAGGTTATTATTAGTTTAAAAAAAAGCAAAATAAATCTGCAAATTTTGTTTTAATTATTCATGTATGGTGAGCAATCTTCGGAACCTGCTTTAATTCAATAACGTTCAGAAATTAAAAGAAAAAAAAACAAGTTTTGTTAAACTGAAAGTAAGGAGCGACATTAGAACTTAAAACAAACAGAAATTACTCCGTATATGAAAGGGGCTGTCCCTCCTCAACGCCCCGCAGTATGAGCTGTATAAACTTCGGAGGTGGCTCATTCAATTGAAAATCACAAGTTCTAGTGGCCTTTTTAGATTCAAAAGTGATCAGGGGCCAACTACTCCACATGCCTTCTTTCCCGGAATGGTTCCGATTAAAACTATGAGATAGCCATTTTATTCTAAATAGTCCAAACGTCAAATAACTACTCCCTTCAGGGTTGACCAACCCCCAGCCCCCAAGGCAAGGACTGTAATTTATGCCAACTATCCATCGTTAAAATATAAGGTTTTTATGAAAAGAGTATAACTCAGGGGTTGACAAATCCCCCACAGCCCCCAGGGTAGGCGCAATAACTTATGCAAGTTTCCCATTGTTAACTTTTAAGGTTTTTGTGGAAGGGGTGGTTGTATTAACTTTGGAGAGGGCTCATTCAATTGGATTTTCATTCACTCATTCACTCAGGATTTTCTATCATAAATGAGACAAATTACAAATTCCATTATGTGAAATCACAAAAAGCCTACTTACTTATCATCATTCATAAGAAACCATTACTCCACTTGGCCCCCTCTAGATGAATAAGTACACAGCCTATTATATATATGCCTATAATACTGAATAAATTTTATAACACTAAATGATTATAATGCTGGATTTATCTGTATCTAATCTTTCCGGAATTACAATTATCAACCAGGCATTGCAACTGTTATGAATTGCGAAATATAGTGGTAATAATCATGGGCGTAGGGAGGGGGCGGAGGGGGGGGGGGCAGCTGCCCCTCCCCCTAGACCTTCAAATTTACATTAAATATGGCTGAAAAAGCAGATGGTTTGGAAAAAGCAGTTGATAAAACCCCATCACACTATCGACTGCCCCCCCCCTAGACAATATGCTGCCTACGCCCATGGTAATAATATAGTGAATAGTACAGAATGGTTATAATGCTGAATTTATCTGCATATAATATTTAGGCATTACAATTATCAACCAGCATTGCAACTGTTATGAATTGTGAAATATAGTAGTAATAGTATAGGGGAAAACATATTTATCTGTCAGTGTAGGAGGGTAACAATGCACTTTCAGGAATAAGATAAATAATTATTTATTGTTGATTTAAAGTGTTTTTTTATGGTTTTTTAGTGGTTCTCTATAACGGTCCCTAGTCCTTAAGCATTACCCAAAGTGATAAAACTAAATAAAAAAAAAAGTTCAAAAAAAAAGAGTAGAACCATTAGATTCCCCATTTTATGCTTTTTCCAGATACCACGGTTGCTTTTTTGAAAATGCACCAAACCCCCTGGTGGTCCCATATTTCTAATAATATATTTCATTGGTGTTTTTCATCTCTTGATGCATCCCATTAAGTGGCTTGTCTAGGCTTGGAGATTCCAGTGCGTATCCTCACTCTCTAGAATCTATCTTTGTCTGTGATTGAGTGCATTATTTACTGAAATAATATTTGAAATGATTTTAAAATGTGGATAGCAATGAAACAAAGCATGATAATCTAATAAATTTAAAGTAAGAACCTGGGAAAATCAGGGGGGGGGGGGGGTATTGTCACAAAAGCAACCAGATATTTGGAAAGAGAATAAAACAAGGAATCTAACAGTACTACTTTTATTTTGTTAGCATGTTTCCTTAAGGATACATGCTGACTGATACCCTAAATTAATATTAGGTTTTGAATAGAGTAGGCTACTATTAAGCTAGATTAAGAATACATATTTACAACATTCCATAACTGTGTAAGGACAAGGTTGTAAGGACTACATAATCATTTTTATGATCATAAAAATGATCAGCATCTCAGGGACTAAAATTAACAGCTTAAGGGACCAGTTGAAACTTAGAATGAATATTGATCAGGGAGATGGAAGAGTATATTTTAAATTTGGCTTGGGGTGACTAATGGGAGCTTATCAAGGACAGTATGGTTTTTGAAACAAAAGTAGTTCAATTAATTCTTAGTGCAAAATATTCCTTTTTTTCTGAGCTTATCTATTTTAACATTTCAGGACATGAAGTTGCTTCAATTAAAATTTCAGAATGGAGGGAACCTCAATCAGGAATTAAACGTGGTCAGGAATGACCACAAAGATCATTTTTATGATCTTTCTAAATATAGAAGTTATTTCACTTACAAATCCAATTTATAGCCCCTTAATAGACCCTAAAGTGACACCTAATTCCGTATTTTTGGCATAAGAAATTGGTTAAGAAAAGGAGTTAAAAACATACCAAACAAATATAAATCAAGTCTTTTCATGCTGCATGTACAACAGGCATTGATTAACAACAATCAAGTTCAATAAGCTTAACAATTAATATATTTTAGTACTGCCATTTTGGATATTATATGATAATATTTTGCTTTCTTTGTGAACAGGTTTTCTGACTGGTGAAAACCATTAAACCTATATCTGATTGTAAAAAAAAAATCAGATCTGTTATATATTAGGATATTTAAAAATTATTAATTAATATAGACAACAATGAAGGTTAGCATGATAATGTGGTTAACAAAAACATGCTGCATGTTATAAAAAAAGTATTTTGTTGTGTAGGGTAAGACACCCGGTAGTTCAACAGCTAATCAGCCCTTCAACAATTAAATCACTGTAAAATTTGTATTAAAACCACTAGAAAGAGGATTTTTGTATCATTCAATTTGTCAAAATCTTCTTAAATAAGTAAACAATCAGACAGGATACTTTAACCATATACAACACTCACTACTTCAAATAGGCCTACATTAATAGATAATAGTAGGGCATAATCATGGTCAAACATTTAAAGCTTGAGCTGAATCATAGAAATGCTGTCTAATCTTGGACATAGGATTTTAGTCAAAACAATATTTTTTAATCGAGACAGAGTCAATGAAACAGAGTGTACTTAATTGGATTTGAATGAGCTAGGCTGTATGAATAACTTTTGTCTAAAAACAAATGTTGTAAAACCAGAAGTTCTCTATGATTGTGGTCAGCTAATCCAAATTAGTTCACCCTATGTACAAAATGTCCAAGATTAGTAGCCTGTTGTGTATGTATAGACAAATGAATTTCAGAGAGGAAAGAAAATAATAAAATGAAAAATAAAATTAAAAAAAAGGTGAAAAAACGAGGATTTTATTAGCCAGTGGCCAACCATGAAGACAAAGAAAAAAGCAAATATTTTGACAAGGACCTCTGCCAAGTCGTCCTCAGTGCTAAAAAAAAAAGAAAGAAAAAAAAAACAATGAAAATTGAACCTTTCAAAGTTTGCTTGACAACAACAGAACAAAAACTAAATAAGAAACAGGTTGGAATCAATGAAAAAGAAATTTACCAAGATGATTGAGCAATAATCCTATGTTTTGCTATAGCTTTAGCTGGTCTACAAATTCAGTCTTCATTTGATGTGCAAACAGGTTCTCTCAGGTTAGATCGGGCGAAAATATTTATTGAGTCCTTCAAAATTAAGCTTTTATAAATTGGGCTTAATGAAATATCTCCAGTATCTCTATTTATTGCTAAATTTTGGTTTATGTATTTTTATCTCAATTACCTCTTTAAAAGATTGTGGTAGGCCATTTACAGAAAATATTAAGGTTGCCTCATCAAAAACAACCAGATGTGTCGGATTTTCCAATATATGCAGGGCCAATGCCGAATCAAAGTCGTCATTTTTATTTTCAAATCTCAGGGACTTATCTATTGAAATTTTGTGTTCATGCAAATGTTCACCTAGTTGTTGATGGGTCCTACCAATGTAAAATTTCCCACATGAACATGGGATTCTGTAGACACCACTACCTAATACAGAGTCAGTTTTATCTTTTCCTGAGTTGAAAAAATGATGTATGGAGGATGTATGAGGATGTATGGTAAAGTAATGAAAGTTTTTTTCTCAATTGCTGGGGTAACTGAATCATGGGGGACAGGCTCCCTATCTTCTTGTTTCATCTTTTTCAATTGTCCATCTATGATATTTTCAATAAGTTTTATTGGGTAACTATTGCAGAATAAAATATCTTTGATACAGTTTAATTCAGAACTTATACAATTATGAGAACCAATTTTTAAAACTCTGTCGACTAAAGAAATTATTACCCCTATTTTCACAGAAGAAGGGTGAAATGAAGAGAAATGTAGATATCGATCATTATGGGTCGGCCTTCTGTATATAGAAAATTCAAAGCTAGGAGCAGTTTTTATAATCAAAACATCCAAGAAAGGCAGCTTACCTGAATCTTCGAGCCTTTGTGAACTGGAGATTCGAATCAAAAGAGTTCAAATGTGCCAAAAAATCTCTTAGAGAGTCTTGTCCATGTTCCCAAACAGAAAAGATATCATCAACGAAACGAAACCAGATAGTGTTTTAAGAGGAAACTATTCAAAGCAGACTGTTCTATGAAATCCATGTAAAAATTTGCCAAATAAGGAGATAAAACAGTGCTGATGAATAGGCCCATGATTTGAAGGAATTTTTTTTTTTGAACTTAAAATACAAGGAGAACTCGTTGCAAAGATGAGCATGGTCATTATTGTATCAATTTCCAAAGTTTGGTAATCTGACCAAGCTGAATTTTCCTCTAATTTTCTTAGTAAGGCCTGCTCACATTTACGGACATCGCATGAAGTGTACATAAGAACTGCATGAAAACTAGATAAGATATTTTTTTCTGTTGTACTTTGATTTTTCAACCTCTCAACAAGATTTATGGAATTTTTATATAGGATTTCTGTGTGGTTAAAAGAGGCTTAAAAATGGTGGCTATTGCCTGAAACTTTTTGATCTGGGTATCTGTCCAAGATTAGGTACTGTCCAGATACTTACTCTAACTATTTCTTTTTTAGTCTTTTACAAAACTAAGCTAATTATATGATTATAAGGGAAGGGGAATCAATGTGCAACTGAAGTGATTATTATATTTTGAAAGACAATGACAAAAGGCATTGAGTAGTGTGTTCAGCTTGTCCCTATCTCAGTTATGGAATCTAGTATATATTTCCTAAATTAAGAGACAAGTTATTGCTTTAAAGGTCCCTTCAAGAAATATAACTAGATTCTGTAAGGATAGTGACTAGTATGTATGGGAAGAGCAATAAAAGGTACATCAAGTGGTGTGTTTGCCTTTTAGATTAGAAAAAAGTTTGGAAGGATAGGAAGATAAGTCTCCAACCAAGATTAGAATATTAGAAGCTACAGTGATGACAGTGGTCAAATATAGCTCTGAAGCATGGGCGCTCAGAAAAGCAGATAAAGATTTGCTAGATGTTTTCCAGAGAAATTACTTAAGGTAGTGTTGGTCAATAATTTGATCAAACAATATATCGAAATATCGATATTTGATAATCGATATATCGATTTCGATATTTCTGATCAGTTTTTATTCAGATTAACTCTTGGCTTTGCCAAAGTTTAAAAAAAAATTGGGTACTTACCTGTTAGCCACTACACACTCGAGAATCTGAATCTATAAAATCATACAACAACTGGTTTATTGCTGTTTGTATAAGGAGACAATTAGCTTCAACTCAGTGGAAAACTACAGTGTAGCTATGTTTTAATAAATATTTAGTTGGTATTTTGGTTTATTTAGGTTACTTATTGCATGCAGCCCCGCTATACTTAACCCCCACCCCACCACCCCAATAGTGTGCAAATATACAGCCCAAATTATATATATCCTATCTATTTCCCAAGCATAGGCCTAGCAGTTGTTTCTACCCCATACCTGTAGATCCAAATTCTCGAGTGTGTACTGGCTGATAGAAAAGTACCAAAAATTATAATAAAAGGGTATTTTGCACAATTTTTTTAAACTTTGAATAATTGAAAATCAGTCAATAAAAACAAACTTCGATTACAAGAGTGAATGTCATAGGAATCTAGATTTGAAATTACTCGGACTCAGGATAAAGAAAGATGACCTACTGGCTACGTTTGGCTATTCAAACTCAGCAACATGTCAATGTTTTTTTCCCTGAGCATTTGTTCTACCTTTCCGTGATTAAATAAAAAAAAAAGAAAACATGTTTTTTCAACTGAAAGTAAGGTTCAGCATTACAACTTAAAAAGAACAGAAATTATTCAGTATATGAGAGGGATGCCCTTCATATACGTTTTTTCTAGTATTTTAAAAACAAACTTCTTATTCTAATTAAGTAGCCCTTGTGTTTCAGGAGTTGTTTTTAAATAATTGGAACTCTTTAAAGGAGGGGGTAACTCCCCTCACATACGGTAGGATTTCTTTTTGTTTTAAGTTTCAATATTTCTCCCTAGTTTCCATTGAAATCTCTTAAGCCTATTTTCATTTGAAAAAAAAAGACTTGTCTTTCATTTAATTTTTGATCTTTTTCAAATCATGCCGAAAAGCCCCTTCAACAGGAAATTTTTCATTGAAATTCCATCCTCTGAATGGAAAGTTTCTTCCATGGAAAATCCTCTGATGAAGAATTTCTCCCGCAAAAAATTTCCACATAGAGAATATCTCCAGCAGAAAATTCCTCCACAAAGAATTACTCCCACTGAAAACTTTCCCATGGACAATTTCCCCCGTGAGAACTCCCTCCCTCTCACAAAAAAATCTCCCAGGCAATTTTAACCTCTCTGAAAATTTACCCTGGACAATATCCCCAGAACATCTCTAGATGTTAAATTGAATTGGCAAAGAGAAAGTAAAATAAATTTGATATAGAAGTTCTGGCAAATTCTCCCATGTAATATTTCTCCTTGTAAGTTCATCTTCGGAAACTTCCCGCCCATGGAAAATTCTCCCGTGGAGAATCCCCTTGCGGAAAATTTCCCTCCCTAAAAACGTTTGTTTACTTCCAAATAACAGAAACTATATGTAAACAACAAACAAAATTCATAACTTATCGCCCTTCCCCGAGTACCATGGGGGGATCATGACAATTTCATCAGAACATCTCTACATCAAAAATTTAATCGGCAGAGAAACATTATGACAAATTTTGTAAAGGAGTTATGACAAATTCTCCAGTGTAAATTGGGATCTCAAAGGAGTTATGACAAATTCTCCAGTGTAAAATTCCCTTTTGATAGTTCATCCCCAGAAACTTCCCTGCCCATGGGAAATTCTACCTGTGGAAAATACCCCCCACAGAAAATACCCCCTCCCCTAAAAAGGCCTGTTTACTTACAAATAAAAAATACTATATGTAAACAATAGGCAAATTCATAGCTTAAAGCCCTTTCCTCAGGTTGTGGGGAGTCAGGTTATCACTGGAGGAACATTTTTTTGATCTTTCAACTATGGTGAACTAAATGAATATCTCAAAATTGGGATCTGGTGTTTTCAGGGAAAAAAGGGCGTGGGAGGGGGGCTAGTGGCTCTCCAATATCTCGGGTCACTTTAAAAGGGAACTAGAACTGTTATTTTCTTTCGAACGAGCACTTTCCCAACATTCATGGGCCTTTGATTTGATGCGATCACACTGGCAAAAAAAAGAGGAATAAATAAACATGCATCCGTGATTTTTATTCTGACAAAAAATACAAAATTCTACATTTATGCAGACAGGAGGTTAAAATCTTTACAGTAGGGTTCCATGATATGCTGAATCTGATGGTTTGGTTTTCTTTAAGATTCTTTGACTTTTTGGGGGGTTTCTCCCCTTTCCCAAGAATCATGGAAATTTCTCAGGCTTGTATCTTTTGATAGGAACATTAAACTGAATGAATCCTATATACTTGGAATCAGCATAAAAAGTCAATTCTCTTTTATATGAGCAAGGCCTATCAGCTTAGAAGGCATTAATACAGCCAAGACCTTTTGGAAGTTCTCAGCAACATTTGGAAGTCCTCCTGACTAAACGTATTTTGAGTTTGAGAACAGGCTATACCAACTTATGGATACAGGTAAGTAAGCTGTGTATCAGCATGTATGAGTCAATGGATTAAATACATCATTGTTCTTCTTCTCGCCTTCTCATTCTTCTTCTTCTTCTCATTGTTCTTTTTCTGCAGGATGTTTACCTGTAGCAGAAAAGGCCGAAAATAGTCAAATATGTTCAAATATTGTTTTCAATATTGATATTTTTGTTTCAATATTTGATATCAATATTTGCTCTGATATATTGATATATCAATATCGATATTGAATATTGCCCAACACTAGCTTAAGGATTGTTCTGGATACCTGGCTGACTGACTGTATTTCAAATAATATGCTATACAAAAAATGTGGTTCAATACTGCTTCTAAGGCTATAATGAAAGAAAGTTTGAGGTGGATAGGGCACATTGTGCAGATAAAGGATGACAGATTACCAAAGAGTGTCCTTTTTGGCCAACCATCTAGGGCTAAATGGAAAGCAGGTTGTCCTTGTCTGAGGTGGGAGGATGTCATAAAGAAAGATTTAAAGGAAATGGGAACTTTGTGGGCAGATGTAAAAAGGGAGGCTAAAATTAGATTGGGATGGAGGAGGAGCATGCATAGCTGTGTTGGCCTTGGGTGGCTTGGTGCTGCAGTGAGTTGGTAGTAGTAGTAGTAGTAAAACAGTAAACTGAATTATATCTACAATAGAGAAGCCTCCTGACAAGTAAGTCTCAAGATTTTGATGTATTGCTTTCTTGAATTCTCATATGGGCAAAAACCCAAGTTATTTTGAGGAAATTGACACCCTCCCCCCCCCCCTCACTAAGAGTAGGCCTATCTACATAAAAAATTTGGGTAAGTCTACAAATGGTGGAAAGGTAGGACCATTTCACTGCATAAGGGTACATGTTAAGAAAAGAATTCTTACTTCATAATATGCAAAGTTAACATATTTTTCAGCAGGAGAACCTCTATCATCACTTCTTTTAGTGTTGTAAATTTTTTGTTAACAAAATTGTGAAAAATAAACATAGATTTGACTGCATTTATCTGTTTTCATACAGTCAATATATGAAAGTCAAACACCATCACTGCCATCTACCCAAAAGATATTAATATACAAATGTAAAAATTAGGGTCAGTTAAGTCAGATTAGATTACCTAGATGGCTCTTGGGTGATTTTCATACATAATTTTCAAGACTTGGTAAATAGACATGAATATTGAAAAATGTGATTGAAAAACTGGAAATAGCCTACAGTGAAAGAAATGAAGATAAAGGTTCTCCTGCTGGAAAATATATTAACTAGGATTATTTTGCATACTATGAAGTAAGAATTGTTTTCTTAACATGTCTCGTCATGTAGTGGAATTGTCATACATTTACACACTACAATTATCAACTCAATGAAAGCTAACAATAGAGACAATAATACCTTGATTCTACCTAGCACTTCAGTAAAAGTTGTTGGATTAGCAGCGCTTCTTGGCTAAGGTCCCTGCAATGTGTTTTTACAGCAAAGTTCGATCACTGGGTTCCGTATTACTAAGTTAAGGTCAAACTGACTGTGTCACTACAGGACCACTCAGTTTTTCGCATTTTCAAAAATTCAAAATATCCGCTCTTTTGTGCTGCTATCTAGAAATGCTATTCAGAATTAACTCTGTGATGATTGCGTAGCAAGGAATTAGTTAAGCATGAAACCATGTCACAAGACTCCATGGGCGCCCATAAGCTGAATTCCAGGGGGGGGGGGCAAAATTTGTCTAATTGGCACTTTTAATGCTATATAATAGAAATCTCAGAACAAAAATATAAAAATAAGGCAGCATCATTCAGCCAGGGGGGGGGGCAAGAGCCCCCCTGCCCCCCCCCCCATATGGGCGCCCATGCTAGACTCCAACTTTTGATACAATAGCGTATAAAAATCAGTAATGATTTAGATTCTCCATGGGTAGGATTTAAATGAGTGCCCGGTACTGGTGCATTATATATAACGCACGAAAGAAGTCAAGCTTGGTTAATGCTAATGAAATACAATAAAACAGGATGAAAGTATAATAGTTTAGAAACAAATTTGGGCTATATATTTTACATTCAGGGGGGGGGGATAAAACATAGAATATATTTAATACGTAACCAAATCTAACCTAGGTACCTCCCCCCCTAAACCCCAAAAAACTACAGTTTAAATATTGTAAACGCGATAAGAAATCATGCTTTGCAATCCAGTATCTCTTGCAAATACCCGTTTGACGGGTTTCCATTTGTATTTCCTTTTACAGTCTATAGCGCTGTGTTATATGTAATGCACCAGTACCGGTTGCCCATTTTTAAATAAATATTTCTTGTTTCTCTCAAACTGTAAGTATAGGGCATATTCTCACCTCAAAGATAAGACGCGTAACTTGCCCCATTTTCAATACAGCTTATTATAACAGATTACAATTTGTTTTTACACTGATGGCCAAGGGAAACCGTTCAATTTCAAAGATAACGGTCTTTATTAGCTTCCAATGGACATGACGAAAACCAACCACAATCAATTAAATTAAGGTATGCTGAATGCAAATGGTTTTAGACGGAAAATTATCTTCATTGGCCTTTAGTGCTGAAAATCAACTGAAATTAATTACATTTAGCTGCATTAAGCACAAGGATGGTATTTATTGTAGGAGCACAATTGAAAATTACTTTTCTGTGACAAAACAACCTCAGACTTTAAAGGAAGCTTAGATTTCGGATGCTGAGGATTTAGGTGAATTTTGAAGAGAAAATTTAGAAATACTTCTTGTAAAAATATGTTGTAATTTGGCTCGTTGTAAAGTATTAATAGTGGACAGACCCGACAGATATTAAAGATTCCTTGTCAAATTTTGGGGTTGAGGTTACAATCTCTACATGGTGCTACTTAAGTTAAAAGGCCTTGTTAATACTTGTCTTCAGATACGGGGCGTAAACTCTTGACCATCCTGCCCAATGTTTGACTATGAGGTGGGATATTTTGTGGAATACAATGCCAATATTGGACGGACTGGATTTAAGTTATGTTACATAAAGTGGAAGCGGGTATTTATGGATCAGATAAGAAGTTGAGGGAAAGGATACAGAAGGCAGAACATGGTTGTGTGCGTGCCCACCAGACAACATAGGAGTCCAAGCCTTTTCTAGCCTTATCATTTGGAAAAAAAATTTGAACGCTACGAATAAGTGATGGCTGGCAAACCAGAGGGGAGGCTCCACAAAAAACCAACGCCTGAATTTGTCCTGGTGGTGCTCAGTAAGGAACTCCGTGCTATAAATTGAACGGGGGAAAATACTTAAGGTAAGCAGAACATCGCAAGTCAATGAATAATGTTGAACTCATAAGCCCTCCGTCCTCGAAGGCCATTAGCGTGGATTTTGATTTACTGTTTAATTATAGTACATCTAGGTCAACGCCTGCGGAAGAACTAACCTCCTTGGGTATGGGGTTAAAGAGACCCAAGAGTAGTAAGGGTATCCAAAAACATGTCCGGGAGCAATTCCTCTGGGCATATGAAGTGTTGCGAGAAAATACTCCTCTTGTTAATAACAATTCCAGGATCAAGTACCACTTGCCACTTACGGCTGGTGAAGACTTGTTGAGTTTCTTCTATTTTTGAAGGATGATTGTTGCCCTGGTTGGTCTGAAGGTTATGGGTATGGCTCCCAGACGAGGGGGAAGACAATGATGGACAACTTGACACTGCCAAGTAAATATCGTCCATAAAAGGGATAAAAGGTTATAGGTAGCACATATCTTAAAACACCCCACAAGAGAGGGAACCGAGAGCTCAAATGACTGGGCTTGCCGATGGGGAAATATCCCTAAAAATCAAAGCAGCGAAAACAAAGAAGAGAAAGCTCAGGCTGCCCGAAGTAAAAAAAAAACACTTTGAAGTGGCTGCTAAAGTAATCCTAATTATGGTGACACGCAGTCTTGGTGAATGCTTGAAAGGTGAGTGTACATAGAGCTGGGTTGGGATATCTGGCTCAGAAGCCAGTAGATACTCCTCCTACAACAAATTCTCTGTGGGGGACTCCTTATCCAATATGCTGGAAATTCTATTAGGCCTAAGTGTGGCCTGCACTGAGTTCATTAGACGGGAGAAGATAAATATAACTAGGTATTAGGTCAAAGGAGATCTGGGGGCCATTGACATACAACTGGAGGAATGAGGTGAGAAGCGGAACTTTTGAATCTCTCCTAGGATGAGAGGATGCTTGGCAAATCGTTGTACAAGAAAGAAACACGTCAAAACGGATAGAATTCTGGCGAATCAATTGGAATCATTCCCAAGTGGCTTCATATAATATTATGGGGCTGATCGCATGAATCTAGTCATTTATAATGTTTTGTAGGAGCCTTAGGAATTTTGAGAAGCAAGTTTTGGGAGGACCAAAGGAGAGGAACTCCATGAGGTGAAACACATCCTAGAGCGTGTTTTAATTATTCCAAGAAATTATGCACTTTTAAATCAAGTCATTACTCTTCTATTGATGTTGTAACTATAAAGGTTGGGAATATAACCGGTTTTGAATGTGTTGTGTTAAGCTCGGCCAGTGTACCTCACGATGAAATAGGACCGCATATTGAAAGAAACGGATCTAGTGGAATTCTGTAGACATGAAAAAAAAAATCCCCATAATATTATCATGCGATACCAATGCGCATCACACGTTATAGGGAAGGTCTGACATAAATGTCTTTTTGGCTGAGGATAACCTCACCTGGTGCAATCAAGACTCAATGCCCAAAATTATAAATAAAGCATTAGTTTAAGAAAATTTTCTTTCCAGTATGATAGATGGGTTTTGACAATGATGTGTGAGTGATTTCCCCTCATTTTTCGACCATCGAACAATAAGGTTCAGTATCGTTGTATTTTAACAGAAAGAAAAGCTTGATCGATAATAATAAGAAAAAGTTTGTTCATTTATAATCAAAAGCTAACCAAAAACTTTAAAAATCTCCTTTCTTACCCACGTGAAAAGCAGAGAAGTTGGACTGGGAGGCAAAAAGACTTACAGAAAGCATAAACATTGCTTTCAGTCTGGTGACCCCTGACATCAATGGAGGGAGGGAAGCAATTAAATGGCTGGCAGAATTTGAAAAAGTAAAAAAATAAAAATGACTCGAAGGCTACTGAGAATTGGCTTCTGGGCGAATGATGTGGGAGACAGGGATGAATATTTTTAAAGACTGAAACTCCTAAAGTAAAAATAAGGAAAGTAATAGAGCCTCATCGAAAACTGTCTGTGAGAAAAAAGACAGCATTAAGCTGCTAAAAAAGATAGCATTAAGCTGCTAAAGGCTCTGTGCAAGGACATACAGTATTCATTCAGAGTTCGTGGTGAAAAGACCTGTTTTGGGTTCAAACATATTGCAAAGGATTGTATCAATGCAGACGAAAAAACAGCTTTCTCCTGGATTATAAACAAACCTGGGTGGCAAGTTTATTTCTTATGAACTTAATTTAATATCATTCAGCACTCGTCGCCTGACCATTACGTGTGATCGGTCTGTGTTGGTCTAAATTATTGCTTTAAATTGAATTTATAATGAGATGAGCGTTTCTGAGCTTGTGTATTCACCGCTGCTGAACTTTGTTCAGGACAATTTAAGTGGTGCTGACGAACCCGTTGTTTTACAGAAAGGAATAGACCTTTTTAAAGATTTGTAAACTGTTAAGTCGGAGAAAGCGAAGCTATGGAGTTGTGTGAATGAAGATGATCCCCCTGTCAGAAGGGACGCAAATACAATTCACAGTCACCTGCAAGATATTATAGACTTTATGAACAAATGTGATGCCGATGGAGAACAGCTCCCCTGTTTCGTCATCAAAAGGCCAACAGAATTTCCTGTTATCTCTGGAACAGTATTTACACAGGTTACAGCCAAGCTTACGAGCCTTGAGCAAGCGATTTCGCTAGTTTCTGCCAAGATGGATTCGTACAATCCGAACTTTCCTCAATAACCTGTGATTAGCCAACCTGCTGCGTGTGATACGCATACTAAAATTTTGCTCTCCGATCCCCACCTGAGCATGGTGACCCGCTAAAGTGAAAATCAGTAATACACTCAATTTCTGATCATCAGTTGGTGACCAGTGTGCGAGCGAGTAAAAAGCGGTGGACGGTGAATATTGATAAATATGCAGCTGAAGATTTTTGCAAATCAGCAAAGGAAGATCTACCTGGTTCTAGTGCGAAAGTTTTATCTAAAAAACAGTCGTGTTATTCGAGAAGTCCCGTCTGATTTTGACCTTGAAATGTTACGGAACCAGTTTGGTATACTCGGGTCAAGTCGATTTGGAACAAGCAAATCGGTTAAGCCTGAATTTGCAGACGCGATTACCAAAGGATCATTTCTGCGAAACGGTTTGAAGATTGGGTATAGTCCAGGACTTTTAGGGTTTGACCCGGACAAAATTGCAATATAAAAGAAAATGGTACCAAAATGATCAAAAAAAATTCTGTACAACATATTAAAAGTCCCCAAAAATCATAGTGAGGCGAGTACCCGAAAAAAATGGGAAAAGGGGGAAATGCGGGGGAAATTGGGAAAAAGGCCGAAAATGCCCAGAAAATAGTTCAAAATGAGTTTTCTGGGGCTTTCCCATACGCTGATCACGAAACTGACATCTAAAATTCAGTATAGAATCAAAGTACTACGTAAAACGGGGGGAACAGGGGGAAGAGGGGAAAAAATTTAGAAATACCGGGTAGGGGTAGAAAGCACTTTGAAATATGTTTTCTGGGGTCTTTCTATCTGCTGATCCCGAAACTGACATCTTAAATGAAATAAAGAACATGAGCCCCACCATAACGGGGGAAAGAGGGGAAGAACAGGGATAATTGAAGTCAGGGGTAGAAATCAGTTTGAAATGTGTTTTCCTGGGTTTTCCTTTCTGCTGATCACAAAACTGACACCTAAAATGAAAGGAAGAAAACGAGAACCATGAAAAACTAACAAAACTGGAGGAAATAACGGAAAAGGGGAAGGGAGACCTGACTCCTGAGCCAGCTGCTAATGGCTAGCAAGTAGGCCTATGGACAAAATAACTCGCTTAAGTATCAAACTTTTACTTTCTTGAATCACAGACATTTCTTACAACCATTTGAATTAATAAACATAAAGAAAACAACCGCTTGTCAGTGATCACAGTATAAAACTTCCGATATTATAGGTAAAATTTGTACTTTCGAAGGCAATATCGTTGAATAAAAAACTAAAAAAAGAACTTCAGTAACTATAGGTAAAATCTGCACTTTTTAAGGCAGTAGAGTTGACTTGAAAAACACAGCATTGATGTCACTAGTCGAGCTCCTCGTCTTGGACAATCTCGTTGTCCCTGTTCAAACAGTCGATACCCTGACATTCTCCACACGCCAACGTACACGCTAATCCATTTTTCTTGCAGCTGCATCGCGAGTTCTCGCAGCCTGTCTTACAGTTGCATCTCACGACACTCAAAAGAGTCTGAGGTGCAGGCAACAAATCGGTCATCACAGGTGAGTATTTATGGTCTCTGAGGACCCAACCCCAGTCATCCGGGTCGAGGTCAGCTGGTTCCCCTTTCCAACGGGATACCTGGAGGTGCACTCGCTGGGAGTGAAATGAAACTGCAGCTTCGGTTGGCGGAAGCCTTTCAGGCTTAACAAACGCCGTAGTATTTGACGAAGAAACTTTTTCCAAGAAAATTCGATGTCGCAGCTTAGTGAGATCTTCGTTTGGTCGTGCTTTATACAAGCTGAGGAGAAGATATTCACCCGCTTTCACAATTTCATCTTTAGACGATGATTCATCCAGAAACACTTTCGATTTTTTTTCTGAACACTTTGCTCTTCTTCAAAAGAGGTAGCACAGCTTGCTTTCCAAGTCCAAAAACTCGTGAGGTCGTGTCACACCTCAAGAGTGCGTGCCCTACCAGAAGTAGCCTGGATACTTCTCCCATTTTTTTTTTAACTTCGTTGAGGCACCAGAACCGTGTTATCGCTTCTTTTGCGTTCGTTGACGATTCGAAGTAAAGTGTTTTTGCATTAGGCGGGAGGTGATACAAGAGTAGAATCAGATGGTCAGTGTCGTTGCCAATAAATATTGTTTCAGAGTTTTCTGCTTTCGTTACGGCAGTGTTCAAGATTAGATAGTCAGCATCGTCCTTCGCATGGACGGCTTCAAATCCTTTGACTCTGAGTTTTTCCCCGATGTAGCTTATAATTCGCTGTTTATTCTGAGAGTTGCTCAAAAACTCTTCCTTCTTTTTCTGGAGCTTCATCCCTAAACTGAAATCGATCACTTGATGCTGGCTTCCCTTACACCGTCGGTTGTGGGTAGCATGCGAAGTGTTTCTGGATGAATCATCGTCTAAAGATGAAATTGTGAAAGCGGGTGAATATCTTCTCCTCAGCTTGTATAAAGCACGACCAAACGAAGATCTCACTAAGCTGCAACATCGAATTTTCTTGGAAAAAGTTTCTTCGTCAAATACTACGGCGTTTTTTAAGCCTGAAAGGCTTCTGCCAACCAAAGCTGCAGCTTCATTCCACTCCCAGCGAGTGCACCTCCGGGTATCCCGTTGGAAAGGGGAACCAGCTGACATTGACCCGGATGACTGGGGTTGGGTCCTCAGAGACAATAAATACTCACCTGTGATGACCGATTTGTTGCCCGCACCTGAGACTCTTTTGAGTGTCGTGAGATGCAACTGTAAGACAGGCTGCGAGAACTCGCGATGCAGCTGCAAGAAAAATGGATTAGCGTGTACGTTCGCGTGCGTAGAATGTCAGGGTATCAACTGTTTGAACAGGGACAACGAGATTGTCGAAGACGAGGAGCTCGACTAGTGGCATCAATATTGTGTTTTTCAAGTCAACTCTACTGCCTTAAAAAGTGCAGATTTTACCTATAGTTACTGAAGTTCTTTTTTTAGTTTTTTATTCAACGATATTGCCTTCGAAAGTACAAATTTTACCTATAATAGCTGAAGTTTTATACTGTGATCACTGCCAAGCGGTTGTTTTCTTTATGTTTAGTAATTCAAATGGTTGTAAGAAATGTTTGTTATTCAAGAAAGTAAAAGTTTGATACTTAAGCGAGTTATTTTGTCCATAGGCCTACTTATTAGCCATTAGCAGCTGGCTCAGGAGTCAGGCTTCCCTTCCCCTTTTCCGTTATTTCCTCCAGTTTCCTCCAGTTTTGTTCGGTTTTCATGGTTCTCGTTTTCTTTCCTTCATTTTAGGTGTCAGTTTCGTGATCAGCAGATAAGAAAACCCCAGAAAATACATTTCAAACTGATTTCTACCCCTGACTTCAATTGTCCCATTTCTTCCCCTCTTTCCCCCTTTTCCCCCGTTATGGTGGAGCTCATGTTCTTTATTTCATTTTAGATGTCAGTTTCGGGATCAGCAGATAGAAAGACCCCAGGAAACATATTTCAAAGTGCTTTCTATCCCTAACCTGTATTTCTATATTTTTTCCCCTATTCCCCCTTTTCCCACAGTTGTCCGTTGTACTTTTATTTTATACTGAATTTTAGATGTCAGTTTCATGATCAGCGTAAGGAAAAGCCCCAGACAACTCACTTTGAACTATTTTCTGGGCATGCTCAGCATTGTTTTCAATTTTACCCGCATTGCCCCCTTTTCCCCTGTATTTCGGGTACTCGCCCCACTCGGATTTATGGGGCCTCTTAGTATGTTGTACAGAATTTTTTTTGATCATTTTGGTACCATTTTCGTTTATATTGCAATTTTGTCCGGGTTCGACACTTTTTTGAGCTAAATGTCCTGGACTAGTATGAAAACTTCCGTGTTTACGAGTTCAAACAATTGCCAAAGTGTTGTTTCAAGTGTCGTTTTCCTGGGCATTTGGAAAGTGCATCTACTAGTAGCATTTCTAAGTGCGCTCGTTGTGCTGGACCGTATTTATCTACGAACAGCGATCGTTGTACGGGATCTCCGAAATGTGCCAATTGTGGAGGCTCTCATCCTTCTTACAGCCTACGATGCTCTGTGGTTAAGAAGATCACTGATAAGGTCTATTCTCAGAAATGAATCCGGACATAAGTATAGTCTCATTTAATATTGATGGAACGACAGGCAAGGACTTTTTCATTGATGATCTGTATGTTAATTACGACGTTGTTCGCCTCCAAAAACATTTACTGACTGCGTTTAGCAAAAATTTCCTTAGACGAAACAGTGATCACGTTGTTGTTGTGCGTCCAGCTAAAATAACGCGTGGCCGCTCTTCTGGCGGTTTAGCTTGTGATTTTAAGAGAAATATTTCTGGTGCGAGTGCTTTGCTTTTCCAATCAGATGACACTTTTCTAGCTGAGCGTCTTGGTAATATCGTATTAATTAATGTGTATCCGTCATATAACGATCGTTCCATTCGTTCACTTCAGAAGTTCCCTTGTGCTTGTAATGGATTTAAAACTTTAATTGAAAAGATATCGGATCATGGGTTGCATTTTGTTATTACTGGTGATTTTAATACCGATCTGGTTTCTGATAATGTAAGGAATGATCAGCTTCTTGATTCTCTCTCCGCTTATAAAATTGTTCGGAGGTCCCATGATTATACGTAAATTCACATCAGACATAGATCACATTATTTGTTCTGCAGCTCTTGTCTGCTCGCCAGTTACGGTTCATTTTGACGAGCGAGATTTTGATCACCTTCCGCTAAATTTTTGTTTATCTAAGCCTGCACTTTGTTCTGGGAATGTATCTAAGAGTCGTGGCGTACGTTCTAAATGGTGTTATAAGCCTGAGTGGAATAATACGAATTTTTCTGTTTATCTTACAACATTGGCTTCACTTCTAAGTACAATTTATGTTCCGTATCAGCTTCTGCAGTGTAGCCAGAATTTTATTTATGCTAAATATGAAATAGACCGATATCATCATGCTATCCTCTCCGGTATGAAAGAAGCTGAAACAAATTTCTGTTCCAGTAAAAGAAAATCTGAATGAATACTCAAAAGCCTCTTTGGTCACTTGAACCTAACCTTAACGCCTGTAAAAATAAAGCTAAATTTTGGCTAAAAGTTTGGACAGAATGTGGTTGGCCTAGGTCTGGTAATGTTTTTATTATTAAACAGAAAACTAAATTAGAATTCAATAAGTATCTAAAAAGTGTCCGATATCATGGGCTTGATTTTCCAACGTCACCTAAAGAATGGAGGAAAGTAATTAATTCAAGTAAAACAGACGATTCTGATATGAGTAGTGATGCTATTCAACCAGGTTCTTGGCATACATATTATTCGAAGATATTCTCCGTTTTGAATTATTCTGTTCATAGAAAATTTGGCGAAGAGTTTGTTAAAATTGTCCCTAGATTTCTAAGTCAGCGCTTTGTTCTGCCTATGTTCTGCCTGCGTTGTGATGTTACAAATGCTTTGAATTATCTTAAGTCGAAATCTACTGATGCTGATGTTATCTCTAAATAACATCTAACTCCCCAATGTGCTGAACTTGTATCACATCTTGCACTTTTGTTTCCAATGTGCTTGGCGTCTTTTGTCGTCCCGGAAAGCTTTTTGTGTTGCAGCGTGACTTCAATTTTAAAAAGAGAAAAACCGCCAACAGATTGCTCTTCTTACCGTCCAATTTCTGTTTCTTGCAATATTAGTAAGGTCTTCGGGTATATTCTTTAACCTAGTCTAACTCAAAATGTTTCTTTCTTTGGTGAAAATCAACTTGGTTTCAGACCTGGCGTGGGTGCCAACATGCTCATCGTGTCCTTTCTTCTTTTCTACTTTCTAATTCTTCTAAGGGTAAAGGCGAATATCTTTGTACACTTGATCTTTCAAAAGTTTTGATTTTGTTGTTCATAACCAGCTTTTCTTTCTTTGGCTTCTTCTGGTGTTAGTTTTTTGGTTATTTATCTTCTACGGTTTTGGGATTCTCCGCTGAAATCTTCTCCAGAAACAACTATTAAAGTGCTTCGAGGAGTAAGGCAGGGAGGTGTTTTATCACCAACCCTCTTCAAAATTTGTATTTCTACTGTTCTGGAAAAGATCTCAGGCACTTGTCTTTATAGTTCTACTGATATTTCATTCATTGCCTATGCTGATGACATTCTGTTGATTAGTCATACTAAATCTGCCCTTTCTGCGATGGTTTCTTTAGTTTCTCAGTCTTTCCTAAATATTGGTCTATCCCTGAATATTGTCAAATGTGAATTCGTATCTTATAATCTGTCTTCATCTACTCCTCTGGTATGTAACGAATTTTCTGTCTCTTCCTTTTGGTGGCTTGGTATTACTGCTTCTAATTCTCTAGCTCTTTTCTGTAAACAGATTGTTGCCGATGCAGTAAGAAAAATTCAGCTCAGTTATTCAAAAATTGTAGCGAACCGTGGAAAATATAGCAGCAGACCTCTTGGGCGCTTATTCCCGACTTTTGCTGATCTTTCCGTACTTTATTTTTCGGGTGTTCATTTCTGTTCTTAAGCTAAAGGATTTGAAAAATATTACAGTTACATATTTTGAATTTTACAAATGTCTTCTTTCTCTGTCGCCATGGACTAGAAATCGGTATCTAGTTACAAATTTCTATGTTACGGATGTAACTCAAAAGTTCGGTGACCTAAACAAAAATCTTTCTGAAGATGCATTTTGTAATATTGGCCCTGATTAAGGTCTTTTACAGTTTTTTTTCTTAGTAGAAATTAATTGCTAGTGTTTGTTGATGTTCTTTTTTAATTTAATTTTTTTATTATTATGCTTATACTCCAGTTGTACTACTTGTTCTCCTGTAGTTATGGATAATAAACGATTGAATTGAATATGGACCCACTTGAATAGAGTCTCGGAGCCAGAGGGAGCACACTCACAGTGGAACCAGTAGAAACATTGAACCGCATGCTTGATATAAATGTAAATTATCCCCAAAAAATATTAGCCCTAAGTCAGTTTGTATATGAACCCAAATTTAGAGGATAGTATGGTAACATAGATTCAAGGGACGACTGGGTCAAGAAAACTGTGTATTATTTTCAACCTTTCATAGCTCCTGGTGCTAATAGGGTACATCCTGTCATGCTCCAGAAGGACTGGGAAAATTTATATTATATTGAATTTTCTAAGAGGAGCCTTAGGTTAGGCAATATTCCCAAGATATGGCTACAAGTAAGAGGTCCTTTATGCCTAAGCCTGGGAAGATATTATTTACATTCCATATTCAACAAGCTGATCAAGCTAACATCCTTTCAAATGAAAGCGATGGAACAATTTATAAGTTGGTACCTGATTAGTAATACAGGGCAAAGAGTATGGGTAATCTACAAGAGTGGAAACTTGCGCTAGAATTTTTGTGTTTTGTAACAAGTATTTTGTATGTGTTGACAAAAAAACCCTAAGCGCCATCTAGTGTTTGAAGACGCTTGATATTTTTTCAGTGTAACAACAAGAATAATTAATTCGATTTGTGAAGTGGGTAAAATTACTGATCTCAGTTCCTGACAGAAAAACATTTACAGTTTGCAAAAATGCCAATTGTCGCCAAACGCTAGATAGCGTTAAATCTTTCGTTGTCGACACTAGCCTCAGTTCCCACTCTTTTAAGTTACCTTACTCTTTGATCCAGGGATGAAAAACTTGATTCTTAAAAACCAAATGGGTTTTATAGTCTGATGTTCCTGAAACAGTTTTACATAAACTGATATAGCGTACAGAACGAGCTCTTGGAACTAAAATCTATGCTTTAGGCATATTTCTGTGACGAGACTCCCTTTGAATCTATAGAAAAATAAATGGAAGAAAGAAAAACAGATAAATAAATACAAAAACAGTATTCCATATGCTGAGGATCCAGTAATTGGTTGTGGAAGTAAATTGAGTAAAAACGTGAAGGACTGCTCCAAAGAGTTGCCCTCTGGAAGGAGTAAGTTCTATATGTGAAACATGTCACGAATAGTCTGTTGAGTTCATTGGAATAGCATTCTGGGTATATTTAGTCTTATGTGATGATCTAGTATCTCCCTTAAGAGGTCTAATCCGTGGATTGACGACAGTTTTTGACTACAAAAGACCTTGCGTCAGGTTGTATAGAAATCAGGGTCTTGTATTGCCAAGCAGAGGTCAATCCACAGTGCCACCACAGGCGTGGTAACTCAGCTAAAAGGAAAATACTTGAACTCTGTGGAATTGGGACAAAATATGGAGCATTAAATTCAGGTACGGTCGCAAAAACACATGAGTTATGATTTGATCCTGAAAAAAATGATGTAAAAAAATTCACAAAAAGAGGAAATGGGAAGTTTTAAACTTGAAAAATTATTTGACTTTATTTCTGCTCATCTTTTCTTTCACGAAGCTCTTTACTTTTCTTTGAAAAAATTCTTTGGCGGAAAGTTTTTTCAAATTAATTTCGGGTCGTTTTTAATTAACAAATTGTTTTTCATTGGTTAAAAAACAGGAATTTCTTTAATCTTTTCGGTTTTTATCTATAAAATCTATATTTTTGCTTACTATTTATATGTTGGACAAAATTTTTCATATTTGTTTTGTTAATATGCGCCCTCTTGACAATCTGAATATTTTGACAATCAAAGTAGTATATTTTGATTTAGTTTTACATCTCCTCAACTTTTTCAGAAAAAACAAAACTTAATACCCTATTCTGTTCCTAAGACATCGTATCTATGCTATTTCGACAACCACAATGCACTTCCACCCTTTTGATTTTATTTCAACAGTAAGAGCGTAAGTAGTGATAGTAGTAGCTCTGAAAGTTTTAACTGAATGTGCTAAGTCGCTCTTGAGATATTGTTAAGGCGTCTCATTGATAACCAGCAATCACATGGTTCCTTTTGATTTTGTTTTAAATAAAAATAAACTTTCCCTAAAAGTTTCTACTTAATACCCTATTCTTGTTTTAATATATCCCACCTGGATATCTTGACAACCTGGATGTAATTAAGCTATTTTGATTTAGTTCGATATTAGGAGTAATAGAAACAATAGTTAAAGTAGAAGTAGTAGTCGTAGTAGCATTGGTAGTCCGGGAAGTTTGAGCTTTATACCCCAAGGTGTTGCTGGGATATAGCTAATACATCCCTTTGATAAACCACGTGCACGTGGTGTTTTGATTCAGTACAACACCACACTTACCATTCCCTGAAAGCTTTAAAAATACCCTTAGCATTAGCAATAGTAGTTGTCATACTAGTAGTGGTAATAGTAAGAGCACTGAGGCTAGTATTAGTGATAACAGTAGTAGTATTAGTGGTAGTAGCAGTAACAGTATTCACATTGTGCCTTTTTGGTCTAGTTAAACATTACCTTCTCATGCCCTGATAGTTTCAACTTAATACTTTAAGCCGTTTCTGAAACGTTGCTGATAAGGCCTTTTGATAACTTGCATGCACATAGTGTATTTTGATTTAGCCTAAAATTCCCCTAAACAGTCCCTGAAAGCTCCACATTAACATCATTAGCCTATACCATTAGCAAAATCCACATCAATACCAATATCCTGCCTATATATCCCATCCTTCCTACCTGAATACAATGACGTAATTTCGTCAAAATCCTGGGTGGGTGGGGGTTGCAAAGTCGGAGCCAATTTCTCCAAATCAAGTGAAAATGACAACGAAAAAAGAACCATATAGTACCATAAAGGCAAAAATATACTAAAAAGAGCTGACCCGTTTTTCTGGAGGTTTGAATTATGCAGGCTTATCTTGGCATTGGCAATATTTTTGAAGAAACTAAATTTCAGCTGAGGGGGGGGGGGCAAACTGGGGTCTGGATTAGAATTTTCCAGCAATAAGCCCCTGGGACCTCCAGTTTAATGGAAGTTTTGCGTAAGCATGGGTTTGCCTTGGCTTCTATGTGGATTTCAACACTTGGCGATGTACTTCTATCAACAAGATTCAACGCCCTGAACAAGCAATCTCAAGTCTATTACCTTCGGCTAATTATATATTCACGCCTACAAACATCCTGTTACAAAGGGATAGCTCATAATAAAATAACATGACAAGGAAAAGGTTAAGAATACCACCAAAATGAACTAAGCCCACATTACTCAAAATCCAGTTCACAGCTGTGTCGTTTACTAAGCAACTATTTCATCAAGGGGGACCACCCCTAAGCGCCACCCTGAAATGCTGTCCAGAATAATACAACACTTGCTGCATTCTTTAATGTCAATCATACTTATTATTCCTTAAGTATAGATTTGAGTACAACATAATCAATGGTTTTGGTGTCCTGGGTTGTTAATATAAAATAGGCGGGACCAAATTTCTTAGGATTTTGTGATGTAGGATAGAATGTATAATATCAATACAGAATAAATCTATAAAACAAAACAAAAAATTCACACATAGAGGTATTCAATCAAATTGTGGAATAATAAGATACACAAATAAATGGCAATAAAAATACAAAAAAGGAACTGGCATTTGACTAATTGGTGACGTGAGGAACAACTAAAGCCGATGATAGATTAATTGATTTCGTCAGCTACAGCTTCTGATAAAACATTGGCAGCATTCATAATATCTTCGTGTGAAAGAAGGCAATTAAGAGCAAGTCGAATGCTAGGAGGCGGTAAGTTCTTCTCCGAATTTTCTAAGTAGCTTGGGCAAACAAAGCACACTCCTCTTTCTAAGGCCTGCAAAAAAAAAAAAAAAAAAAAAAAAAAATATCAAATGAGCAAAACAGACAAGGGGTTATTTTAAACTTCCTGAAAAATAAAGCTGTAATACTTAATAAAACTCAAAAATGAAAATTATCCACGTCAATAAAATCTCGCTATTTGAATACATGGTTTCAAGAATATTTATTTGTATAAAATGAACAGTTTGTGCGTAGATTTTCCGCTTTCTACTTTTGGGGTTTGGGTCGGTAAATCCTACATCATACCATTCTCCCAAACATTTTTTTTTAAGATTTATGGAGAACATTTTATTTATTATTTAATTTAAATCATTACTGAATAAGAACTTTAACAATAAAAATCTCCCCCCCCCCCAAGGCTAGAACCAGACAAGAAGAAAAGAAATGCATGTTAATCAGACCGAAACAACAATAAAAGAGTGAGAAAGACAAAGAAAGAAAGAAAGAGACAGATAGATAGGGAGAGAGAGAGAGAGAGAGAGAGAGAGAGAGAGAGAGAGAGAGAGAGAGAGAGAGAGAGAGAGAGAGAGAGAGAGAGAGAGAGAGAGAGAGAGAGAGAGAGAGAGAGAGAGAGAGAGAGAGAGAGAGAGAGAGAGAGAGAGAGAGAGAGAAAGAGAGGGAGGGAGGTAGAGAGAGAGAGAGAGAGAGGGGGGGGGCAGGGAGAGAGAGAGAGAGAAAGAGAGAGAGAGAGAGAGGGGGGGGACAGGGAGAGAGAGAGAGAGAAAGAGAGAGAGAGAGAGAGAGAGAGAACGATAAAAATCAGTTCTTACAATCGAAGCTAATGGAATTTGAATGTTATTCGGATTACTAAAATGACCAAAATATAAGTTTCTATGCCGTTCAGTCAATTTTAACCTTTTGAGAATGCGTCAAGTGTGCGCGCAGTACACTCCAAAATCACTGTCAGTGGAGCAGAAACAACAGCGACTTGGTATCTCAAGGTCACTTCAAGTACTGAAACAAAGGTCCAACAGTGTCAGTGAAAAAGACCGACAAAATCAGTCGAATGTGAAGACAATGTAGTTTTTTTTTTATTCTATTGAAATGGTGTACTATGAATTTGCCTCTAGGCAGCAAATAGACAAGCAAGAATACTAAAATACAGCAATTCAGCATTTGCATGAAAAATTTCAGAGGAAAAGTCTTCCCTCTGGAAATAGAAAAATCGGGTCCTTCATCACGACTTTATTGTCAGTTCTCGTTCAAGAAATTTTTAGCCCCATTCAACATTCGCGTGCTTCCGACACACCCCTTTCCCCTCATGGCTTCTATCTGTTTCCTAAGTTTAAATTATCACTGAAAGAGAAGAGATTTGACTCAATCACCGGCATCCAAGTACATACAGAAAGTTCTTCACACCCTTACGGAAGAAAATTTTCGAGAATGCTTCCAGACATGGAAAGACCGTTGGAATCAGTGTGCTCATTCAGCAACAGCTAAACCACTGAACCAGTTGCACATTTACCCAATGAGCTCATTTTACATTTAAGTGATTAGTGCCATGTACGAGAAAACATTGCTGCGGTTAAGGTAGGAAATGAGGTTAGCAGCTGATTTTGTATTAAATTAGGAGTTAAGCAGGGTTGTGTTCTATCCCCCTTTATGTGGATAATTTTGACGGACTTTGTCTTAAGGAGCACAGGAAAGGCAATGGGAGACCACGAAATCAAATGACGAGGAAAAACTCCCCTGGACTTAGATTATGCTGATGATTTAAGTATCCTAGATGAAAGTATGAGCAAAATGAATAAATTTTTAGAGGTTTTGCGAGTTCAGGGTGCTAGAATAGGTTTGAAAATTAATGTTAAGAAGGCTAAGTCGCTAAGGCTAGCAACAAGTGAAGATGGAAAGATGACGTTGGGTAACGAAAAGATTGATAAGGTGGGCAGCTTCACTTACCTTGGTAGTATTATTAGTAAAGACGATGGGAGCAGTGAAGATGTTAAAAAGTAGAATAGCCATGGCCCAGGGTGTTTTTTCAGAGTTAAAAAAATGTTTGGAAGAATAGGAAAATAAGTCTGCAAACCAAGATTAGAATACTGGAAGGTACAGTGATAACTCTGAAGCATGGGCGCTCCGAAAATTGGATGAAGATTTACTAGACGTTTTCCAGAGAAACTGCGTATGAATTGTTCTGGGTACCCTGATGACTGACCGTATTTCGAACTGTAGGCTGTACGAAAAATATGCTTCAATCCCGCCTTCTAGGGCTATAATGAAAGAAAGGTTGAGATGGCTAGGGCACGTTCTGCGGATGAAGGATGATAAATGTCAAGGATTGTCCTTTTCCACCAACCGTTTAGGGAAAAACGGAAAGCAGGTCGTCCTCGTCTGGGGTGGAAGGATGTCATAAAGAAAAATTTAAAGGGAATGGGAACTTCCTGGGAGGGTGTAAAAAGGGAGGCTTTGAATAGATTGGGTTTGAGGAGGAGCGTGGGTAGCTCTGTTGGCCTCAGTCGACTGGGTACTGCGGTGAGTTGTTAGTAGTAGTAGTAGAAGATTCATCGCAATAGCCTATAAGTACTGCCATTTTGAATTATGAGCTCATTCTTAAAACTTTTCCCAAAAACCTCGTGTGAAAGACCCATTTCAAAGCTTCTAAATTTTGTACTTCATTAAGCCCAGGCTTTGGAACAAAGTCTTTGTAACATTTTATAGCCAATTTCCTATCAATCATCGGATCTCCTGATCAAAAAAAGGTTAACTGAGAATCCATTTGAAAGGATTTTAATATCAATAAACATAATTTTTTTTTAATGACAAACTTCCACAGAAGAAAACAGTGAATTTTGACGTGGAAAATTTCTTTGTATTAGAGTTCTTCCAAGGCATTAGAAGCAGCAAAGATAAAATTTCTTTTTGGAATTTTTAATCCGCTAAAAAAAAGGCCCTTTAAAATATGCCTATATGGACGCGCCTTCGTTAGCAAGGGGCGGACTAACAGCATATGGAGCTAGGAGCTCAGACTTAACCTTATTGAAACGGTTAGACAAAGTCCACGGGAGGATTTTCTTTTGGAAACAACTCCTGAAAAAAAAAATCCTGGATAAGACCCTATAGGTGCAGCATTGAAGAATTCTGTTTTTGGCTGTGTTTATTGACCCTGAAGTGCAAACCTCGGCTCGTCTTGGTTTGTGACAGCTATTCCTTGAAAAAATCTTATCTTTACCGAATTTTCCGAACACACTATCTTAGCAAACTGCTAGAAAACCTGCCTAGTATGCAAGAATTCTCAGGTTCGAGTTTCACTAATGAGACATTATCACAACGAATTACATAAAAACATGTCTCAATATCGATATTGTTACATGTCTTATTGCATATTTTATCATATTCTTAACTATGTGACGCTTCTTGAATGTTAAAGCGTGGATCCAAATGTAGACTTCCTTTTGCAAAATCTTTTCTTCAAAATTGTTTTAAGATATACAGAAATCCAAAATCATAGTAAACACAAATTTTTCGTGAAGATCCTTAGAATGCTACAGAAGATAAATAACGCTATATTAAGCAAACATAACGCTGTTTTACATAGCATTGTTAAAAAATAACACGGTTTTAAGCAAACATGGCATTTCATTTCTTTATGGATGGCAAAACAAACAAAATACAACCCTTTAAAAATTTTGGCAAATAAAAAAACAACTAAAAAACTTCATACGTGACTTGGATCATTAACAATTAGCATTAAAGATGTGGAAACCACTTTAGAAAAGTTTAATTGGGAGCATCATGCAGCCTACATGCCAACCACGAGAACTCTTTCTTGGCCCCTTAACTTAACTTCAACCCCATATTTATAGTCTAGTTAATATATGGTCGTTGACAGTAAAAAAAAGTTACACTACTGCGGCATTCCACTACCCTCGAATGTATCCAAAAGACAATTGGGTTTTCCAACATTTCCGCAAAAATTGACGTTAACAAGACTATTTGTATTTCATGTACACGTCCGCGTATTTACGAACGGTAACTTTCAGGGAGATTTTAGAGAATCTAACCTTCTCTTGAAGAAATTCCATTTGAAGAAATTTGAGAAAAGATTTCATATACCTTAGAATACTACGGGGAAAAATAACACTGCTTTAAGCAAACATCGCACTTCATTTCTTTATGGATTGCGAAACAGAAAAAATACAACCATTCAAAAAATTTTGACAAAAAATTATCAAAAACTACAAGAAAACTAAAAAAAAAACGCCTACATAAATTGGAGCTGAATCGTTAATAGTTAGTTTTAAAGATGCGATAGCCATCAGTTTTAAAGATGCGAAATCCATCTTAGAAAATTATAATCAAATGTAGTCTATATAATATATAAGTTATAATATATAATATATAATAAATTATATATAATTATATAAAAAATGTAGCCTATGTACCACCCATGAGAAATCTATTTCACTCTCGGTTCCTTAAGCTAGCTTCAGCTACACTTCTAATTTAGTTAGTATAGGCTCGTTGATCGTTAAAAGCAAAAAAAAAAAACCAAAAAAAAAAAAAAAAAAAAAAAAATTAGAAAAAGATCTAGCTACAGCGGCTTCCGCTGTGCCCGAATTTATCCGAGTTAAAATTGGGTCCTCTAACATCTCCCCAAAAATTAACGTTGACAAGAGTTAATGATTCGTATTTCATGTGAACGTTCGTGCATTTACGAAAGGTAATTTTCATGGAGATTTTGGAGAACTCAACTTTCATTTGAGGAAATTCAGGGAAACCCTGCAAGCTCAGGAATATTAACGGACTAATGGCCAATCTTTGCAGCAAATTTTCATAATTAGAGCAAATCACCAAATAATAAGAAAAACTAATGGAAAGATTTTTTGTTTCAAAAATCTGAGCTTTCAGGTTAAGGAACATTAAAGCTAACTTTTGCCTTTCAGACTTCTTATTTTGAGCTTCTTTGTCTTATTCATTTCACTTTTTATTTATTTCATTTCATTTTTTATTCTTATTCATTTATCTTCTCATCTTGTTAGAAGAACAACATAAACCTTACCTTTCCCACAATTCTCCTCAGCGTTTCTTTATCTGAAGTTCGGGAACCCATGGATTTTTTCAAATAAAGATGTTTAACAGGTGATTCTGGATGACCTGATAGCATCAGCTTTGGAATGGCTTCTCTAAATACCTTATCAGCTAGACGACAAACTTCTTTCAATTTGAGAAGCCTTGAAGTATCTTCCTCTAGAATTCGAACAGCCTCAGTTGCCCCAGTAGCTAATGGAGGAGGAAGAGAGGCAGAAAAACAATAGCCTAGAATATATAAGGAGATTAGACCATATTAGGTTGGCTCCATGTATTACACTTGACTCCACAGGCCCTCCAGAACCTGACATTTAAACATACAGTGCCCACACTCATGTTAAAGCTTGTACAATAATTTGGCTGTAATTTACATAAATAAATAGAAGTAAACCATAAGTTATAAGAGAGAGAGGGGGGGGGGATTACCTTTAGGATGTGTCTATTGCACTAAAACAAGTTATAAATAACAAAAAAAAAAAATCCCTGATGGTGCTAAGCCATTTGGCCATTTTGGTTGCAATGCTAAGGTAAGCCATTTGGTTGCAATAGCTAGTTAGGTATTTTACCCTTAACGTCACGTCGGGCGAATTCACAGGCGTAATTAAAATTCGTCCATACATTATAGGAGTGAGATGGGGGTTAGCCCCTTAGGGATTGGTTTAGTTGCCTTGAAATAGAATCAGCAGTTTTCAATAAAATATGTTCTAAATTAAAGGAAACGTCCCTGAAGGCACTCAGCCAGTGTGTTATGTTTGCCATGTTTTGCATCATACAATGTTTTGCCATCATTATCACTTGGGTGGAACTTACAATCTCAATTAACATCAATTGATAAGTTATACGAGGGAGAGGAGGGTTGGCCCCCTAGGGGTTGCTTCTGGTGCCTTGAAAAAGGTTCAGCCGTTTTCCCTAAAACAGATTATAAATCAAAGGGGACTTTCTTGAAGACGCTAAATAATTAAATTGCAATGGCTGTGTAACTATTTTACCATTTCTTCACGAACAGTAAAATTAACCCACAAATTCCTGCAGGGAAGAGCCACGAGGAAGATTAAAATAAAAATTCATTTTTATCCATCAGAGAATCCCCCCTCTCCTTCTTCATGGCAAGTCCATTGTAAAATACCAGATTTAAAAGAAAGCTTGAGCAGAGCAACACAAAATGTTTGCTTAGATCACGCCGGCCTGAATATGCTTTCCTTTTTTGTCTTTTGTTAAGCTTCCGACTATGAAGTGGCCTGCCATTTACAAGATCCCTCAGTACGACTTACTGCTCGAGCAGGTTGAGAGCCAGCAAGCTATGCGTTGCGAGAAGTGCAACTGGGTGATTAGCCCTTTACTTAAAAAACACTACTGACAAAAGGACACTTCATCAGAGGGAGGGGGCTGAGGGATTAGCAGTCCCCCTGCAGTATTAAGTAATTTCCATTGTTAAGTAATTTCTAATTATTCTAAATTTTAGTACCTCTTTAACAATACACAAGATATTTGTTTTTTTAAATGTCCACAAATGAGTGGGAAATTGTATACCTACAGCATAAACTACAAAAGGAGAAATCCCTGTCAAATTCGACTAAACACGAGTATAAGAGTGTTTTACAGAAAACTAAAGCAAAGAATACTCGCGGGCGGTCAATGAAATTTTAAGAACTCAAGTTTCTTTGACGGGTGGGTAAAGGTAAAGAAAACGGCGTACCGGGGGTGCTGATCTTCGTTTCATGGCCCTTCAGCCAGAAAGTGCAATGGGGAGTGGGGGGCCAGTCACCCTTTGCTTTTGCACGCCCCTCCTCTTTACCTTCCCAGGATTTCTCGAGGTACCCATATTGCTTGCAAAATTGCAAAATCGTATTGCTTGCAAAAGCTTTTGCCAGTGATTATTGAATTTTGGACTGAAAGTGGAATTACGATTTTAGGATTCGTTCGTTAAATGCTGTTTTTATAGCCGAGCGAAATTTAGGCTGGGTTGTGCCATGCAAGTCTGGCCGGTTACGGAAGCACCCGTGGGGCACAGCCCTGACGTAAAGATAAATCTTTTTCATTTTTGATCTTCATTTCTGATTTAAAATGGAAGATAATATTAATGCATTATTAACGCAAATTCAAGCAATTAATTTGAAGTTGGATATTATTGACCCGATGTCAAGGCAGGCCAATTCAATGACGTCGGATGTGGCTGAGTTGGGAAATAAATTTGAAAATGTTGCGTCGTTAGTCCAGAATATTCAAAGGGAATCGCAGTCGGTTCGCAGAGATGTGTCAAATGTATGGGAAGAAGTTGGATTAGCACTGAGAAAAATTCAGTATTTAGAAACTGACATGAAGCGAGGAAACATAGAGCTTTATAACTTTTCACCGCAGCATAGGGGGCGCTCACTTCTGGAAGATGTTGTCAGTGCTTTGAATGCGGGAATTCCGAATTTAAATCTCCGTCCTTTTGATGTGCGTGACGCTTTCAGACTTAAAAGTTCAATGAGCGTCCGTCCCGTAGTGATGAAATTTGCAAGTGTTGCCGGGCGTGACTATGTATTAAAATCAGGTTTTCTTTTGCGAAGGTTGGGATTATCAATTAGTCCTGATTACACGTAACGTGAGTTGATTGCCAGAAAAAACCTAAAAGAGACTTTAAAAGATACAAAGACTGAGGGTTTTATTGATGTTAAATTACGAGGACTTAAGTTGTTCATCGGTAACCAGGTTTTCATGTATAATTACACAAGCGGCCTTGTTGAAGAACAAAAACGTAACACCGCTCATGAAAGTATAAACCCTCCTAGTAGAAACCAAGCTGAACCCCTCCCCCCAGAATAATTCACACTCGGTGCCACCGCCCGATACGGGCATTGTCGGTCGGGAAATCTATAGCAGCATGCCCCCTGAAGACGACGGTAGCTTGGCATATCCGTCTAATGCTAGGACTAGATCTGAATCTTCAGCAACGGTTGTATCTTTTAGTTCCGTGACCTCTGGAATGGGGAACGAAGATCGTAATTTGGTGATGTCTTTAACAGAAACCCCAGCTCCAGGGGGATCGCAAGCTATCCCAGCACTAAAGCAGCGTAATCCCGCGAAAAGCTCGAATGCGGAAATTATTAGTCCTGATAACATCGAACCAATAAGGGTAAACCGCCCAAGACCCGCAGAGTATAGTGTCAGAGTAACCTCGGGTGATGATGACGCTAAGAGGGCTATAGTACCAAAAAAACTTTTCCGCCCAAGACAGCAAGAACCGACAATGGGAAATGAGGCGGTATAGGGAAATTTGGGACATGGTGAAAATTCTCTATTAAATGTGTCACAATGGAACATACAAGGGTTCACGCAAAATAAGTTTAAGGACCTGGTTGAAGCTTGTAATCCTCAAGTTATTTCTCTTGTAGAAACATGGTCTGGAGAAAATATTATAGTTAAGCATTATAGTTGCTTTAGTGCAAATCGTAAAATGTCGAGAAATGGTCGTTATTATGGAGGTGTATTGTTGTTTGTTTCAGATGTTTTTTTGTCATCTAATGATGTGATCCGGCTAAAAAGTGAGTCTTGTAACTTAGTTTGGGTAAGAATTTCACGGGGGAAAAGAAGTCATGTGTTTTGTTCTGTGTATATCCCTGCAGAAAGTAGTTCTTTTTCAGATGAGGATACATGGGAGATATTTCAAAAAGAGTTGCATATTTTTTTGACAAAGTTTCCTGCCGATGGCTTTATTCTTTTAGGAGATTTCAATGCATACACTGGGGAGTTGCAAGAGCCATGGTCTTGCCAATTTGAGGACCATACCCACTCGGAATCTCCTTGTGATGGAATGGGTGATGAAGAAATGGATGAGATCCCTCCAAGGACTAGTAAGGACCATCGCCGAAAAAATAGGTGGGGAAGTAAACTTTTGGAAATTTGTGGTAAGGAAAATTTAATTATAGTAAACGGGAGGATCGGGGAGGATAAAGAGCGGGAGAGTTTACTTGCTTTTTTGGGAAGTATCCAAGTGTAGTAGATTATATAGTTATAAATAAGTCTCTTTGGCCGGATTGTGCTTGTTTAGGGGTGGTCCCGGTTTTGGGTTCTGATCACCTGCCGATTAGGTTGTCTTTGAATGTGTTAAAAAAGAGGGCATTAAAAAGGTCATTGGGGGGTTTCAGGAGCAAGGTATTAGAAGAAGGATTAGAAGTCAGAGATCCATTGAGGCTAGAATCACAGGAAGAAGAGAAGGTTAAGGTTAAGCTGTTAGGAGATGAATTTGAGGCAGGACTAGAGAAGGGAGAAATATTGGAAAATGTAGGAAAAATAGAAGAGTCATTAAAGGTATTAATTGATAGTTTGTATGAAGTAGGTGTTACTACAGCTCAGAAACAACCACGGAAGTTAAATGGTTTTTTTGATGGTGAATGCGTAGAGAAAAAATCAGAGTTGGTGCAAACATTGGAGCTACTGAGACAATGTTCATATGAGGAGAGGGAATATCTTAATAATATGTATAAAAGCCGAAGAAAAGAGTATAAGAAACTGTTAAAGTGAAGAAGTATAAATTTCAAGAGGAGGAAGCAGAGAGAATGAAAAGGGAATTTAGGAATAGTAACAAGAATGAGTTTTGGAAAATAATAAAAAAATCAGTTACAAACGCTTCTGACAAGACGAGTATCCCACCGGCGGAAAGTTGGCCAGAATTCATCGAAAGCAAGATGACAGAAAGAGAGGAAACGGATAGCCTGAGTCGGTGGGTGGTTGGCGAAAACCTTGCGGAATTCCCTCTAAAGGAAAAAGATTACAAACTACTGCAGCCTTTCACAGGCGATGAAATATGGAATTCGCTAAAGAAGATGATAAGGACCTCAGCAACAGGAGTTGATGGCATCCCAACAAGGCTCTGGAAGTGGTCTAGGGTATATTTGTTGCCTTTGTTATCAACGTTATTTTCAAGTGTCCTTAGCAAGTTGGTTTGGCCTCAATAGTGGAATATTTCAATAGTGTTACCACTTTTTAAAAAGGGAGACCGAGCATTGCATAAGAATTATAGAGGGATTCATTTAGGAAATAGCCTTAGTAAATTATTTTGTGAAGTGTTAGTGGCTAGATTAGATAGTTGGCTTAAAGAATCAAATAAGTTAATAGAAATTCAGGCAGGGTTTCGAGGGGAATATAGTGGAGTAGATCAGATATTTATTTTGTATGGGTTTGTTAGGAAATATATGAGTAAAAGGGATGTTAGGCTATACGCAGTTTTTTTCGACCTGCGAGGTGCATTCAATGAAGTTTCACGAGATTTGTTAGTAGTAGGACTTATAAAGTTAGGGCTGCCGAGACGTTTTGTAGGATTGGTTGTTAAAATGTATTTGGTTGTTAGAATGGTATTTAAGGTAGGAAAGTTTTACTCTCAGGCAATTGTCAGTAGGTTAGGGGTTAAACAAGGTTGTACAATTTCACCTAGGTTGTTTTCCCTGTATCTTAATGATATAGAAGATTATATGGTAGGGCAGGGAGCCCCAACTCTAAATCTGTCTGCAATGCAGGTGTTCGCTCTGTTATTTGCGGATGATATAGTATTGGTGGCTAAAGATGGGCCTGACCTTCAAAAACTGCTAGGAATGGTGTCCTCATACCTAGATGAGAAGCATTTGGTCCTAAATGTCACAAAGTCAGTAGTTATGGTATTTCGACAACATGGGAATATAGAGGAAAGGTTTAGTGTAGGAGAAGAAGTGCTTAAACTAGTTGAAGATTTTGTTTATTTAGGATGCAAGTTTACTTCAAATGGTAGGTGGAAAGGGCAAATTGATTATGTAGCTAGTAAAGGTCTTAGGGCTAAATGGCTAGTTTTAAAGAGTAGTGTTTTGAAAGTAGGCCTGACAGACCTTAGGCTTCAGAAAAGGATATTCCAGACTAAGCTAGCTTCCGTAATGTCTTTTGCAGCAGAGGTGTGGGGTATGGAGAAGGCTGATAAGGTAGACCGGTTACAGTTGATGTATTTTAAGCGGTTAATGGGGGTTAGTGATAAGTTTAATCATGTAGTATTAAAAGGTGATTTAGGTTTGTTATCATTAAGGGTGGGAAGGTTAGTGCGGATAGTAAATTATTGGGAAAGGATTATAAATCTGCCTAGTAGGAGGCTAGTAAAGAATGAATATGAGGAAATGCTAGTAGATGGCAGGAAAAGTTCTTGGCCAAACCGGGTTAAAGAGACTATTGATAGATGTGGTTTTAGTGAGTATTGGAATGAGGGGAAGGGGCTAGGTGTGGAAGTGGGGCTAGTTGCGAAAAAAGTAAAGGATAGACTAATAGAGCAGGAAATTCAAAGGTGGCAGAATCAGAAATCATCCTCGGCGTCCCTGGGGCTGTATGGGCTGGCAAAGGAGGTTTGGGGGGAGGAAGTTTACTTTAAAGTGGGGATGAGTAGTGAGGATTTAAGATGGGTAATTTCGGTTCGTGGTAATTTTTTGGGTATTGGAGAAAGGAGGAAATATATTGGGAATTATAGGATTAAAAATGGTCCTTACCAGTGTCCTATGTCTAGAGAGGAGGAAGATCTCATCCATTTTATGGGTACATGCCAGGAGTTAAGAAATTTGAGGAGGGAAGTGTTTTCAACAGATTTTGGAGGGGTGGATTGGCTTGAAAAAATTTTAAAAAGTAGAAATTTTAATGATTTTAGAAGGTTGGGTAAATTTGCAAGAGTGGGTATGGCACATAGAGAAACTTTTTTGATGAATTGTGAGTAATTTATTGTGTGTTTTTTTTTGTATTTATTTTTGTTTTGTTATTTTGCCATGGCCCGAAAAGGCTTTTGTTGCAATAAATATCTATCTATCTATCTATAGAGGTGGGTCGACTATAACTGAGCTTGCAGAATCGCGCCACTGATCCCCATTCCAAACCAAATAACCAGCAACACAAGAAATCGAACTCCTCTCGTCACGGACAAAAGATTCTAAGTCTAGCGTGCTAACAGCTCGGCTAGGATGGCAAGCTTTGTCATAGTACTGAATAATTAATTTGCATTAGCAAAAAAAAACCTCACCTAACCCAGAGAGTCTCTGATGGTCAATGACATAGGAAGTACCAGCACAAAATCCTCCAATTGACGCCAGAGCATATTCCGTGTTTGCAGCTATCATATCCACGTGATCAATCTACGAGAGCATTATTTTTATTATTAAAATTGGAAAATTAGGAGGGGTTATGTCAAGATTCGAAATGAGCTTCATAAATATAGAATACTTAAACAATGTCTAAAAAAAAAATACAAAGAAGAAGTATTTTGGCCATGAAATACAATTTTAATTTTTAGGAGCCAAATTAAATACACCCACTTAATATAACCTGATTGTGTCGGAAAATACCAGCCAGCCAATAGCAAATCAGGAAGCTATGACGTGATACTTAAAGGTGCTATAGATACCCAGAGAGCGGAGATCAGATCAGTCCAAGGGGTTTTGGATGTTCACAAGAGAGGATGCGTCCTTTACTTTGCGCATAGGCAAGCGACTTTATCTCATTGAAAATCGCATGCAGCCAATAGGGTTCATTAAAATGTTGTTAATTTCATACGCAATTGGGTAAGTATATTGTATTTTGTCTAACAGGTATGGGATAGAGCTCGAACTTCTAGGAAAAGACTGCTTTTTTTGGGAGGGGGGGGGGGCTTAGTCTTGAGAGAAGAAGGCAAAGTATATATATTTTCTCGTGAAACTGTATAAGCTATGGCTCTTTCTTCATTTTTTTTTCTGTTGTCCGACAGCATTATTTTTATTATTAAAATTGGAAAATTAGGAGGGGTTATGTCAAGATTCGAAATGAGCTTCATAAATATAGAATACTTAAACAATGTCTGAAAAAAAAAAATACAAAGAAGAAGTATTTTGGCCATGGAATACAATTTAAATTTTTAGGAGCCAAATTAAATACACCCACTTAATATAACCTGATTGTGTCGGAAAATACCAGCCAGCCAATAGCAAATCAGGAAGCTATGACGTGATACTTAAAGGTGCTATAGATACCCAGAGAGCGGAGATCAGATCAGTCCAAGGGGTTTTGGATGTTCACAAGAGAGGATGCGTCCTTTATTTTGCGCATAGGCAAGCGACTGGATCTCATTGAAAATCGCATGCAGCCAATAGGGTTCATTAAAATGTTGTTAATTTCATACGCAATTGGGTAAGTATATTGTATTTTGTCTAACAGGTCTGGGATAGAGCTTGAACTTCTAGGAAAAGACTTCTTTTTTCGGGGGGGGGGGGCTCAGTCTTGAAAGAAGACGGCAAAGTATATTTTCCCAGTTCTCGTGAAACTGTAAAAGCTATGGTTTTTTCTCCGTTATTTTTTTTTCTGCTGTCCAAGAGACTCATTGGTTAGATCATAATGTACTTATACTACGCTACCTTAATGCCAATTAAAACAAACTTTATGAATTCACTGATGAATGAGCAAGCACGTAAATACAGAAAATTGTCCATAAAAAATCCATATGTAAGATATTCTGCGGTAACAAAAGCATTTTGACAATTGAATACTACTTTCATTTTTAGAACAACACAGTTAGAACAGCACATTTAGTTACGACTTAGAACAACAAGTTATATGTAAACAGCGTTGGAAGCATAATATGCAACAGACATAGTTGGAAACTGATCTTATTAACTTACTTTTAGCCTTTTTTAAAACGAAACACAAATTATGTGCAAACAGTGTTGGAAGCAAAGTATTATAATATATAGGGTTGGAAGTTGTCATAATATGTTGTTGGAAGTTCTTCTTATGAGGAATATATAGAAATAACTAGAGAGAAATAGAAATAACTATATATAGAAAATAGAAAACTACATATAGAAATAACTAATAGATGAGATGAGACATAACTAATAAATAATCGAAGGTTTAGTATACATCTTAGTCGCATAGCCTATGGAATTTGGTATTTACATTAAAAATGAACAATAGTTCAGCTAGTTAAAACACAAATTATCTTTATATAGGGTAAAAAGCAACACATTATAATATATAGGTTTGAAAGTTGTCATAATATTGTATATAATTACAAGTTATCTGTCAACTGTGTCGGAAGCACAGTGTTGTAATAGACGCGATTGACGCCTCTTGTTCGATGAAAAAAAATTCAGACATATTGAATATTTGTGATTATAATTGAGAGGGGAAAAGCATGTGAGTACATGGGGGTAAAAAAAACTTTACCATCACTTTTATGGTGGTAAAAGTGGAATATTTTGGATAATAGAATTTTTCCCGATCCCCTCTGTTTTTTAGTAGCTAGCGCTCTAGCTTGAAATCCTGAGGTAAGGGGTTCGAGTCCTGGTGTTGCTGGTATTTTATTTGGAAAGGGGTCAATGGTGTGACTCTATAAGCTCAGCCAGAGTCGACCCAGCTCTAAATGGGTACCTGGGGAAATATGGGGAAAAAATACGGGAGGCGTCGGATGATTTGCCCAGATCACGCACTGCACTGCCGGCCAAAGGCATTGAGACAGGAGATCGGTACCTGCGCAACGAACACTTGGTCAGCATGCTCCATAAAATGTTCACAAGTACTTCCCTAGAACTAAATTGCTTCCCTATGGGTAATACGGATAAAACGACGTTCGATTTTGAATTCGATTTCGAGTTCAACGTTCGATTTTTGAGTTCGATTTCAACATTCAGGGATTTTGCTCCGGGTCAAGAGAGTCAAACATTTTGCGGCGGGATGGAGAGAGCATGCCTTAGGGTTAGGATAGGGTTGGAAGTTGTCATAATTGATGTAACATACAAGGATGAAAACTTTTCTTATTAACTTATGTTTGCACTTCTTTTTTGTTCTTGAGGGTTGGAAGTTCTCACAATATAGTGTTGGGAGTTCTCACAATATAGTGTTGGAAGCTGTTTTATTAACTTATTTTTCACAGCTCTTAAAACCAACAAATATAACTGTTTGTTTACAGTGAAAATAAAATAGAGAATAACCAATAAATTAATTAGCAAAATAACCAAAGCTCATATATCGTCAGTCGGGTATCAAAAGGACGTATCTCCATTATTGCAAATTTTCAGAAGTGCAAAAAAAACCACAACTTTTTTATTTCCCTCCAATAACCGTAAAACAAAAACGGATCGATATGTAATTCAGTACATATCAATCAGTTTTTGTTTTACGGTTATCAGAGGGGAAATAGAAAAGTTGTGAGGTTTTTTTTTGCTCTTCTGAAAATTTACAATTATGAAGGAACGTCCTTTTGATACTCGACTGACGATATTCATTTCAATCATGAAGAAAATAGAATTTGACAATTTGTTAAACCATGTTGAGAAAAAACCTCAGAACTTTTTTATTTCCCCTCCGATAACCTTGAAACAAAAACAGATCGATATGAAAATCAATAAATATAAATCAGTTTTTGTTTTACAGTTATCGGAATGGGAATAGAAAAGCTGTCAGGTTTTTTTTGCTCATCTGAAAATTTACAATTATGGAGATACGTCCTTTTGATACCTGACTGACGATATGCATTTCTATCATGAAGAAAATAGAATTTGACAATTTCTGAAACCACATTGGCCTGCCATAATAAAAACAAAGAAAAAGCGATTTATAGATTTATCTATAAGATAAATTGATTTGAACTTAGATCAAAATGATTTGTTCAATTTTTAAGGGAAGTTAAAAAAAATCCCGTTGTAAAAAATAAAGAAAAAGATCAAAAATAGAGTTATTTTTTTACCAGCTTTTGTTGGCCTTAAAAAAACCCCATTTTTGATCGTTTTTCTTTGTTTTTTACAAGGGATTTTTCTAACTTCCCTTAAAAATTAGTTAAAAGAGATGATAAAACTTACCGGTATTCCAAAATGTTCTGTAACTCCTTTTCCGTTCGATCCAAGAACACCAAAAGAAACACTTTCTTCTAAAAACAGCCGAATTTTGTATTTACTTTTCAGCTCAATCAGCTCCGGTAGTTTACAAATATCACCCGTGTTTAAATATATTCCTTCAACTACAATAAACTTTCTTACAGCCTTTTTCTTTGGTTTCTGCAAAAAGATGTCCGTGGGATCATTTGAAACAGATTTACGGCAATTTAAATCACACCTATGTAAATATCATAGCCAAAAATTACACAGTGGGTTCAATGTTAAATTGGAACAAGCTTTTTTTTTCTAGCACTACAGGACACCAAGGGCGTATCCAGGATTTTTGTTCGGGGGGTTATTTTTCTCGAAGGGGGTTTTACAAATAAAGTTAAAAAAACACATCAAAATTTGTTTATAGGCATTCCTCTTACGTTTTTACAAGCCTAAAAACAGGGGGGAGGTTCAAACCCAATAGCCCCCCAACCTCCCTGGATACGACCTTGGAGGACACTGAATTGTTTTATTGAAATAATTAGCACCGTTTCTAATTTATGAATGTGCCAAGATATCTCAGAAGTTATAGAACTTGACCCTAAAACATTTGATTTCTTTTTATTGGAAAAATTAATCAAATCCGTCTGGCCTGGTCTTTGTTAAAAGGTTTTCATCTTCTCCTTGAAAGGATATCCACCTTATAAAAGATTGGTTTTACTTTGGTTCACTGTTTTCCATGGTTATTGCTAAAAGTAGAGGATTTTATTTTGAAAAGACAGATTTTATTTAATTTTATTAAATTGATTAATTTCCCTGAATTTCCTTACAAGCTTTTTTTGGTTTCTGCAAAAATATAAAACTGTTGGATGATTTGAAACAGTTTTACAGCAATTTGCTTTATGCGCCATTAACGTTACAATTAAAGACTACACACCAAGTACAGCATTAAAAATTGGAATAAACCCATTTCTAACATTTTCCAAGCACCAATAGCCCATTACAGTGGACACTGAATATTTTTAGTGCAATTATTGGCAACGTTTTTAATTCATGAAACTACCAAGATATTTCAGAAGTTACAAAAGTTGACTCCCAAACATTTAATTTTTTTCATTTTTTTTTTATTGGAAATTGGAAAAATATTTTCATTGGAATAATTAGTCAAGTCTATCTGACCTAGATTTTCTTAATCGTTCTCATCTTCTACCGGGAAAGTATTTGCAGGTTATGAATAATTGGTTCTACAATTGTTCGCTCGTTTTACACAGTTATAGCTAAAAGCAAGAGATTCAGTTATAAAATGGTATTTAATGTCATTTAATTAATTAATGGATTTTCTACAGCTAAATTTCATTTTTATTTAAATCAATTTGAGGTTTTTAATCAAAAAGTAAAAGATTAAATTTTATTTACTTAGTGCTGAGGGTCTATAGCTAAAAGACATTTGTCTGGAATTAGTTCACTTTAAGAATGAATGTGAAACACAAATAAGTTTTGAAATTAAAGTCAAGCAGGCAATGTTATAGTAGCATAGTAGCGATTTCATATTACAATTTAAGAGTTTACGGTAAATACCCAAAGCCATAGAGCTTATGCATAGTGCTTTAACACTGAAATCAATCCTGTCTGTCTTATTGAGTTATCCAGAAGCTCCATGGTAAAAGCGTTCCCATTTCATTCTTCTACTTTTAGAAAAGAAGAGGAAGAATTTTTTTTTATTGTGGATACTCTCTAGATAAACTGATGCAGATGAGGTGATTGCAGAGCTTTTCATTTTATTATTTAAAGAAATAGTTTTATACCTAACAATAAATACTATGTTTTATGTATACTGCGATTATAAAACTAATAAAAATACTATGTTTTATGTATACTGCGAGCTAGGGTCGTTCACCGCCATACCTGGGGTCCAGATTTTCACACCTCTTAAAATGTGAGGGATATTTAGAAACAATGGCAGGAAAAAAATATGACTATTTATTCCCCCCCCTCCCCAGAAAAAGAAACAACTTTTTCCAGAGTTTATTTTTTCTGATCAGTTTGGCTATACGTTGCTTGTCAGCACCATAATTTATTATTTGCTAATACCAGTGGCAATATTTCTCAATAAAACGGTCCACCCACCCCATGGAATGATTTTCAAGAAACTGAACTGCCACACTTTATAGGTGGCAAAAGGGAGAGCAGAGGAGATGTACCAATCGCGAATAATAGTGGACTACGACTGGCTTGTGACGCAATCCACTGTTAGTGGATTATAGACAATCCATGCCAGAAACACATTTTGCGCGCAGTGTCGTCATGGAATTTGGCACCGTGTTCGATTGGTTCGTAATTTTGAAAGGGAGGGTCCGCTGACTCACTTTGACTCTATAATCACACAGATTATAAATCCTTGCGGGATTCTGGTTGTGTGACACCTTAATACCAGACGAGCCCATTCCTATAGACAAGGGATTGCAGTCGTTTAGACGGAATAAAAAAAAACTTTTATTTATTGACAATTAGGTTTTGACAAAGCTCGCCAGTTTGGCTTTAGATCTTTCATAAGTTACTTTTCACCAGTATAATTTACTACTTTGTTATTACTAATGGCAGACTAAAGCGATTCGATAGAAAACGATGACGCCCAAAAAATCGATGACGGACAACAAAACGTTGACGGCCAAAAAATCGATGACGGCCAACAAAACGACGAGGGCCAAAAATTCAAGAATCTCAGATACATGTAGTCGTAGATATATGATATAGCCTATCTTCATAGGCTACTAAGATAAGGGCCAGAAGTAGAAACTGGAGAACCAATTTATTTAATATTAAAAAGAAAAACGATACCAAGTAACATACTTAAAAACAAAGCATGCTTGTGAGTGTTGATGATATAAACAAAGGATCTGTCAAATTTATTGGAAGGATTTATACAGAGACATATCCATGAGTTAATTTTGAGAAGGAGGGGTAAATTTGATAAAGGAGTGGGCGAAATCCCTTCTTCTAAATAGAAAATCCTTTAGTAGAAATATAGAAAAGTCTGAACTTCGACTCAGTTTGGTGATTCCACCCGTGGTATAATTATAATAATACTTACCAAATTCATTGGGTGTGACCAAAGAGAATGGATTATTTACAAGAGTGAAAACTGGCACTAATAAAGACAAAAAAATCGCCAATGTCACATAACGTTGTCGTTTCTTGCCATTCTTTCAGTATGTAATAAGACCAAATTAGTGTAGTTTATGTAATTGGCCAAATTAGTAGAAATTATCAGATCGTAATTTCTGCAAAAACAAAATCACGAAGCTTGAAAAAAAGCCAAGAAACGCTAGATGGCAATGGTAATTGTTTATTAACACTAGCACCAGTTTCTACTGTTGTAAGTTCGCCATACTCTTGGAGATGTGACGATGACAAAATTCCAAACTAATAAATACAAAAAATATGTATATAAAAGTTATATAAAACTATTGAAAACAACCATAAAAAGCACGAAAAATTCTCAATAAAAAGCTCTTAATAGTCCCCGACACAGGTCCTGAACTGAAACAACTCCTTGGCCTTTTTTTAGTTGATGCCGTAGAGTGAACTTGGGTAAATTTGACACAGGGGTAACTCCGAAACCCCCGTCTTATTTGGCTCAGTGATGACAGATGTCTTTGGTTCCGCTGCCATCTTCTTCCTTTAGCTTTAGGTACTTGACAACAGCGTTCTATATTTCTAACATTTTCAATTCCTCTTGTAATAAAGCAATTTCAAAATTCTGAGGAGGGCATTTTTGTTGGTCAAAAGGTAGGTAGCAAATTTTAAGTGAAAGTACAGAAAAATGGAGAGACGATAAAATGATTCTAAATAGCTGATAAGTTAATAGGATAGTTTAAGTATTTACTGTTATTTATTAGTATTTTATTCTCAAACCAGTCGGGAGATACAAGGGATGTCGGACTTACCCTAGAAAAAGCTCCGATTTGGGTTAAATGGGTAAATCTGACATGACGGACTTACCCCGTAAGGGGTAAATTCCAACAAGTGGGGTCGGGCTTACCCCGTGTGTACAAGTGGCTAAGTTTCGGCAATTCCAGCCTAGATTCCAGTGTATTTGTTAACAATTTACTATGTTAACAATACGTGCTATACATAATTTATAACATACTAATTGATCAGACAAAGAAGCAAAGAGATTTCCCTGACATACCTGCTGTTACTCTCTGAAAACCTCTGAAGCTGCCCAACTATGTTGAGCAGAGTATGGCAATTTCGTTGAAGGTCATGCAAAAGTGTGGCATCAGGCTTACTAAACAACAGTTTCTTGACGAAGTGAAAAAATATATAAGTGAGAACAAAATCAGTGCTCATTTCACAAAGAATCAGCCAGGTGAAGACTGTTGGTTTGGGTTTAAGAACAGAAACAACATCTCACTAAAGGAACCTGAACAACTTCAAAACCCTGAGGGCTGTGCGATAAGCAGACCCTTTCATCATTCTAGGATTTTATGACCTGCAACAAAACCAGCAGAAGAGCTTGACATCTTAGACAAACCAGAATTTTGGTAAAACTTGGACGAAACTTCGTTTTGTCGCGATTCTGATAGCCTTAAAATCGCTGGTGCAAAAGGATCACCAGCAAAGCCGCGAACTGGTGGCTATGGGCGTGATAACACACCAGTTCCGGCATGTATTAGTGCATCAGATGAGAAACTCCTACTGTTGGTAATCTTCTTGGGGAAAAATAATTGGAGTTCATGGCTACCCGTTAAAGACCATTCAAATACGTATTATTCAGCTACTAAGAAAGGATGGAAGACAGCAGACATCTTCTATAGTTGGTTTAAAGATGTTTTCCTGCCTCAGGTGAAAGAAAAAACCCCTTCTTATTCTTGATGGCCATGGCTCCCATTTATTCTTGGCACTTGTGGAGCTCGCTTCAGAAAAGAATGTTACTATCCTCTAGTTGCCAGCCCATGCATCCCATGTTCTGCAGCCCCTTGACAGGGCTATTTTCAAAGGGCCGGAATTCTCCACTGAGCAGAAGCTTGTGCACTGGCGATGAGCAGAACCAGGTAACGTCTTACCAAAAGAAGGGCTCGCGAAAATTCCATATCAGATCTGACAGACTTACCTTACCCCTTCAGTGATTAAAAAAAACATTTTAAACGATAGAAATTCACGATTCTGCTTTTCTGAAATTCACGATTATCAACTGCAACATGATTGACAAGGCAAAGTCTGATCCAGCCAAGTTACAACGATATGTTGAGACAAAGACATCAGAGACTTGGAATTTAACAAGAGCGACAACCACAGTGAATACTGCAACTAATCAGTTCAGTGTTAGTCCAAAAAAGATTCATGCGCATCAGAAATCATTTGAAGAATTGCTCTTGGACTCAACCCAGTGCCCTCCTCTTGATGCCTCAGCACCCAGGACATCCGGTAGGCAGAGAACTGCTCTGGAAGCCGAAGTATTCACATCTGTAGATGCTTTGAGATGGCTTGAACAAATATAAAGAGAAAAAAGAAAAGCTCGAGAAGAAAATAAAAGAAAATATGCTCAAGCCAAAACTGAAAAAGATAAATGATCTTTCCAGTGAAGACTGACATCTCACTGGGTTCCAAAGCTTGACCTGATGGACATCTGTTCCGCCGTTGGCAGTAAGAATGAAGAAGAGGAGGAAAAGGCTAAATGAGTATTATACTGTAGCATACGATAGCAAACAATATCAATAAGGCTTGTATATTGGAAGGGTGCTTGTTTTTCCTGACGAAAATCTTGTTGGCATAAAAATTTTTCGCTGTCCGAGCCTAGCCAACTATTCATATGACTGGTCCCAAAAAGATGAAATTAAATAAGTTGAAGAGTACATCTTTGCCAGACCATTGAAGCTTTCTGAAGCTGGTCCTTTCACTCTACCATTGTTCCGAATTCGGCACGTCATCAGTCGGTACAAGAAGCACACTGGGGCCTGCAAGTGATCAAAAGTTTGCTTTCTCGACTCCCTCTGCCACTAATTGAAACTAATTTTTTTTTATAAAATCCCTTTTTTCAACTAAAAATAAAAAAAAGTTTTCTTCTCTGATACCAAATGAAATTACAATTTTTCCCTATTATTTGAAGTGTGGTGTTACCTTTTTGTATTTACAAAAATTTGAAAAGATATACAATTTTTCATGTCTACCCAATGTAGAATAGATATTTGTTTGTACCCACATGATAGATGAGAAGAATTAATCAGAAGAGAACACATCCGATGTATTTACTTGTGAAAGCAAGTAAATACACCTACATCAAAATTGTCAGTTGGGGAATTGTCCGGGGTATACACAAGCGATAAATCTACTTGTGAAAGCTGATACATGATACCTATTACTCTAGAAATAAAATGAAGCACCTTTGACTCCTGTTGTATCTGCTCTTGGATCAGGCGCTCTAAATCTGCCATGTCATTGTGTTTAAAGAAGCAGACATCACTTCTAGACGCCTCGACACTTTTCTGCACAGGAAAAGATACTGCATCATCCCTAAAAAAATATAGATCAAGCAATAATTCACATTTGATATTGCAATATTATTAAACAAGCAATAATTATATATATATTTATTTATCTGTAAATGTTTTCTCGAAGGTGGTGCTATTTTTTCTCTCTCTGAAAATTGTCATGCTACCATTTTCCGATGTGAAAAAACGATCTAGATAGGTCTTTGGGAAACCCCCTCCTCCCCCTACCCGGCGAATTTGGTAAATCCCCCCGTGCACTCTTAATATTTTTCATAATCGTCTACTGACTGAAATTAGAGACCTATCGTCGCCTGAAAGCGGTTTTTGCCGAAAATAACAATTTTTGGAGAAACTAAGTTACAAACGCCATCTTGTGTAAAAAAAAATCTCCTTTCGAAGGGTCTAATTGACATTGCTGTAAGATGTCTCTAACTGCCTGTATTTTGCAGTCTCCTTTGCCGAATCGCGTATTTTTCGATTTCTTTAAAGTGGTTTTGCCCAATCGCATTCGGGATTATAGCATGGTCTGTTTTGTCAAGAGTTGCTGATTTGCCGAACGCGACCATGGAGAAGAAGAGGACGATCTTTCTTATCTTGATGAACAAGATATAATTATGAGACCCAAGAGATTGAAACTGTCGATTTCCCCAGATATTTTTGAAACAGACAGGTAAGAATTAGATATTTTGAGACAGAAGTATGTATAGCAGCATTAATTGGAGTTTGCTTCCACAGTTCTAAAGGAGGTGCTAATGAAGGTTCATGGGCAGAAAACAGTCGAGAACACTAATCTGTTTCCTACTTGGGGAGCTAGTCCTGATTCAGCTGGCAAACATCTTCCTGAATAGGATGTTCATGTCAATATTGCATTCATGTGTCTTCCTAACTCTGATGAACACCCCAGATAGGCACTGTGATCCTAAATGTATTAAACCTTGGCAGGGGTTAATGATTTCTTTTTTATACTGGTTTACCACAGAAAACTGTTATTTCAAGTGGGTCCCTAGAAATAATATTTAATAGAAAATAGAACTTAATTTTTTATAATTGTTTTAGTTAAAGAAAACTTTGGGGAGCCACTTGCAATAACAATTTCCTGTGGTAAACCAGTATAAAAAAGAAGTCACAAACCCCTATCATGGTTTAATGCATTTTGAATCCCAGTGCCTATCTGGGGTGTTCATCAGAGTTAGGAAGACACATGAATGCAATATTGACATGAACATCCCATTTAGGAAGAGGTTTGCCAGCTGAATCAGGACTAGCTCCCCAAATAGGAAACAAATTACTGTTCTAGGCCAGCACAAAAAGCTGGGTCAAATATTTCAATCAAGGAAACATACGAGGTGATTGTTCCTTGACCTTTCTGTGTCTAGGCTAATGAAAGGGTGCGGAACTAGTTTGTGTCACTAAAATCATTCTTAGAAAATGTTCCAGTAACATGGGTGAACATAAAGCTTTCTTTTTTAGCCCCGAAGATTTGTCTTCAGATGAAGATTCTGACCCGACGTATTTCCCGCAAGTGGAAAGTGATCCAGAATCTCCACCCAGTAAGGGATCTTCATTAGAAGTCAAAAGTACTACACTCTGCGAAGATGCTGGCCAGTCCAGCTCTCCTACTACTTGGACAAGTAATAGAACAGAAAGTGAACCAGAGGCTACCAGAGAAATCAGTGAAACAGCTTCTGCTAGCATGTCTCCAACCACAGAAGGAAATGATGGCACAGAAACGAGAAATATTGCATCCAAAAAAGTCAGAAAGAGGTTAAATAACAAGGAAAAGTGGGTGAAAAATCAGATAAAGAATGCAGTAAACTCTGGAAATTTTTATCTGAACCTTGTTACCAAAAAAGTACATGGAAAGGAGAAGGAAGTGAAACCCTTTAATTGCCCTCATTCGTGTCCTTTCAGATGTTTTGAACATTTCTCGGAGACTGATCGTCAAATTGTGTTTCAAAACTTTTGGGCATTGTCAAAAGATTCCAAAAGGATGTACTATTTGAAAACAACAAAACCTTTACCTAAAAAAAGGAACAAAAAAAGAGAAACTCGGCGGAAGCATACATTCCACTATTACCTTTCAGTTCATAAGAGAACTGTGGAGGTCTGCAAAGGATTTTATTTTGCTACCCTAGACATCGATGATAAGCGGATACATTATGGCCATAAGTTATCAAGTGGTGGAGTACCTCCTGTTAGTGTACCACAGAATCCTGTGAATAAAAGTAAAGAAGAGGATCTCGCTTACATAAGAAAGCAAATTGAAAGCTTCCCAATCATTGAATCTCATTATTGTCGTGCCAAAACCAATAGAAAGTTCCTCTATCCTTCCCTCAATATACGCCAAATGAATTCATTGTATGAAAATAATTGTGCAGAAGATGGTAATTTGGCATTAAAGAAACACATGCACAGAAGTTTACAATTATAAATTTAATCTTGAGTTTCATGTGCCTAAAACTGACAAATGCGATGTTTGTGAAGAAAAAAAAGTTGCTGAAAAAAATAGTACTGAAGTATCTGAGGAGCTCAAAACCTCTCATGAAAAACATTTGAAAGGAAAAATAGAAAGCAAAGAAGAAAGAGATAAGGACAGGGCTTCGGATGACCCTGTATTGTGTTTTGATATTGAAAATGTTTTTCTTTGCCAAAGGGGATGTTTCATCCTATTTTTACAAAAGGAAGATCACTTGCTTTAACTTAACTTCTATTCTTAACTTTCGCAGACAGACATGATAGCTAATCAAAAAACTTTATTGTTGTTTGTGGTCAGAATACCTTGTTGGAAGAAGTGGATATGATACTGCCTGTGGTCTTCGTGCTATCGTTGGTAATGTGTTTACTACCTATCCTGCCATAAGAAAGTTTGTTTCATAGTCAGATTTAAATGTGACTCAAAATTTTAATCAAGTAATTAGCAGCATGATGGAAGACACCCTGAAGAAAAATTCATCTGTCCAAAGTATAACAATGAAGCATTCTGAGCCTGGCCACTCCATTATTCAGGAGGTGGATGCTGTTCACAGAATCATTAAGAGGTCTTTGATGCACAAGGAAGTCTTTTCGCCACTAGACTTGACAAAAAAGCTTTTGATTCTTCGGCCCCGTGACCCGTTTGTCATTATTCAAATTACCAAACAGAAGTTTTTTTATTACGCCAAAACTTCCAAATGCTAAGTATAGCTTAGTGCCATTTTCAAAGGTGAAGTTACTACAGTTTAAGCAAGCACTATGCAAAAGGGTGTTCTACAAAACTTCGTTTGCGGATACTACTCCTTCTGTAGCGCTGACTACACCAGAGGCTAGCCCAAGGAGACCATGGTCCAATGCGTTAGCAGTGATTGCTGTGGAAAGGCTGCTATCTCCTGTACTTTCAAGCACAGCAGTTGATTTGCCAACAAGAAAAATAAAAGACTTCGAATCGCTTTACCGTTTCATGCCAACACTAGATGTGATACATGTGAAAAGTCTTATTAGAAGTTCTAACAGAGCTGAGGTACCTAGTACTTCAGCTGAAATCACAGCGTGTCCCGAAGCAGCCTCTGCCGTTAATGCTCCGAAGGTTAAAACCAGAAATTCCAAGTAGCTTGTTGCTAAGTGAGACCTCCCATTGATCTTTTGTTACATTTTATTGTAAAACACCCAGTTAATTGTCGAAATTAAAATTTGTCTATCAGATGAAATATGTTTTGCCGAAAGTTGCATTTCCAATTCACGCTGAGCTGATTCCGTTTTGCCATATCTTACCTATGTTCAGGAATTTTAAGGCTGTTTTGCCGAAGCTGATATTCATTCTGTTTTATATCGGGAAGGGCTCCCTTCAGACCAATAAAAACAAGCACAACAATATAAGCAATTGTTATTCTTAATTTCTAAAAAAAAATCAACGCTCTAGCTATAGTCGATTCTGAGATACAAATGTAAAAATTTTCAAACTCGTTTTTCTCTCGTTTTTGGAAAAACAGATTCAGCAAAACCGCTTTCAGGCGACGCTATGAAGGTTGAAAGCATTGAGCGTAAGCAAGAGTTTAAAAACACAATATATTTGTTGACACATGAGTTTGTTCCGAGCTTCTACGGAAAGGTTTTCCTGTTTGATAGCTATGAAGCGAGTCCCGGATTCTTAATTGCTTCGCATGAAAAGCTAAGCATTGTGATAGAAAAATTACAATAGCAATTTACATACCAGGAGACTGAGCTTCGCTCAGTGATTGGTGTTCGTTTAATGAGATTTATTCTAATAAGACGATCGCAAGTTTTTCGGAAAAAACAAAAACGATATAGATTGGTCACGAATTTTGGAAAATTTGTTTCTTTCTAAAAGAATTAATTTTGCAAAAACTTTTCTCATATGAATGACGTCACAAATACTCAGACAGCCAAGGCCAATACCCTAACGGTGTTACTTTCTGCAGGAAATAAAATAAAATTAAGGATGTTTTGCAAAAGGAATTACAAAAATGTTTTTCTTTTCACCGAGCGAAGGTCGGTCTACTGTTACCAGTATTTGACCTGCAAGAACATGCCTATGATATCAAAAAGGTCGCTGTTTCCATATTTCGAGTTTAATAAGTTTCACCACTTTAAAATACATTTTCAAATCTCTGAGCTATTTTGAAAAATACTTTTTTTTATCAATTATTTTGTTCGACTTGGCCTACCAGTTAATTGTTTTATGATAACCTACATGTTATTTTTAACAATTATTTTCTTATGTGTCGTATTTACTCAGATAACAAAGTGGATAATAAGAATTAGCTTACAAATAAACATGGAAACAACTTTCAAATACCAATAATATTTTAAAAACAATACTCTGTACTCTTTCTTGTTTATTTATACTCTTTTGCAATTAGATGAATTTACCCAAATAGAGAAGTAAATAATTAGGGTTAGTTTACAAAAAAAAAATATTAAATAATTTTGAAATACTTGTAAAATTTTTACAATTAAATAAAAATAAATAGATAACGAAGTGAACAATTAGGGTTACTTTACAAAACAATACTTAATAATTTTGGATTACCAGTGAATTTTTAGAATAGTATAAGTGTTGTTTTGTTTATTTATATTTTTATGCAATTAAACCTATTTACTTAGATAACCAAGTGAATAATCAGGGTTAATGTGTAAAACAGTATTAAATTAAAAATCATAGTCTAGAGTTAGCTAAATATATCTTTAGATGAGTAAACACACGCTGGAGTGAGAAAAAAAATGATCATAAGCTGAATAGACACAGGCACCGAATACTTGCGGTAGAGACTTTTTTCGTCAATCTAATGTAGCAAAGTGTTTTATTGTGTGAAAATTTGCTTTTCCGCACATGATCTCTTTCAGTAGTAAAAGAGGTTAAGGTAAAGAATAGGGCATTGGACTTCACAGACACTACCGGCGGTGCTGATCTCCGTTTCAAAGCCCTTCAGCCAGGAAGCGCAATAGGGAGCTGGGGGCCAGCCATCCCGTGCTTTCGCACACCCTTCCTGTTTACCTTCCCCAGATTTCTCCAGGTGTCCATTTAGAGCTGGCTCGACTCTCCCTAAGCTAACAAAACATTCCCAACCAGCAATGCAAAAGAAGAAGGGTAAGACTCGAGGGATACACCCAATAAAAATGGAAAATAATGAATAACTAATAACTATCCAATAATTTTATCTTATTTTTCAAAACACCAAATGATACTTCAAAATCGAAAGAACAAACATATAGCTTCCACGAAGCAATCTTACTGTTTCTCAGAAGAAAAAAAAACAAAAAAAAAACGGGACAGATGTCGTAATGGTCATGATAATGCTTCAGAGGTCATATTTGGTAAAACCAGGTATTTCCTGTGTTTTATATTTTTCCCAGTTTTGAATTACCTTTATGAATAGATTTAATCTTTTTGTTGAGCAAATATATCTAAGTGTTGCACGATAATTTTGTCAATTATGACTTAATTGGCACGACACACATCTCTATTTTTACCCAAATAAAATTAAACACAAAAAAGTAGACATTTTTGTTCCCTACATTACAGAAATTTTAAAATATAACCCCTTTCCCTTTTTTAATATACAAGTTTTTATGTTGGCCACCTGCGCTGTAAAGTTTATTCTATTCCACGTTGGCACACATTTTTTATATGGTACATTCTATTTTTGTTTTACAGCTAATTTGATTTCGTGTTTTAAATTTTTATTTTGTCCATTTTTTGCATCATATCGTTTCATCTGCGTATCATGTTTTTTTTGCCCTTAATTTGTCATTGTCCTAAATTTTAAGATTTTTAAACATGAAGTAAATTCGGCTCTCTTAAGAGAGTGTGACAGTTTTTTGGAAATAGATATTTCGATCTTTAAATAACCTTTTCCAATCTTGCACTTAGTTTTGTAATGCACCTTCAGCGCAGTCTAGAAAACGCTCACAGTACATGTCTAGTGCGCTTATAAACGACAAAGTGACGTATACGTTACAAAAGTCATCCCATGGACAAGTGGCGTTTCCTACCATTTCGTGGCACCGAACAACAAGGAGGCACCTCCTTGGTCCCAAGGAGGACCAAGTCGCTATTGATGGAAAATTCTGAGATAGGATATTGATTCGAATGTGTCAAAAATTATATGTTGAGCTTTATGTATTTGCATAATCTCCATTATTTATAATTATTAATAATCTCCATTATTATGCATAATTTGCATTATTTACATACATCTCCATTTGCAGGAGAAGCAATGCCCCGCGGTGGCGCATTTGTCCTTGAAAAGTCACGCAGTCCATATAAGACCATTGGGTAATACACACATTTCCTTTGACGGTTTCTCTAGGTTAATTTGAGGCTGTCTCAAATTCCTTTTTATGCACAAAGATGAAGCTTTAGGGAGATGAAGCAAACGTTAGGTTCATACCTGCACATAGAAAGAGGAAATCTCCCTGAGTTATTAGCCCCCTCCCCCTTTCCAAAGGTCGAGCATGTGTGAATCTGCAGGTACTTTTGTCTTCATTTTTTCGAGAGATTCTTTTTCAAGTTCGTGGTTTTATCGATTTATTGATTAAATACAAAAGAGATACTGTAGTTTTTAATTAAAATATATATAAAAAAAATTTTATAAGAACAACTAAACGGACAAAGGTTGTGCAAAAAAGTGACTATTAGCCACGAACTGTCAATACCTATATCTTTCATCTGTATATTTACGAATCGTTGTGAAATTTTCACATACTATGCGGATAATCTTTTAAACAGGAAGTAAACAAACTAGAACTGATAACACCCACAATGAATCAGGACAAAACAAACAGATAGGTGAATTAAAAGCAAACGGATTATTAACTTACACAAATATGACATCACCACGTTTCGAATACGCAGGAATAGCACTGGCTATAGCTGAATAACCATACGAATAAAGAATTACTTCTTCTACTTCAAGAAACTGGGATAGCTTCTTCTCAAGATCCAGATGCGCCTCTTAAAGAGTTATAATATATAACGTAAAATAAATACTGCACTCAGCAATTTTAAACTAAAGTCAACAATTTTACATTAAGTAAGTAGATTAGCAGGGGCATATTGAATTCGCAAGGCGACCACTTTGGTAAAGCCATCAATAATAAAATTGGCAAGTGTCAGTAATACCCAGCCAATCAATAGTGCAAAGAAAAATCACGTGATGTTATGCAAAAGGTAACGGTTTCTCCACAGTACTCTTACAATCAGAGTCACTGGTTTTAGATCCTCACAAAAGATCATGTGTCTTCCTTTCTTGATTTTTCATGCCTGAAGCTTAAAGCTCGCATACTTCATTATAGCGATTGCATAGGTTACAGTGTAAACATACCCTGTTTAGTCTCTTGGATGGGAAATCAAACTGAAACTTCCAGGATTTTTTCTTTGGTGGGAGCGGGGGTGTTAGGGACTTGGAATTTTGCGTTCAGGGAAGGGGTAAACTTTTTTGTCCCCAATCCTCACAACAGAATAAATGCTACGTTTTTTTTTTTTTTTTTTTTTTTTTTTTTTTTTTTTTTTTGTATGAATGTTGTTTGACAGGCTCTTTAGCTAGTATACAATAATTATATTTTTGGTTAGGATGATGATTATCATTATTATTTTTTTTTTTTTTGCGCGAAAAGACAATTGCAACGAACACAGGTGTACCATAACTTCGAGTTTTACTGGGAAAGGTGTTGTAAGATTTTTTTTTCAAAGTTGCGGGTCAAAAGCTCAAAAGGGGCATATTTAAACCAGTGTCTCATCTTTCCTTAGGGAAGGCGGCCCTTAAAATGAATCATAGGAAGGATCCCCACGCCTCTTTTGCAGATCTGGTAATAAAAAATTCACTTGTGTCGTTTTGAGAAGAAACAGTTCATCAATTCTTCAATAAGTTAGCATTAACCCTTTCAATATACACAGTTGTAATCAAAACGGGGACTTACGTCCCGTACTACACCACCGTAATAAAGCACGGAGAATTGAAAAAACAAAATTCAATTCTGCTAACTTCCATTTGCTTTCTATAAAAAGAATAAAAACTAAGTGAACTAATGTCATAGTTCCCACAGCGAACATGGTTCCCCAGCAACAAAAAGAATTTACAATAAAGAAAACGTGAGAATGGATTAGACAAAGGCTTTTAATTTTAGAACTTCCTTGGGTGAAAAAAAGTTGATTTTAAAATAATAAAAAATATGGCACGTGCGTGAAGTTAATTGCATGACGGAAAACCGTGAAACCCGTGCGTGCATGACGCACGTGCACGTGCGTCATGGCACGGGCTTGAAGTTAATTGATGATTAAAAAGGAATGAATTTACTGAAATAATATGAGTCACTTTAACCATCCAGCTCGATCATCATTCTGTTTAAGTCATGCATCAGGCATTTTACCAGACATGGATGACCGCTTTTTTGCAGGGGCTCCTAAAACTCTACTGGCCCTGCTCCAGAAGATACAAACTAGGGCCTCGAGGGCGAACTCTACCATCGATCACGTAACTTTACAGCCTTACTTAAGTTACTCAGTTAACTCTACATCCACTTAGTGCGAGATCTGATGTGGTGCCAATGGTCATTTTCTATAAGTACATCCAACAAGCTATATCGCTCGATATGATGAACTATCTCTACTTGTACTGCCGTTTGCCAAGCCAAACATGCAGAAACCAAAGTACGGTCGGACTACATAGAAGAGGAGAGACCCTACGCCAAGTAATTGAAGAACGGCTTTGCAAAACGCTACATCTCCAATTAGAATGGTCTCCCGAGGGATTTTATCCTTGAAATCCCGTCTGTTGATTCCTTTAACGGGAACTTCAATAGACACAGCTCAAGAGGGAAAATACATAGGTGAACGGAAAACCTAAGCAGCGCAGATCAGGCCCTAAGTTATTAGTAGCCAAGCACCATGAATTGTAATAAAAAAAACATGCTCTTGGTCAGTTATTCTCAGTTCCAAACTCAAAGCTTCACATTCTTGGAAAGCAGAGAATTTCAGAAGATGTCGCTAAGCCCTTTCCTATTAGCACTAATCAAATTTAAGTTATGATTGCTTGGCTATAAATGGCAAAACTTATGTTTGCCTTCTATTTTTTCTACCACTTACCCGACAACCAAACATTCAGTGACGAAGAAGGGAGGGTACTGGTTTACAACGAAAACCGTAATGCTTTAGCTGTTTAGCGAAAGATAACGGAACAAAAAGTTTAGATTTCAACTCAACTCCCCGTTAAACACGACTATGCTCAACCCAAGTTTCAAAAATAAGGGGAGGGAGAGAAAGAGAAATTTTTTCTCCCATTGGGCATACATTTGGAATATAAGATAGAAGATCTCTTTCTACATATCCTAAACATAAACTTTTATAAGCCCCCTCATTTTACCATGGTTACGATAATGACCTAGACCCCATCCCGCTGATTCGTTTTGAGTGTCAATGATAAAAGCCCTTAGTAAGATGTTTTTTTTGAAATTCTAAATTTAAGATGCATCAAAGCGTAACAAAGAGAACCTCAAACTTCGATGACGAAAAACAGACGCTAGCGGGAAAAGGACCGTACTTAATAGGAGGTACAAAATAAATAAATACCAGTAGTTCCATAGAAAGCTCTTGGACCACATGAACCCACACCATACTGCTTAATTCCTTGAATAGCTTTATCATCAACGTCTTTACTTTCTGAGAGTCCAAGATAATTGTGTGATGCAAGGTTAAGACACTTTTTAGAATTGACTATGATCTCTTTCCCAATCCGGCCATCTATGACTGGTGTATTAACAACATGAGGATCGGGTACAAAATCTTGTGGGACGAATGGTTCTGGTGTCCATTCATCAATAAGGGCTTCTTTTTCGCTTTCTGTTAAGGCCTTTTCTTCTGATTGATTCGAGCTTTTCTTTAACAGCAACCACAGAACCCAGATAAATAGAGCCCCCTCAATGAGGAGGTGATAAGTGGGAACCTAAAAACAAAAAAATGACTCAGGTATTTCAGTACAATAGAATCTTGCTGCTCAGGACCCTCACTCGTCAAGATCTACAGACAAACGGGACCAGTAACCAGACTGCGGGAAGGCTTAGAACTCCTTTTTGAACTATCGATCCGAATTCATAACGTTACTTGTTGAAGAAATTTTCATCAACAGAACACTAGATGCAATCCGAACCCAATAAAAACTTCTTATACAGAGTAAATATCCCTATAATCTCTGAACATGGTATTACGTCCTTTTTCAATTTAGTGAAACAGTTTTACAAAAACATTACTTTTAGCTGTTCAGAGGTCAATTTGGCTAAGTCTATAAAGAAAAACCAGAGGAAATTTGTATAGTTATTAAAACAAGAGTAAAAAACAACAAAAGAACATAGATGAATAATTTGGTTACTTTTTTTTCAGATTTAAAAGTGGTCTCTTCACTTTATTTAAAAGTGTTCTCTTCACATACTAACTATGCATGTTGGACTAAAAAAAATCAGCAAAACACTATAATACTTTAGCTTATAGAGCAAAGGGGTAACTTTCATTTGAAAGAATTTTTTTTTAATTGAACCATTGCAAGAAACCATTCATGTTGTGCATATCATATGTATTGGTTTAAAATTCAGTATTATTAAACACACATACATAAAATTATGTGCAAGGAAATTTAAGAAAACGAAAATATATTCAAACTAAATGGGAATGAGAAAGTATGCAACAAATCGTAATTATCCCAATATTCAAAGCGGAGTCCCGAAGTCTACACTTCCCCCGAGTAACTACCTAACCCCAGTATCTGTGATTTTCTGTTGATTTTTATAGTGCAAGGTTAGTTTGATACTTTCTGCAAAACCAAAAAATGCACATAAAAAACTGGGCTGTTAACAGGAATCTTGAGAATCACTAAGCTATTCCATTTTATAGTTTAGGTGTTACGAAATTAACTATGAGATTACGCTTCGAGCTACATGCAAAAAGGTTACAAGATTGGATGGGATTTTCAGTCAGTTCGGTTTATGAACTAAAGAGCTATTTATGAAATGAAGAGGAATTGATATTATATTTTTTTGCACCCAAGCGAATCAGGATGGATATTCTCGATTCTATCGCTAGCGAGTCATCTGCAAATTGTTCATCTGCCCCTGTGGACATACAAGATACCAAAACAGTCTGAACCCTATACGTCTATTTCACTCAATGCTTATAAGGACTTGACACAATACATCTGCAAAGTCTTCTTTGTCGGTTCCGAACGACATTGGTCGCTTTTTAAATAAATCGTCAACACTTGATGCAACGTCTAGACTTCGTCTGCTACTGTGTCCTTGGACTCTAGATATCTCATACACTTTTCCAGAATCTGGGAAAAAGAAAGTCAAAATTTCAGTTGAATTGGCTGACCTGTTTCAGCTGGCTGTTCTATTATCCTACTGAGGACGCTGCTTTTTGCAGATCTATTTTCTTTTTCTCATCCGAAACTGCTGGCAAAGGTTTTGCTGGCAAAAATTGTACTGTAACCGCTGACAACTTTATTTGTGTTTTGGAGAAAAGGCAGGATAGTATCATTCATCAATTAGACGCAGCAAGGAAAGTGCAGGATGAGTGAAATCGTCAAAAACTAAGGCTAATTGCTGAAACTGCAATATTTTGCAGGAGGCAATAGCTTGCCCTTCAGAATACGAAGGATTCAGGCTTCATTTCAATCACAGAGCCGGAACCTCATAATGATGGTAACTTCCAAGCTCATCTGTAACTGAGGGCAAGACATGATGACAAAAGTCTAGCGAAACATCTTGGTCCAGCAGCCATAAATATTTCTCTAACGATTCAGAATGATATTATTGCCACGTGTGAAGAATTTCTTCAGAAATCCATTGTCAAAAAAATTAACGCAAGCCCTTGCTTTCCATCTTGCTGACGAAATGACGGATATTTTCAATATATAACAGCTATCTGTTTACGTCTGCTGCACCTTCACTGAAGACCTTCATGCGGATTTTAGTGGTTTTGTGTCGATTACTAATTCAACTGGACACAGTCTTGCTTCGTCAATGCTTCAATTTCTTGAAAGCCTTAGGCTTTATCTGGAAAAGATGGTTGGCATTGTCTATGATGAGCAGCAGGAACCTTATCACATGTCTGCAACTTATATGGTGCTTTGCCACTCAGAACAAAGAAAATGTTTAAAGCGGGCAAAATGGTATTTAGGCACGTTTCTCAACTGCCTGGTTGACTGCCATCATTGTTGTTACATGCCTGGTGGCTCTTTATCTACTCACGAATTGCAATGCATCTTATATATGATCTGGTTCTATTCAAGTATATATATATATATATATATATATATATATATATATATATATATATATATATATATATATATATATATATATATATATGTATATATATGTATATATATATATATATATATATATATATATATATATATATATATATATATATATATATATATATATATATCCACAACAAATATACCAAAGAATTTGTACCTGACATGTTCTAAGGCGTGATACTTGGCAAGCGTCTTGGAAAGTTGTTTGAGTTTACACCTAATATGAAAAATAAGCAAAGATGGAAGAACAGTATTGCATTGAGCAAACAAAAAATTATGTTATAGACCTAGATTCAATAAACATAAAAATAAAATACCCTACCTGTTCAAATAACAAGAGTAAATTCATGTTTGAAGCAATCTATCTCAGTGAATATGGCTTACAGACTTCACTTCCAGAAGTTTCTGAAAAATTAGAGATAATAAATTGAACTTCCGAATTATACCTTTGTGTAAATACTAGAACTGTGGATAGATACGGGGTCCAAAAGGGCAGCTTGGGGGAGGGGGACTCCCCCAATTTCTAAGGCATCGGCACACAGTGATGATGCCTTGGAATTTTGGGCATCCTTCACATCTTAATTTAGTCTAAGTGTGCGCATTTGTGGACACACTGGATGATTTTGTTGAAACATTCTTTATACCCCCCTCCCTAAATTATTTGATAAGTTTGAGGTCAGAAAACAATTCTTACCTCATAATATGCAGAATAATTGTGCCTACTATATCCCCCCCTAATGTGCAAATATATAGTCCAAATTTGTTTCTAAAGTAACGAAGAAACCAGTTTGTTCTCGAGTTTTACACATCGTAATCTTGAATCAGTGGCGTATAGCACACAAGTATCGGATTTTTTTATAAAGAGCGAAGTCTTGAGGATGAGGCAACCCCTTTCATATATGTAATAATTTCAGTTCGTTTTAAGCTTTGATGTTGCTCCTCACTTTCAGTTGAAGAACTTGTTTGTTTTTATTTAAATACTTAGAGATGGCATTTGTTAATGGGAATCATAAGTTTTTTAAAGAAAAGTATAGAGCCTCATTAAAACAAAAATGAGCAGAAATAAAGTCAAATAATCTTCAAAGTAAAAACTATTGAATATAATAGAAAAAAATTAAAAAGATATAAGAATTTTTTGTTTGAAAAAGAGTAGCCCTGTCAATAAAAAATTAACCGAAACTTACATAAACAACTGTATCTACAAAACAAGTTTGTCAAAGAATAGTAAAAGCCTCGTTAAGCCAATAATTAGTATACCTAATTCCAGAAAATTTTCAAAGCGCAAAACGACCATAAATCATAGTAAGTAAGTGAATTGAACCCAAAAAGAACAGAAATTACAATAAATAACCTATTCAAACTCAAAATAGTAACAATTAGCATGAGTAGGGCTGACAACCCCCACACCTCCTCAAGACCAGAACATAATTTGCACTTTTCTCAAAACAAAATACATTTTAAATGTTATCACTTTTTTTTACTTTAACAAATAAAGAAGCATTAAGACTATAAGTAATAGATGTCAAAATATGTATATCAAACTGACAATACACGGTTATTTTTTATTTTATTTTTTTTTTAAGTAAAGTACAAATTATTTTCTGGTCTGAAAAAGACATGGGTGTTGTCAGCCACACTCGTTTTAATTTTTGCTCGTTAAGTTTGACTAGGCTCCCTATTGTAATTTCTGTTAGTCTTGGGTTTTATTTATTTGTTAATGGTGATTTGTGGTAGTTTTACTCTTAGAAGATAAGAAAAACAAACTCGTAGAATTTGACAACACTTTCGTCCGTAAAAACTTAAAAAATCTAGAATTTGTTGGTTCCCAAAGCCAACTATCCTTTCAAAGGATTAAATAAAAAAAAACAAGTTTTTTTTTATCTGAAAGTAAGGAGCGACATTAAAGCTTAAACCGAACAGAAATTGTCCCGTATATGAAAGGGGCTCTCCCCTCCTCAACGCCTCGCTCTTACGCTAAAGTTTTTTATTGTTTGAAAAATAGAGTTGTGAGAAAGAGTAACTTTAGCGTAAAAGCGAGGCGTTGAGGAGGGGACAGCCCTTTCATATACGTAATAATTTCTGTTGGTTTTAAGTTTTAATGTCGCTCCTTACTTTCAGTTAAAAAAACTTATTTTTTTATTTAATTTCTGAAAGTTTTTGAATTAAGGCAGGGTTTAATATTGGCTGATCTTACACTAATACTTAGAACGAAGTTTGTATATTGATTTTACCTTTTCTGGTTTAATGGCTTTCTCGAAAGCTGTTTGATTTTATTTACGAACGTTTTTATTAGTAATAAACATACGTAACTTACGAATTAACTTACGTAACGAACTTCTATATAAATATATTTTTAATACGTATATTAGGGGGCTCGCCCCCTAGTCAATGCCTCGCTCTTAAGCTAAAGTTCGAATTTTGATCCAATTCTTTAAAAATGACCCCTTCATCACAAAGGCCGTTATTTAGAATAAATAGCTCTTATGAAAGTACTAAAAATTCTTTGGCTTAAAGAGCGAGGTATTGACTAGGGGGTGAACCCAATCATACCCGTAATATTTTCTGTTCGTTTTAAGTTTTGATGTTACTCTTTATTTTCAGTTGGAAAACTTGTTTTTTTTATATTTAATTTCTTATCTTTTTTTAAAATAATGCTGGGAAATCCGACGCCCCCTCCATAGCAATGTCCCTACCCCCATGTAAACTTCCTTCATGGAAAGATCTTCCCACATAACCCCTGACTCACCCATCCACGCGTAAAAGTAAGTCGCAAAATGAAAGCAAGACACATACAAAGAATTTCGTATTGGAATTCTGGCAAATTCCCCCAGTGTAAAATTTCCCGTGAAAAGTTTCCTCCCTGGAAAATTTCCTTCCCATAGAAAAGTTACCTTGTGGAATAAAACCCCAGCAGAAAATTCACTCCCCCCCCTCAAAAAAAAATGCATGCATAGTTCCCAATAACAAATACTATACGTATACAATTGGAAAATTTAAAACTTTAAGACCTTTCCATAAGGGCTCTAGGGGGACTTTGTTATCTTCAAAGGTATATTTTTTGGGTTTTTCAACTATGCTGAACAGAATGGCTGTCTCAAAATTTTGATGAGACGAAATTGGGAAAAAAGGGGCGTGGGAGGGGGCCAAGTTGCCCTCCAGCATTTTTGGTCACTGAAAAGGGCACTATAACTTTTAATTTCTGTTCGAATGAGCTACCTCTTGATGTTCCAGGACCACTGGGTCGGTAAGATTACCCCTGAAAAAAAAAAACAAAAAAAAAAAACACGCATACGTGATCTTTATTCTGGCAAAAAATACAAAGTTGCAGATTTTTGCAGATATGAGCTATGTAATAGGGTTTTCTGATACGATGAATCTGACGGTGTGATTTTCATTAAAATTCCGTGGCTTGTAGGGGATTTTTCCCCCCTCTTTTAAAAATCAGGTAAATCTTCTCAAGCTCGTAGCCTTTGATGAGTAATACCAAACTTAATAAAAATTTATATATTTAGAATCAGCATTATAAGCCCATTCTTCTGATACATTTATTGACATCAAAATTCCGTTTTTAAAAGTTTCGATTACAATTGAGCCGAATCGCTTGTTTTTTTTATTGTTTTTTTTTTATTACGTATATGTTATTACGTATATGAGGGGGGTTCTCCCCTTAGTCAATCCCACGCTCTTTACGCTAAAGTTAAAATTTTGTTTAAATAACAAACCCCTGAATGACAAAGGCCCTTTAATTAGAATAGATAGCTCTTTTGAAAGCACTAAAAAAAAAAACTGTAGCGTAAAGAACAAGGTATTGACTTGGGGCGAACCCCCTCATATACGTAATAATTTCTGTTCGTTTTAAGTTCTTATGTTGCTTCTTACTTTCAGTTGAAAAAACTAGTTTTTTTTAAATTTAATTTCTGATCGTTTTTTAAATAATGCTGGGAAATCCGGCGCCCCCTTCATAGAAATGTTCTTTACCCCAAGAAAACATCCTCCACGGAAAGATTCTCCCGAGTAACCCCCTCCTCCAGCCCGCCCCCCACACCAGAAAAAAAACCGTCCTGAGAGTGTCTGTATACTTCCCAATAACCAATACAATATGTAAACAGTGGGCAAAGTTCATAACTTGCAGCCCTTCCCCTGGGAACTGTGGGGGATTAAGACATCCCCAAAGACATATTTATTAGATTTTCGACTATTCTGAACAAAATGGCTATCTCAAATTTTAACTGGGTGACTTTGTGAAAAAATGAGCGTAGGAAGGGGCCAAGTTGCTCTCCAATTTTTATGGTCACTTAAAAAGGGCACTAGAACTTCTAATTTCCATTCAAATGAGCCCTCTTACGATATTCTAGGACTACTGGATCGATACGATCACCCCTGGGGAAAAAAAAAAAACACGCATCCGTGATCTTTCTTCTGACAAAAAATACAAAATTCCACATTTTTGCAGATAGGAGCTTAAAACTTCTACAGTATGGTTCTCTGATACGCTGAATCCGATGGTGTGATTTTCATTAAGGGGGGGGGGTGGTTCATTAGGGGGTGTTTCCCCCTTTTTTCGAAAATAAGTCAAATTTTCTCAGGGACAGAACTTTTAATGGGTGAGACTAAACTTGACGAAGCTTATATATTTGAAATCAGCATAAAAATCTGATTCTTCTGAGGTATCTATTGGTATCAAAATTCCGTCTTTTAGAGTTTCGGTTACTATTGAGCCGGGTCGCTCCTTACCACGAACTGTTTGATAGCCAAACCTTCTTAAACTTTTTGGTGCCATATGTTTTAGCTTATTTTGATGAATATCCACCTATATTTTTTTCTTCAATTTTTTTTTTAATTTGGCACCTGCTACTGCCAAAAATTTCAAAAGTTCATATGGACGTCTTTTTCAACACAAATGGATTTGTGTTTTTTTTTTAAGTTTTTAAAACTTTTCTGGTGTGTAAATTCCTCTTTTTCGCACTTTTCAACGAAACTAAAAAAAAACAACAAATAAAGGTTTCAGATTTAGAAACATTAATTTTCACAGGGGGGGGGGGGTATTTTCCACTAGGGTATTTTCTGCGGGGGTTACTGTCTGTGGGGGGTATTTTTTGTGAGGGGGAAGGGACATTTTACGGGGGGGGGGGGTTTCGGCGTTGGGGTTTTTTTCCGAGGGGTCAAACACCCTCCTCCCCATTAAGTAGATTCATTTCTGTTATTTTACTGTGTTCATGGCCGTATTTTTGGCTTTAAAAATAAACTTATTTATCTATCTATCTAATATGCAGAATAATTATACTATAAACACATTTCGCATGCAGACCCGCTATACTTTACCCCCCCCCCCTCTAATGTGCAAATCTATAGCCCAAATTTATTTATAAAGTAACGAAGAAACTAACAAAAAAACTGGTGTGTTCTCGAATTTTACACAGCGTAAACTTGAGTGAGTGGCGCATAATACACAACTATCAAAATTCCTTCCCCCTACTGAAATTAAAAAAAATAAAACTCAAATAAAATTTTCAAATTTGAAAAACTTTATTTTCCAGGGGGGGGGTATTTTCCGGGGGAGGGTAATCGCGGGGGGGTAAACGCCTAGAACTGCCAATAAAAGCAATCAGTTGCTTGTTATCTGAATTGGGGAATCCCAGTCACATTTCTATGGTTTGCTGTTCCATTCTGTATCCAATTGTGATTTGAATGATACTGCAGATGGAAGGTTTACTTTATCTTCACTGAGTCCATTCCAACCATAAATGCCTCTGAAGTAAAACAGTTTTTACCAATCCTGGCATTCAGTCTGTTTATAAAGCTGTTTCGCATGTCCTCTTGTTTGCTGGATCCAAAATATTTGGTCTAAAAAGACTACTACTTGGCTGGCTACAATATTTGTGGCTCAAAATCATGGCACTGCAGTGGCGTTGAAATACTAGAGCTAATATTTTCAATTTCTCTAGCCTTTTTCTGAGTGGAAGGTTCCTGGAGACCAGTTATACACCTCATTGCACGTCTCTGAACTCTCTCGATCAATGTTGTATCCTACTTGTATGAGAGAGAGGTAAGACAAGCACCAAAGTCCAAGATAGGTCCAACAATGGCTTCTTAGAGCCTTATAAAGACTTTCTGTGAATGGCTTAAAATAGTATGTTTAAGAAGACCAAGAAAAGAATTAGCCATTGATACGACACACCAAGTGTGAAAGAAGTTCCAAAGCTGCCAGTAGTGGATTCCCAAAAGCTGCCAATACTTTAGCAGCACTTGCTTTGATCAAAAACTATTTTTACATGTAAAATTTGCAGAAAAGTAGCAAATGTAACTTAGTATAACTTGCAGTTAGAAGTATCAATAGTTTTCTGAATCACAATTAACCATATAGTCTAATTCAGTGGCAAGCCATATACTAGCCATAAATATCATACCTCATAATTTTCTATGTACCATTTTATCAAAAGCACTGTATCATATTTGCTCTAATACTGCTAAAGGAGTATAGTATTCTAAGTCTGAAGTATACTGTATATAGCTTACTGCTGTTACTTTATGGATGGAGTCGTACACTCCAATACTATTGGTATTATAAAGATATGCATATTCAACTCCATACTTGATACTCATCAATCACTATACTACAACTATAAAAAGCATCATTTGATTTTCTGGGAGACATATTGATTGGCAGCCTGGCAGTCACATGCATTATGAAGCTGTGATATTAGTTTTGCCCTAATCTAATCCCCAAAATAAACAGAGAATTGCTGCTACATTGTAGTGTGAGTAGTATCGTATCAATTACTTTCAAAAATACATGAAAAAATACATTGAATTGCGCAAGAAAAACCCATGCTTGAGACACTATTTACACGTGAACATTCTGAATCCATTTTTGAAGTCTGTGGAAACAGTTTGACGTGTTCGGTGAGATTAACTTCCATGGCGTTTGATAGACATTTGCAAAAAAAGGGGGTAATTAGTGATTGGATAATTTTTTAACGTGAAATCTCTGAATAAAATATTTTTGGAGCATGTACTTGACAATGGATAAAAGGGTTAAGGTGATTAGCAATTACGAGCAATGCAAGAGTTGGAATATTTCAGTAGTGTTTCGTTGTGCTTTACCTTGTCACAGTTACATTCTTTTAATTTTTTAAAGTTCATTTTGAATTTCTTTCGTGAAATGCAAGAATTGGAATATTTCAGTAGTGTCTTGTCATGATTTACCTTGTCACAGCTACATTCTCATGATTTTTCAATGTTCATTTTGGATTTCTTTCATTGAAATACAAGAGTTGGAATATTTTAGTAGTGACTTGTTGTGCTTTACCTTGTCACAGTTACATTCTCTTGATTTTTTGAAGTTCATTTTGAATTTCTGTCGTGAAATGCAAGAGTTGGAATATTTCAGTAGTGTTTTGTTATGCTTTACCTTGTCACAGTTACATTCTGTTGATTTTCATAGTTCATTTTGGATTTCTTTCATTGAAATGCAAGAGTTGGAATATTTCAGTAGTGACTTGTTGTGCTTTACCTTGTCAAAGTTACATTCTCATGATTTTTCGAAGTTCATTTTGAATTTCTGTCGTGAAATGCAAGAGTTGGAATATTGCAAGAGTTACATTCTGTTGATTTTCATAGTTCATTTTGAATTTCTTTCATTGAAATGCAAGAGTTGGAATATTTCAGTAGTGTTTTGTTGTGCTTTACCTTATCACAGTTACAATCTCTTAATTTTTCAAAGTTCATTTTGAATTTCTTTCGTGAAATGCAAGAATTGGAATATTTCAGTAGTGTCTTGTCGTGGTTTACCTTGTCACAGCTACATTCTCATGATTTTTCAAAGTTCATTTTGAATTTCTGTCGTGAAATGCAAGAGTTGGAATATTTCAGTAGTGACTTGTTGTGCTTTACCTTGTCACAGTTACATTCTCTTGATTTTTCGAAGTTCATTTTGAATTTCTGTCGTGAAATGCAAGAAAATTGGGGTCTTAGTCCACCAGCCTGAATGGTGGAAATCCACTAGCTCAGTATTGGGGTCTTAGTCCACCAGCCTGAATGGTGGAAATCCACTAGCTCAGTATTGGGGTCCCAGTCCACCAGCCTGAAAGGTGGAAATTCACTAGCTCAGAATTGGGGACTTAGTCCACCAGCCTGAATGGGGGAAATCCACTAGGTCAGCATTGGGGTCTTAGTCCACCAGCCTGAATGGTGGAAATCCACAGCTTTACCTTGTCACAGTTACATTCTCTTGATTTTTCGAAGTTCATTTTGAATTTCTGTCGTGAAATGCAAGAGTTGGAATATTTCAGTAGTGTTTTGTTGTGGAGTACCTTGTCACACTTACATTCTGTTGATTTTAATAGTTCATTTTGAATTTCTTTCCTTGACATGCAAGAGTTGGAATATTTCAGTAGTGTTTTGTTGTGCTTTACCTTGTCACAGTTACATTCTCTTAATATTTCAAAGTTCATTTTGAATTTCTTTAGTGAAATGCAAGAATTGGAATATTTCAGTAGTTTCTTGTCGTGTTTTAACTTGTCACAGCTACATTCTCATGATTTTTCAAAGTTCATTTTGAATTTCTGTCGTGAAATGCAAGAGTTGGAAAATTGGGGTCTTAGTCCACCAACCTGAATGGTGTAAATCCACTAGCTCAGTATTGGGGTCTCAGTCCACCAGCCTGAATTGTTGAAATCCACTAGCTCATAATTAGGGTCTTAGTCCACCAGCCTGAATGGTGGAAATCCACTAGCTCAATATTGGGGTCTTAGTCTACCAGCCTGAATTGAGGAAATCCACTAGCTCAATATTGGGGTTTCAGTCTACCAGCCTGAATGGTGGAACTCTACTAGCTCAGTATTGGAGTCACAGTCCACCATCCTGAACGGTGGAAATTCACTAGCTCAGAATTGGGGTCTGAGTCCACCAGCCTGAATGGTGGAAATGCACTAGCTCAGTATTGGGGTCTTAGTCCACCAGCCTGAATGGTGGAAATCCACTAGCGCACTATTGGGGTCTCAGTCCACCAGCCTGAATGGTGGAAATTCACTAGCTCAGAATTAGGGTCTTAGTCCACCAGCCTGAAGGGTGGAAATTCACTAGCTCAGAATTGGGGTCTTAGTCCACCAGCCTGAATGGTTGAAATTAACTAGCTCAAAATTGGGGTCTTAGTCAGTGTTCAGATTGGAGCGTTGGGGTCCGACTATCTGGGCTTTATTTGTCAAGGCAGGTGCCCACCTCACCTGCCCAGAGTCTCATGCAAGTGATCCTAAATTTGAAAAAGTGGAAATTGGCTCAGATTTTCTAAACTGAGCTGAGACAATGAATAGATACTATTGGGAAAGTGATTGGAGACGGTGAGCATCCGTGAACAAGTGCTAAATTGAGAGAGGCATTTGAGACATTATTTGGGGGCGTCCACCCACCCAGAGTCTCCAGCATGTGACCCAAAAATTTAAAAAACACACAGAGCCGACAGACACAAAGAGATGAATCACTCACAGAGAGGACAAACACACAGAAACGACACATAGAGACGACACATGCACAGAGACTATACACATACACAGAGTCAACGCACACAGAGAGACGAGACACACACACAGAAATGACAAACACACATAGAGACGACACACACAAAGAGACGTCACACACACACACAGTTACGAAACACACATAGAGACTACACACACATAGAGACAACACACACACACACACAGAGACAACATCCACACAGAGACGACACACACAGAGACGACACACTCAAAGTGACGACTTACACAGAGAGACGACACACACACAGAGACGACACACATAGAGAGACGACACACTCAAAGTGACGACTTACACATAGAGACGACACACACACAGAGACGACAAACACACAGAGACGACACACATAGAGAGACGACACGCACACAGAGACGACAAACACACAGACAACACACACACAGATACGAAACACACAAAGAGACGACACACGCACAGAGAGGACAAACACACAGAAACGACACACACAGAGATGACACACACAGAGACAATACAGACATAGAGATGACAGACACATAGATACGAAACACCCACAGCGACGACACATGCACAGAGACGACATACACACACAGAGTCCACTCACACACAGAGAGGACAAACACACAGAGACGACAGACACAAAGAGACGAACCACACACAGAGAGGACAAACACACAGAAACGAGACATAGAGACGACACATGCACAGAGACGATACGCACACACACAGATACAAAACACACACACAGATACGAAACACACACATAGAGACGACACACACACACAGAAAGATGACACACACAGAGAGACACCACAGACATAGAGATGACAGACACACAGATACGAAACACCAACAGAGACGAGACATTCACAGAGACGACACACACACACACACACACAGAGTCAATTCACACACACAGAGAGGACAAACACACATAGACGACAGACACAAAGAGACGACTCACAAACAGAGAGGACACACACACAGAAACGACACATAGAGACGATACACACACACAGAGTCAACACAGACAGACAGAGAGACGAGTGACACACACGGAAATGACAAACACAAATAGAGACGACACACACAAAGAGACGTCACACACACACAGATACGAAACACACCTAGAGACGACACACACATAGAGACAACACACACACACAGAGACAACATCCACACAGAGACGACACACACACACAGAGACGACGCACACAGAGACGACACACTCAAAGTAACGAATTACACATAGAGACGATACACACACAGCGACGACAAGCACACAGAAACGACACACACACACACACACACACACACACACACAGACGACACACACATAGAGACAACAAACAAACAGAGAAGACACAAAAACAGAGACGACACACTCACACACACGACACACTCGTCCTCTCTGTGTGTGATTCGTCTTTTTGTGTCTCTTATCTCTGTGTGTGTGTGCTCTCTGTGTGCGAGTGGTCTCTGTGTGTGTTTGTCGTCTCTGTACATGTCTCGTCTCTTTGTATGTTTTGTCTATGTGTGTTTGAAATCTCTATGTCTTTGTTATTTCTATTTGTGTGTCGTCTCTGTGTGTGTCGTTTCTGTGTGTTTGTCCTCTCTGTGCGTGTGTCGTCTCTTTGTGTGTTTCGTATCTGTGTGTGTGTTGTCTCTATGTGTTTATCGTCTCTGTGTGCGTGTCTTCTCTCTATGTTTGTCGTCTCTGTGTGTGTGTCGTCTCTATGTGTAAGTCGTCACTTTGAGTGTGTCGTCTCTCTATGTGTGTCGTCTGTGTGTGTTTGTCGTCTCTGTGTGTGTGTGTCGTCTCTATGTGTAAGTCGTCACTTTGAGTGTGTCGTCTGTGTGTGTGTGTGTCGTCTCTGTGTGGATGTTGTCTCTGTGTGTGTGTGTGTTGTCTCTATGTGTGTGTCGTCTCTATGTGTGTGTCATGTCTATGTGTTTTTAGTATCTGTGTGTGTGTGACGTCTCTTTGTGTGTGTCGTCTCTATGTGTGTTTGTCATTTCTGTGTGTGTCTCGTCTCTCTGTGTGCGTTGACTCTGTGCATGTGTCGTCTCTATGTGTCGTTTCTGTGTGTTTGTCCTCTCTGTGTGTGATTCGTCTCTTTGTGTCTGTCGTCTCTGTGTGTTTATTAAATTTTTGGGTCACCTGTTGGAGACTCTGGGCGGGTGGACGCCCCCAAATATTGTCCCAAATTCATCTCTCAATTTAGCACTTGTTCACGGATGCTCAGCGTCTCCAATCACTTTCCCAATAGTATATATTCATTGTCTCAGCTCAGTTTAGAAAATCTGAGCAAATTTCCACTTTTTCAAATTTAGGGTCACTTGCCTGAGACTCTGGGCAGTTGAGGTGGGCACCTGCCTTGACAAATAAAGCCCAGATAGTCGGACCCCAACGCTCCAACCTGAACACTGACTAAGACCCCAATTCTGAGCTAGTGAATTTCAACCATTCAGGCTGGTGGCCTGAGACCCCAATTCTGAGCTAGTGGACTTCCACCATTCAGGCTGGTGGAATAAGACCCCAATACTGAGCTAGTGAATTTCAACCATTCAGGCTGGTGGACAAAGACCCCAATTCTGAGCTAGTGAATTTCCACCATTCAGGCTGGTGGACTAAGACCCTAATTCTGAGCTAGTGAATTTCCACCATTCAGGCTGGTGGACTGAGACCCCAATAGTAAGCTAGTGGATTTCCACTATTCAGGCTGGTGGACTAAGACCCCAATACTGAGCTAGTGGATTTCCACCATTCAGGCTGGTGGACTAAGACCCCAATTCTGAGCTAGTGAATTTCCACCTATCAGGATGGTGGACTGGGACCCCAATACTGAGCTAGTAGATTTCCACCATTCAGGCTGGTGGACTAAGACCCCAATAGTGAGCTAGTGGATTTCCACCATTCAGGCTGGTGGACTAAGACCCCAATAGTGAGCTAGTGGATTTCCACCATTCAGGCAGGTGGACTAAGACCCCAATGCTGAGCTAGTGAATTTCCACCATTCAGGCTGGTGGACTAAGACCCCAATACTGAGCTAGTGGATTTCCACCATTCAGGCTGGTGGACTAAGACCCCAATTTTCCAACTCTTGCATTTCACGACAGAAATTCAAAATGAACTTCGAAAAATCAAGAGAATGTATTGAGCTATATTGAGCTAGTGTATTTCCACCATTCAGGCTGGTGGACTAAGACCCCAATTCTGAGCTAGTGAATTTCCACCGTTCAGGCTGGTGGACTGGGACCCCAATACTGAGTTAGTGGATTTCCACCATTCAGGCTGGTGGACTAAGACCCCAATACTGAGCTAGTGGATTTCCACCATTCAGGCTGGTGGACTAAGACCCCAATTTTCCAACTCTTGCATTTTACGACAGAAATTCAAAATTAACTTCGAAAAATCAAGAGAATGTAGCTATGACAGGGTAAATCACAACAAGTCACTACTTAAACATTCCAACTCTTGCATTTCACGACAGAAATTCAAAATGAACTTTGAAAAATCATGAGAATTTAGCTGTGACAAGGTAAACCACGACAAGACACTACTGAAATATTCCAATTCTTGCATTTCACGAAAGAAATTCAAAATGAAATTTGAAAAATTAAGAGAATGTAACTGTGACAAGGTAAAGCACAACCAAACACTACTGAAATATTCCAACTCTTGCATTTCACGACAGAAATTCAAAATGAACTTCAAAAAATCATGAGAATGTAACTGTGACAAGGTAAAGCACAACAAGTCACTACTGAAATATTCCAACTCTTGCATTTCAATGAAAAAAATCCAAAATGAACAATGAAAATCAACAGAATGTAACTGTGACAAGGTAAAGCATAACAAAACACTACTGAAATATTCCAACTCTTGCATTTCGCGACAGATATTCAAAATGAACTTATAAAAATCAAGATAATGTAACTCAGACAAGTTAAAGAACAACTGTTCAATGCCGAGATATCCCAACTCTTGCATTTCAATGAAAGAAATCCACAATGAACATTGAAAATTCTTTAGAATTTAGCTATGACACGTTAAACCACGAAAAAACACACCTGAAATATTCCAATTCTTTCATTTCACGAAAGAAACTCAAAATGAAATTTGAAAAATTAAAAGAATGTAACTGTGACAAGGTAAAGCACAACAAAACACTACTAAAATATTCCAACTCTTGCATTTCAATGAAAGAAATTCAAAATGAACTATGAAAATCAACAGAATGTAACTGTGACAAGTTAAAGCACAACAAAACACTACTTAAATATTCCAACTCTTGCATTTCACGACAGAAATTCAAAATGAACTTCGAAAAATCATGAGAATGTAACTGTGACAAGGTAAAGCACAACAAGTCACTAATTAAATATTCCAACTCTTTCATTTCAATAAAAGAAATCCAAAATGAACTATGAAAATCAACAGAATGTAACTGTGACAAGGTAAAGCATAACAAAACACTACTGAAATATTCCAACTCTTGCATTTCACGAAAGAAATTCAAAATGAACTTCAAAAAATCAAGAGAATGTAACTGTGACAAGGTAAAGCACAACAAGTCACTACTGAAATATTCCAACTCTTGCATTTCAATGAAAGAAATCCAAAATGAACATTGAAAAATCATGAGAATGTATCTGTGACAAGGTAAACCACGACAAGACACTACTGAAATATTCCAATTCTTGCATTTCACGACAGAAATTCAAAATGAACTTCGAAAAATCAAGAGAATGTAACTGTGACAAGGTAAAGCACAACAAGTCACTACTGAAATATTCCAACTCTTGCATTTCAACGAAAGAAATACAAAATGAACATTGAAAAATCATGAGAATGTAGCTGTGACAAGGTAAAAAACGACAAGACACTACTGAAATTTTCCAATTCTTGCATTTCACGAAAGAAATTCAAAATGAACTTTGAAAAATTAAGAGAATGTAAGTGTGACAAGGTAAAGCTAAACAAAACACTACTGAAATATTCCAACTCTTGCATTTCAATGAAAGAAATTCAAAATTAACTATGAAAATCAAGAGAATGTAAGTGTGACAAGGTACAGCACAACGAAACACTACTGAAATATTCCAACTATTGCATTTCACGACAGAAATTCAAAATGAACTTCGAAAAATCAAGAGAATGTAACTGTGACAAGGTAAAGCTGTGGATTTCCACCATTCAGGCTGGTGGACTAAAACCCCAATACTGAGCTAGTGGATTTCCACCATTCAGGCTGGTGGACTAAGACCCCAATACTGACCTAGTGGATTTCCACCATTCAGGCTGGTGGACTAAGACCCCAATTCTGAGCTAGTGAATTTCCACCGTTCAGGCTGGTGGACTAGGACCCCAATACTGAGCTAGTGGATTTCCACCATTCAGGCTGGTGGACTAAGACCCCAATACTGAGCTAGTGGATTTCCACCATTCAGGCAGGTGGACTAAGACCCCAATTTTCCAACTCTTGCATTTCACGAAGGAAATTCAAAATGAACTTCGAAAAATCAAGAGAATGTAACTGTGACAAGGTAAAGCACAACAAGTCACTACTGAAATATTCCAACTCTTGCATTTCACGACAGAAATTCAAAATGAACTTTGAAAAATCATGAGAATGTAGCTGTGACAAGGTAAACCACGACAAGACACTACTGAAATATTCTAATCCTTGCATTTCACGAAAGAAATTCAAAATGAACTTTGAAAAATTAAGAGAATGTAACTATGACAAGGTAAAGCACAACAAAACACTACTGAAATATTCCAACTCTTGCATTTCACGACAGAAATTCAAAATGAACTTCAAAAAATCATGAGAATGTAATTGTGACAAGGTAAAGCACAACAAGTCACTACTGAAATATTCCAACTCTTGCATTTCAATTAAAGAAATCAAAAATGAACTATGAAAATCAACAGAATGTAACTGTGACAAGGTAAAGCACAACAAAACACTACTGAAATATTCCAACTCTTGCATTTCGTGACAGAAATTCAAAATGAACTTCAAACAATCAAGAGAATGTAACTGTGACAAGGTAAAGCACAACAAGTCACTACTGAAATATTCCAACTCTTGCATTTCAATGAAAGAAATCCAAAATGAACATTGAAAAATAATGAGAATGTAGATGTGACAAGGTAAACCACGACAAGACACTACTGAAATATTCCAATTCTTGCATTTCACGAAAGAAATTCAAAATGAAATTTGAAAAATCAATAGAATGTAACTGTGACAAGGTAAAGCACAACAAAACACTACTAAAATATTCCAACTCTTTCATTTCACTGAAAGAAATTAAAATTGAACTTTTAAAATCAACAGAATCTAACTGTGACAAGGTAAATCACAACAAAACACTACTGAAATATTCCAACTCTTGCATTTCAAGACAGAAATTCAAAATGAACTTCGAAAAATCATGAGAATGTAACTGTGACAAGGTAAAGCACAACAAGTCACTACTGAAATATTCCAACTCTTGCATTTAAATGAAAGAAATCCAAAATGAACTATGAAATTCAACAGAATGTAACTGTGACAAGGTAAAGCATAACAAAACACTATTGAAATATTCCAACTCTTGCATTTCACGACAGAAATTCAAAATGAACTTCAAAAAATCAAGAGAATGTAACTGTGACAAGGTAAAGCACAACAAGTCACTACTGAAATATTCCAACTCTTGCATTTCAATGAAATTAATCAAAAATGAACATTGAAAAATCATGAGAATGTAGCTGTGACAAGGTAAACCACGACAAGACACTACTGAAATACTCCAATTCTTGCATTTCACGAAAGAAATTCAAAATGAACTTTGAAAAATTAAAAGAATGTAACTGTGACAAGGTAAAGCACAACAAAACACTACTGAAATATTCCAACTCTTGCATTTCACGACAGAAATTCAAAATGAACTTCGAAAAATCAAGAGAATGTAACTGTGACAAGGTAAAGCACAACAAGTCACTACTGAAATATTCCAACTCTTGCATTTCAACGAAAGAAATCCAAAATGAACTTTGAAAAATCATGAGAATGTAGCTGTGACAAGTTAACCCACGACAAGAGACTACTGAAATTTTCCAATTCTTGCATTTCGCGAAAGAAATTCAAAATGAACTTTGAAAAATTAAGAGAATGTAACTGCGACAAGGTAAAGCACAACAAAACACTACTGAAATATTCCAACTCTTGCATTTCAATTAAAGAAATTCAAAATGAACTATGAAAATCAACAGAATTTAACTGTGACAAGGTAAAAGCACAACAAAACACTACTGAAATATTCCAACTCTTGCATTTCACGACAGAAATTCAAAATGAACTTCGAAAAATCAAGAGAATGTAACTGTGACAAGGTAAAGCTGTGGATTTCCACCATTCAGGCTGGTGGACTAAGACCCCAATACTGAGCTAGTGGATTTCCACCATTCAGGCTGGTGGACTAAGACCCCAATACTGACCTAGTGGATTTCCACCATTCAGGCTGGTGGACTAAGACCCCAATTCTGAGCTAGTGAATTTCCACCGTTCAGGCTGGTGGACTGGGACCCCAATACTGAGCTAGTGGATTTCCACCATTCAGGCTGGTGGACTAAGACCCCAATACTGAGCTAGTGGATTTCCACCATTCAGGCTGGTGGACTAAGACCCCAATTTTCCAACTCTTGCATTTCACGACAGAAATTCAAAATGAACTTCGAAAAATCAAGAGAATGTAACTGTGACAAGGTAAAGCACAACAGGTCACTACTGAAATATTCCAACTCTTGCATTTCACGACAGAAATTCAAAATGAACTTTGAAAAATCATGAGAATGTAGCTGTGACAAGGTAAACCACGACAAGACACTACTGAAATATTCTAATCCTTGCATTTCACGACAGAAATTCAAAATGAAATTAGAAAAATAAAGAGAATGTAACTGTGACAAGGTAAAGCACAACAAAACACTACTGAAATATTCCAACTCTTGCATTTCACGACAGAAATTCAAAATGAACTTCGAAAAATCAAGAGAATGTAACTGTGACAAGGTAAAGCACAACAAGTCACTACTGAAATATTCCAACTCTTCATTTCAATGAAAGAAATCCAAAATGAACTATTAAATTCAACAGAATGTAACTGTGACAAGGTAAAGCATAACAAAACACTATTGAAATATTCCCACTCTTGCATTTCACGACAGAAATTCAAAATGAACTTCAAAAAATCAAGAGAATGTAACTGTGACAAGGTAAAGCACAACAAGTCACTACTGAAATATTCCAAACTCTTGCATTTCAATGAAAGAAATCCAAAATGAACATTGAAAAATCATGAGAATGTAGCTGTGACAAGGTAAACCACGACAAGACACTACTGAAATATTCCAATTCTTGCATTTCACGAAAGAAATTCAAAATGAAATTTGAAAAATTAAGAGAATGTAACTGTGACAAGGTAAAGCACAACAAAACACTACTAAAATATTCCAACTCTTGCATTTCAATGAAAGAAATTCAAAATGAACTATGAAAATCAACAGAATGTAACTGTGACAAGTTAAAGCACAACAAAACACTACTGAAATATTCCAACTCTTGCATTTCACGACAGAAATTCAAAATGAACTTCGAAAAATCAAGAGAATGTAACTGTGACAAGGTAAAGCACAACAAGTCACTACTTAAATATTCCAAATCTTGCATTTCAATGAAAGAAATCCAAAATGAACTATGAAAATCAACAGAATGTAACTGTGACAAGGTAAAGCATAACAAAACACTACTGAAGTATTCTAACTCTTGCATTTCACGACAGAAATTCAAAATGAACTTCAAAAAATCAAGAGAATGTAACTGTGGCAAGGTAAAACACAACAAGTCACTACTGAAATATTCCAACTCTTGCATTTCAATGAAAGAAATCCAAAATGAACTTTGAAAAATTATGAGAATGTAGCTGTGACAAGGTAAACCACGACAAGACACTACTGAAATATTCCAATTCTTGCTTTTCACGATAGAAATTCAAAATGAACTTTGAAAAATTAAAAGAATGTAACTGTGACAAGGTAAAGCACAACAAAACACTACTGAAATATTCCAACTCTTGCATTTCAATGAAAGAAATTCAAAATGAGCTATGAAAATCAATAGAATGTAACTGTGACAAGGTAAAGCACAACAAAACACTACTGAAATATTTCAACTCTTGCATTTCACGACAGAAATTCAAAATGAACTTCGAAAAATCAAGAGAATGTAACTGTGACAAGGTAAAGCACAACAAGTCACTACTAAAATATTCCAACTCTTGCATTTCAACGAAAGAAATCCAAAATGGACTTTGAAAAATAATGAGAATGTAGCTATGATAAGGTAAACCACGACAAGACACAACTGAAATATTCCAATTCTTGCACTTCGCGAAAGAAATTCAAAATGAACTTTGAAAAATTAAGAGAATGTAACTGTGACAAGGTAAAGCACAACAAAACACTACTGAAATATTCCAACTCTTGCACTTCAATGAAAGAAATTCAAAATAAACTATTAAAATCAATAGAATGTAACTGTGACAAGGTAAAGCACAACAAAACACTACTGAAATATTCCAACTCTTGCATTTCAATGAAGGAAATTCAAAATGAACTTCCTGAGTATTTTTGGTTTTCCCTTCCAAAATTGACCCTCCCCCTCCCCTGCCCTCAGAAATGGGGGAACGAAGGGGCTCTGAGCCTTCCCCTTGAGGCAGATCCCGTTTATTTTCGATTATGATTATTTTTGGATTTCCCTCCAAAATTGACTCCCCCACTCCCCTGCCCTCAGAAATTGGTGAACGAAGGGCCTCTGAGCCTTGCCCTTGAGGCAGATCCCATTTATTTTCGATTCTGAGCATTTTTGGTTTTCCCTCCACAATTGACCCTCCCCCACCCCCCTCCTCTGCCCTCAGAAATGGGGGAACGAAGGGCCTCTGATCCTTCCCCATGAGGCAGATCCCCGTTATTTTCGATTCTGAGTATTTTTGGTTTTCCCTCCAAAATTGACTCCCCCTCTACCCTGCCCTCAGACATGGAGGACCGAGGGGCCTCTGAGCCTTGCCTTTGAGGCAGATCCCATTTATTTTCGATTCTGAGTATTTTTGGCTTTCCCTCCAAAATTGACCCTCCCCCCTTCCCTGCCCTCAGAAATGGAGGAAGGAGGGGTCTCTGAGCCTTGCCCTTGAAGCAGATCCCATTTATTTTCAATTCTGAGCATTTTTGGTTTTCCCTCCAAAATTGACCCTCCCCCTCCCCTGCCCTCAGAAATGGGGGAACGAAGGGCCTCTGAGCCTTCCCCTTGAGGCAGATCCCGTTTATTTTCCATTCTGAGTATTTTTGGTTTTCCCTCCAAAATTGACCCTTCACGTTAAAAAATTATCCAATCACTAATTACCCCTTTTTGCAAATGTCAATCAATGAATTCCGATTGTAAAAGCATGTTTAATCATGTTACCTAACCCACAGTACAGTAATTTGATATGCATAGCCTACTGCCAGGAACCAGTGGGGGGATCCTTGCTCGTAATTGCTAATCACCTTAACCCTTTTATCCTTCGTCAAGTACATGCTCCAAAAATATTTTATTCAGAGATTTCACGTTAAAAAATTATCCAATCACTAATTAACCCTTTTTTTTGCATATGTCTATCAAACGCCATGGACGTTAATCTCACCGAACACGTCAAACTGTTTCCACAGACTTCAAAAATGGATTCAAAATGTTCACGTGTAAATAGTGTCTCAGGCATGGCTTTTTCTTGCGCAATTCAATGTATTTTTTCATGTATTTTTGAAAGTAATTGATACGATACTACTAGTGTGGCTGCTTTAGGCTACTAATCTTCCATGTTCCATCTTTCTTATTACCTGCTTTAACTGTACACCTTGATAGCTACCAGTCCTTTTAAGATTCTTTCAACTGAGGAATAAATAGTTTTGAGAGAATTTGGCTATTTGTGCTTTTAGAGAATTTGAGAATTTGAAGAATTTGAGCTTTTAGTTTGAACAAGTTTTAGAAAGCAGCAGTGTCAGAAGAGATACATCTCTTCTTGCAGAAGAGAAGAAATACATATATATCGTGAGGAGAGGATATTTTAGAAGAGATACGTCACCTGGTAAAAAAAAAGAATATCAAAAACCAAAACAACTCTTTTGTTTTGTAGTTGCTTTTTTTAGAGTTTGGTTCCTCTTGGGTCGAGTAACTTACAGTCCATAACAGCGAAGTGTTTGATCAATCTTTAATCATTTTAGAATAACTTTTCAATCTAAATCTTTTATATTTTCAGACCTTTGAAAATTAAACAAGATAGCAAAAGAAAACAAAATTTAAACTCATGGTCCAGCTGTCTAAAATAACCCTCTTTTTATCAATGCTCAATATTGCACTGAAATTAAATGTGGTCAAATGAAATTCTTTACCACGAGTCACAAGAGAATATTGGATGAAATGGTACAGTCTTATAAACATTATACTTTTACTAGCATCTGTGTCTGGTTTTGATGTGTAGTAAATAATTGAGACAAAAAGTCTGGAAAGTAGTGAAAAATTACGCTAAGTCAAGTAAAAGTGATAGTTACTAGGGGTGGATCGTCATTAGTGATAAATCACTAGGGGTGGATGGCAACCCTGAACAAAAGGGTATTTTTGGGGAACCGATTTTTTTCGAGAAGACAGGTTTTTTGGGAAATACCCAAAAATTCGGGAATAGCCAAAGCACTGGTATTTTCAGACGAACCAGCCAACAAATTTTACTAGGCCATGAAAACTGCCAAGTAGCATTGCTACTATGCTACCCCACTTTTTGCACAGTGGCCACACACTGCCAATGTTCATGGAATTTTAAGTGTTTGTTAGAATGAAATCCTAGGTCTGTTCTAGCCAAACTGGTTTTCAGCAATACGTACATTGGAGTCTGACTTGGTGTCAAACATGGTGTAGTGTGTAACAGGGACTATTTTTCACCAAAAATCGATGACACTGTACTTAGATATGTTAAATTCCAGCAGCCAATCAGCAGCCCATGTTTGAATATTGGATAAGCTAAGTTTGTTAGCAGGCCTGAATTGGCAGCATAAAAATTAATCCTGTTTTCTGTCTTTTTATCATGTCATTTACGTTAATGGGAAATAGAGTAGGGCCCAGTATTATACCCTGTGGCATTTCGCAGTCATTTCGCAGTCATTCAAAGTCATTTCGCAGTATAATTGCTGTATGCGGTATGATCAGAAAAAAGTGCGGAATTTCTCTTGAAATTGCGGTATTATACCGCAAAATGCGGTAAAAGTGGCAACACAGGTTCCACAGTAAAATGGATTGATAAGCAGGAGTCTTCTGAGCTGATGCTGATGATCCTTTAGGTACAGTAGACCTACAAGAAGAACTATGAAAAGTAGAACAATACCTACCTGAGCCCATCTATGAAAGAAACTGCTATAGAGATGGTGGAAGTATACCTTGAAAAGCGGAATACACTAATTAAAGATTACTTTATCTACAATGCAATCCAGCAGAGCTGTTCCAGTATCACCATATAGATCAGAGAAGGGTATATCTAAAGGAGACGAAAAGTAGCCCTCACCACCTTATTTTGGGCTCTTTGACATGAGTCCAGAAGAGATTTGTTAGTAATACCCCAGACAGAGCAACAATATAAAAGGTAAGGGGAAATAAAAGCATAATAAAGAGAAAGCATAACATCTGGGGGAAGAAATGAGTTAACCTGGTGCAACATCAAACACTGATAAAGAATGAGGGAACAGGTGTACTTAATATGGGGTTTAAAGAAAGTAAACTAACAAGAAAGACACTAAGAAATTTCACCACAATAGCTTGCAGTATAACATTTTCCCCATAAGTCAGGATGACTGTCTCCTGTACATCACACATGTGACAACGGGTCTTGAAACGTAAAAAAGCACCCTTCTGGCTTTAGGGGCCATACCATTTGACAAGCACAGTCTGCATGTAACTGAACCACAAGCAACTGACCCCCATGCAACTGAACCACCATGCAACTGAACCCCTGTATAACCAAAATCCCATGCAACTGAAACACCATGCAACTGAACCCCTGTATAACCAAAATCCCATGCAACTGAACCATTGGGTAACTGAACCACCAGGCAACTGAACCCCATTTAACTAAACCCTCGTGCAACTAAACCCCATGTGACTCAACCTCATTTAACTGAACCCCTGTGTAACTGATCCCCCATACAACTGAGCCACTGTACAACAGAACCACCATGCAACTGAACCGCCACGCAACTGAACCACCATGCAACTGAACCCTTGTGTAACTGAACCATTGTGCAGCTGAACCACTTAACTCAGCTTTCAATATTCTAAAAATATGAGACAATATCATTGGGTAAAACACAAGGGCGCCGGCAGAAAATTTTCCAGAGGGAGGGGCCAAACGCCAAAATATCACTGGTGGTCGGGTGACAGGGACTATATTTAAGAAATTTTTTCTGTAGGAATAGGTTTATTTTTAAATATTTTTAGGAAAAAACTCTCAAATAAAAAGAGCAATTAAATTGCATGCAAAATGAAACAAAATACAGTAAATTTTAAATGACAAGGATTCCTGGCAAAAAGATCAATTTATTTAATCAATAATATATTTAGAGGCTGTTTTCACGAGGACTTGAGTTGAACTCAAGTTCAACTTCCACGTGGATTTATGTTTTTGCGCTGGAATTGCTTGCTGGATGTATGTTTTTGCATAAATCCTCCTTAAATCCATCTAAAGTTGAACTCGAAGTTGAGCTCAAATCCATTGTTTGTTCAACTCTGTGTTAATAGCAGAGTAGAATGTCAACCTGGTAAGTTGAAACCCCATCTCTAAGTTGAGAAAAAGATGGATTTTATCTATCTTTTGTTGTTTTCACAAGGAATTTAGTTGAACTCGAGTTCAACCCAAGTCCTTGTGAAAACAGCCTCTTAATTATTATGCATTTAATCTAAAAGGAAAATCAAACTCAAACCAAAATTACAGAGAGATTTATTGCTTCTATAGATTATAACAGATCAGTGGTGGATCCAGGGGAGGAGGGGGCGCGTACCCCCCTGGCGTAGTCTAAAGTAGTGTAATTTACTTAATTAACTCAAGTTTGCATGAATTAAACTTGCTCCTAATGGAAGTTTATTGGATCAACCTATTTTGCACCCCCCCCCCTGAAATTTTTTTTTGGATCAGCCTATTTTGCAATTCCCCCCCCCCCTAAAAAAAATCCTGGATCCACCCCTGTAACAGATGTAGACTTGTCTTTATGCAATTTCCTACGCCCTAGAATATTTTACAGAAGGAGTAGAGATGCTAAAAATCATCCTGCCTACATAGATACCATGTTTTGATTTTATAACAGCCATGTAAAATGTACCTCTTTCAAACAGTTCGTGGTAACAAACTGTATAGTAATTTCATGACAGGATAATTTTTCCTCCCTCCAATTCTTCAATCTTTTATATATTCAGAGATTAAAAAAAATAAAATAGCAAAAAAATAAAAAAATAAAACTTACTATCCAGCCATCAAATTAACCCTATTCTTTCCTATTCAACTAAATAAAATGAACAGGTTAAAAAAAATTTCGTCACAATAGAATCTTATCAAAGAGTTTTTAAAGACTTATCAAAGAAAGAGAAGTAAAAAGTGACTTGGACCAATATTCACCAAAAACTAAAATGGAATTCTCATGACAATTGCTACACTGGCAGTATTGGCTTTTTATTCTGCTTCTAAATATATAAAATTCTTTCAGTTTATTGTTGCCCACCCAAATCAAAAATCTAAGAAAACTTGCCTAATTTTTGAAAAAAGGTGAAACACCACCAAAAAAGCAAGCAATCTTATTTAAAATCCCTTTGTTAGAAACATCATATCACAGAACCCCACCACTGAGGTTTCAAGCTCCTATTTTCAAAATGTGGAATTCTTGCTTTTTTCAGAAAAAACATTGTCAATGCATGTTTTTTTTTTATTTTTTCAAGGGGGTGATTGTATCAAACCAAAGGTCCAAGATAATGGGAAGGGAGCTCATTCAAACGTGAATTTAAAGCCCTTTTTTAAGTGACCATACAGATTGGCTAAGGGAAAGTCTTGTTTTCTTGGAATTTTAGGGAATCAAACTACAACTTTACCCCAAAGAGGATAAATTTACAATCAATTTAAAATTCTGAGAAGCTAATTGATTTAAAAGTATCAATAACCATATTTTAGACTTCCTAGTTGCAAAAGAAGTTATGCCACATGGTGGCAGTACTGAATTCAACCAAGTTGATTTGCTTTATTTGTAATGAAAATTGGCTATGTTTGGTGATCTGTAATTGCGTATGAGCTGTAATGTGAGGGGGGTGAGTCATTGTTTAGGTGGGGGTAGGGTAGATTCCTAAAAAATTACATTCTAATGGACAAACTGCTTCCTCTTTATGAGGCTTCAGATAAATGTTGAAAGAGGAAGGGGGAGAGTGGGAATTAATTAAATTATTTCTTTATTCAGCTAATGTTACATTCCCATATATACCAGCACAGAGATTGAAAATGCAAGGCAGGTCATCAGCAGCCCACCAGGAAATTTCTTTGGGATGGTAAATACTGCTAGGAACTTAGTTTTAAGCAATTTTAGATGGTGTTGTTTTCTGTTTCTATTTATACAAAGTAATTTAAAGTACCTTACTTTAGTTAAAAAACCTTTTCTATTTGTTTAATTACATATCATGAAACTGTGAAGTTTTATGAATACAATACTTTTGAATATTTCAATGAACTCTGTTTGGAAATTTGAATTGGAGAGGAATCACCTTTTTTATGCAAAGGTAAAACATTAGGAACTTTAAATAAATTAGTAAAAACACCAGAAGAAAGAGAAAGGTTAGCTATGTGTGTTATGGGGTTACAGACAAACTGACCATTTTTTTAAGGACATTATTACTCAAATCAAAACCATTAACCCAACAGCTACTTGGAAGTTAAGAAATAATACTGTGGAAGTTAACAAATAAAAGCAGTGATCAGATCTCTAGGCATCAATGAACATTTGGGTCTTGAATTTCCCATCCTCTTTCTAAGAGGAAAATACTTACCCAACAAAGCTCCATACAGCACAAAAATAAACTCATTGCACATTCTTTGTCATTAGTTGCAAGAACACTAAACCATTTGATACTCTGAAGACTAGGTATTAAATCATAAATTTCATTATCTGTTTAAGTTCTAAAAACAGACTCACCTTGTTTATCCACAGCAATCTCAGTTTTATTCTATTAAGGAGCAGTATATACAAATTACTTTTTGTGCCTTATTCTGTTACAGAGCAGAACAAATAAAGTCACACAGATGACTTGTATGCTTCATTTTATGAAGTAGCCAAATTAACTAAGTTATCTATATGACTTTTCATACTTCATTCTATTAAACAACAGTATCAATATTGTCATACAGATGAATTTTTTTCTATCCTATTATAGAGCAGAATGAATAAAGTCATTCAGACAATTTTCTATACCTTTTTCTATTATGAAGCATCATGAATGAAGTCATAGAGATTACATTTTATACCCACTCTGACTTTGATGCACTCATATATCAAACAGATAAGTTTTTGATCTAACATATATTAAATTCTTCTTTCTTCAGCTTTGTCTCATCATATAGAATGAAATTATACTAAAGTCTGATTATGTAGAAGTCTCATTGTACAAGTCTAACAGATTATTTTTTATACTTCATCCTATCAAGGAGGAGTATCAATAAGGCATACAGATAACTTTTTATACACTATTCTATGTTAGCCCATAATAGAACAGGAAGAAAAGATTATCTTTATGACTTGTTTCATGCAGCTCTTCAATAGAATGAGGATAAAATCATCTGCACGCCTTCCTTTGTGCTATCAAACACTTTGGAAAAAAAAGTATCTGTATGACTTTTTCTTATAGCCTACTACCTAATGACAAAACATAATATTAGCTAGTACAAAGTGTATACATTACTTGATATTTTTTTATATTAATTAATTTTGAATAATTGATTTAAAAAAAATAAAATGCTTTTAACTACTTTTTTTTTAATTTTCTGGTTAATTCACTAAGAAGACAGCTAAGCAATAGTCATATCTTTAGCATCAGAATTTTACCCTGAATCCAAAATATTTATTTACACTGGAAATGAACTTTATCCCACCCCACTCTCTTAATGTACAAATATGTGTATTTGCAGAAATATGTATAATATGTGTATTTTAATGTACAGAAATGTATATTTGCTTTGTCTGTACCATTAAGTGTATGTTTTTTGTTTTCTTTTTTCTGCTATTTTTTCCAGCAATTTCTGTGTTTATGATGGGTATAAAATAAATTCAATTCAATAGCCTAACCTGAGTTGTCTGAACTCTCTGCAAGGCACTCTTTTCTTTGAATTCATTTAACAGTCTGTCAAAATAATGTAAAACTTGTTGTATGTATACAATTCAGGGTACATATTTGTATATTAGTGGGGGGGAGGGGGTAACTCATTTCTGACACAAAGGAATGTTATGTTTGGATTCAGGATGATGATTTTAAAGATGTCTATTTCTTAGCTATCTTATTAGTGAGTTAATTAGAAAATTTAGCCATACCTACTTTTTAAACCCATTTCAAGTGGTGGTTACGTTTTTGTGTGCTGACAAAAAAGTTATCTTTTGGGGCCCCTTTAAGGGCTCAAAATGGAATTTCCCTCAAGGATGAATAATTACAATTGAAAAAAGCATAAAAGAAGGGATTACATGATGGGTTCACTTTTTTCCTAGCTAAATCATATGAAGAAAGAAAAATTTACCAGGAGGGCAATCTTTATATTAAAACCCCTTCCCACGTCTTACAGACTCTTTAGAACCTTATAAGTAGGGAAGGAAAGAAAATTCAAAATCCCTTCCAGGAGCCTAGCCTAACTTGAACAGGCTAGGCTAGAGATAACCTATATTGATGAAAGTTTGGTAAGTTTCCAGTCTCCAACATAACTTAGCTAGGATGAAAGTGGATACATCACTTGATGTATTTTCTTATGCTCTTTTATATTTCAATTATCATTTCTTATGGAAATTCCATTTTGAGCCTTTAATGAGGCCCCAAGATGTAAAATTTTCCATAGCAACCAAAAGTTGAAAAATATGCTTTAAAAAAAAAAAAAGGCTAGGCCTAGTGGGAAATAATTGCCAATTGTGGGTGATTAAGGAATGGTAATCATTATTTTCCTTAGTCTTAATAGTAGCCTAAAATGTTATTTAGAAAACAAAATTTGTAGGAATTTCTAAAAAGAGCCTGAAAGCCCCTAGAAATTGACCTCATAGCAAAACTGATGGTACAATTCTACTTTAGCTACTTTTGGCTATTTTGGAAAGGGGTTAGTTTAGGAAAATGAAACTTTCACTTAGTGTTAACAGTAAAATATGGTAAAATTCTACTATTGCTACTTTGGCTATCTTGGAAAGGGGTTAGGTTAGGATAATGAAACTTTCAAGGAAAGGTCTACAGACTAAAGTGTGGGTAAAGTTCTACAAAATCATATTATTGAGTTAGGAATAAAGTGAATACACCATTCAATGCCTTTTTTTATGCTGATTACAAATATAATGAGCATTTCTACCAGAAATTAATGTCTGCCCCCCCCCCTATATAGGCTATACCTAAACTTACCTAACCTAACCCTGAATTGGCCTATATAGGGGGGGGGGCTGAAATTCATTTCCGATAGAAATGCTTATTATATTTGTAATCAGCATAAAAAAAGGCATCAAATGGTGTATTCACTTTAGTCCTAACTCAATAATATGATTTCATAGAACTTTACCAAAGTGTGTCCCAGGAAGGTATATTGAACTACCTACCTCTACTCTTTCTCTCTCTAGATGGTCCTGGAATTTTGCCTACATGACAGGTCTATATACCTATTGAAATTTTGACAAAACAACATTTTACCTTAATTTTCAGTTATCAGTTTCTTTTTCTCTAGCTTTAGTTCTGAAAATGCAATTTCTGTTATTTGAGTAAAATTTTAAGCCACATCAATGGTTTTTTTTTCAAAATTTAGGAAATGTATTTGCATAGGCTATCTTTAAAACCTTATAAATTTAGTTTGAGCAAAGTTGTGAAGCTGAAAACAATTTTGTTGCACTTCATTTAAACAGAAGATCTATTTTGCAGGGTTTCACTTTTATAACACACAGATTTTCAAAGGTCAGAACCCTCTAGAGAAAGAAGGAATGGAGGTAAGTACTTCAAAATACCTTCCAGGAACATACTTTATCATGTAGACCCATCCCTGAAAGCTTCATTTTCCTAACCTAACCCCTTTCCAAGATAGCAAAAAGTAGCTAAGTAGAATTGTACCCAAGTTTTTAAGCTGTGGGTTCCTATGGGCTGTCCAAACCCAATCAATGTTTTTCTGTCTCTTCTTCCTTAATTTAGCAGTGATAAAAATCTAAATGTAGGGATAAATAACAAGGCCGGTTTTTTGTTTTGTACTAATAGCCCATTTATACGCATTGAGATATGCTCAAAATCAGTTGGTACCATGGGAAAACTGATCGGTTGTTCTGATAGTACTGATTTTCTTCTTCTATTTAACAGCAGGCGGGCTTTTCAGTATAACTATTTAGCCCTTTTCCTTTTGCTTCACTCTGTGGGCTACAGAGCTACTGGCTTGATTGCCTCATATTTATTAGATATATTCAGATATCTTTCAGCAGATCTTTCGACTCTAGGAGTTCAAATATAAGATGATAGATGTCGATTTCTATACTCTGTGTGCAGGTATAGTTGGCTAGGCTCTTGGCTGATAGTGGGATTTTGTGGTGTTTGAAGTATTTTAACAGTTTAGAAAGCAAGGTATGTTGTACAGACGTCAGCATATTACATTGAAATAGGCAATGGTCAATTGTTTCATTATTCATATTACAATACCTGCAAAGAGGGGACAGGGGAATTGAACCACTTGAATTAGAAAGCTTATATGAGAACGCAAGGAAATTTAGTCCATTTTTTCCAGAACGAATTCTGTGAGATATTTTAGAAAGATACATATGGGGAAACGGGAAAAGGGTAGGATTAATCTTATTAAAATTAATATCTGATAGCCTCCATTGGTAAATATCTCTAATTGGAATTGGTCTCCCACTTGGCTGGTTAATATGTATAGCATTTTTTGCTATTTCATCAACCTGATGATTACCACTTATGCCAGAGTGGCTAGGAATGTACTGAAAGTAAGTCTTTATGCCACTTGAAGCAAGATTATCAATAATACTGAGACAATGATAAGTGTCAATGTCCAACTTATATTGAGGAGCTGAGGCCAGCAACTCAAGGCTTGATAAAGAGTCGGAATAAATGATAATATTATTCGATTTTTCAATCAAAGATTGGTTTTGCTTAAGGTGTTCTAATGCCATGATTATGGCATTTAACTCAGCAGACATTATAGATAAATTATTAAATAATCTCTCGCCCATTGCAATTTTCAGGTGAGGAAGGAAAACACCACTTGCACCCTTCTCATTCCTTTTTGACCCATCAACAAATATTTGGAAGTGATTTTTATAGGTAATTGTATTAAGTTCTGCAAATTTTTTCTGAACAAAAGCAATGGGGGTTAAATCTTTATTCCATTTTGAAAATTCAGTATTTATTATGGGAAATGACCACTTCCATGGAGGGGATTGGGGGAAAGTAGGTGCAATAGACTTTGCTGGTACAGGGAACTTCTTTTGAATATTGGCATACTCATCTGCAATACCTCTATACATGGCTGGATTTCTTAACCAATTATGTAATGTGTGTGAGCTATTTGATTCAATTTTTGTAAGATGTTTTATCAAGAGTAAGCTACGTCTCTCCCTTATTGTTGTTAATCCACTCTCCATAAGCAGAAACTTGGTGCTTGTGGGTTTCCTAAGACCAAATATGAGACGTATTATATCATTTTGTGTTGTTTCAATTTTTTGCATCTGGGTCTTTGCACATGCACCATAGACAATGAGCCCATAGTCAATATGGGGTCTTATATGTGATTTATAAAACTGGAGTAAGGTTTTCTCCTTACAACCCCAGGGTGTGGAAAGAAGTCTTTTTAGTATATTTGCTTTTCTATAACATTTTTTTATTGTGTTTGAAATGTGGAGGTGGAAATTAAGTTTTTGGTCAAGCATGAGACCTAGGTAATTAATATTATTATCTTCTGGAATAGTTGTTTTATTTAGAGTTAGTTTTGCATTAACATGGTTTCGCTTCCTGTGAAATTGGATTATTTTTGACTTGGTGGGTGCAATGGGTAAATCTGAATGTTGAGAGAATTTTTCAAACTGGAAAAGTGACTTTTGCAGATTTGACTGTGCTATCTGAAAGGTGTTGCCAGATGACCATAGCACCAGATCATCAGCATATTGTAGATTCGTGTGGGGTAGGTTCATGTCCCAGAGATATAGGGCAAATAGGAGGCAACTGAGGACTGCTCCCTGAGGTAGGCCTTTGGATATTGTCTTTTGGGGTGAAGAGGCTGAACCAACACAAACAATGAAACTTCGCACTTCTATGAAGGATTTAATTAAGGATACTAGCTTGCGAGGTACTCCAAGGTTTGCAAGTTTATTTAAAAGGATTTGGTGGTTCACATTGTCATATGCTCCTTCAAAATCAAGGAAAGCTGCCACTAGGATATTATTTTTTGAGAAAGATTCATTTATTGCATTTGTTAGCAAAATGAAAGCATCTGTTGAGGAGTGGTATTTCCTGAATCCAGTTTGAGTGTGTGGGATCATGTTATTTTTCTCAACAAACCAGAGGAGTCTGTGATAAATCATTTTCTCCATTATTTTCCCCATCACAGGTGTAATCATTATGGGCCTATAAGACTCAGGGTTATCTTTTGGTTTATTTTTCTTTAGGATTGGTAGGAGGGACGAACATTTCCATATATTGGGGAACCTAGAGGATGCCCAAGCGTGATTATAACAATTTAGCAGTTCTTGTTTGTATGAAGGTGTGAGATTCTTTATCCATGTGGGGTGTATATTGTCATAGCTGCTGCTAGTTTTGGACCTAATATGATGTATTGCATTATTCAATTCCTGGATTGAAAATGGATTAGTTATGTACTCGGATCCTGGGCGTGGTTGGTAACTAGGGTTCATAGGAATTGTGGACAGATTGCTTTGATTGTTTGATGTTAGCTTATTAACAAAAAGAGTTGCAAATAGGTTAGCCTTTTCAATATCATTGTCATAATGGGTATTATTATGTATAAGCTCATACAGGAGTGGGTTGGGAGAAGTCTTTTTCCCACATATGTGGCTTAGGACTTTATGTATAATTGGCTCATGCGTTTCTCTGGAGAGATTATTTGCAAAATTATTCCAGTATTTATATTTAGCATCTATTATAGTCCTTTTTAGACTAGATTCTGCTTGTAATTTTTTTAAATATGTAGTAGGTGTTGGTTTTTTTATGAATTCTGTCCTAGCTGCCTTTTTTATCTTCCATTTATTTAGGCACTCATTTGTCCACCATGCTTTAGGAATTTGTTTAGGGAATGTTTTCTTAGGTGTTGTCCTGGGGATAGCATGATTAGCTGTATTTATTAGTAAAGATGTCAAGGTTTCAGCATGTGTGTCAACTGTTGTGTTAGAAATGCATGAACTTTGGGTGAAACTTGTAATTTCATCATTTAGCTTATTTTGGAAAATAGACCAATTTGCTTTAGTATTGATATATTTGGAAGTATGAGAAGAAGTTTCAGCAGGTTCATTTAGGGAGCAAACTATAGCAAAGTGGTCTGTACACAGACTATCAATTTTATTTATGTAAATTTTGTTCAAAAAATTTAAAGACACAATTTGTAGGTCAATTGTGGAGAATTTGGCACTTTTGGGGTTAAAATATGTAGCCTAATTAGGTTTGGAGGGGTAGCAACTTACAGCTAATTCATTATTATTTGAAATATATGCTCAATAAATTTACCAGCTTTATTTGCTGGTTTATTCCCCCACAAAAGGCTGTGGGCATTGAAATCACCACAAATAATGATGTTTTTTAACATATTAGAATTATTTATATAATTAAAGAAATCCTTGGCATCTGAAGTTTGGCCATTGGGGTTATAAAAGCTTATTATGTAGGTTTTTAAATTATTCAGCCAAATACTTATACCAATTACATCAACATCATTTTCAAAATCTGGAAAATTGATGCCACAAAATTTTTTATTATTATTAACTAATAAAGCTACACCACCTCCTTCTCTCTCTGAAGATCTATCCTTTCTCAGGATAGTGTATCCCAGAGACTTAATTTGTTGATTTTGGGTTAAATGAGTTTCCTGGAGGCAAGCAATATTAATGGAATTATTATTCATAAATGATATTAGTTCATTTAGCTTATTTTCTGTGAGTGATCTTACATTCCATTGGAGTATTGATAAATGTTGTGTTGTTGATTTATTCTTCATATGACTGTGTATCAATGTTCAGCTTTGTTAAAAGTAAAGCAAGATCTTTTTTTGCTTGAATGAGCATATCATCTGGGATGTAGATTTTTGCCAATTCTGCAATAATTTTTGTTTTCTGTAGTTGATGTATGTTCATGGCCTGAACTGCATTACAGTTTAGAATGAATAAGCATATATTTGGGGATTGCATTTTTGGTAGTGCATCCTGTTGGTAGTACTGATCGGTTGGGAAGGTGGGATTTTTTTCTAGTTTTCCTATAATATCAATCAGGTTTTCCTGTGGTAATCTGATCTGATAGATTTGAGTCAGGGTTGCCACCCTGACCTGGTAGAATTTACTAAATCGGAGAGGAAAAATTTACTAGATCGCATCTGTTTTTACTGAATACTCAAAAAAAATTTTTGCACAGGAGGATAATCAGTACGATTTTCACAATCTTTTTTCCTTTTTTCTTCTTTTTTTTCTCTTTTCCTCTTTTCTTTCGTTTTCATAGTATGATTGAAAATTCCGGAAACCTATAAGTTCAAAAATCCTTTTTTTGGTTTATTTGGATGTACTACTTGATCGGCTTCATATTCCAGATACGATGTATGCTAGACGTCAAACAATAGTCTAGAATCTTGGATTCTGGAAATTCTGCTGGTGAAGCCCGGCTTTAAATTTATCAATGTCCTTTCTGGTCATAGAATTCAGATATATTGAAAAAGTAAAAAACAATCAACGAAGACAAACAGCTACAACTCATCACGAAGCAATTCAGGCGATGAAGTGCTAAGAGTCTGAGGTGTGTTTGAAAGTGACGGCTTTTGAAATTTGTCCCCGAGTTTCCGTTTTTAGGCTTGAAATCTAAACCCTTACATTTTACATTTTTAGGAGGAAATTTGCCAGTTTTTAAACACTAATTAGGCTGTTCTTTAAATTCGGGATAAGCTGCTTTCAAAGATGTCTGGCAGATTTTAAAGCAATTAATTTATGATTTTTTTTAACTTATTTTTTCTGGATTCTTTCTCGTTCGTATTCTAGGGAATCAAAAACCAATTTAATCTATGTCACTACAAAGCGGAAACGATGTAATCGACTACTGGTTTAGTTGTAAAATCATATAAGTTAAAAAGTACACCTCAAATTGGACTAGCGCTGCCAAGAAAAAGAAAACTTATATAACATGGAATAATTAGTTTAAAAATACTATTTTGTCAATAGTCTTCAGGTCAAATCATACAAATTTAATAGTAAAAAGAAAAACATGTAGTCATAATTAAAAAAGTCGCACTCAAAAGACGTTAATCGTCCTCGTTCTCATCCAAATTTAAAGCATCGACTAGTGTCGAATTCTGACTGACGGAATCCACCTGTTTTCATTTCTTGATAGCCCAAGACAAATCGATGGGGATCACCCTGTCATGGACACCACTTGACGACCTTAGGTCAAGTTGTTTTTCTTTCATTAGGGCGGAAACAGTTGAGATATTTAGCTTATTTCGGTTTTCTTTTTTTATGACGACAAAATCGAAAACTATCTCTCTGCTCAAGAACTTGAATGGGGCAAGCTGCAGAGAGTCAGAAAGAACTTTGGCAAGTATTGAAACAGTTCAATCCCAGCAGCGTCTTTAAAAATGGACAAAGCTTTCTAAAATTTGCACGGATTTTTGAGGTCCAACTGTGAAACGTGACGGAAAATCATTTTCCTCCGTGATCGTTTTCCTCCGTTTTATTAACGTAAACTCAAGTTTGCGTTAATTAAACTTGCTCATAACGCAAGTTTATCGGATCAACCTCTTTTGCCCCCCCCCTAAAATATTTTTTTTCGGATCAACCTATTTTGCGCCCCCCCCCCTAAAAAAATCCTGGATCCACCCCTGTGCAGACTGAAACCATATGTCAGCTCATTCAGAAGAGAAGAAGCACTCAAGTTCACGGCATTCACCTAACACAGTGGTCAGCAGCCATTTTAGTTAAGAGACTCAAATGTAAACAATGGGACGATGATTTAATATATGACAACAATAAATGTTTACTAATGTATCAAACCTATATTATAGCTTTAGACCTTGAATCAATTACGAGTGCCCCACCCGCAATTGCCCCTACCCACAAATATTACTATTTACGTTAGTTCTTCCCTAAAATGAAAGGATGATAAACTTTCTATCTACAAGTAAAATGAATCATTTTCTGCAATTCTGAAAAAAAGATAACTTTCACTGCTTTCAAAGTTTGGTAACTACAATTTTTTGGCATATTATGGAGTGATAACTGTTTCTTATATATATATATATATATATATATATATATATATATATATATATATATATATATATATATATATATATATATATATATATATATATATATATATATATATATATATATATATATATATATATATATATATATATATATATATATATATATATATATATATATATATATATATATATATATAGCAAAAATTGTAAATTGTCATATATTTACGATAATTTTTTTCCCTGAATTCATTGAAAATTAAAAACAGTTTTGTTTACTATAAATCATTTATCAATTTGTATCCGTGGAGATGACTTGCTCCTGTCTCAGCTTTTGTTCTGTTATCAGCAATCACTTGTCCTTGGTAGGTTGTTGGCCCCTGTGGATGGTGGTACAATTCTCTCCTATTGATCTTTCTTATGAAGGTACACACTTTTCCAAATGGATCCCTGAAGCTGAGATTTGCGACAAATTGCTTCAAAGATTCTGCTTTAGCTTCATTTATTGTTTTTCTAAATTCTGCCTGGGCCAATATTTTTTTTCTATAATTTTCAATTGTCAGAATCTTGTTGTAATTGTTTGCAGCTTGGTTTAGTTTCTTCTTACTTAAGCTACACTGTTCACCACACTGGTTTATTCCTAGTCTTGTTGCCCAATGTCTTAATTGGGATTGTCTTCTTAGCCACTTCCATCAGCAGATCCTGTAATCTTTCAATTTTCTTCTCTGTAGTCGTAACTGATGCCAGTTCTTCTTAAAGATTTATCCTTGTAAGTTCTTCCTGGAAGTAATCCCAGTTAACTTTCTTCAATTTAAAGGTAGGGCGTGTTGGTGGGGTTTGACTTCTTAGTGTAGATTCTTTATACTCAATTATCACTGGCTTATGATCACTGGTTAAGGTTGGTTCAGGAATTAAACTTATATTTAGTTGATTGATTATTGCTACTACAGAGAATGTCAGGTCAATGGTAGAGTATACTCCTGTAATTGGGTTTCTTCTAGTTTGAAGTCCAAGTGGGGTCACTAGGCCAATTTCATCATTCTTATCCACAGCACTTAGGATACCTATACCACTACGATTATGAGATCCACATAAACACCAGGTATCTGAATGGGCGTTAAAGTCACCAGTAATAATAAAAGGCTCTTTGGCTTTAATCACTTTTTTCACTTTATTGAAAATGTCCTCTGTTTGTGGCTCATTTCCATTGGGGTTATATATATATTAACAATAACTATTGTATCCCTGTTACCCAGGAATACTCGGCAAGCTACCATCTCAATTTTAGAACTTGTGATGTCTTCAATATCTAGTTTTTGAAACATTAATGACTTTTTAATGCAAATTAATATTCCTCCTCTTGACTGTTCTGCTCTATCTTTTTCCGTTGCTATTGATAAAATGAGGAAGCGTTTTTAAAAGTTGAAAGTAGATGCCAATAACACTCCGATTTATTGGCGGTAGTGTTCAGACTTTGAACATCTTTCCCCATGTCCTTCGTTTTTGGTATGCAAATTCATATGTTCGACTTCGGTTAGGAAAGATCTTTTTTGGTAATATTCCCATTCGGTCTGGACTTAGGCAGTGAGGGGCTCTGCCACCATACCTTTTTAATGCTTGTTTATACCCTGTGCTTTCTCGTATTTTTCCGTCGTGTTTTGCGGGTCTAACTAATTTATCTTATATTGCTTACGCAGATGATTTATTACTTATTAGCCGTTCAAAATTCACCCTAGCTAAGTCTACCCAGTTTGTTTCTAAGTTTTTGGAAAAAATTGGCCTCGTGCTTAATGCTGAAAAATCTGAGTATTTAGTTTTCAATGCTGAAAACCCAAGTAGTGATTTGAGTTGTAGTTCTTTTTCAGTTAAGCTGGCTCCTGCGTTGCGTTGGCTCGGGATTAGTATCTGCTCTTCTATTTCAGCTATCCGTGCTAGTGCAGTTGCAGATATTAAGAATAAGTTTAAAGCAGGTTATGCTAAAATTGTCCCAAATCGCGGCCGACATTCTCGTAAGGCATTGGCTAAACTCTATTCCATATATTGCGACCATTCCATTCTTTTTCTATCAGGTTTGCGCCTATTTTTTAATGCTAGTGATATGCAGGATATTAGAATTTTGTATTTCCGTTATTGTGAATATCTTTTGTATTTGCCTCGTTGGTATAGAAACCGTAAGATTATTCGAATGTTTAATGCAACTGATATATTGACGTCATATAATACGTTAGACTCCAAGTTAAAAGATCAGGCCTGCAAGCGGTTGGGTCCTTTTCATCCTCTTGTGTGATTGTTCTGATTTGCATTTGTAGTTCTTTATATTGATATTGTTTTGCATGTGTTTTGTTTTGTATGTCTTTACCTTTTATTTTCTTTTGTTACTCCACTTTTTTATAATGTTAGTGGGTCAAAAATAAATTATTATTATTATTGGTTTCCTCATGCATCTGAATGGACCATAAGATCTTACTTCTTTCGACAGAAAACGATTTTAAGGAAAATCTTAGGACTTTGATCTTTTAAACCTAATTATCAAAAAACTAAATGTTACTGAATAAAATTAGTCCTTATTGAAAAATTGCTTGGATTACGATACGTGCTTGTACAAGAACAAAGCTTAAATTTATCAAACTTTAGAGCACAACAAATTACAGTTTTCTTAAAGAATAACAAAAAGCTTGAAGGAATTTGACAATCATAGACAGCGCAATAGTGCTGCCCAAGTAATGAGCAAAGTGAGCACAATTCATTATTTATTTCTGACCAAGGCACTTCCTAAAGAAGGAGTTATCATAGAAACTTCAAAAGATGCTCATTCGATTAGAAATTGAAAATTCTGGTGCCCTTTTTATAAGTCAAAAGTAATTGGAGGGGAATCAGCTCCCAACTCCCTTCGTTTCCCAAAACATATCCAACCAAAATTTTGAGATATCCATTTTGTTCAGCATATTTGAAAGATCCAGTAATTATGTTATTGGGGATGCCAAACCTCAATAGCACATAATAAGTGGATCTTTGAATAATACTGAACTAAACAATTATCTCAAAATTTTTATTTTGAGATATCCTTAGCTTACCAGGGCTGTGAATATTAAAATGAACGTCTGAGAAAAATGTCGACGGGCAAGTTAAACTAAATCAAAACATGCTAAGTGAATACAGATTGTTCAAAGGGCATATCAGCAATATCTTGTGAACGGCTTACTGTTTTAAGCTGAAACCTCCAGGGCATCATGAGGGGGATGCTTAACTTATCAAAATGCAACATGTGCATACTACCATTGCTGTTAAGACTGCTGCTACTACTGTTACTACTACTGCTACTAATAACATAAATCAAAACTTATCACTTATAAAATCACAACATAAATCATCACCACATAAATCAAAACCTATCACTTAGAAACGTAAGTCGCTAAAGAACCATTGTTTTGATGTGTATATTTTGAATGGATTATTCCACGCCACTTAAGTTATGTTTTTCAGGAGGGTTTAGTTGCAGCTGAATATGATTATAATTATTATAATTTTGTTGGGTGTTGTTTGGAGGTTCGTTGGTTCTCGGGTTCGGTAAGTTGAGCTCTAATTATTTTTTTTTTTGTTTTTTTTTTCTATTTCTTTTTTTTTTTCTTTTTTCTTTTTTTTTCTTTTTTGGTTTCTTGGTTTTTTGATTTATTAGGTGGGTTTTCTCCCGCACAAGCATTGCTTCAGGGAATCGATGATGTATATATATTTTTTTTTTTTAAATAAACCCATTGTTACTTACTTACTTAACATTCCAAGTTCAAGTGACTTTGCAGTCATTCTTGAGCACTGCTTTCGAGTAAAGTACCCAGCAATACTAAATGAAATCTAACTTGGTACTGAAGTTGCAGGCACGGCGAGATTCATACAAGCAATTTCACTTAACTCCGGGTAAGTATAGAAACAGTCAGTCCAAAATTCTAGCGGATCGAAATTATTTTTTCCTGATTTACGTCTCTCACTTAAGTACACTGGACCGTTGCGCGGGCAGTGCTTATATTGTTAGTATTTTGATTTGAAGAGTTCAAACGAAGCCCAGTCGTGCCGAGAAACTTAGCAAACAAGCTGTCTTCTTGATGTGGAGTCGGTGATGCATTTTTGCTAATCTTTGTCTTGATAGGAGTTACGTCAATTGGGAAAGATGCAGAGTTCAATTGAATTTGAAGGGGCTCTTCTGTATTTCTCTTCTCGGAAATATACTGTTGAAGAAGTGAGGAGACGGAGTGGCGAGCTGAATCTCTGGCTATATCATTCATTTTTCGTAGATTGCAGGGTAAAAAAAACAAACAGCTCTTGTGAAGAGTAGCATATCAAACCTAGGACTGTTAAAAAAATATCTCCTGGGTTGGACAGCTAATAATTCCTTCAGGCCATTGACTGACTCAGGAATGGCATTATTATATGGCGTTTCACTAAATAACCGAAGTCCTTTAATCATCAGCACAACTTTGCTTGCCGAAATATAATTCTACACACTAATTACCACAGTTGTTGTTTAAACGGACGAAGAACCTCAATGACAGCTTCCACAATGGACCACTCATTGTGGTTAAATTCGAGCTCTCTGATTTTAGGGTCACGAAGGCTTCGCTTGAAGAAATTGCGCAGTGGTTCTTTACGGGTACAATACTTTTCTATCATAGTAAGGGTGCTGTTCCCTCGAACATTCATGTCCTTTGTGATGGATGGACTAAGATTATATGTCTCTATATATACATGGCAAGTTTCCGAATCTAATAAAAGTCGGAAGAATGTGACATGATTATATTAGCAACCAAAACACGGAAAATGAAGAAAAACGGGTATAAGAAAAACAGAAACGGCAAAAACGATAATAAAAAATACGGAACAGAAACAAAAACGGTAATAAAAAAAAGGCTAGTTGTTTTCTGTTTTTTCCGTTTTCAAAAAAAAAAAAAAAACAGAACAGAAAACGGAGAAAACGGTGGAAGAAAAACAGAAACAGAAATGGCAATGAAAACAGTGCCGACCCCCTACGGCTGGCTGCTGCTACTGCTCCTGCTACTGCTCCTACTACTATTATGATACTAGACTATTAAGGCTACGTGTATGAAAGTCAAAATTTGACAGACTATTGAGGGGGAGCTTGAACTAACCCAAAACACACTATGTGCTTGCAGATTGTCAAAAAGGCGTATCTCAAGAATGGATTTGGGTATTAAGTTGGAACTTTCAGCGAATAAATGCCTATCTACTGCTGTCACTGTTAATACTATTGCTGCCACTAAACTAATCCAGCTACTACTTCAACTGCAACTACCTGTAAGGCTAAGAGTGTTAAGAGGAAAAGGGAATCCAAAGGTCACATCAGCAATAGTTTTGGAACGACTAACCGTATCAAAATGAAACATCTGGGTATCATCAGGAGAATGTTAAACTGATCAAAAGGCAACACGTTTGTTATATTACTATTATTAATACTGCCGCTACTATGGTTACTACTACTACTACTAATACTGCACTACTACTGCTACTACTTCTCCTACCACCACCGCTACAGTTAAGGTAATAGTAACTAAGGCTAGGAGTATGAAGGTAAAAATATGAGAGAATATTGAGGGAAAGTTTGAAATAAAACCAAAGACACTGCGTGCATGCAGATTGTGAAAAGGGTGTATCTCAAAAATGGATTTGAGTATTAAGCTGGAACTTTCAGAGAATGCTTGAAAGGGAAGATCAATTGACCAAAAGGCAGTATGTGCACGCTACACGCTACTACTGTGCTACTACCACTGTTAAATTTGATGCTATACCTACTACTACTACTACTACTCCAACTACTACATCCACTGATGGCCACTGAAACTTCTTGTAAGACTAATAGCATTAAGATCAAAATTTCAGTGAGCACGTGAACATGATGGTTAACAAAAGGATATAATGGCAATATGATAGCATAAATAGCAACGAAGACGAAAAAAAATTCCCTGTTGTTTTACTTATTGTTTAATATCATAGCAGCAGCTAATTCTAATAAGTTAAAACTTTCTGGACTTGATGAGGGGAATATTCAACTGACCAAAAGGCAATATGTTAATACTACGTTTGCTACTAGTACTAGCGCTATACATTTAATAATGCTACTGAAACTAGTACTACTAATACTAATACTACCACTACAACTATTAATACTACATCTAGTACTATTATTACTAATAAAACTACTGTGACTACTATTATAACTATACCTAAGGGTATGAAAATTGAATTTTCAAGGAATATTGAGGGAAAAAGGTGAACTGAATCACAACATGCCGCCTGTATGCAGGTTTTAAAAAGGGCGCATCATAAATACCTTAGAAACAGTTTGGTGTTTGAAGTTGAAACCTACAGGGCTTGTTGTGGGCAATGTTTAATTAAAAAGAAGACAATATTTGCATCCTAATGCTACTGCTTCTGCTTATACTACTGCTATTACTACAGCAATTGCTATTACTACTGTTACTGTTACTACTACTGCTACTACTACTATTGCTAGTAAAGCTATAGCTACTGCTATTATTTCTACTGCTACTACTGCTACTACTATTAGTACTGGTACTACTCCTACTAATTGTACTAAAGCTAAGGGTATTAAAGCGTAAAATTTGGGGAAAATTGAAACTGTATTGAACTACGTCAAAACAAACCACCCTCAAGCAGGTTGTTAAAAAGGACGAATAAGAAATGCTTCAGGAGTGGTTTATGGTATTCGTAATATCGCCTCACGGCTTTTAAAGAAGCCCATACCCACTAATCCTTTCTTACAATGGTTTAATATCGCAAGAAGAACGTTTAACGGCGCATCCCTGTTTCCGTGACCCGGTGACGCAATTTTGTTTCCAGATAGCAGAATTCCCACCCTCTGACGTCACGACACGCCCTCACGTCTTTAAACGGTCAGATAGAAGATTAACATGGGATGTCAAGTGGTCCCGGAATACAAGCGGTCAGCTGGCAAGATTCCAAGTGCATCCCTGGCAAGATTTTCGCCTTTAAAAAGTCAAATAGGAAAATTAACATGGGATTTCTGTGACACTCCCTCGGGATTTTAAAGGGCCTGATAGGGGAGCTTCTAATCCCTCACACCTATGCAATACGGTCCTTGTTTCTAGCGATCAGTCGGTAAGATTCCCACGACACACCCCTATGGACTCCAATGGACGACACAGGACACAGCCTGTTTCAAACGGTAAGGTCTAATATGGGTAACACAATTTTATGTAGCCTAGTGTCAGGACCAATGGGGAACCCCCGCTTGTAACTTAACGATGGCGCACACCTTATATGAGGTCACTTAATGACAGCGCAACCATCACTGTCATATAGTACCTTTTTGGCATTTTTTCTTCTCGCGAAACGTTCCAAGCGTTTTTTCTTTTTTTAACTTAATGTTGGTGCACACTAGTAAGGTCAGCACACAACTTACGCAATGACGGCACACTTATATGTAATAACGGCACGCATCTCTGTCACATAATACCTTTTTAGGCATTTTACTTTCCGCCCGAAACGTTCAAAGTATTTCTTTTTTTATTCTTTAGTTCTTTGTCCTCGCTGAGACTTGAAAGGTCAATTCCATTCTAGTGGGAAAGCGTTCCAAGCAACACGACTAAACTGCCATTGCCAATATTCTGATTAGGGAAATACTTTAAAGAAATAACACATTCCCATGACATCATAAGACGCACCTCGGTCTATTCTATGACACTCCCAGGTGTCCCCTAGCAAGCACCATTGTTTTTCCCTCGAGAAATAGAAGCCCCTTATAGCTATCTATTGATTTCCCTGTTAAACGCTCAGGTGTTTCCCTAGGAGCGTGCCATTTTTAAACACAGAGAGGGAATACTTATTTTTGGACAAAATTGCTCTAAATGTATTTCTAGCAATAAAGACAGAAGGGGGACGTAAATTATTTAAACACATTAGTCGTGCTAAACAATAAATCTTAAAACCAGACTTTGTAAATAAAAGTTTTATGATTTTCAAACAAATTTACAACAATATTAAAACAATGAAAAAAGCAGTTAAAAAACACGACAAACAAAAAATAAAAGGTGGAAAAAGCCTTATCGTAACATATACCAAAACGAACTGTGTATTATAGAAAGTCTGGGATCCTAGCATGCAATACCAGGGGAGATGGCTGACATTAGTTGCAAATTTATGCCCTATTAAAAACTTCTTAACGAAAATGCCCTCGTTTCTTTGCGACAAGACTATGAATATTTCACACAATAGTGACAAAACGCCCCACCCTCCCCCTAGCAATCATTTCCAGAGAGCGGAGTTGATATTAGAGCTAAATTTAAGCCATATTAAGAGCTTTAGCAACAATGCATCGTTTCTTTGACTGGGATGTTAGATTTCAATCTCCCTCTCCCTAAAAAATCTTTTAGCACCTCCCACCTTATATTTAAGCTCTATTGTGTGGTATTCCAAGGCAATGCGTGCCACCCTTGCAAAACATGTATGGGATACGGCACCCTCTGGCACTCTCATTAATCCAAAGGCATTTACAGATATTTTCATAACAAAAATATGCTTTAAATCCATTGATTTATGTTTTAGCAATCCACCCTCAACAAGATGCCCCTAAGACAATTCACGTCACACTACCGAACTATTACTGCTCTGTGGCACCCTCTGACATCACTCAATCGCCTCAAGACATTTTTCAGATATTTTTTGTTAAAAACTGCTTCAATCCGGTGTTTCAAGTTTTGCAAGCCAAGCCATTCATGATGATCCACAAAACACTCCACACCGCCATACCATTACGCGCCTGCCCCTCTGTTATCTATGTGGAAGCACCCACTCATTCCTATTTTAGGACATTACGCACCTGCCCCTTCGTCATCCACGTGGAAGCACCCACTACACCCCCCTCTGGGACATTTAGCTCACGAATCTAAACTAAACACTGTTTTTTTATTTTTGAACAGCGGGAACTCAACATTTCATTGCTAGAAAGTCTTACTCCAAGCAATTCACGCCACAGTGCCACACTATTACTGCTCTGTGGCATCCTCTGACACCCACTTCATCATTTCTAAGACATTTTTCAGACATTTCTTGTTAAAAATTATGCTTCAATCTGATGATTCAAGTTTTTTTTCAAGCCAAGCCTATCATAATGCTCCACAAAACACTTCACATCATCACAGCTTTACACGCCTGTTCTTTCAGCATCCACTTGGAATCACCCACTCATCACCCCTTTAGGACGTTTTCAACTTTCCCCACCGAAAATAAGCTCATGAATTTAAATTAAACACTGTTTTTATTTTGAACAGCGGGAACTCGACATTTCATTGCTAGAACGCAATACTCCAAGCAATTCAGAATACAGTGCCACACCTGTTACTGCTCTGCGACACTCTCTGACACCCCCTTCATCATTCCTAAGACATTTTCAGACATTTCTTGTGAAAAATTATGCTTCAATCTGGCAATTCAAGTTTTTCAAAGCCAAGCCTATCTTAATGCTCCACAAAACCTTCCACGCCATCACAGATTTACGTGCCTTCCCCTATGAGCGTGGCATCCCTGACTCATCATCCTGAGTACATTTTGAACCCTTTTTCTCTGAAAATAAGCTCGTAAATCTAAATTAAACATTGCTTTTTGATTGAACAGCAGTAACTCGGCATTTAATTGCTAGAGTACAATATTCCAGGCAAATCACATCTCAATGCCACACTATTACTGCTCGGTGGCACCCCTCTGATATCGCCCGATCGCCCCAAGAAATTTTTTCAGATATTGTTGTTAAAATATTATAATTAAAACGGGTGATTCAAGTTTTTTGCGAGCCTGGAGTTTCATAATAACCACCAAAACACTCCATACCTGCGTGATATTAAACGTCTGCTCCCTACCATCCACGTGACATTGAACAGTGGAACTCGCCATTTCACCACCGGAATGTGATATTCTAAGCAATTCAAGCTACACTACCACACTCTTACTGCCCTGCAACACCTTGCAACACCCGTCATCAACATTTTAAGCTTCTTCTAGCGCTTGAACACCTTCGATGAATTTCTTGTTAATTAATTAAAAAAAAACTTTCCAAAAAATAAGTTTTTCAAAGAAAAGTAAAGCCGATTTTAAACTTTAGCTCAGCAGATACCAATATCTTTTGAAATTCAAACTCAGAACGACCAGAAATTACTATTAAAGAATAAATGAAACCCAAAACGAACAGAAATTTAATAAACAATCATAGAAAAAACATAGAACAAGTAATAATATAAATGAATAAATAAATCTTAAAGCGAGTAATGCTTAGATTGAATATGAAAATCTAGCTTAAAACAAAAAAAATATTTTCGTCTTGAAGTATAAATGAAAGTTAAAACGAACAGAAATTAAATAAACAATCAATGCAAACAAATATACAATAGATATTAATGTAAATTAATAAATAAATCTTAAAACGAGTGAAACTTAAATTGAATATGCAAATCAAGCTTGAAACGAACAAAAATCACTACAAACAAGAGTTTGCGTATCTCCTCCTTCTCTCACTGTAAAAGTCTAAAATCTACTGCGTCGTTGGCGCTTTACTGAAAACCAACTTTATTACAAATTTTTCTTTTGTACTTAATATTGAAAATAAACACTAAAATTATAGTAAAATTTTGAGCTGATGAGCTTTCAGCAATTAATATCATTATACATAAAATATTCAGTTTAATTTATTAGCTGTTTTTAAAGTTGTTAAAGACGAATATAGTTTCCCTAAAAACAAGTGCTTGGATGCTGCCTCCTTTCCTAACTGTAAATAAAACCAAAAGCCTACTGCGTCATTGTCGCTTAACTGAAAACGGATTATATTACATTATTTTTTTTTCTAGTTCTCACAGCATTGAAAATAAAAATACAATTACAATGAAATAAATTCTTGAACTGATGGATCTTTCAACAATTAATATCATTATACATCAAATATTCAATTTCATGTTAGTTTGATTATTTGATTAGTTTTATTAGTTTTATCAATTTGATTAGTGATATTAGTGAACTTGGTTCTTGTTAATTGGTGATTATAGGATTTGTATTATAGCCCTTAACAGTGAAAAAAATAAGATATGAGATTTTTAGTTCCAAATAGCTCATGTCTGACACGAAAGAAACTCCTGAAAAAGACATAGTTGCCTCATCTTTCTTGCCTTCAATAAGAAACTTAACTAGACCCCCCCCCCCTGACTCCTATGTCTAAATAAACCACACATCTTAAGGGGATACAAGCCCTAAACATCCTTCAAGCCAAAAGTACCGGTGAAACCCCTGGCAAAAAAAGAAAATAAAGATGCAATTATATCACCCCCTGAAGAATCCCAACCCGATATTATATCACTCCCTGATGATTTCCAACCAATTGAATCGCTACCTAGCTGTTTAGATCAGCCATACTATTACATTGTGACCATCAAGAAAACCAATGGTCAACCCTTTACTAGAGATCGTTAATGGATATTAGGAAGCCTATATTTTTAGAAACCTATATTAGAGTTAATGGATATTAGAAAGCCTATATTTTTACTAGCTAACTCGACTTTTGAAGTAGTTTGTTTGAAAGACGGCCTGATAGATCTTTATTTTACCTCTCACAAGGCGGCGAATTCAGTCCTTTCAAGGTCTAAGGAATTAATCGTTGAGGGTTCCAACATCTATGCAACTTCAAAAGAAGTAGAAAAGTCGTATAAATACGTGGTTTATGGTGTTGACACCGGTATTCCAATAGAGAAATTTACAGCTGAACTAATTGATTTTTCGGGTCATCCCGTCCAGCCAACATCAGCCACAAGACTCAGCTTGAAAAATGATGGTAATCTTATAACCAGTCGCTCAGTGCTTATTGTATGCAAAAAAGAGTTACAAAGAGAAGTTTTTTTTACGGCATGGCTCTTTGCCATAAGTCCTATAAACCAAAGCCCCTACAATGCATAATTTGCCTAGCTCATGGCCATCGCAAAAATAATTGTAAATAGTCACTCCAATCATGTCGAAAATGTGGTAAACCTAGCCACGTTACAGAAAATTGCATCGAGAAAGACACCTACTTTAAAAATTTTAATAATAAGGGACACATGGCACTTGAGAAGCAACTTTGTCCAGCCTATCACAAGAGAGCCGAGATTCCTCCGAACCTCTGTGAGATTGAACTTGCCCTACTCCGTCGTAGCTGCTACAATCCCTAGACAACTAACTCCAAGTCAAGCCTTAAATAGCCAAACTGAATGTTCAAAGGACGAGAGGAAACAGGTCCCAACCCCAATAGATAAAGGTTGCTCATTTACCCAATGGTCCACTCAATTTCCTCCACTTGAGGCCAAATCGCAGCCTTCCTCTTCTCAACATTCAGTTTTATCACATCCACAAGTTATTCGTTATTATAATCAAGAATGGCAAAGGTTAGCCACATACCTTGCAGTTTCCCATCTTATCGAGGTTGGCAGTGAACCAGTTCAACTGAAAAATATCCTTAAAAAAAGGCCATTACTACGCTCCTAGGAGAAGAAATCTGGCAAAAAGCTACAATCCAACTTTTATCCTACAAAGAAGGCATGGAATGCCATTCTAATTCAACATTTCCTACGATCCCAACCGTTACCAAGTCCCCCAGAAATTTGAAAGAATCACCAGCACCTGAAACGATGGTAGAAGCACCAAGCCATAGCAAAACAAAACAAAAAAAAAACAAGAAAAAGCCGACCAACACAGTAACACAGAAATTGACGACCCCTCACGAAGTATCTTCGGGCGAGGATGATGTTCAAAGCAAAACCCAAGCAAAAAGATACCCAACAAGAATGCCTGATGACTAATTAATGTGTGACTTGTCGTTTTTAACTAATTTATCCCTTTCTAATAACATTGCTTTTAATTATTACGATATAGAAAGTAATCAACATGCCAACCCTATAAGCAGCCCCGATGGTACTTTAACTCATGCTAGTTGTAAATACCTTGATATTCTCGATGTTGCTACCAATGTGAAGCCAAAACTAGTAAATAATAATTCCCTTAATGTTCTTTGTTTCAACATCAGAAGTATCCAGGATAAGTGGCTCAAGTTTAAAGATTTAATTTCATTCAATGGTGTCTACCCTTTTGACGTAATAGGATTAACAGAGACATGGCTTTAAGATAATGATGACACTAGTGATTTTTTACTCCATGGTTACCAAATAATCCATATGCCCAGGAGATTGACAAAGTGTTCTTGGGGTATCTTACTTTACATCCGTTCGAATATAAATTTTACCAGGCTATTAGAGTGCGAATCTGTTTTCTTTACACAAATAAATCTCAGATGTATTTATTCAATAATTGTTAGCATAGTTATCCGCCAAAATTCCTATATACTCTCCTTGTTTTATAAACCTCCTCATTTCCGACCTCATGTTTTTGTAATCTGTTTGATAATTTCTCTAATTTTGTTAATTTACCCCATAAAAAGACAATAGTTCTTGGGGACTTTAGTTGTAACCTACTCAATGTTGGTAAAAATATTGTATCTGACACTTTTTTTGAATCGGTGACCGCGAGTGGTCTTCTACCCACAATTTTTTTCCCCAGTAGAGTCGATCCCGTGAGATCAACTTCAACATTAATTGATAACATTTTTGTATCCACTTCCCTGGGAAATGACCTGTCCTCAAATATAATATTTTCGGATCTGCCAGAGCATTTTCCTATTTAGCATTTTCCTGCCAGAACCTTTGCAACCACTACCTCTACGCTCTAGAATTAATATCCCAACACCTACTAGAAACTACAGCTCTGTAAATATAACCCATTTTATGGATTTCCTAAGAGCCACTGACTGGTCCGATGTTTCATTGTCAAGAGGTAAATTCTGCCATAAACGGTTTTGCGCAAAGGCTAAGTGAGATCATGCATTCAACTTTTCCTATTCGTAAACAGAACCAAAAGACTATCCCTATATGCCCCTGGATAACATATAGCCTCATAGTCTCCTCATATCGCAAAAACAAACTATATATGATACCCCGTAAAACCAGTAGTGATATTGACCTATCAAATTATAAAAATTATAAAACTCATGCACTAAACTCATCCATGAAGCGAAGAAAAATTATTATTATACAAAAATTCTCAATTGCAAAGGAAACATGAAAAAGATTTGGTCCACCATTAATGATATATTCTCAAAAAATAGAAAATCAAAGTCTATACCTATTCGCCTTAAAGACACAAATGGAAGATTAATTGACCCTTTACATGCACCTGACGCATTTAATAATTATTTTTCTAATGTTACTCATGCTGACTCCCGCTGTTCCTTACAGGCTGTATTCCCTTGCTTCAATTCCAGATCTATGTTTTTCTGCCCAACTGATAGCAATGAGGTACTTCAAATCATCGGTTCTCTCCCTATTAGTTTTACACCTGACTGTCTTGGATTAAGTAATAAGCTCCTGAAGACCATATCTCCTTTTGTTTACGAGACCATCAAGCATATTGCCAACCTATCTTTAACCAACGGAGTTTTCCCTGATTTACTAAAGTCAGCCATTGTTATTCCAGTTCATAAAAAGGGTGATCCAACTGAGATAGGTAATTATCGTCCAATTTCAATTCTTCCTGTTCCAAATTGCTCGAGAGAATCATCTTCAGACGTCTATCTCCTTTTTTATTTGGCAGCGAACATTCCATTTCCTTGATTTATTCTCACCAATATGGCTTTAGGCCAAAATTTTCAACTTCTCATGCTCTAATTGACGTCTCACAGTTCATACGCTCATGACTGGATCTTAAAAAAACAATATTGGGCTTATTTTTGGATTTCTCTAAGGCCTTTGACACGGTCGATCATAGTATTTTAATAAGTAAATTAAATAGTTATGGTTTTCGTGGTGTTCCCCTCTCTTGGTTTGATTCTTATCTATCTGGAAGGGTACAGAGCATGATCTTAGGTGGAGTATCCTCTCAGCCCTCACCTGTTCGGAGGGGTGTCCCGCAAGACTCCGTTCTAGGCCCTATTTTATTTCTCCTATATATCAATGATCTTGTTATGGACCTGGGCCCTTCCGTGTATCCTGTACTATTTGCTGATGATAGCAACTTCTTCATCACTGGCACCAATTGCCATCGGCAATAACATCTGCCAAAGTCCTTCTGAACAGAGTCCAGGCGAGGTGCCTTACGAATAACATGACCATTAATAGCAAAAAAAGTCAAATAGTATTATTCAGAACCCCCTACAACAAAGACGTAATTCAAACTGCTCTTGGTCTCAAGTACTCCTCCGGCATCCTCCCACAAGCGGAGGTTGCCAAGTTTCTTGGTATATTTATTGAGTCATGCTTGTCATTCTCTAATCATATCTCTTACATCACAGCAATAATTTTGAGACAAGTAGCTATGATTAACCGTGTGAATTATTTTCTTCCTCCTGACATCCTAGTTACCCTTTATTATTCCTTTATTTTTCCTTACTTTTCTTATTGCGGATCAGTTTGGGGAAATACAAACCGGTCCTTCACTAAAAAACTCAAATCTGCCCAAAACCGTGCCATAAAAGCAGTTTTTCGGCTCCCCCGTCTATTTGCAGTGATTTGTATTCAGATTTTGGCATAGCTCCACTTGATCAAATCATACAAAAACTAAACTTATCGCTTGCTTAATCTGCTTTCCACAATAATCTTTATCCTCAACTACTAACCTATTACAATATTAATAATTGGGAAGCCCACTGTCTCCGTTCATCGATCAAAGCCTTTATAATTCCTAAATGTATTTCTAGTGCTGCCCAGCAATCTCCCATTTACAAGTTAATTACTCAATGAAACAAAATGCCCTCCAGTGTTGACCTAGCCACAAGTTTCTGCAAGCTGTACAAAAATGTAACAAAACTTGATAATATCATTTAACCTTTCCATTTTTAACCAATTTGCTTTATTTACCCATGTTTTATTCTTCTATCTTTTTTTTTTTCAGGGTTACTTTAATTTTTTCTTTTTTTGGTCCTTAACAAGTTCTCTTCTAGGATCTTTATTGTTATTGATGTATATGTTATGTTTTTATTCGGATAAATTGAATTGAATTGAATTGTTGTTTATACTTTCCAAGACTGTTCAAGACGCATATAGTTTTCAGTAAAGCGCCAATGACGCAGTAGGTTTTAGACTTTTACATTGAGAGAAGGAGGTCATACCCAAACTCATTATTTGTGGCGATTTTTGTTCGTTTCAAGCTTGATTTGCATATTCATTTTAAGGTTCACTCGTTTAAAGATTTATTTATTAATTTACATTAATATCTATTGTATGTTTGCTTACATTGATTGTTTATTTAATTTCTGTTCGTTTTAAGTTTCATTTATACTTCAATAGGAAAATATTTTCTTTTTCGTTTTAAGCTTGATATTCATATTCAATCTAAGCATAACTCGCTTTGAGATCTATTTATTCATTTATATTATTACTTGTTGTATGTTTTTGCTATGATTGTTTATTTAATTTATTTTCCTTTTTTTTTTCATTTATTATTTACCAGAAATTTATGGTTTTTTTCAGTTTGAATTTCAAAAGGTATTTGTATATGCTTTGATAAATTTTGAAATGACTTTTGCTTTTTTTTGATATAGTTATTTCTGGGAAAGTTTTTTTTTTTATTAATTTTGTGTTCGTTTTTGATTGCAAAAAATTTCAAGTTTAAAAAAAAATCCTTATTTCAAAATTAAACTTAAAAAACATAATCAAATATTCATGGAAGTATCAAAACTGATATCAAAGTAACAATCTCAAAGTGAAAAAATGGGTTTGTGTCAACCTCGGAGTTTTTATTATCTGATGTTTGAACTATTTTTAACAAAATTGCTATCTAAAAATTTTTATCGGATCGGTTTGGGGGAAAAGGACGTGGGGGACTAGATTAAGCTTCGGTCTCTTTTGACTCTTTAAAAGTGAACAAGAACTTTCTATTTTCAATCAAATGAGCCCTCTCTGAAGTTTATACGAGCATCCCTTCTATAAGAACCATACATATCCCCAAGTATAACTTAAAACGCCTATCCCTGGGCCCTGGGGGGTTGTGTCGACCCTGGAGTTTTAATATCTGATGCTTGAACTATTTTTAATAAAATAGTCACCTGAAATTTTTATCGGATGGGTGTATCCGACACGCCCAAAGGCGCGGAGGGTGAGAGGGGCTAGTTGACCTCTGATTTTTTTCACTTTGAACTACTACTTTAAATTTCCATTCAAGTGAACCGTCTTTGAATTTTATACAATCATACCTTCCATAAGAACCATATTTGCCCCCAGAGCAATGCTTACAAAGCCCGCCCCGGTCCTGGGGGGGGGGGTTGTGTCGACACAGGAATTTTTCTTATCTGACCTTTGAACTATTTTAACGAAATGACCTTACGTAAAGGTGTTTTTGTCATATGATCTTTAAACTATTTCTAACAAAGTGGCTACCTCAAATCTTTTATCAGATGTATTTGGAGAAAAAGGGCTTCGGGGGCCAGTTGCCCTCTGATCACTTTTGACTCTTAAAAAGCGCACCAGAACTCTCGATTTCCAATCGAATAAGCCCCCTTCGAAGTTTATACGACGACTCCTTCTACATGAAGTGCCTCTGGAAAAAAATGGAGAGGGGGGGGAGGCTAGCTGCCCTCCAATCACTTTTGACTCTTAAAAAGTAAATTACAACTTTCAATTTCTAATCAAATGAGCCCTCTAGGAATTTTATATGAGCATCCCTTCCATAACCACCATATATGCCCCCAAGGCATAACTTACAAAGCCTACCCCTGGGCCCCGGGGGGCTGTGTCAACCCCGGAGTTTTTTGTTATCAGAACTTTGAACTATTTTTAACAAAATGTCTATCTCAAAATTTTTATCTGATGCATTTAAGGCGTGGAGGAGGGGGGGGGGAGGCTAGTTGCCCTCCGATCTCTTTTGACTCTTAAAACGTGAACACGAACTTCCAATTTCAAATAAAATGAGCCCTCTCTGAAGTTTATACCAGCATTCCTTCCATAAGAACTATATATGCCCCTAGAGCATTACTCATAACGCCTGCCTCCGGGCCCTGGCGGGTTCCGTCGACACAGGATTTTTTCTTATCTGACCTTTGAGCTATTTTTAATGAAATGGTTATTATAAAATTTTATCAGATGGGCTTGGGGAAAATAGGGTAGGTGGGGGGGGGGGCAAGTTGCCCTCGGATATCTTTTGACTCTTAAAAATTTAACTAGAACTTTTGATTTCCAATCAAACGAGTTCCAATCCCTCTGAAGTTTATACGAGCATCCCCTTCATAAGAACCATATACGCCCCCAGGACAATACCTACAACGCCTATCCCCGGGCTCTGGGGGGGGGGGCGATTTTGTTATCTAATTTTGAACCATTTCTAAAACGTTGGCTATCTCAAAATTTGTACTGGATGGGTTTTGGGAAAAAGAGCGTGGAGGGGGGGCCTAGTTTAAGTCTCTTGACTCTTAAAAAGTGAACTAGAATTTTCAATTTTCAATCAAATGAAGCCTCTATGAAGTTTATACGAGCATCCCTTTCATAGGAACCATACATGCCCTTAGGGCGTAACTTAGAAAGCCTTCCCCTGTGCCCTGGGGTTTCTATTGACACCGGATTTTTTTTTATCCGACCTTTGAACTATTTTTAACAAGATGTCTATCTCAAAGTTTTCATCAGATGGGTTGGGGGCAAGCTGCCCTCGGATCTCTTTTGAGTATTAAAAAGTGAGCTCGAACTTTAAATATCGAATCAAATGAGCCCTCTCTGAAGTTTATACGAGTGTCCCTTTCATACGAACAATATATGCCCCAGGGCATAACTTACAGCGCCTGCCCCCGGGCCATGGGGGGTTGTGACGACACCAGATTTTTTGTTAACTGACTTTTGAGAAATTTTTATCTTAATGCCTATCTTAAAATTTTTATTGGATGCATTTGGGGAAAAAGGGGCGTGGGGGTGGGCTAGTTGCCCTCCAATCTCTTTTGACTCTAAAAAACTTAACTAGAACTTTCAATTTCCAATCAAATGAGCCATATCTGAATTTTTACCAGTATCCCTTCAATGAGAACCATATATTCCCCCATGGTGTAACTTGCACACCTGCCCCTTGGCCCTGGGGGGCTGTGTTGACCCCTGAGTTTTCGTTATATGGTCTTTGAACTATTTAGAAAAAGAGATATCTAGAAGTTCTTATTGGATGGGTTTGAGGGAAAAAGGGCGTGAAGGGGGGGGGGGGGGGGGCTACGGGCCCTCCAATCTCTTTTAACTCTGGAAAAGTGAACTAGAATTTTCAATTCCAATCAAATGATCCCTCTTTGAAGTTAATACGAGAATCCCTTCCATAAGACCCAAATATGCCCCCAGGACATAACTTACAACGGCTGCCCTCAGGCCCTGGTGGGTTGTGTCAACACCGGAAGTTTTGTCGTATGATCTTTGAACTATTTTTAACAAAATAGTTATCTTAAAATTTTTATTGGATGCATTTGGGAAAAAAATATTTTTTTTGGGGGTTGAAGGGGGGGAAGCTTGCTACCCTCCAATATCTTTTGACGTTTAAAAAGTGAACTAGAACTTTCAATCCCCAATCAAATGAGCCCTCTCTGAAGTTTATACGAGCATTCCTTCCTTAAAAACCATATATGCCCCCAGGGCATAATTTATAACCTTTGCCTCTGAAGACGTTGGGGAATGTCCTGCTCAAACATATAATTTCCGGAATTTTCAACTACGTTGAACAAAATGGCTATCTTAAAATTTTGATTGGATTTGTTTTGGGAAATGGTGGGTGTGGGAGTGGTGTCAGTTGCCTTAGAATCACTTTCGACTATTAAAAAGGGAATGACTTACTTGACTTAAGTCCCATCCGTCCTCGAAGGTCGTTTTGGGGCCTCTTCACTCACTATGTTATTGATGTGGCATCTGTATGAGCATCTATCTTCAGTCAGGCGTAGAAGTTGCGGCAGGTTGAGTGTAGAGAAGTTGTCTTTCCATCTCTTAGGGAGCCGACCTCTGGGGCGAGAACCATGCACGCGACCGTCAAAGACTATTTTTGGCAGACGAGAATTTTCCATATGCTGGATGTGGCCTAGCCACCTAAGTTGTTGCAGTTTTATTTCATCAAGTATAGTGTGTTTGATCTTGAGGCTTTCAAACAACCTAATATTAGAGATCCTGTCCAGGTACGTAATGCCAGCAATACGGCGGAGTGACTTTGTTTCAAATGCGGCTAGGTGACGTTGGTCATCTGTTTTGAGGGTCCATGATTCACAGGCGTACATGGATATGGGGATAAGTCTTGTTTTCAGCAGTGTCGACAAATTCTTGTTCCTCCAGATCGGCATCAAGGCTTTAAAGCTAGAGTTTGTAAGCGCCAGGCGCCTCTTAATATATTTCGAGTGGTTGTTATCGGACGTTATAAGGCTACCAAGATAGGTGAAATCTTCGACCCATTCTTTGTTGTCACCACCGAGCTGGAGGCTTAAGGTTTCTTGGTTTTCCGACTTTCGCGAGCAGAGCATGGCTTTCGTCTTTGAGGAATTGATGGTCATTCCAAAGGAGCTGGTGGTTGATTGGATGTTGTCGGCCTGGGACTGAAGATCCCCAAGGTTCTCAGCTACTTGATCTATGTCGTCTGCATAAGCTAATTTATCAGTCGATATTCCCCCAATGTGGACACCTGACGAGTTGTCAAGGAGTGAGATGACAGCGGTAAGGAACAGGTTAAACAGTTCCGGTGAAAGCAAGCAACCCTGCAGCACACCAGTCGATGTTTCAAAGCTGTCGGAAAGGCCTTCTCCCGTCATGACGCGGCTTCTGGATTTTGAGTACATATCTCTGATCAATGATATTAAGTTCTGTGGTATAGCAAAATGGAGAAGAATTTGCCATAGACCTTCTCTCCATATGAGGTCGAAAGCCTGCTTAAAGTCAATGAAAAGGTGAAAAATACTACGTCCGAGTTCAAGATATATTTCCATAATCTGACGTACCGTAAATATCTGATCAATCGTTGACCTGTTTGGGCGGAAACCGGCCTGATATTCTGGAATCACAGTTGAAGATATAGCTCTTATACGCTCCAGCATTACTCTAGTGAGTATTTTAGCGGCGTGGCTCGTAAGGCTTATAGGCCTGTAGTTATCACAGATTGCTTTTGAGCCTTTCTTATGGATTGGAACTATCATGGCTTCACACCATGCGGAGGGGAAGTGACCTTCTTCCCAAGCAGCAGTAGCAATTTTTAGGTATAGGTCAACAAGGTGATCGCAATTTACTTTTAGTAATTCCGGTTGGATTCCATCTGGGCCTGCAGCTGTATTTGTCCTTAAACCCTTGATAGCCAATTCTATCTCAGATCGAAGTGGGAGTGGGCTTGGGTCTGCGGCGAATGCGGGGAAGCTGTTAGGCACCGATGGGTCTGGGAGGATCGTTGAGTTTAATTTGCTCTCAAAGTGTTCTTTCCATCTGGTTCGGATCCCGTCTGTAGTTTGGATCTGGTTACCATCTTCATCGAGGACGGTAGCCTACAGGCTTTCAGTCCCTTTCTTTTGGTTACTTCCCTCACTCGCTTGTACATGAAGTGAGAGTCACCTTTCTTGAATGCCTTTTCGTATTGCTCACATTGTTCCCTTATATAGGAGCGGTGAGCACGGCGAGTGGCTTTCTCTACCACACGTTTCAATCGTTTGTACATATCCCGACTTTCTCTATCTAGTTTGATAGTGTGGTTGCGTTTTTCCTCACATAATGAGATTATCTCATCCGTGATCCAAGGTTTTTGGTCCGCCTTTTGGAGTCCCAGGGTCGACTGGGCGACATCGCATATAACCTGCGAGCTACTCTTCACAAGATTATCGATGTCATCTTTTGATACTGTTAGCGGGGATGTAGAGAGGAGTTCAGAAATTCTTTCGGAAAAAGTAGCGGTGTAATTTTGTCGAGTAGTTTGGTCTTTTAAGAGGTCTACTCTGAATCTGAGAGGCTTTCTGGAGAGTTTCGCGGCCGCTTTTAGGTGCATTTTAAAGGAAGTCATAACAAGCGAGTGGTCGCTATCGAAGTCGCCGCCAGCCAAAGTGACTGTGTTTGTGATGGAAGATTTCCAGCGTCTAGATACGAGGATATAATCTATTATATTCTGAGTTCTTCCATCTGGGGATGTCCAGGTTGTTTTACGTCGGGCTCTGTGTTTGAAGAATGTGCTAGTGATAACAAGATCACTATCTCGGCAAAATTCCATTAGGCGCTCACCTCTCTTGTTCAGCTGGCCATGGCCAAATTTGCCCATCATGTCCTCGTTGCCAGATGGGTCGTCACCGACAATGGCGTTGAAGTCCCCGATGACAAAGACTCTATCTTTTTTTGGTACGGAGTCCACTAGACACTGAAGTTGGAGATAAAATTTTTCGGATTCTTCATCATCTCTGATAGAGTCGGGTTCTTATGCTTGGTTGATTTTAAAATTCGCAGGTGAGCCTTTCAGGGGGATCATTATCAGACGGTCTGAGACGGGTGTTGTTGCGCTTAGTGATCTCCCTCCTAGCCTTACTGAAGAGAAAGAATCCCACTCCCAGTCAGTGTTTCCCATCAATACGTCCTGATATTACAAGAGTGGCTTCATCAAGTTTTTCTTCACCAGTGACTGGGAGGTGGGTTTGGATAGGCCGACTACGTCCCAATTGTAACGGTTTATCTCTCTCAGGAGGAGTTCCCTTTTTCCTTGTTTTGCAAGCGTTCTGATATTAAGGGTACCAATTGATAAAGTCGATTTAGGTGATATAATGGCCTCCAGGGATGGAGTTGTCAAAGTTGAGGTATTAGCGCGATTAGCGGTCGTCGTATCGTCGGCTGCCCCGGACGCGGTAGATCTAAACGCATGGCTTTCGACTATGAAAAAGGGCACTAGCCCTTTGAATTTCCAATCGAATGAGCCTTTTTTGAAGTTTCTACGACAACGCCTTCTATAAAAACCTTATATGCCCCCGGGTATAACTTAAAACCCTTGCTTTGAGGTTTGTGGGGAATGTCCTCCTCAAAAACATATTTTCTATCTGGAAATCATTTACACTGAACAAAATGGCTATCTCAAAATTTTGATTGGATGTGTTTGGGGGAATGATGGGCGTGGGGGGGGGGGGCTAGCGGCCCTCCAATAACTTTTGACTATTAAAAGGGCACTAGCCCTTTGAATTGCCAATCGAATGAGCCTTTTTTGAAGTTTCTACGACAACGGCTTCTATAAAAATCTTATATTCCCCCAGGGCGTAACTTAAAACACTTGCCCTGAAGGTTGTGGGGGAGTGTCCTACTCAAAAACATAATTTCTATCTGGAAATCAACTACGCTGAACAAAATGTCTATCTCAAAATCCTGATTGGATGTGTTTGGGGAAATGATGGGTGTGGGAGGAGGCTATTTTCCCTCCAATCACTTTTGACTATTAAACAGGGCACTATCCCTTTGAATTTCCAATCAAATGAGCCTGTTTTGAAGTTTCTACGACAACGCCTTCTATAAAAACCTTACATGGCCCAGGGCATAACTTAAAACCCTTCCTCTGAGGGTATTGGGGGAGTGTCCTCCTCAAAAATATATTTTCTATCTGGAAATCAACTACGCTGAACAAAATGGCTGTCTCAAAATTTTGGTTGGACGTGTTTGGGGGAATGATGGGCATGGGAGGGGGGGGCTAGTTGCCCTCCAATCATTTTTTACTATTAAAAAGGGCACTAGAACTCTTGATTTCCAATCAAATGAGCCCCCTTTGAAGCTTCTACGACGACCCTTTCCATATGAAGTGCCTCTGGGAACTATTTTTTTTTTATTATTTATTATTATTATTATTTATTATTATTTTTTTATTATTAAAATAATAAATTATAAAACATTGGAGCCGTATGGCCTTTACCATTGCTTCAATATACTGAAACTTATGCTTTCAATACATTGATTTGAGTTTTCGCAAGCCCAGACTTTAATAATAACCTCCAAAATACACCCCCATCACGAGATTACATACCTGTTATCCATTTCATTACCAGAACGTGACACTCCGAGCAATTCTCGGCAGTGTGTCACACCATTACTACTTTGTGGCAACCCTCTGACATCACATCACTATTCCTAAGACATTTTTCAAACATTCCTTGTTAAAATTATGCGTTCAACCCATTGATCCAAGTTTTTCAAGAGGCGAGCCCACCATGATAACCGTCAAAACACTCGCAAACCACCATGCCATTACACGCCAGCCATCCATATGACGAACCCCCTAATCACCCCTAGGATATTTTCAACCTTTTCACTCCAAAAAAAGCCTATGAATCTAAATTAACCACTATATTTTTTTTGAACAACGGGACTTGTTTTCCTTAGATGTAACTAATTATTTTTTAATTCGAAAAAAGGTTTCACTCAATTCTATCCAATTTGTCATGAAAATAACAGTTTTTTTGTTTTCATAATAGTAACAATTGTTTTTTTTATTAGCAGCAAGTTTTCCATCAAATATAACAAATTTCTCTTATAGTTAACAATTTCTTTTAATGCTAACAAGTTTTCTGTTAGAACTAGCAAGTTTTTTATTAACTCTAACAAGTTCTTTCTTAGAAATAACAACTTTTTTCTTAATACTAACACAGTTTTACTTAATACTATCAAATTTTTCTTGGAAGTAACAGGTTTTTCTTAATAGTAATTTTTTTTTCTAATAGCACGAAGTTTTCCGTCAAAGATACTAAATTTTTCTTAGAAGTAACAATTTTCTGTTCGTGATAAAAAGTTTTCCGTAGGAGTAGCAAGTTTTTCTTGACACTAACAAATTTTTGCGTAGAAGATAGAAAAGTTTCTACTTCGATTCTGAAAATCTTCCGGAGTTGATAACGTACCCTAAAAATAGTGAAAACAAGACAAAGTGAAGCAATAAAATATTTTTATTGAAATAATTGTGTGTTGAATATCATCATAAAAATTAACACCATAAATCTACACATAGATACTTCATCATGTTTTCTCATGAGATGTCAAACATTTCCTTTTTTTGGAAGGGGATGGGGGTGGGGTATACAGAACTTTTAAAAAACTAGTCATACATTTTATTGTCGATAAAAACGGCTTCATGAACTGCATCTGTTGGAAAACCCATGATGGTAATAGTAACGTTTGGCTGATGCTTTGTTTTTCATCATTCATCTATAATCTCCTTGGTGATATTACCTGTCAATGCCCTTTTTATTTTACTTGCAGTTTCATTTTCTATTACGACATCATTTTTGCATAGGAATAGAAATAGGAAAATTAATAGCAATATAAAATGTATCCATTGAGGGCGTTCAAACGCTAGAAGACGCTTAAAATGTTGATGACGGGTGTCGCGAGGTTTTTTCTGGACAGTAAGAGTGTGGTAGTGTGGCTTGAATTGCTTGGAGTATCACATTATGGTAGTGAAATGACGAGTTCCACTGTATAATGTCACGTAGATTGTAGGGGGCAGGCGTGTAATATCACGAAGGTGTGGAGTGTTTTTGTGGTTACTATGAAACTCCAGGCAAGTGAAAAAATTGAATCACTCGTTTGAAGTACAAGTTTTTAACAAGAAATATCTGAAAAAATGTATTGGGGCGATCAGGCGATGCCAGAGGGGTGCCAGAAAGCAGTAATAGTGTGGCATTGAGGCGTGAAATGCTTGGAGTATCATAATCTAGGAATGGAATGCCGAGTTCCTGCTGTTAAAGTAACAAACAGTGTTTAATTCAGATTCATGAATTTATTTTCGGACAGAAAGGGTTGACAATGTCCTATGGAGGATGAATGGAGGATGCCACCCAGTGGCTGGAGGGGCAGGAACGTAAAGATGTGATGGCATGGATTGTTCTGTGGAGTATTATGATAGGCTTGGCTTGCAAAAGTGAATCACCAAGTTGAAGCACAATTTTTAACAAGAAATGTCTGAAAATGTCTTGGGAATGATGAAGAGGGTGTCAGAAGGTTTCGCAGGGTAGTAACAGTGTTGCACTGTAACGTGAATTGCTTGGAGTATCACGCTCTAGCAATGAAATGTCGAGTTAACGCTGTTCACAAATAAAAAACAGTGTTTAATTTAGATTAATGAGCTTATTTTCGGTCGGGGAAGTGGAGAATGTTCTAGAGGGGTGATGAGTAGGCGATTCCACGTGGGTGGCGGAGGGACAGGCGTGTAAAGCTGTGATGGTGTGGAGTGTCTTGTGGAGCATGATGAATAGTTTGGCTTGCAAAATACTTGGATCACCGGATTGAAGCATAATTTTTAACAAGAAATATCTGAAAAATGTCTTGGGGGCGATTGAACGATGTTAGAGGTTGCCACAGAGCAGTAATAGTTCGGTGGTGTGGCGTGAATTGCCACGGGGTGTCATGTTGAGGGTGGATTGTTAAAACATAAATAAATGGATTTAGAAGCATACTTTTATTATGAAAATATCTTTAAATGCCTTTGGAATAATGAGAGTGTCTAAGGGTGCCATATGCTATCCGGAGATTGCCAGGGTGGCATGCATTGTCTTGGACTACCACACTCTAGAGCTTAAAGACAAGGTGGGAGGTGTTAAAAAAAATTTCGGGAGAGGGGGACGGAAATCTAACATCCCAATCAAAGAAACGATGCAATTTCGTTAAATACTCTTAATATAACTTATATTTAGCTCTGATATCAAGTCCGCCCTCTGGAAATGATTGCTATGGGAAGGGTGGGGCGTTTTGTCACGATGGTGTGAAATATACATAGTCTTGGCTCAAAAAAACGATGGCATTTTCGTTAAAAAGTTCTTTATAGGGCTTAAATTTGCATCTAATAGGGCTTAAATTTAATTTTGCATTAAATCAACCATATCCCCTGGTATTGCATAGTAGGATCCTTGACTTTCTATAATACACAGTTCTTTTTTTGCATAGATTGCAATAAAGCTTTTTCCACCTTTTATTTTTGTTTGTCGTGTTTTTTAACTGCTTTTTTCATATTTTACTATTGTTGTAAATTTGTTTGAAAATCATAAAACTTTTATTTACAAAGTATGTGTTTTGAAGATTTATTGTTTAGCACGACTAATGTGTTTACATAATTTAAGCACCCCTCCCGTCTTTATTGCTAGAAATACATTTAGAGCAATTTTGTCTAATATAAATATTCCCTCTGTGCATTTAAAAATGGTGGTGCCAGGGGAACACCTGAGTGTCTTACAGACAAATCAATAGATAGCTATAAGGGGCTTCTATTTTTATAGGGAAAAACAATGGCGCTTGCTAGGGAACACCTGGGAGTGTCATGGAATAGACAGAGGTGAGTCTGTTGACATCATGGGAATGTTATATTTCTTGAAAGTATTTCTCTAATTCTGAATATTGGCAATGGCAGTTTAGTCGTGTCGCTTGGAGTGCTTTTTTATTGGAAGAGAATTGACCTTTCAAGTCCCAGTGAGGACAAGAACTAAAGAAAAAAAGAAATGCTTTGAACATTTCGGGGGGAAAAATGCCGAAAAAAGGCATTATATGACAGTGATGCGTGCTGTCATTACATAAAAGTGTGTCGTCATTGCGTAAGTTGTGCGCTGACCTCATATAACGTGTGCACCGCCATTAAGTTAAAAGAAAGAAAAAAAAACGCTTTGAACTTTTTGCGCGAAGAAAAATGCCAAAAGGTATTATGGGATAGAGATGGTTGCGCTGTCATTACCTGACCTCATATAAAGTGTGCACTGTCGTTAAGTTACGGGTGAAAGTCCCCCATGGTTCCTAGGGTTCATAAAATTGTGTCATCCATTTTAGGCCTGACGGTTTAAAATGGGGTGTTTCGTGTGACGTCATTGCAGTCCAGAGCGGTGTGTCGTGGGAATCTTACCAGCCGACTGCTAGAAACAAAGATTGTATTGCACAGGTGCGAGGGATTAGAAGCTCCCCTATCTGGCCCTTTAAAATACCGAGGGCATGTCACAGAAATCCCATGTTAATTTTCCTATCTGACTGGTTAAAGGCGAGGGTTTGTTTTGACGTCAGAGGGTGGGAATCTTGCCAGGGATGCGCTTGGAATCTTGCCAGCTGACTCCTTTTATTCCGGGACCGCTTAAAATCCCATGTTAATCTGCTATATCACCGTTTAAAGCCGCGAGGGCGTGTCGTGACGTCAGAGGGTGGGAATCTGGCCAGCTGGAAACACAATTGCGTCACCTGGTCACGGAAACAGGGATCCACCGTTGAACCTTCTTCTTGCGCCATTAAACCATTGGAAGAAAGGAGTAGTGGGTATGGGTCCTTTTAAAAGCCGTGAGGCGACACTACTGGCATTAAGTTGAAACTTTCAGCGCATGTTGAAGGGAATAATGAATAAAACCAAATGTACTATGGGCTTATTGCTACTACTGCTACTACTACTACTGCTACTGCTCAAACTAAGGGTATTAAGGTGAAGCTTTCGAAGAATATTTAGGTAGATATTGAACTAAAGCAAAACGAACTATGAGCATATAGATTGTCGAAAGGGTGGCACATCTTTCAGGATAAATTGTGGCGGATTTTGAACTAGCCAGAAAGCACTGTGTGTATACTTTAATATGATTACTGTAACTAGTGATGCTAAGAGTAGTAAGGTGAAACTTTTAGGGAAAGCTTAGGGGGAGTTTCAAGTAAACAAAAAAAACTATATGCAGGCAGATTTTCAAAAGGGCATATTAGCAATATCATAGGTGGTGCAGTGATATCAGAGATAGCAATATAACTGAAACTTTTAAAGGGGCTAATTCGATTGGAAATTGAAAGTTCTAGTTCCCGGTTTAAGAGTCAAAAGTTGTTGGAGGGCAAGCAAGCTTCCTTTCATGCCCATAATTTTCAAAACAAATACAATCAAAATTTTGAGATAACCATTTGGTTCAGCATAGTTGAACAGTCCAGTAAATATGTCTCCTGGGATATTGGTAATGTCAAACCCCCACTTATGCAATTTGCCCATTATGCTTTGAAACTAAATGTTGCTTTAAAACAACTCAAAAGGTACTGCCAATAAGTTGCCAATAGACTGGTTGCCAATAAGACATCTCCACAATCCCAAGAATGAATGAGGGCATTAAGTTCAAACTTTCAGGGCTAGTACTATTACTACTTCTGTTTTTATAATTTAGCTAAACCAAAAGAGTGTACGTGTGTACAGGTTGTCAAAGAGCATTCATAACAATTTTCGGGAGCGGTATTAAGTTTTATTTTTTAGGCCAACTTGAGGAAGTATAAAACTAAATAGAACAGTACTATTTGTGTCCAGATTTTCACAGGGATGTATTAGGTTAAACTTTGTTGAAAACATTTCTCCAACATACAAATAGCAAGCCAAACTATCGATTCTTATAGAAAAAACCAAAAATATATAAATCTATTATTTTCTTTTTCCACGAAAAAGACTATGTCAATAAAAAACGAACATAAATTAATTAAAAAAACTTTTTCAACAAAACAAGTTTTTTTTTTTTAAGAGATGTAAATAGTTCCATGAAACCAAAAATGAGCAGATATAATGTCAAATAATTTTCTAGGCCTAAAACTACCACAAACCACCATCCATAAATAAACGAACCCAAAATGAACAGAATTACAATGAATAAGCGAGATAAACTCTGAACGAGCAGAAATTAATCTGAGTAGGGCTGACAACCCCTTTACCTTCTTAAAATCAGAACGTAATTTGCACTTACTGAAAAAAATAAACAAATGATTGAAATTTTAACAGTTTAAATGTTAAATTTTGGAATGACATATATAAATATATATATATATGTTTATATATATATATATATATATATATATATATATATATATATATATATATATATATATATATATATATATATATATATATATATATATATATATATATATATATATATATATATATATATATATATATATATTATCTACTACTACTACTACTAACAACTCATCGCAGCACCAAGCCGCCTAAGGCCAACACAGCTACGCACGCTCCTCCTCCACCCCAATCTATTCAAAGCCTCCCTTTTTACACCCGCCCACGAAGTTCCCATTTCCTTTAAATCTTTCTTTATGACGTCCTCCCAACCCAGACGGGGACGACCTGCTTTCCGTTTAGCCCTAGATGGTTGGCCGAAAAGAACAATCTTCGGCAATCTGTCATCCTTCATCCGAACAATATGCCCTAACCACCTCAATCTTTCTTTCATTATAGACCTAGAAAGCGGTATTGAACCACATTTTTCGTATAGCCTATTGTTTGAAATACGGTCAGTCAGCCGGGTACCCAGAACAATCCTTAAGCAATTTCTCTGGAAAACATCTAGCAAATCTTCATCCGCTTTTCGGAGCGTCCATGCTTCAGAGCCATATTTGACCACTGTCATCACTGTAGCTTCTAAGATTCTAATCTTGGTTTGCAGACTTATCTTCCTATTCTTCCATACTTCTTTTAACTGTGAAAAAACACCCTGAGCCTAGGCTATTCTATTTTTAACATCTTCACTGCTCCCACCATCTTTACTAATAATACTACCGAGGTAAGTGAAGCTGCCCAACTGATCAATCTTTTCATTACCCAACGTCACCTTTTCATCTTCACTTATTCCTAGCCATAGTGACTTAGTCTTCCTAACATTAATTTTCAAACCAATACGAGCACCCTGAACTCGCAAAGCCTCTAAAACTTCATTCATTTTGCTCAAACTATCATCTAGGATGCTTAAATCATCAGCATAATCCAAGTCCAGGAGATTTTTTCCTCCCCATTTGATTCCGTGGTCTCCCATTGCCTTTCCTGTGATCCTTAAAAAAAAGTCCATCAAAATAATTCATATAAAGAGGGATAGAACACAACCCTACTTAACTCCTGATTTAACACAAAACCGGCTACTAACCACATTTCCTACCTTAACCACAACAATGTTATTCTCGTATATAGCACTAATCACTTTAATATATTTATCTGGTATACCATACAAGAATAAAACCTTTACTAAAACTCTTCTATAAACAGAATCGAACGCTTGCACATAATCTATAAGACTTAGAAACAAAGGTGTTGGACAACTGAGGCACTTCTCAATTATTAGCCTAAGAGGGAAAATTTGGTCAACACATCCTCTACCTTTTCTAAAACAGCACTATTCTTCTCTTAAAACTTTGTCTACGGCATCTCTCAGTCTAAAAAGTATCATTTTACTAAGTAATTTGCTACCTACAGAGACCAGACTAATCGCTTGATAATTACCACACTCACTTTTATCACCTTTCTTATAAAGTGGCTTAATTAAGGTTTTCCTAAAATCGTTAGGTACTTCCCCTTTTTCAAAAATCATATTCATAATCTCCAATAACTTATTTCTAGACTCAGAGCCACCATATTTAAGAAACATATTTACTACCCTATCAGCACCTGGAGCCTTATTATTCTTTAATCCTTTTAGTACTGTTTCTAATTCCTCCTCACAAAACAAATCTTCCTTCACATCCAAGGTATCACAAACTTTTTCATTTTCCTCTATATTTTTTCCTGCAACTCTATCTCGGTTAAGCAAATTCTCAAAATGTTCGGCCCATCTTGCTTTAGCTTTTGTCTTATCGCTAATTGCCACCCCATTCCTATCTTTAACTGGGACAAGTCCGGATTGACTACTACCTCTCAATTTGTTAACGTGCCAGTACAATACTTTACTATTATGCCGTATAGCTGCATCTTCTAAATCCTCGGCAATTTTATCCATGGCCTCCACTTCACACCTCCTTAGTTCATATTTCAATGCTTTCTCCACTTTCTTTACATTTCTTTTGTTTTCATATGATCTATCACTGAGATAATTCTTGTACAATTCCTTTCTCCTTTCTATGAAACATAAAGATTTTTCACTAATATTCTTAGCTGCAGTTCTAGCTTTCTTCCCTAATACACCTTCAGCAACTTCACAAATTATTTTCCTAAAATTATTCCAACCATCCTCCACATTATCAATTTTTAAACTCTCAAGTTTAGTATTCAGCTGTTCCTGGAAAGTTTCTCTCAAATTCTCATCCTGCAGTCTACTAACATCATAACTTCCTGGGAGGTAATTACCCTTCCGATATTTCAGCTTTAAATTAACCTTTGACACTACTAGATGGTGATCTTTACTTTTAACATCAATAACAGCACTCCTGTATACCCTAGTATCTTGTATTGATCCAACCAGTCTTCGATTTACTATAACATAATCAATAAGGTTTGCTGTCTTACCATCACGTGAATACCATGTTAGCTTATGAGCCATTTTATGACCAAACACCGTATTGGTTATAACTAGATTGTTATAACTACAAAATTGCAAAAGTCTGTATCCATTACTGTTTTCTTTTCCTACACCAAATTTACCTAAGCTGGGATACCATCTATCCTTATTTCTACCAACCTGGGCGTTAAAATCTCCCAGCAATAACATCATATTTCTACGTGGGACCTTGTCTATTTGATCCTGTAACTGTAAGTAGAATTCATCTGAGTCACTAGTATCTCCATCAGTCGGTTCTACAGGGGCGTATACTACTATAACTGATACCTTGAACTTACTAGTCATAAAATGAGCAATTAGTATTCTATTATTAATAACTTCCAAGCCTAAAAAATACTTAGAAGCTTCATAATTAATAATGAGCCCTACTACCTGTCTATGTAACCCATCATTCCTACCTGAGTAAACAAATTCTATATCAACTAATTTCATGCTTCCTACCCCTTAGATATGAGTTTCTGAAATTCATAAAAGATCCAGTTCGAATCGTCTGAATTCGTCAGTCAAAACGTCGACATTATAGCCATTTTTTAACGTCGTAACATTCCAAGTTCCAATTTTCATGTTCTTTAAATCATTGAAATTTGTTTCGCCTCAGGAAAAGCAATGATCCTGGATACCAGTGCAGGACGGAGATCACATATCTTCTCAAGTCTACACCGAAGTGCTTAAGCCGGCTTAGAACCGTACAGCAAGAAGTCCCTGGGACCTCCATGAATGGAGGCTTTGTGCAATCCTGGGCCCATCTTGCTCACAACATGGTTTTCAGCGCTTGGCGATGCTCTTCTATCAACAAGAGTCGAAATCCTGCACAGACAATCTCAAGCCTATTACCTCCGACTCATTATATATTCATGCCTACAAATATTATGCTACTACGGGGAGGCAACCCGTAATAGATAAATCAGCTAGGAAGAGGTTTTTCAGCCCAAAGACACCCATCAAAACATACCAAGCCCAGAAGAATTGTCCATTAGTCAGAATCCCGTGCGAATGCTGTGTTGTTTACTAGGCTATAATTTCCTTGAGGGGCGCCATTCCTCAAGTGGGAATAGAGTTGACCGCAAGGTCTCCTGTCTTGCAGGTACCCCAAAAGGGTTTAGGCAACCCTTTGCAGAGGCCGTTGTCCATAGATCTGGATCTTACGTCCTGCCAAAGTTGTCCTCCTATAGAGGATCCTCCCGCGATGGTGTTCTGCATCACCATGCAATTTAACCCATTGCTGGGAGAAGGTTTGAAACTCATGGAACTTGTGGACAAACAAGTGGGCCCTTTTGAGTGTACCTTTGAGGGGACTTCTTCCACCTCCGCCTGTATTTATGACCCCGGGCAAGGGTACTCCAGATTCTATTATGGACCCCCAGGGACAAGGTTCCCCCTTAGTCCATGCCTCCTATGGAGGTACACTCCATATCTGTAGAGTGTTCCCCTATCGCCACCTGGGGAAATGCTGAATGGCCTGGGGGAGGCCAGATAAACGAATCACTTTTGTTTTGCAAAGGCAATAACTCAGTGACATATTTAACCTACTACTTATAAATATACATAACTCACTGACTAGGCCTATATAAGTTATATACAGAAATATATAACTCAGTGAGACATTAAACCTACTACTTATAAATATGTGTAACTCACAGACTAGGCCTATATATGTTATATACAGAAATATATAACTGAGTGACATATTTAGCCTACTACTTATAAATATGTGTAACTGACTGACTAGGCATATAAGTTATATACATAAATATATAACTCAGTGACATTGAGCTTGAGAATTAAACTGAGAACCAAGCTAAGATAAGTTCTGCGCAATAAATTTTTCTTTCAACCAAATTTTTCTTATATATATATATATATATATATATATATATATATATATATATATATATATATATATATATATATATATATATATATATATATATATATATATATATATATATATATATATATATATATATACTCAGGTTAATTTCTGCTCGTTTTGAGTTTGATACGGTTATTTATTGTAGTTTCTGTTCGTTTGGGGTTGCATTTAATAATTGATGGTGATTTCCGGTAGTTTTACGCTTGGAAAATCGTTTGAATTTATTTCTGCTCATTTTGGTTTAATGAAGCTCTTTACTTTTCTTTGAAAAACTTGTTTTGTCGAAAACGTTTCTAAAATTGATCAAACAGTTCGTGGTAACGAACTGTGAGTAAGGAGCGACCCGGGTCACTATTAACCGACACTCTAGAAAACGGTATTTTGATAAAAAAATTTGTATCAAAAGAATCAGATTTTAAAGTTGATTTAAAATAACGAAATTTCATTGAGTTTCATTGTAACCAGCACAAGTTAGGCGCTGAGAAAATTTGGATAATTTTCGAAAAAAGGGGGTATGACCCCTAAAAGCTTTAGAACCTTAATAAAAATCACACCGTCTTATTCCGCGTATCAGAGAACCCTACTGTAGAGGTTTCAAGCTCCCATCTACAAAAATGTGGAATTTTGCATTTTTTGCCAGAAGAAAGACCACGGGTGTGTGATTATTTGTTTGTTTTTTGTTTTTTTTTTCCCCAGGGGTGATCGTATCGACCCAGTTGTCCTAGAATATCGTGGGAGGGCTCATTGGAATGGAAATTGAAAGTTCTAGTGCCCTTTTTAAGTGACCAAAAAAATGGAGGGCAACTAGGCCCCCTCCCACGCTCATTGTTTTCCCCAAAGTCACCTGATCAAAACTTTGAGATAGCCATTTTGTTCAGCATGTTCGAAAATATAATTAGTATGTCTTTTAGGGTGACTTAATCCCCCGAAATTCCCGGAGGGAGGGCTGAAAGTTATGAACTTTACCCAATGTTAACATATAGTATTGGTTATTTGGAAGTATACAGACGTTTTCAGGGGAGATTTTTCATGGTAGTGGGGGGGGGGTCGGGCGTTATGTGGGAGGATCTTTCCATGAAGGAAGTTTTCATGGGGGAAGGGACATTGCTATGAAGGGGATGCCGGACTTCCCAGCCTTATTTATTGGTTATTGGGAAGTAAACAGACATTTTCAGGAAGGATTTTTTTTCTGGAGGGGGGGGCTAGAGGAGGGGGTTACTCTGGAGAATAATTCCCGGGAGGATGATTCTTTGGGGTAAGGGACGTTTCTATGAAGGGGGCGCCGGATTTCCAAGCATTATTTAAAAAACGATCAGAAATTAAATAAAAAAAACATGTTTTTTCAACTGAAAGTAAGAAGCAACATTAGAGCTTAAAACGAACAGAAATTATAACGCATGTGAGGGGTTCTCCCCCAAGTCAATACCTCACTCTTTACGCTACAGTTTTTTTAGTGCTTTCAAAAGAGCTATCTATTCTAATTAAACGGCCTTTGTGATTCAAGGGTTTGTTAATCAATTTTTTTTTTTAACTTTTAACGTAAAGAGCGTGGTATTGACTAAGGGGAGAACCCCCTAATATACGTAATAACATATATGTAATAAAAAAAACAATAAAAAAACAAGCGATACGGCTCACTAGTAATCAAAACTTTTAAACACGGAATTTTAATGTCAATAAATGTATCAAAAGAATGTGTTTATAATGCTGATTCTAAATATATAAATTTTATTAAGTTTAGTATTACTCATCAAAGGCTACGAGCCTGAGAAAATTTACCCGATTTTTTAAAGAGGGGGGAAACATCCCCTGCAAGTGAAGTAATTTTAATGAAAATCACACCGTCAGATTCAGCGTATCAGAAAACCCTATTACATAGGTTTCAAGCTCATATCTGCAAAAATCTGCCACTTTGTATTTTTTGCCAGAAGAAAAAAATACGAATATAGAAGTTAGTTACGTAAGTTAATTTGTAAAGACATCCATTTAGCAAAAGAAAAGTAAAAAATTTTATGCAAATTTTGTTTACTTATTCAATGACGGTTAGCCAAAATAAAAGCTGCATTAACTAAAAAACGATCAGAAATTAAATAAAAAAAACAATTTTTTAAACTGAAAGTAAGGAGCGACATTAAAACTTAAAACGAACAGAACTTAGTCCGTATATGAAAGGGGCTGTCCCCTCCTCAACGCATCGCTCTTTACGCTAAAGTTTGACTCTGTCTCACAACTTTATTATTTTTAAACAATAAAAACTGTAGTGCAAAGAGCGAGGCGTTGAGGAGGGGACAGTCCCTTTCATATACGGAATAATTTCTGTTCGTTTTAAGTTTTAATGTCGCTCCTTACTTTCAGTTTAAAAAACTTGTTTTTTTTTATTTAATTTATGGAAAAGGCTATTCAAGCCAATTGTCCTCAAGAAAACTAAGTATTATCCGGAGCTTTCTTAAAAAAAAGATGGCAATGCTGAGTATGATTGAAAGCAAGCGCTTAAAAAAGTATTTATGATTAGGTTGACAGGATGAGTGTCTCGAAACGGTAACAATATCCAAGATTTAAACAACGGGTTTTTTTAGTCCGTAATTCTTAAGTTCCAGTAGTTGCGCAAGGTGTTCAAGTCAGCTACTTTAATGAACCGAATTAAAAATTGCTTTTACGTGACGAAGCTGACCTGCAACTTAAAAGAAAAAATAGTTTAATTCAAATGAAGTGAGAGCACCCAATTTAAATAAAATAACTTAATAAAGCTGTTTTTTTTCTAAAAATGTACACTTTTGTCCTTGGAAATTAAAAATTGGCTCGTCAAACTGTTGTGACTTGAAAAGCAACGGAAATCTTTATTTATTGTAGGGTCCAGATACAGGAATCAGTCTAGGACCTAGTCTGAAAACATTCTGAATTTTAAGTTCTTATTACTTGAACTTCAACCTTGTTGAAGTATTGTGTAAAAAAAAAATATCCAACAGCTTAGTTGTAAAAAATTGTTTCTTAAAGCAGCGTTCACAAGCGTGTCTAGCTAGAATCCCATGTCTAGACACGTGTCTAGCCAGAATCCAATGTCTAGGCAACGACCGTTCACAAGTAAAATTCGGCACTTAGCTAGACACGCTAGACAAGGCGCTTGGCTAGACATTGAGTTCTAGACTCTGGAACTCAATGCCTAGGATTTTCGATTACAGCCAATCAGAATGTTTTAAGATCCACTATTTTCATCATTTTTGTTTACATTTGTAAACTGAAATTTAGTTTTTGTTTTCTCATTAATTGTTTTTTTCATTTTATGCAAATATGCAACACCAGACATAATAATGAAGCACACTAAGGCAATTGTTTCTCATCCATTAGCTTGTGACAGTAAAATTAGGGATTATAATATTTGAAAGTTTTGCCCGCATAAGCTCTGTTGATTGGCTAGAAATGACACTTTTAAACTAAATTTGTAGTTTTAGCTAAGCACCGAATTTTACATGTGAACGGTCGTTGCCTAGACATTGGAATCTGGCTAGATACGTTTCTAGACATGGGATTCTTGCTAGACACGCTTGTGAACGCCGCTTAAGCGGGTACATAATGAAGCTATAGGTTAAACACTTATTGACATGTTCAAATTTAACTAAGATACGTCTTTCCCGTATTCAGGAACTATCTTACATCGGCTTATCTTAGGGACACGCTTGTGAACGCCGCTTAAGCGGGTACATAATGAAGCTAAAGGTTAAACACTTATTGACATGTTCAAATTTAACTAAGATACGTCTTTCGCGTATTCAGCGATTATCTTACATCGGCTCTTTCAGATCTCAATCTTTGGAGTACCATCGGTGCTATTAACGAAAAAAGTATACAGGTCCGCCGATCGTTAAGCTAGAATTTTTTAAATCGAGTCACAGAAATATAGAAACGCAGACAGTTAAAGTGCCCTAAGCGTATATATGTTACCTTCTATGTTCAAAATTGGTGAATGTCGACATTCACCGCTGAATGTCCGAAATACCTTTTTTTCCTCCTTGGATTTAGTCAGTGTTGCCAGTTAAGTTTTTCAGTTTAACGTAAGGTTTGATGATGATAGGTTAGGTTTGGTTAGCTTAGATTTTTAGCCCATTTCTAATATTTTTAACCAAATTTAACCTAATCTAGCCTAACCTAAACTAACATAATCTAACTTTAGCTTTTACCACCAAAGGTTGCATAAGACTGAAATAGCTTATTGATAAAGCTAATTGAATCCAAGAAGAGAAAAGGGAAATTTGGACATTTACTGGTGAATCACGACATTAACCAGATTTCAGACATCCACGGTAACATACAGATTGATGTTAAAAATCGAATACTTATGGTCACGTGTCAATTTAATCCTGTCGCGTGCAGGGGCAGGATTTTTTTAGGGGGGGGGGCAGAGTAGGTTGATCAGATAAAAAAAATTAGGGGGGGGGGAATAGGTTGATCCGATAAACTTGCGTTAGGAGCAAGTTTAATTAACGCAAGTTTGGGTTAATTATGTAAATTACACTACTTTAGACTACGCTAGGGGAGCACAAGCCCCCCTTGCCCCCCTAGATCCGCCACTGGTCGCTTGAAATTGAGGTGTTTTAATTAGTTAGGGCTTAATTGATAATCATTTCCGTCATTTGTTAAAGGTGTTGATTGCTCGGGCCTTACCACCAGTGCTAAGAATAGAAGGAAGCTTACAGGTTTACTGTCACTATGGCTAGATTTTCCGGTATAGATTTTCAAGTATATTGTTACGCTGAGAGTTCTTTAGATTGATATGGCCCAGTGATCATCTATGGTTTCAAAGTGAAAGTAAAATATCTAAGTTGTCTTTCGTTTAAATTCCCAAATACTGATCTAAATGAATTTTATTAAGGTAGCAGATGAGCATGCAGGATGAGTATGATGAAAACCCTAATTCCTCATGAGTAGTATTTAACTCAGTCTAACTGACATTTTTTTTTTTGTAAAATAGTTTGATAATTACTTTTTTAAGATATCAATGGTGAAACTGGTCCCGAGGAGAAAATAAAATAAGTGCCATTAAGAGCTATTATATAATTTCCGTTTTCTAAATTGGCTTCGAAAAGACCTAGAAAAAAATTCCAAAATGCAACTATTTTTCCTTTGACAGGAATTCAACAACCAATCATTCCCCTAAAGACTTCATTTAAGGTTGTGTCAGTAGCTCATTCTAACTAAAGATGTGACTAAGACAGTTTCTTCTTCTTTTCCTAAAATGGTTACAACCAAAAAGCTCTGACAGCTCAACTAAATCACAAATTTAACGCTATGACAATCTAACAGTTCGTAAAATGCATTATGAACTCGGAATATAAAGCTAACAAGGAAATACAACACAAGCAATCTATATGTAGCAATTGAACATATCAGCAAGTATAATGTCAAAAATCACCTTCATCAGTCGTGCTTGATTTGAGCAGGTGCCGACAAGCTACATTTTTTACTCTATATTACACCTATTATTATATTGTTGTAAAATCACAGAAAAAAAAACTTACATATTCAAAATAAAAGAACAAAAATAAAGTTTGGACAGATGAAGGTAAATCGAGTTAAAAAAAAAGCTACATTTTAATTTGTCTACGTACCAGATTGTAAGACTTTCCAAGACACTAGGGAGCTCTGCCAAGAAACTGGACTGAAGAATCATCCCTTTGGATCCAGCACGTTTTGAAGTGTCAATTAGCTGTGATGCTAATTACAGCTAATAGGATGTGAATGGGCTATAGGGCTGAAGGGAGGAGCGGGTTGAAGGGGTAGGGAGGGATGGAGTTGTATTTGGATGGTGGTTGTTACCCTGGGGGTGTTTGAGAGAATGTGATTCTCTTTTTTTTCTTTTTTTCCTTTTATATTATTATTTTCATTGATCTAGTTAAAACAAATTTACCCTTTACAAAAGCACCAAAAATATACCTGTTTCTTTTATTACTCTGAAGGAGTTTTTAACACTCCCGACTGAGAAAATCTTTGTTATGGAATAAATTTAGAGCATAGTTGAAACATGTGCGACGCTGGAAAATCCTTACTACCTTTTGAACTTACAGTGCCACAGTGCTTCAAAGAAATCATGTTACATCCATCACTGCCTCTGCCCACGCAATTTAACTAATCTAGCCTAAGAGATTGAAGAACATCCAACAAAAGTTTTATAAGCACCGTCGCCTTTCATGATCGGTTCAAAGATTTCAATGCTGTCCGAGTAACATGTCCCGACAAGCTGTAAAAAAACACGAAATCTTCATTTCTTATGCAGTCACAACAAAAAGAGATGCTTAGTAGTGACTTGTATGGCGAATTTGTTGTTTCATGGACAGCTGTACTCCAGAACTAGGCTAAATGAACTCATCCAAGAATATCTCAAAATTTACCTCGTTCATCACGAATCTTTTACTGCAAATAATTCTCCATCATCCCTATGGTTATGAAGAATTATGTTTTGTTAACAAAAGAAAACAACTGACTCGGCAATAGGCTTTAATCTCACTCTGTTTTTCTCCACTTGCTGGGTAAGTTTTTCACCCCAACGATTAAAATATTGGGTCCAGTTGGACAGTCTAAGAATCACGAAGGTGCAATATGCATACCTTTCGACTAAAAAATTGGTAAAAGATGTAACGCCAATGAACCTAGTTCGTCTCTTAAATCATAGACATTGGATATCCCTGCGTGATTTTGGGTTAAAAAAGTACAACATAGATGCATTTTGAAGGCATGGGAAGTGTGTGTGCAGGGGGGATGGTCACATACCCACTTTTTGGTTTTATAACAAATTAGGTCTAAGCTTGTTTTTGAGCAGATTCACTTTCTTACATTGTTTTGTTGTGTATCCTGAAAAAGAATTTGTCAGCTCCTCAAGGGCTCCACAATGGTAGAGTTTTTAAGAGCCCATTTTTTTTTTTTTATAAAAACTGATTCAGTAGACAATCATCACCTCTTTAAGGAGTATTTATCAGCGTCAAAAAGAGAACTGTATGTCTCTTGGTTCAAAAATTGATTTTTTTTTTACCATGAGCTGACTTTCCGATGTTACTGCTAAGAAAGGGGCAAAGAGAGTCTTCCAAATTCCTTACCAATCAAAACAGTTTAGATTCAGGAGACCCGTGTGATAAGGTTACCCTATCTCAGTCCCAAAGACCGAAACTCAAACCACAAACTCAACCAAAATCACGAACAGGAGTGGTTTGTAAATATAGATGGCTTACCTTTTGAACCCTCGTTTTGAGGAAGGATCAAACCTCTGTTTGAAGGATGGCTTTGACAGAACTACCTTCCAGGGAGAGAGGTACAGATGTGCGCAAAGCTTTCATTTTTCAAGTACCCCTACAAGTTTCCTCCTTCAAGCAATTAGAAGCAACTGTGTGACTCTGCTTGAATCAACTTCTGTTATTTCGCTCTTTAAATTTCTAAGGACTGGTTTAGCGTATCTAATTGACGTTTTTCTTTTTTGCTCTTCGCCGATACTTTTTCTCCGACTTTATTTAAAGTGTTGTTGTCCTATCCAAATTTCTTCGTAAACAGAAATGAAAGAAGTACCAATATTTTGCTCACGAACTTGACCTCTGAACGTCTTTGCTGGCTCAAAGCTATCAAAAATAACCTAAGTACTCCAACCAGCTGCACTCTACAGAATCCAGTTCTTTAAGAAAGTAAAATATGGTTGCCATGGTAAAAGAATAAAATAAAAGACTTGTAACAAGGGTAAGTCTTTTTAAATTAAGAACAATAAGGTTTAGATTAGAAAAAAATTAATTAGAAAGAGCCTAAAGAGATTCACTTTTCTAATAAAACAAAAGGCTTTGAAATAGAATTCAATTCATAAAAATTGTTGAAAACGATCAAAGGATTTCCTTTAAAATATAAAGTTCAAGCACGTTCTGTACAACTCAGTTGATTTTCTACTATGGAGCTTTTTCTCTTCCAGAAAATCTTTCTTCTTCTAGTTGAAATAGCAATGAGCTCAATAAATTTCACTTGCATCGCCTTAGTCCCTTTTGCGATAATAGCAGCAAGAAAATATGACATTGTGGAGAGTACATTGTTAGCAATCGAGTTTATTGGCTCTTTAAACGTCGTGAGTACACGAATTCTGTACATGGCGTTTATGTTTCAACGTTTAGAGCCATTCTTTTGTGTGTGGACGGCTGTAGCTGATATTATTAACATAGTTGTACGGAATACAGCCCTCGGGTCGCTGCTTTTGCATAAATTTTTCAAGTACAGACTTCCTGGCTTCTATCGTTCACTGACATTTAGTAAGAAGTTATTGGTAACGATCGGACCGGGATTTTTATGTTCACTCCCCACTGTGATTGCCCTCCCAGCTTTAAAACGAAATATTGTTGTTGCTGTTTGTTTAAGAGAAACTGACAGGTTTTTTGATAATGTAAGAGGTTTACCTCCAATTTATTTAGTATTTTTAGTGCCAAACTTAGTTTTTCTGTTTTTAGGAACAGTAGCTCAGAGTCATGAATACAGTGAAGCGTTTGATAGCAACCACTCGCTAAGACTAGTTAAGGCGGAAATATATAGTTTGATTGTTTTCGAGATTTGTATTCATACACGTATCCCTTATTTATACCTAGATCCAGTTTTTCTGGCATCTCCATGGGGTTTTGCTGTTTTCATTTTTGTAACGCAGTTTATATTATTCTTTTTTGAGACATTCCCTCCCCTTTCTTACTTTGTGACTAATAAAAAGCTATTCAAAGAAACTAAAGGTCGAGCAATCTTATTTTGGAAAAAAGTGGGAAATTGGTTCAATCCTGTGAAGCCAAGAGTAAATGCTGAAACGGTTACGAAGGTGCAACCATTTAGTGACAGCACCTAAAAAAAAAAAAAAAAAAAAAAAAAAAAAAAAATTACTTTGTACCATATTCAAACAGAGGAGTCAGAGTTGATATATATCAGGTCCGCGAAACAAAACGTCAAGGTATATCTTTTTTTTGCAACTTTAATTTCCCTCTACCCTCTCCTACTTTGTGACAAACGAAAAGCTATTCAAAGAATCTAGAGATTGACAAATACCATTTCGCAAAAAAAGTTGAAAATATATGCATTATGATCAAGTCCACAGTAAAAGCCAAAAACGTTACGAAGCTGCTAACGTTTAGTGACAGTACTCAAAAGAAAGATTCAATTTTTTAGTTCATGCCATAGGTAAATAGAGAAGCCAGTATTAAATTGAATTAATTTGAGTCCAAGAAAAAAAGATGATATTCAAACTGCAGGCTCTCGGAGTTACATGACTGAAATCGAACCCTTTCCTCTCTATTATAATTTGTACGTTTTGAAAACGGCTGCAGAACCAATTTCCCAGGACAAGTATCATCGTTTTAGTGCAAAACCTGAGAACAGTAAACAAAATAAAGACAGATTGATTTGGCTCAAAGTCGCTATTGTTATGTTATATCAGTGAATGTGTTCACTTTTAAATGGCGCATACCTATGGAGACATAATTTTGCCCAAAGGTGTCAACTTCGTTATTTTTGATCTGTCAAAATATAGATAAATTCCGCATCTAATAGTAGTTGCGGTATCAAAACAACCTCGGTATCTCCATAAGGATTTGGGGTTTCTTATACTTAATTTGTACATTACATCTTTCTTTTATGCACTAATACCTTCCCTTTCTTACTTTGTGACAAAAAAGATATTCAAACGAGCTAGAGAATATCTCAGATATATCGAACATAAGCATATCAAATATCGGAATATGAAAGAATATCAAATATCAGAATATCAAAGATATTCAAACAAGCTAAACAAGGTAGACAAATCTAATTTTGAAAAAACAATGTTGCAAATTGGCATAATTTGATAAGGCCTACAGTAAATGCCGAATCGTTACGATCGTTTACTGACAATATTTGAAATAATGATTCCCTCTTATATAGAAACAGGGATCCAGTTTTGAATTGGATTAAGTCCGCTCGGAGTTACGCTCCTGAAACTGAACCCTTTCCTTTCTATTATAATTTGCACAACGCTAAAACGACTGCAAACCGATTCCCTAGGACAAGTATCATCATTTTCCAACAAAACTTGAGAGCAGAAAACACAATAAAGAAGTATTATATTGGTTTGAAGTGCTAAAAAAAGACTTATGTATCTTCGGAGATTGGGAACTTGCTAAATTATCTCGTCAAATAGAATGAGTGCATGAATTAGAGTGCGTTTTTGTTGTTATTTTTATTTTTGTTGCTATATTTGATGTGTTCACGCCATGGCCATGCCAATGGAGCCATGCGCATAAATTGCGCATGCCCATGGAGATAGAATTTTCACCCAATTATGTCAACTTCATTATTTTGATTTGTCAAGATATACACTTTCGAGGGAACAGAACAGCTTTAAAATTTACAAAGACCGGAAACTGCGAATACTTGACGGTTTTAATATGTTGTAAAATTTCACAGGTAGAATCCTCAGCTAAGTAGACCATAAAAACCAAAGCACAAGTACAAAGGAAAAAATTACAGTTGGAGGATAGGGTTGTAGTGAGATAAAAGTCTTGCAATCAAAACAAGGGGTTTTAATAACTGAAGGATGAAACAGTCTGGGAGTGCAAAATTAAGTATTTGATGACCTATATATCTTTACTGAATGCATATGTATTATGTAATATTGGCTAGCTTGTTGTACTTTTTATTTAAAATAAACATGTTATAAGCCATTTGATTTATCTTTATACGGTTCTTTCAATCATAGCTATAGAGTTAGAATCAGCTGGAATGTGTAATCAATTGATTTGATTGAGGTTGTCGTCGACCCAGTGAGGTTGTCGTCATTAGCTAGAAATAGAACAGCCTATGGTAGTTGTCGCAACTTCAGATAATCATAACAAGCTTATTAGATGTTTCCAAGGAGTGGAATACCCATTCTTAAGATAAAAAAAAGGACAGCATAAATTCCCTTTGAAGATTCTTTGCCCCCTTCTCCTACCCATAGGATGTGGCAAGAATAGTGGGCTTACTTATGCTTGACTTACCCTTTAAGATCCATCCATATTAAAAACAAAACTTATTGACTTAGGACCAAAAGTACAGAAAGAACCGTCTTTATTTGGGATAATGCAGCGATACATTGATTCAGTCCTTTTGGCTACTGAGACAAATTAGCTGACCTAATCAACAAGAATAATTTGATGGACTCAATCCTTTTTTAAGGATTACAATTATGAGCTATAAACGTTTTGGTTTCTGAAAAGCTAATAAATATTGCATAACTGAGGATGAAATTATATCACAGTTTTGCATCATTCCAGCATTTTGACACCTAGCAGAGCAATACTACTACTACTACTACTAACAAATCCCCGCAGCACCAGGCCACCTCAGGCCAATACAGCTACGCACACTCCTCCACCATCCTAATCCATAAAAACCTTCCTCTTTATATCCTCCCAGGAAGTTCCCATTTTCCTTAAATCTTTATTTATGACATCCTTCCACCCTAACTGCGGACGATCTGCTTTCCTTTTAGCACTTGAAGTTTGGCCATAAAGGATAGCCTTTGGCAATGTGTCATCCTCCATCTGCAGAACGTGCCCAAGCCATCTCAACCTTATTCGCATTATAGCCAAAGAGAGCGGGATAGAACCGCACTTTTCATACAGCCTACTGTTTGAAATTAATTAAAAAAAACTTTCCTAAAAATAATTTTTTCAAATAAAAGTAAAGGCCATTTTAAACTTAAGCTCAGAAGATACAAATACATTTTAAAATTCCAACTCAACACGACCAGAAATTACTATTAAAGAATAAATGAAACCCAAAACGAACAGAAATTAAATAAACAATCATAGCAAAAACATACTACTACTACTAAACACTCACCGCAGCACCAAGCCGCCTGAGGCCAATACAGCTAAGCACGCTCCTCCTCCACCCCAATCTTTTAAAATCCGCCATTTTTACACCTGCCCACGATGTTCCCATTTCCTTTAAATCTTTCTTTATGAAGTCGTCCCACCCCAGACGAGGACGACCTGTTTTCCGTTTATCCCTAGAAGGTTGGCCGAAAAGAACAATCTTCGGCAATCTATCATCCTTCATCCACACAACGTGCCCTAGCCACCTCAACCTTTCTTTCATTATAACCCTAGAGAGCGGTATTGAACCACATTTTTCGTATGTAGCCTACTGTTTTAAATACGGTCAGTCAGACGGGAACCCAAAACAATCCTTAGGCAATTTCTCTGGAAAACATCTAGTAAATCCTCCTCTGTTTTTCGGAGTGCCCATGCTTCTGAGCCCTACTTGACCACCGTCATCAGTGTAGCTTCTAATATTCCAATCTTGGTTTGCATACTTATCATCCCATTCTTCCAAACCTTTTTGTAACTGTGAAAAAAGACCCTGAGCCTTGGCTATTCTACTTTTAACATCTTCACTGCTCCCACCGTCTTTACTAATAATACCACCAAGGTAAGTGAAGCTGCCCACCTGATCAATCTTTTCATTACCCAGCGTCACCTTTTCATCTTCACTTAAGTAGGGTGGGGAGTGCCAGCGCGACGAATACAAGATTCAGCCAATTAGAGGGTTAGAATTCGACGAATAAAAAAACCCATCATGTTTCTGGCCAATCAGGGACTTAGAATACTGACGGGAGTGACGCAATATGTTCACTGAATACGAGCATGACAATGTTATTGATCCCTGTACGTACAAGATCACGTGTCTCTTTCTAGGCCAATCATGGGAGTTGGAAATAATATCTGGACAAGTTTGGACATCTATTTCTAGCTTAGCGGATATACGTAATTTCTCTGACATCAAAATCCCGCATAATGAGATTTTGTTTATAAAGAACATGGTTTAAGGTTAATGTAACAGTCCATTTCAAGACATTATGGAGCGAACATCGAATACCATGGATTTAGAAATTTTAGCTACACAAATTGATAATGTGAGTTCTGTTTAGTAAATTTTCTTTGGTTTTTCGAAAAACATTTATTACCGAAAATGAATTTCAGTCCCCCTCCCCTCCAATATATTCAAATTCAGGGTATACCACCCCCTTCCCCCCAAAAAAATCTTTATACATTGCTTTGTTTCAAAATATACTCTTTTTTCAACTACGTAAACAATCCCCCCTCCTCTCACCATTCGTCACCAATTAATTCTTTCAATTGAAGTTATTCTTTTCCTCAAAAAGTGCCTTTTTCCCATCATGTGTTTAAAACCATCAAAATAGAATCGGCTCTCTTTGCAGTGTAAACAAAACCGTGTGTGATTAAGGCTGTAATCTCCAGCAACAGAGGAGCTTCGAAAACGAACACCCACAGGAGGGTTTATCGTTAATTAAGCTTTTGAGGTTTCAGTTCTTTGCGTAATTCTATATTGTCTGAAAGAGAGGAACGAATTGTCTGCAAAATTAATACTTAATATAGATATTTTAGGACATGAAAATTATGAAAAAGTGAGGGGGGATGCTAAAAACCCTTTAGAGTGCACATTTTGAGGTACATCTTGAAATGTCTCGTGGGAAACGATACCCATTATTTTTCTTTTCTAGCTTTACTAGTGTCTATTATTAAATTCTATACCTTTCTTTCGATACAGTTTCTTTTATATTCTCAGAGGGGAGCGTGAAAACTAAGATTATTAACTGTGATAAACAAGGCCAGATATATATGTCTTAGGGGGGGAGGGTAAAGCATACCATCTATTAAATAGATACAACCTGGAAATTGGTTTTCTAACATCGATATCGAAGAGGGGGAGGGGTTAATAGGGGATGAGTTTGATTTTTCACTACAATTTGTATGGTTTTTCTCTACATGAAAAACTAAAATTTAATTTACTTTTAAGGAAAATTTTGATCAATGTCCCCCACCCAACAAGAGGGCTAGAGTCATTGATGCTACTACCGTGCAGCGGTTGGAGATTATTGGTTCTTCCTTGCCCCCAAAACCATAAAGGAGAAATTCAGCCCCATCTATGCTCCGCACACTAGACGGTGAAGCCACCACGTCGTCAAGACTTTCAGTTATTCATTACATTGCCTCTTCTACGCCCTCTATACAAGGCGAGAATGCCATTGCCGGCAATGCAAAGCCCTCTGTCACCTCCATGCAAGAAAGTGAACTTGCCCAGGCTTCAAGACCTGTACACCATGCCAGTGAAGTTGATGACCCTTTTACGTCCAACATGCAATGCCATGATACGCCTCCTTCAGCCCTTCACATGCAAGCTGCAGATCTTAATGTAAGTTTAAATTTATAGATATTTTCTCTAAGGAATTTTCTCCCAAGCCAATTTGAAGGACAGAGATTGTACCTTTTATCATTTACACATATGGATGTCAAGTTGTGTTATAAAAGGCTTCGAAATAATTCCAGAATAATACAGGTTTTGATTTGCGTAATATTTGTTGTCAACTTTCAATTACAGCTTGCCAAGATTTTGGGGCAATCAATAAGAGATGCGAGGCTTAACGATCCCCATTTTATCATATGTTTCAGAAAATCGTCAAAATAACAGACTTGCATTAATGGATGTAATTCTAGGATCAAAGTAGATTGGTTTATACACATTGAAAATTAGGTATTTTCTGGAGATGACCTGAAGGAGTTAGACTAACCCTTTCAAACCAAGTAAAGAGCCCGGTTCTTTTCCCAAGCAGATCAGAAGTATTAATATGAAATTTTTGGGGGTTGTTTGAACAAAATCAAAACCTACTATGATTGTAATCGATTGTAAATATGTTATATCACTAATGCATATGGGGTGGCTATTAAATTGGAACTTTCAGGATATATAGGGTAGTTAGAGTGGGGAACAGTGAATCAACCAAATGTCACTATACGCGCACAGATGGCGTTATTGCTACAATACGTGTGTTTTATGGTTGTTTTAATGCTTATGTTTTAAATGATATGAAGATATACCTTGCTATTGATCCAATTTTTGACCTTCTAAAAAAAATAGGGTGTTTTATGCACTTTGAAATTAAGTGGCTGTTTTTTTATAGGTTACATCGGTTCCATAAGCACTACCTTCCCTCCCATATGAAGAAACAAGTCACATTGATGAAATGATCCAAATTGAATTGCCAATGGAGTTTCGTGATATTCAGGTACGGGAATGCTATGAAGATAGTGAGAATTTAAATGATACATATGCCACTTTTACCAATGACACGGAATGTGCAGACAGTTTATTGAATAAGTATTTGATTGTTGATAATAGTATAGTTGAACATGACAATACAGTTACTTCAGAGGGTGATTTATTGTGCTTAAGTCCGAATACAATGCAAATTTTAAATATTTTTTCCAGAGAGTTACATGAAAACCCTTCCCCCTTAGATTTAATAAACATCATCGCAGTTCAACCAAGTATAATTGAAGAACAAAATAAATTTGCTTGGGCAGATTCTCACAGCCCTAACACACTAGAGGCTATGCTAAGTGAACTCGGAGATTTTTACCCACACACCAGCCCTATTGTTGAACAAAGTAAGGGAGAGGGTTTATATGATGATATACAAGGGGGAGGGGGTTTATCTAATGATGATATACAAGGGGGAGGGGGTAATGATACACAATTCTCGTCGCTACCGGAATTTCAACAAACAAATTCGATACTGAATACAATAGACGTTTTTACTGCAACCTTCGGTGAACAATTTATTACACTTATGGGGGGAAATTTTGTAACTGACCCCAGTTATATTATTCTTGAATATGTAGAAAAAATTCGTGCGCTATAAAAAAACCGGATTCAGTTGTGGGGGGGTCGGGACAGTATCAAAGCCTCAATTTTTTTAAAAATATTTTATCCAAATGAGAGTCATGGTGAGGTGTATGACCATTATGTACACATCAAGATGTTGGTAGTGTATCCTCATTTGGTTACGAGACTGTATTTATGCAATGGGTTGACAATATTGTTACTCATCTCGAAAATTAATATGAGAATGGGAGTGCTTCCGTAGTTTTATTTATTGAAAATTTAAGTGTAAATTTATGTAAATTTAAAAAAGATTTTATTTTAAGAGGGGGACATGGGGAGAGTGCTATAGTTCTAAAATATAATCCCGATTTAGAAAGATGTCAGGGCGTTCAACGAATCTGTTTCGAAACAGGCCAAAAATGTTTCATGTACGCTTTCCTCATAACAACTTTCCAACCTCTACGAGATGAAGCTTCAAAAAAAATAAGACTATTGGGCCGTGCATGGAAAGGAGGGGTCTGATTTTTCCCAGTAGATTTCACTTGTTTAGCGGAAAAATTTCCTGTAACACTCAGGGCAGGTAATGTTTTTAAAGAGCCAACGCCTATCTAAATATCGGTGTTACAGTGCTGCAATAAGAAACGGAATTTCAAGAGGGTTTGCGCTCTCATAAAAAGTTAGTAATATTCCCTGTAAGGGGCCCACCGATTGAATCTGTGAAACAATGGGTTTGGTTGTTGTACACACCGCCTAGAGAGCCCAATTCAATTGGCCATTTCAATCCCATTACTGATATTAATAGAGTTCCGAGAGGGGGTAAGGATCTAGGGGTACGATACTATTGCCCATTGAGTTTGTCTCAATTTCGGACTGAATTAAAACTACAAAATCACACGTAACATTGTAAAAGACACGGCTATCAAACGGTGGAGACACTTTCGGGTAACCGTGCAATTTTACGATTTAAAAATTTTCAGAATACTCTAATGCAAAGCAATAAAATAAGTTTCGATTGTGAGGCCAAGCTGGTGGATGTGAATGGCCCACAATTTCTGAATTGTATCAAAGAACATCAAGCCATTGCAGTTTCCTATGCCCACGCACAAAGAGAAAGCTCTAACACTATGCAAATCTTAGAAATAGTCGAAACATTGGATGAGAATGATTTCATGATCAAAGCATTAACTAAATTAATTGTCACTGCAAATGGGGCAATATCCCGTTTGAGAAATACAGAATATCGGATGATATTATCAGCAGAGGATCGCCTGGCCATTAAAAATAAGAAAATATGTTGGGTGTGTAAGGGGGGAATTTGAAGACAGACTAAGGGGAAAGGGACTAGTGGAAAAAGACTAGGGGGAAGGGAAAAGTCAGGGATCATGATCACTTGGGGCAGGAAATATCTTCAAGGGGTAGTAATTTTCGTGGTGTGGCACACCAATCGTGCAATGTGAATGTAAGCCAGCAGCTTTTTATACCGTTTTTCATTCATAATTCAAATTATGATTTGAAATTTATTTTACCGGCATTGGCACGTATGCAAAGAGAGGGAGGTGGAGCAGATAGTCCATACCCACTACCCGATGCTATTATGAGCAGAGAATCGCCTGGCCATTAAAAATAAGAAAATATGTTGGGTATGTAAGGGGTAATTTGAAGAGGGGCTAGGGGGAAAGGGACTAGGGGGAAAAAGACTAAGGGGGAGGGGGAAAGTCAGGGACCATGATCACTTGTGGCAGGAAATATCTTCAGGGGGTAGTACTTTTCGTGGTGTGGTACACCAATCGTGCAATGTGAATGTAAGCCAGAAGTTTTTTTTATACCGGTTTTCATTCAAAATTCAAATTACGATTTGAAATTTATTTTACCGGTTTTGGCACGTATGCACAGAGAGGGAGAGGGAGCAGATAGTCCATGGGTAAATAACTCATTTACCTTGAATATTATCCCCAAATCTGCTGAGAAGCTCTTGCTTTTAGAGTTTAAATGGCAGGTAGTGGATAATGGGCATACGTGCTGGAATAAAATCCGTTTTTTAGATTCGTATAGTTTTTTCCCCAAGGCTCTCAGTCAACTCATTCAAGTGCAGAAAAGTGACAATTTCGATAGTTTCCCTCTGCTTAAACAGCGCTTTCCAGACAGTGAAATGTATGCCATACTGACTTGTAAAGGAACATATGCATATGACTATTATTGCTCTGGTGCACGGTTAAGGGAGGAGAAACTCCCTCCCGTTGATACATTCTTTAATTTACTTACCGATAGTGAATGCACCGACAAGGACTATCAATTTGCTAAGAGGGTATGGGCTAACGGTAATTGTAAAAATGGCTGGGATTATTGTAGAATGTACTTGGCCAGTGATGTGTTAACTCTTTTAGACATTGTCTTCAAAAACACAGATCAAATTTATTAAGAGTTTGGGCTAGACATTGGCTATTATTTTTCAACACCGCATCTCGTCATGGACTTAATTCTAAAAATTAGTAGGGAGGAAATAGGTTTTATCACCGATGTAGACAACACATATTTGTAGAAAGATCTATGAGGGAGGATATACTTTACATGGGGATTGTGTCGAACAACGGATTACATTGGGCAGAACTCTGCTGATGGTGTAAAGTCCAATGCTGTTTTTCTTGACATGAACTTATTTTACCCCTCAGTGATGTCTCACTATAGTTTACCTTGTGGCAATTACAAATGGCTTGAAAATTCTCTTGACATCCCCGCCATTCACATTGTCGCGGTAAATGGTCCACAAGGATGGTTTTGAAACTGACGGACAGATACCATTGGAACTTCATGACACTGTAAAAGATTTTGTTTTTCCGGGCGTTAATAGACCTGTGACTAAGGAGTCTTTGAGGCCGTACAATCGTTGTTTGGTCAAGAATATGGGCATGCATTAGACCCCCTCCAAGCAGAAACTAATTGCAGATTTAGAACCGAAATAGAATATTGTTGTTCACCACGCCCTATTGTGATGGATGGTGAGCAATGGTTTCAGGGTCACAAAAAAAATAGGGCCCTTCAATTTGATTAGAAACCCTGTTTGAAGACGTTTGTCGACAACTTTGTCAATAAACGTTGACAGGCAAAAGTAAAGTCGAAAAAGAAATATACGAACTCATTATAAACTCAGCTTTGGAAAAATGTGTGAAAGGATACGAAACAGATCACGTTGTGACGTTGTAAAACGTCCCAAAGAATGTGCACGAATTATCGTATATCCTTATTTTACAACATTCACAAGCATAGAGCCGAATATGGTTCTGCTACATAGAAAAAAGAGAAATTTTGTTCTGAATAAGAATATTGCGGGGAGGGGGGAGTTCATTACTTCACATTTCCAAGAAACTCATGTTGTCGTTCTTATAAAATGTGTGCAAGGTACAATGGCCAAGGGAGGGGGAGGTTCAAGTTTACTATAGGGACACAGATTCTCTATTGTTAAAAGTTAAAACCGGGGACTTATTAAATGATTTGGAAAAAGGGGTGCACATTGCCCCGCGGATGGATTTCACTAATGGGAATGAGACTATCTAGCCCTAGGTGGTGAAACTCCAGGCCTCCAATCAACTATTATTGTTAAAATCGGGGAGAGGGAGTGATTTAATATACAATGGGGTGTTCCCAGGTCTGAAAGTTCACTGTGTGGAAACACACGGCAAAGATGTAAAACAGGCATGCTAAGGGGTGCCTACACACTTTGTAAAAAATAATTTAAACTTGAGTGTCTACAGAAACTGTGTGGACAGTTGTCTAGTTCAAAGAGCACAAGTGCAGGCAATTCGCTCTCTACAGTATAGGAACTATACTGTTAAAGTGGAAAAAAATGTCATGTCTTGCATATCCGATAAGGTCTATGTGTCCGAGAAGGGTGTAAGAGTACTCCCCCACGGTCGCTATAAAATTTAAGATCGAGTTGAATGTGTGGACTATCGAAACCAACTCGGTCTGGATAAGTTAACTTAAATTCAAAAAAAGTACTCGGTGGGTGGGGGACAACAATTTCTCAATTGTCATTGTCATCGTCATCATTTAACTACAGCAGCTGCTATTGTATACAGATTTTGTTTTTCCGATTTCCACCCCCCACGCGGCCCCGGAGGTGGGGGTCCTGCCCGTGGCTGGCCTTCATCCCCCGGCCACCAGCACTTTTGTCAATAAATGAAAAATATTGTTCTTGTTGTACAAATAGTGTTGATGTTAATAAAGCTCTTCTTGTTGTACAAAAAGTGTTGTTAATAAATGAAAAATATTGTTATTCTTGTTGTTGCTATTATTGTACAAAAAGTGTTGTTAATAAATAAAAAATATTGCTATTGTTCTTGCTGTATTTTAAGTTTTTTTGTCAATAAGTGAAAAATATTGTTCTTTTTGCTATTGTTCTTGCTGTACAAAAAAGTGTTGATGTTAATAATGGAAAAAAATAGGTTTTTGTTGTTCTTGTTGAACAACGTACTAGGTAGATCTAAGGGAAAATTATTATTATTATTATTCATTAATTAAATAAGTATGGTTTACAGTTAGTTGTTGTCCAACTGTTGTCAACAGCAGTATGTATCAATTTAAAACACCATTCAGGTCGTTTCTCTGTGTCCCTTCAATGTCGGGGAAAGCGACACTCTTAGCTAAAATTATTAAAAATAGTAAAAAAACGTTTTTGGAAAAACCAAATAAAAAATTTACTATTGCTATAGTATTTGGCAAGGGTCCTACGATCAAATAAAAGCTATTGCCGCTGCCACGTCCATGCCAATACAGTTCATACGGGAACTTGACGTTTTCAATAATGTTGAGTCAAACTCATGGCTAATAATTGATGATTTAGCTGAATCGATTGAACAGTTCTCACAAGAAATGCTACAACTGTTTACCGTTCGCTCTCATCATGAACACATTTCCATGACCCTAGTTCTTCACAAACTGTTTCATCAGAGCAAGTGTATGAGAACCCTTGCTTTGAATTGCACCGTCTATATTATTTACCGAGTGGTTCGTGATTATAGTTCTCTAATAACTCTCAATAAACAAATATATCCCAGTGCTCCCAAATTTCTACTTTCAGCGTACAGTCAGGCAACAAATAAGCCCTACGGGTGCATTTTACTATATCTTAATCAGAATACATCCGAGGATATACGTGTAGTCACAGATATTTTCGACAAAGAAATTACTGTATATCTTCCGGTGAACAGTAGAAAAGGCTATTAGTTGCCATCATGATATTGAAGAAACTAAACGAAAACAGACATTTATTTTATGTTCTAGGCACTTCAAAACCCTCACTCAAGAAGGCCATATTCAAACATGGTGTCGACAAAGAATTTTTTAAGCTAATATGTGAACTTTGTTTAAATTTAACTGAGTGCAATTTATACTTGCCAGAAGGTGTTAGACAACAGACAAAGCAAAATCGTTCCACTGTACGTGCCTTGGCTTGCAAAAACAAAGGAAAAAAAAATTAAAAGAAAACATCTCCTTCAAGTGGGCGGTAGTTTTTGTACACTTTTACTGCCAATAGTCGCAGGACTTGTAAACAGTTATCTCTAGATGGCTAAACCCTATACATTGACTCCAATAAAACTTGTCCTCTCACCCGTGGAAAACTTTAAGACAATCTAAGGAAATTCATTAACGATGAAAATACGGCCGATGATAAAAAGTTAGTTTTACTTCAAGATGCATCGCGTCGTGTGGACAAACATAGACCTTATCGTGAGAGATCCACCACCATCACAGATCCCCCCTAATAGGAAACATCTCCTCATAACTCTGCAGCAGCAGCACAATCAAAGAAGAAAGAATTGAATTCCATAGTGACATCAATTGGAAACCTATTGCCAGTGACCTATCGAGAACAGAGTAAAAGAGTATTAACATATCTCATGTTGGAAGGTTGTGATGGTGATGTTTATCAAGTTTAAGTTGATAAAATCGGGAAACAAGTTATAATTAAGAGAAAAAGTTATTATATATATTATTTGACTTGTAATATGGTTAGAATTCGTATTGGAATTTCGTTATTTAACAATGATCTATGCATCTTTCTAAATACACCAAACGTCCCCAAAAGTCAAATTGGTAGTAAGAAAACTCTAAAGAAATTAATAGAATATAGTAGAGGTATTAGTCCTCTAACAATACCAACAACAATAACAACATTACCCTTTAAAAAAAGAAGAAGACGAAGAAGATTTTAAATCAATCTTGGAAAATACTAGCACTCCTAGCAGAATCAATGATTTGATAACACTAACGATGATGACGGCTAGACAAAAGTGAAGACGTATTGATATCAACTCATCGTCACCAGCACCACCCTCCAGTGTGCAAAAGGGGAGTGCAAAAGGGGATTAATAAGAACGATTCGTCTTTTAATTTCGAGATATTGCACGCTGAAAAATACTGCTGCTTTTATTCATGATTTAGATAAAATCAGGCAAATATATAACCAACGACCACATCGAGTCCTGTCCAATAATGCCCCTCAGGAAGTTCATTGCAGTGAAAATACATTTGACGCTTTTCTAAAGCAATATTCCAGTGAAGAAACAGTAACGAAAAAAATTGTGAAGAAGAAATTCAATGTTGGCGATACTGTTCAAATTAATAGAACCACCAATATTTTTGAAAAAGGGGAATTATTTATGGAGCACTGAAGTTTTTAAAGTGTCCAAAATCCTAGACACTGAACCCACGACATATCGGCTGCGAGACACCAAAGATGATGAGATCCTCGGCAGTTTTTATGAATATGAACTACGAAAAATTAGAAACAGTAGTGAAATTTATCAAATTGAAAAGATGTTAAAGAGTCGTACTCGCAGGGGAAAGAGACAGTTGCTTGATCGTTGGCTAGGATACAACTCTGATTTTGATTTTAAGGTTGCAGTTGGAGACATTAACAATGCCCAATGATTTCTATGTGATATTCATGTCCAATGTCTCCGATCCTCTCTACAATGATTTGAATAGAACAAGTGATTTTTGGACGAAACTCTCCCACTATCAAATTCGATGGTGCATATGAAGTGACTCTTGTCGACTGTATTTTCAAAAATACCTATGATATCCTGCAAAGAGATCGCAGATATGATAAAGAAATTAGACCCTATGATTGGGCACCACCAGCCAATAGCGAACAACATAAAATTCAAAAGATGAATTATATGGATTATCCATATTTTGAATTACCCTACGAAGAACTCACCTGTATGAATGATTTATGTCATTCTATCAATAAAAGAATTTCTGCTCGTAAAAAAGGAGCCTTTCATTTCAACTATTCAAAGGAAGAGGGGAATATCTACATTAGTTCACTCATTGCCGATGAAAAGGTTATTCTCAATGATAATCTAAAAGATATTCTTGGTTTTAAACTCAATATAATCAATGGTAAAATTGCTGAAAACACTAACTTTATTTTTGCTGACTACCCGCCTGCCTTCTCCACGGACACTTGTATATTTCTCCATGCTTCATTTGTTGAAACATCCAGAGTTGGCAATATAAATGTCCCCCTCTTACGAGTTCTTGAACGAAAAACCAATCAAGATCATATTCATCATTACAGTATAAAGCTTCTTCACTATATCCCCGTAAACACTTCCTATTTGGAACTCTGCCAGTTAACACTAAGAACTGAATTAGGTAAGCCACTAGCAATATCAAAAGGTCTGGCTGTGATTACATGCCATTTTCGACCTGTCGTTGTCGGTGTTAAAAAAAACAAGATGTCTAATAGAAAAGTGGTATTCATTTGTCCTGATATTGACTGCTATGTTAATACTCTTTGCCCAAGACAACTGGGCAATGGAATGGACTATTGCAAAGGTCGCTCATCAGTGTATGGCTATGGTCTTGGCAGTTGGTTTGCTAAGCTGTTTCACTCTGCAGTACCTCTGGCTAGAAAATATATTGTACCGGCTGCGATAGATTTTGCATTTTCTACACTATACGATTGGGGCTCTGGCAAGGATTTTAAAGAAAGTGCTTCAGAAAATATTAGGTCCAGTGCGCGAACCCTTGGCGAAAAATTGAAATCCCAACAAAATGGAAAAGGTTCAAAAAGGCCGAGAAACAGTGCACCACTCATCAGTCTCTACTCAGGTCAGAAACGAAAGACATCACCCCTGTCAAAGAAAAGAAGGAAAAAGACGAAACGTACAGTAAACAGAAGACGAAGAAGCACCAGGAAGATAATTGTTAGATCGAAACTGGATTTCTTTTGATAAACTGAACAATGACATATCTACCGCATAAGAATTCCCGACCTTCAATCACTTCATCTTTAAATCTATTCAATGCATAAGATGTTGATGTGAGTGTAAAACATGGATGTTATGAACAATTTTATCCACAACAACGGCTCACCGATAATACCCACTTTCAAATTTATTCCAATGAGGACTACTCTATGGACATGTCTTCGACATTTATAGATTTACAAATAAAAGTCCGAATATCCGACAATACATTGCCAGTTCGTGCTGATGGAATATTTAATGAAAATTATATATCAAATAATTTATTTCGTCAAATCAGGGTCTGAATAAATTATAATTTAGTGAGCATACGCAACAATTTTTCGAGTTATAAAAATTATATGCAGTTTATGCTAGATGACACCCAAGTCATGTAAGGAATTGAGAGCCCCCATCAATGGTTATGAATATATTACTGATACTAATAGTAAAGATGCACTTAAAAATGCTACAACTAGTGAATTACATCTAGTTCAAAAATATAACATGAAATTTTTATTACACCCCAATGGCTACCACCCAATATTAAAGTGGATATAAAATTGACGCTTGCTCCATCCAATTTCCTTATACGAAAAGAACTTCTTGCCAATCCTGATATAACTCTCTCCCTCATCTCGGCAATACTACATGTACGAAATTCGTTGGATACGTATTCCAACGAATACGTATTCGTTGGATTCTAGCCCTCTGATTGGCTGAATCTTGTATTCGTCGCGCTGGCACTCCCCTCCCTACTCACTTTTTCCTACCCTTAGTGACTTAGTCTTCTTAACATTAATTTTCAACCCTACTCTAGCACCCTGAACTCGCAAAACCTCTAAAACTTCATTCATTTTGCTCACACTTTCATCTAGGATGCTTAAATCATCAGCATAATCTAAGTCCAGGAGACTTTTTCCTCCCCATTTGATTCCGTGGTCTCCCATCAAGTAATAATATAAATGGACAAATAGATCTTAAAGCGAGTAATGCTTGGATTAAATATGAAAATCAAGCTTAAAACAAAAAAACATTTTCCTATTGAAGTATAAACGAAACTTAAAACGAAGAGAAATTAAATAAACAATCAATGCAAACAAACATACATTAATGTAAATTAATAAATAAATCTTAATACGAGTGAAACTTAAATTGAATACGTAAATAAAGCTTCAAACGAACAAAAATCACTACAAACAAGAGTTTGGGTATGACCTCCTTCTCTCACTGTAAAAGTCTAAAACCTACTGCGTCATTGGCGCTTTGCTGAAAACCAATTTTATGGCAAATACTTTCTTTTGTACTTAATATTGAAAATAAACATTAAAATGATAGTAACATTTTGAACTGATGAGCTTTCAGCAATTAATATCATTATACATCAAATATTCAGTTTAATTTATTAGCTTTTATTAAAGTTGTTGAAGACGAATATAGTTTCACTACAAACAAGTGTTTGAATACTGCCTCCTTTCCTAACCGTAAACAAGAACCAAAAGCCTACTGCGTCACTGGCGCTTAAGTGAAAACGAATTATATTACAAATATTTTCTTTTCCAGTTCTTACAGCATTGAAAACAAAACTGCAATTACAGTAAAATAATTCTTGAATTGATGGATCTTTCAACAATTAATATCATTTTAAATAAAATGTTAATTTTGAGGTTGTTTATACTATCCAAGACTGTTAAAGACACATATAGTTTTCAGTAAAGCGCCAATGACGCAGTAGGTTTTAGAACTTTACAGTGAGAGAAGGAGGTCATACCCAAACTCTTGTTTGTAGTGATTTTTGTTCGTTTACAGCTTGATTTACATATACAATTTAAGATTCACTCGTTTTAAGATCTATTTATTCATTCACATTAATATCTATTGTATGTTTGTTTGCATTGATAGTTTATTTAGTTTTTGTTCATTTTAAGTTTCCATTATACATCAATTGGAAATAACTTTTCATCGTTTTAAGCTTGATTTTGAGATTAAATATCAAAATTAATCGCTTTAAGATCTATTTATTCATTCATACTGTTACTTGCTGTATGTTTTTGCTGTGAGTGTTTATTTAATTTCTGTTCGTTTTGGGTTTCATTTATTCTTTAATAGTAATTTTTAGTCGTTTTGACTTTGAACTTTAAAAGGTATTTGTATCAACTTAGCTTAAGTTTAAAATGGCCTTTACTTTTCTTTGAAAAACTTATTTTTCGGAAAGTTTTTTTTAATTAATTTTTGTTTGTTTTTGATTTTAAAAAATTCAAGTTTTTAAAAATTCCTTATTTCAAAATCAAACTTAAAAAAAATCAAATATTCATCAAAGTATCAAAACTGGTACCAAAGTAACAATATCAAAGTGAAAAAATGGGTTTGTGTCAACCTCGGAGTTTTAATTACCTGATGTTTGAACTGTTTTTAACAAAATTGCTATCTCAAAATTTTTATTGGATGGGTTTGGGGTAAAAGGGTGTGGGGCGACTATTTTAGCTTCGGTCTCTTTTGAATCTTTAAAAGTGAACTATAACTTTCTATTTTCAATCAAATGAGCCCTCTCTGAAGTTTATACGAGTATCCCTTCTATAAGAACCATATTTATCCCGGAGTACCACTTACAACACCTGTTCCTAGGCCCTGGGGGCTTGTGTCGACCCTGGAGTTTTAATATCTGATAGTTGAACTATTTTTAACAAAATGGTCACCTCAAATTTCTATTGGATGGGTTTATCCATCCGATACACCCAAAGGCATGGAGGGCGGGAGGGGCTAGTTGTCCTCCGATCTTTTTCACTCTGATAAAATGAACTACAACTATTAATTTCCATTCAAAAGAACCCTCTCTGAAGTTTATACGAGCATACCTTTCATAAGAACCACATATGGCACCAGGAAATATCGTACAATGCCTTCACCCCAGGCCCTGGGGGGATATGTCGACACCGGAGTTTTTGTTAACCGACCTTTGAACTATTTTGAAAAAATAGCTCTCTTAAAGTTCTTATCGGATGGGTTTGAGGAAAATAGAGCGTTGAGAGGGGGGGGCTAGTTGCCCCCGATCTCTTTTGACTCATAAAAAGTGAACGAGAAATTTCAATTTCCAATGATATGAGCCCTCCGAAGTTTATACGAGCATACCTTCCATAAGAACCATATATGCCCCAAGAGTAATACTTACAACGCCTGCCCCGGGCCTTGGGGGGGGGGTGTCGACACAGGTGTTTTTGTTATCTGAACTTTTAATTATTTTTAACAAAATGGCCATACGTAAAGAAGTTTTTGTTATATGATCTTTTGTTTTTGTAAATGGCTACCTCAGTTTTTTATTAGATCTATTTGGGGAAAATGGGCTTGGGGGGCCAGTTGCCCTCCGATATCTTTTGACTCTTAAAAAGAGCACGAGAACTCTCGATTTCAAACCGAATGAGCCCCCTTTAAAGTTTATACGACGACCCCCTTCTATATTTAATGCCTCAGGGAAAAAACAAATAGAGTATGGGGGGAGGCTAGCTGTCCTCCAATCACTTGACTCTTAAAAAGTGAAGTACAACTTTCAATTTCCGATAAAATGAACCCTCTAGGAAGTTTATACGAGCATTCCTTCCAAAACAATCATATATGCCCCCAGGGCATAACTTACAAGCCTATTCCCGGGCCCTGGGGGGCTGTGTCGACACCGGACTTTTTTTGTTATCAGAAGTTCGAACTATTTTTAACAAAATGTCTATCTCAAAACTTTTATCTGAGTCATTTAGGGTGTGGAGGAGGGGTGGGGCTAGTTGCCCTTCGATCTCTTTTGACTCTTAAAAAGTGAACAAGAATTTTCAATTTTCAATCAAATGAGCCCTCTCAAAAAAAAAATTATCAGATGGGCTTGGGGTAAAACGGTGTGTGGGGGGGAGGGCTAGTTGCCCTCCGATATGTTTTGACTCATAAAAATTGTACTAGAGCTTTCAATTTCCAAACAAATGAACCCCCTCTGAAGTTTATACGAGCATCCCTTTCATAAGAACCATATACGCCCCCAGAACAGCTCGAACTTTCAATACCCAATCATATGAGCCCTCTCTGAAGTTTATACGAGCATCCCTTTCATACGAGCCATATATGCCCCAGGGCATTACTTACAACGCCTGCCCCCGGTCCCTGGGGGGTTGTGGAGACACCTGAATTTTTATTATCTGACTTTTGAGCAATTTTTAACTTAATGGCTATCTCATAATTTTTACTGGATGCATTTGGGGAAAAAGGGGCTTGGGGGGATAATTGCCCTCCAATCTCTTTTGACTCTAAAAAAAAACTGAATTGAACTTTCAATTTCAAACTAAATGAGCCATCTCTGAAATTTTTAGGAGCATTCCTTCAATAAAAACCATATATTCCCCCAGGGTATAGCCTACAAAACCTGCCCTTGGGCCCTGGGGGGCTGTGTCGACACCGGAATTTTTGTTATATGATCTTTGAACTATTTTTAACAAAATAGCTCTCTTAAAATTTTTATTGGATGCATTTGGGAAAAAAGGGTTAAGAGGGGAAGCTTGTTACCCTCTAATATCTTTTGACGCTTAAAAAGTGAACTAGAACTTTCAATTTCCAATCAAATAAGCCCTCTATGAGGTTTATACGAGAATCCTTTTCATGAGAGCCATACATGCTTTTAGTGCATAACTTAGAACGCTTTTCCCTGGGCCCTGGGGGGTTGTATTGACACCGCATTTTTTCTTATCCGATCTTTGAACTATTTTTAACAAAATGTCTATCTCAAAATTTTCATCTGATGGTTTGTAAAAAGAAGGCGTGGGGGGGCTAGCTGCCCTCGGATCTCTTTAGACTATTAAAAAGTAAGCTCGAAATTTCAAATTCCGATCAAGTGAACCATCTCTGAAGTTTATACGAGCATCCTTTTCATACGAACCATATTTGCCCCAGGGCATAATTTACAACCCCTGCCACCTGGCCCTGGGGGGTTGTGACGACACCTGAGCTTTGTTATCTGATGTTTGAGCAATTTTTAACTTAATGGCTATTTCAAAATTTTTATTGGATAATTTAGGGAAAAAGGGACGTGGGGGGGGGCTAGTTGCCCTCCAATCTCTTTTGACTCTAAAAAAATGAACTAGAACTTTCAATTTCCAATCAAATGAGCCATCTTTGAAGTTTTTACGAGCATTCCTTCCATAAGAACCATATATTTCCCCAGGGCATAACTTACAACGCCTGCCCTCGGGCCCTGGGGGCTGTGTCGACCCGGAGTTTTCGTTAAATGGTCTTTCAACTATTTAAAAAAAACATCTCAAAGTTCTTATCGGATAGACTTGAGGAAAAAAGGACGTGGCGGGGGGGGGGACTAGCTACCCTCCCATATCTTTTGACTCTTAAAAAGTGAACGAGAACTTTCAATTTCCAATTAAATGAGCCCTCTTTGAAGTTAATACGAGCATACCTTCCATAAGACCCATATATTTCCCCAGGGCATAACTTAAAACGCCTGTCCCCGGGCCCTGAGGGGTTGTGTCGACACCGAAATTTTTGTTATATGATCTTTGAACTATTTTTAATAAAACAGCTATCTAAAATTTTTATCGGATGTGTTTGGGAAAGAAGGGTTTGGGGGGGGGGGGGAGCTGTTTACCCTCCAAAATCTTTTGACACTTAAAAAGTGAACTAGAACTTTCAATTGTGAATCAAATGAGCCCTCTCTGAAGTTTATACGAGCATTCCTTCCATAAGAGCCATACATGCCCCCAGGGCATAACTTATAACCCTTGCCCCTGAAAACTGTGGAGGGAGTGTCCTGCTCAAACACATAATTTCCACCACTTTCAACTACGTTGAATTGGCTATATAAAAATTTTGATTGGATGTGTTTGGGAAAATGGTGGGCGTAGAAGGGTGCCGGTTGCCTTAGAATCACTTTCGACTATTAAAAAGGGAACTAGTCATTTAAAACCTTATATGTCCACAGGGCATAACTTACAACCCTTGCCCAGAGGGCTGTGGGGTGGGGGGGGTTGCTGTCATCCTCAAAGACCTAATTTTCAGAGCTTAAAACTACGTTGAATAAAATGGCTATCTCAAAATTTTGATTGGATGTGTTTGGGGAAAAGGTTGGAGTGAGAGGGTGGTTAGGTGCCCTTCAATCACTTTCGACTATTAAAAAGAGCACTAGCCCTTTGAATTTCCAATCAAATGAACCTTTTTGGAAGTTTCTACGACAACGCCTTCTATAAAACCTTATATGCCCCCAGGGCATAACTTACAACCCTTGCCCTGAAGGGTGTGGGGGAGTGTCCTCCTCAAAAACATAATTTATATTTGGAAATCAACTACGCTGAACAAAATAGCTATCTAAAAATTTTGATTGGATGTGTTTCGGGAAATAGTGGGCGTGGAAGGGGTGTTAGTTGGCCTCCAATCACTTTCGATTAATCAAAAGGGCACAAGCCACTCCAATTTCCAATTGAATGAGCCCTTTTCGAAGTTTAAGTAGTATGTACATATTGAATTCTACGAGACATATAGCAAATACTTCTACGAGACATATTCACCTTTTCAAAGAGAGCGAGTATCCCCTCGCAATGTCGTCTGGATTCTACGAGACATATAGCAATTTTAACGTTATTTGCCGAGACGTATAGGAATTTGAACGTTATTCTATAGAAACTCTTCACCTTTTCAAAGAGAGTGAGTATCCTCTCACATGGCCTTATACTTCTACGAGACATATAGGTAAACATTTCTACAGGGCATATACACCTTTTCAAAGAGAGTGAGTATAACTTGATTGGTGATTGGGATTTGAATAAAAGGAATAGTTTTCTTTACAATTCATATTAGTAAGAGAATTGAATTCAAATAGAATAGTTTATTTGAGTGGATATTAGTAGAGACAAATGAGCAATGCATTTACATTATTGGAGATTAATGATGGAGCCGACAACAGTAGCAATGAGACACGAGTATCCAATGTGGCTGTGGAAATATCTGCTGGTTGTAGACTATGTCTTGAATGGGATACTATGTATGCTAGATATGTGATATCATTAAGCAAATTTAAGCAGGAGGATCAGCTATGTTTTGCTGGAAAAGTGAATATTCTCCATATAAATAAACTTCGGTCAGCATTAGATGTCCTATCGAAATATATTGATGAGAACAAAATGCATCAGTGATTATTATTGTAATTATGTTCAATAAAAATTTTTCTAAATCAATGGTATTTTTTTCTTTCTATAGTAGACTAGCTTATATTTTTTAGAGTAGAAAAAATTCTGGTTAGTCTGAAGTTGGTTGTGAGAGAGTTAGGACTCTAAAAAATGGATAGATTCGAGAAAGAGCGAATCAAGAGGAATCTAGTTCTTATGGAAAAATGTTTGATTCTAGATGATGATTTTCTAAAGCTCTCTATTCAAAGAAAGATTTTTTCTCGAGGAATGCTTGTCGATATAATGAAAATTGGTTTTCCATCATTAGACTACTGTATGAAGCTTCTACGTCGTGGTCCCAATGCATTTACACAATTTATTGATATATTGATCACGACACGGCAATATGATATTGTGGATATGCTTTTAAACATTAGTTTAGAAATTTAGGACCTTTTTCATGAGAAAGATGGTGCTCAAGGATGAGTTACTCCTCTCTCTTTCTCTCTCTATCTCAGACAATTTCTGTTGTTGCTATCTCAGTTTCATTGTGGCTGTGAGAGTGTCAACACATAACAAAATTTTCCATACATGTCCGTTATGTATGTACACACTGGGTAGCTGGTCATCATGTGAGAATTGCAAAATGATTGATGAGTATGATGAAAAGTGTAGATTATGCAACCCGTGTAAATTTCATAGAGGATATGCTGTACAAATTAAAGGTTGTAATTCGTGTCTTGAAGAGGTGTGTGACTCTCATCCTAGAGGGCACCTATGCTCCAATTGTGACTATGATAAATGTAAGCAGTGCGAGAGTACATATCCCGGTATGATTGGAAAGAATCCTAACCGTGATTTTAGTTTATTGCTACGAGATTAGTATCGTCGTGGTTTTAGATTGTTCTGGGAGGAGGAACCGGGTCAACGATCCAACTGTTGGAACAACAAAAGAATATGGTTTCTACGTCATTGTTGTAGAGACAAGGGGTGTTATGATTATAAGCCCACTGATTTTTATTTGGCTTTGACGGAATGTGATTCGATTCTTGGGGACACTGTTTGTGAAATTCCTTCAAATAAGCAATTTGAAACATGTGAATTTTAAATGCTGAACAAGAGAATCATAATTAACCGTGTAATGAAGTATGAAAAGAGTGAATTCAAACTCCACTATAGAAAATTTGAGTCCAACATTGCAGTACAGCATAATCATTACACTGCGACTTCAGATAATGTGCCTATGCTAGTTGTTGTCGAAAAATACCTAGTAGTGGATGAAATCTAAAGAGTAGAAAAGTCGTTTTATCATGTATATAAATTTTTTTTTATTAATAAACAATTTCACATACATTTTTAGAACATTTTATTCTTAGGGCAGTAAAATCAATATTAAATACACTTGTAAGTATATTCTCCACTAGAAAGTCGTTCAATGGAGGTAAGTCAACGTAGATGTCGAGAAACTGCTTGGAGGTATACCCATGGCATGTGAACATAAAAAAGAATAGTGTAATACAGCAACAAGTCATAGACACTAAATCCTGAACACGTTGCTAATTTTTTACAATAGTTTTCCCAGTGAGTTCAATACAGTCGCTGAGGTATGGAGTGTAAAACTCATACGGTATGCTCAAAGGGTAACACAAAACAATGTCATTCGAAGTTTAAAAGATGCATAGCCAATGACCAGTCTTCAATGTCGATGGACTGCTATTAACAATGATCAGGGTATTGTTAACACTTGGAATTTTTTCAATGAAGACAGAAGTTATGCAATAGGACTTGTACTGGGATATGTATGGACCCATACTAAATACATTGATTATTTTGTTTGTGTTCATGGTGCTAGGTATAGTAGAACACTTCCATCGGGTGTGATTTCCCAATAGGTTTCAAAATGACTCAGTGATATTAGCGTGATACTCTCAGTCAGAGCAACGGCAAATGTACACTCTAAACCTACATTTCCTGTTCGTACTATACTCATATCCTGTGTACCTGGCAAGTCCAAAATATTAACCCCATGATTTTTTGAAAACATTGAATCGGTTATTCCATTTTTAAATAGTTGTGAATCATGATCTAGGGATTGCATGGTCAACTTCTAGAGAGTTCTATAGGATTTTTGTCAAATGATAAAGTGTACAGTGGAATACCATTCACTTTGCACACAAGGCTTGATAGACCGAAAAAATTAAAATCATGGGGGGATTCAGTCCAGGATCCAACGGCACTGCCACTCTTTACAGAGGCCAAAACCAATTTTGATGGGATTTCTCCATTGATAAATGATGAATCGCTATAGCTATGAGAGCCGGTGGCAATCTGACGTTGATTGGTGATCGTATGGGGGACAAGAAGTTTAGTGTTGTTACCATTGGCTCTTAGCTTTTCCACTGCCAATGCAACAGAGCTCATAACCTGTTGTTTTCGGACGTGGAGAATTGCCGATGTGATAATGACATTTGCATCGGGTGCTGCAGGAAGTGTTTTTCTCAAAATGAAATTTGATTGGGCCATCTGTAACTTTATGTCAATCTTGACATTGGGGTGTAGCCATTGTGATATATTGAATATCTTATTATTTAATTTTCCAACAAGATGATACTCCTGGGTCACTGCAGTAGTCAACTCACCGTAAATATCAACACCTGATCGATATTCATAGCCCAGTGATTGTCCTCTCAACTCTTTATATGCCTTTGGCGTCATCATTATAAATTTTATTTAGCTTGCATTGTTGCATAAATTTTGCTAGTGCTCATCAATGTTTCATTAATAAATACATTAGTTTTTATTAATACGTTGTGTAGAATACAGTTCTCGTAGGAGAGACCATCGCCGACATTTGGAATTGTATTATCTAACTTTTTCTTCACCACAACATTTAAATCAAATAAATGTTGATGACAAATCAATGCAATAGTCTTCATTGGAAAATATTTGAAAGTGTATATTTTCCGAGAGGGGTTGTTGGGGGTGAAATTGTTCATAGTACCCATACTTGACACTGACAACAACATTTTCAGCATTGAATAGATTCAATGAGGAACTAATTGATGGATATAATTCCTTGTGGGGGAGATAAGTCATCTTAAGAGAAGAAATCCTTCTTTGATCTAACAATTTTTTTCTTCTTCTTCTTCTTCTTCTGCTTATTGGTCTTCCTTGTTTTATTTCTCAAAGTCTTTGTTGATATCCTTCGCTTCCCGCCTGGGCGGAGGCTGATGAGTGAATGACGCGAACGCATCCTTTTCAATCCCTCCACATTTTGTCGAGATTTTAGTTGCTCACTAAGGTCTCATGCTGAAAATCTAATATTTTCCTTAACACTCTCCTGGAAATTCTTGCCCGACCCCCAGTCCTGTAGTGTGGAGGCAGGAAAATTTGATGCAGCAGGTACAAGATATTTTCTGGCAAGGGGTAGTGCAGAACGAAACAGCCTAGAAAACCAGCTACCAAGAACATAGCCAGACATTGTAGTACGCCCCTTGTGGTAGTCCAACCCATTGTAGTAGTCCAATCCATTGGGGACTCAAAGCACCACCATAACAATCGATATCAAGACAGACAAATGGAATTCTCCTATTGTTCATATTAGGTGATTGTGCTGTCGTTGACAATGGGTCGAAAATGACATGTAATCACTGCTAAGCCTTTTGTTATTGCTAGAGGATCACCCAATTCACTTCTTAGCGTTAACTGACAGAGTTCCAAATACGAAATGTTTACGGGAGCATACTGAAGATGCTTTATATTATAGGGATGAACAAGTTCATGAGACGTTTTTTGTTCATGAACACATAGGAGGTGGACATTTGAATTACCGACTCTCGATGTCTCCACAAAGGATGCATAAAGAAATATGCAAGAGTCCGAGTCAAAACCAGGTGGATAATCAGCAAAAATAACTTGATTCATCCTGTAACCGGTTCCAGCATTTCTTCCATTGATCGTATTCTGTTTAAAGCCAAGAACGTCTCTCAGATTATCATTGAGAACAATTATTTCGGTGTCAACAGGTGAGGTAATGTAAATCCTATCGTATTCCAATGAATAATTAAAATGGAATATACCATTCCTACGATATGAGATTTTTCTATTGATTGTACGACAAATCTGTCATATTATCGTATTCAATATATTTCTATTTAGCATGTGGATATTTGCTAGATTTAAGTGCTTCAACCCATTCATAGTCAACATAGTTCAACCCCTTCATAGTCCAATCGAGTGGTATAACTTTTATATCATACACACGATCCTTTCTCAGGATGTCATGGGTATTTTTGAGAATACAGTCGACAAGAGCCACTTCATATGCACCGTCAAATTTGATGGCGGGGGAGAGTTTTTTCCAAAAATGACTTGTCGTATTCAAGTCGTTGTAGAGCGGATCGGAAATTTTGGACATGAAATTTACATAGAAATCATTGGGCATTGTCAATATCTTCAACACCGATCCAAGAATCAAAATTAGAGTTTTATCCTAGCCACCGATCAAGTAACTGGTTCTTACCCCTGCGAGTACGTGTCTTTAATGTCTTTTCAATTTGATAGATTTCACTATTATTTTTTTTAACTTTTTGCAGTTCATAGTCATAAAAGCCGCCGAGAATCTCTTCATCTTTGGTATCACGCAGGCGATAAGTTATGGGTTTGGTGTCTAGGATTTTTGCCACTTTAAAAAGTTCAGTGGACCACAAGTAATTCCCCTTTTTAAAAACATTAGTTATTCTATTAATTCGAACAGTATCACCAATATTGAATTTATTTTTCTTCTTGACAGTCGTATCATTGGAATACTGTTTAAGAAAGGTGTCTATTGTATCATGATCAGAATGATGAACTTCCGTTGATGTAGAGTTGGATAATGATTGATGAGGTCGTTGATTATAAATCAACATGATTTTATTTAGATCATGAATAAAAGCCGATGTATTTTTCAATGTAAAATATCTTGAAATTAAAAGTCGAATAGTTCTTATCAATCGTTCGGCCAATGCGGCCTTTATAGGACTGTGACTATGATAGAGCAGTGTACTATATTTCTATAGTACTTTTGCAACATGGGGATTAACAAATTCACTACCGCGATCAGTTTGAATTTTTTTATATGAATCCTGTTCGAGAATACTTTCAATGGCCTGAGCAACTTCAACACTTCTCTTTGATCGCAATGGAATTGCATATGCATAGCGACTAAAAACACTGATTGCAAGTAGAATGTACTTGTACGGTGTATTGTGACGTCTTTGAATCTCATCTAGAGTCAGGATACCTGTTTACACTATGTGCAATTGGAAGAAGAGATCGGGTTTTAGCTATTGATTACCGCGAAGTCCACGATTCCAATGATGAATTTAACTGCGTTCATTTTGTACATAGGCACGTAAGATTTTACTGCGAAAATACGTGACCTTGAAAAGAGTTGCGGGGAACCTTACACTCCCCACCTCACCAATATTTTCATAAACACCTTTCAGAACTTCAACCATTTTGAACGTAAACACGTTGTGTAATATCCACTACCCTTTTGTATACTGGATGGTGATGGTGACATGAAACGTTTTCGCTTTTTCCTCGCCACCATTGTCAAGTTTTTTCCACTAGGTGTGCTAGTATTTTCCAAGATTGATTTAAAATCTTCTTCTTCTTCTTCTTCTTCATGTTCATATTTTAATGGTGTCAATGTTGTTGATGATGATGATGCATGTTCATTTAATTTTTTTAGAATTTGTTTATTGCTAATTAGACTTTTGGGGATTTTTAATGTATTTTGAAAATAGTACAGATGAGTGTCAAGTAATACTAGTCATTTACGATTTGTAACAAAATCATATACTAAATCAATTAGGTTAAATTTCTTTCTTCCAATTATAATCCTTTTCCCTTTACTCTCACCTTGAATGTGATCTTGATCACTTTCTATAAGATAGACTAGGAGTCGTGTACTTTTTTCAAGCATTTTTTGTCGGCTTTGTTTTCCAAATTTCAATAAAAATTAATCCAATTTCTCCTTCTTTAATTTTGTTCCAGCAGCAGCAGCAGACTCTTGAGGAGATGATTCTTTTTTGTGATCATTACCAGCAGTGGGCTTCGAACGATAGGACCTGTGTTTGGCGACTCGGCGAAGTGCATCTTGAAGTAAAAGCAGTTTTTTATCATCCTCAATATTCTCGTTGTCAATGAATTTACTCATATTGTCCTTAAAGTGTTCCACGGGTGAGCTAACAAGTTCTAACGGATTCAATTTATACCGTTTTGTAATGTACATAAAATTGTTTAAAAGTACTGCAATTATTGTCAGTATAATTGTGAAAAAGCTACCGCCAGCCTGAAGAAGACGTTTCCTTTTAAAATTCTTTCCTTTTTTTTTAGAGGCCAATGTACGTACAACGGAACGATGTTGCTTTACCTGTTGCTTAGCTACTTCTGGAAATTCAACATTACCCTCGGTCATATTTAAACAAAGTTCAGATATTAGATTAATGAAATGGCTGACAATACCATGTTTGAGCATGGCTTTTCTAAGTTGAGGTTTTGAAGTGCTTAGAAATGAAAACCAATGTCTATTTTCATGTAGCTTCTTCAGTGTCATGATAGCAACTAATAGGTCTTTTTAGTGTTCACGGGGAGATATACTGTAATTTCATTGTCGAAAATATCTGTGACTACACACAGATCCTCGGGTGTATTTTGATTAAGATTCAATAGGATATAGCCGTGGGGCTTATTAGTTGCCTGATTGTATGCCGAGAGCAGAAATTTAGGTGCGCCTGTATATATTTTTTCACTAAGTTATTAGCTAGCTAAAATAACGAACAACTCTGTAGATGAAATAGTAGGCGCAGTTTAAAGTAGGTGTTCGTATACATTTGCTGTGATGAAATAGATTATGCAGAACCAGAGTAACGGGAATCTGTTCATGATGAGAGCGAACTGTGAACAGTTGCAGCATTTCCGGGGACCATTCTTCAATAGATTCAGTCAGATCGTAAATAATTAGCCATGTGTTTGGGTCAATTGTGTTGACATCATGAAGTCTCTGCAAGAATTGTATCGGTAACGATCCCATGGTGGCAGTACTTTCTGGGACCATATTACGTTATTCTTCTAGAACGTTATTGGAATAGTTTATTTTTTCGGCTTTACCACAAGCATTTTATCGAAATTTTTAATTATTTTAGTTAAGAGTGTTGTTTTGCCCGACATTGACGTTCCACACAGAAGCGATCTGAATGGTGTTTTAAATTGATGCGTGTTCCCTTCAACAATTAACCTGGACAACTAATCTTAGAGAATAGCTGTCTAATGACTAAATAATTTCCCTACTACTACTCTGTTCAAGAATAATAATAATAATAAGAAGAAGACGAATAAAGAATCATATTTTCTTTTATTATATGCATAAAAAAGTAACAATACTTAAAAATACTACATTGAAAAAAAAAGCACATTAAACATGAAAAAATACACTTTTTTTTTAATTTATTTATAATAAAAAAAATATAACATTTACATAGACACAGAGAGAGAAAAAAATTTAAATAAATACTTTTTTTTTATTTATAGAAAAAATACAACATTAGAATAAAGCACTTGAAATAATATCACTTTTTTTTTCTTTTTTTTTTTTGAATGAAACATGTATATTTACAAAAAAAAATCTGATAACTCTGATAAATCTGATAAATCTGATAAAAAAAAGGAAGATAACTTTGATAGTGGCGGTGCACCCCCGTTGGCGGCCGCCCCCCCCCGGGCCGCGAGGCCCCTCCCCCCAAAGGCCGCGAAGCCCCCCCAAAGGTTTTTAGGAAAAAATTTACAGGACTTTATTCAAACCGAGACTTTCCCTATGGATAACACATTCGGCCCGGTCTGAAGTTAAATAGTGACCAAGGGGAGGGTGGTCAAACCGTCTTGACAAACATAGACCTTGTCGGAGATGGTACTCATGGAAATTTTTTCTACATTTAGAGTAAGGTTTCTGTAGTTGAGAGAACGAATTGCCAGCAATTTGAATCGTTGAAACGTATTTTGAACGATGCGATTCTCGTAGACATCCTTGTTGAAACGCTTAACTACATAGCACGTTGGCACTCCGTAGCACCATTTCTTTATTTTCTTGCCATGCGTTTGCATCAAGTACACCTTCGGACCTAAGAAAACACAACTGGAAATCATGTAACTTCACGGTTCAGATTTAAAAAAAAGCTGATTTGGTGCCCGACGTTTCACTAGCTCTGGGTAAAGACCACCCCAATTGGTGTAGTCCATCCGTGAGCTGATAATTTCACCGTGCGCCAAATCACCAATTAGATTTGTGGTTTTTACTTTTAACAGTAGAGAATCCGTGTCCCCGTAGCAGACCTCTACTTGCCCCTTTTCCGGCCACTGTACCCTAGCCACATTGTAGTAGAATTCAAACATGAGCTTTATAGAGATCTCCAAGATCGCACTGCCTGCAGCAATATTTTTATTCAAGACAATGCGTCTTTTTTCCCTATTCAATAGTACCATGTCCGGGCCAATGATTGTGAAGGAAGTGTAATTTGGATCGGCAGTAATTCGAGCACATTGTTTGGGATCGGTCACGACGTCACAACGATTCCTATTGCGAACACTCTCACACATTTTGCCAAAAACCGAATTCAAAATGAGTTTATAAATCTTTTTCGGCTTTCGTCTGCGCTGCAGAACGTTTGTTGACAAAAGTGTCAACAAATGTTTTCAGATATGTGTTTTGACTAAACTGGAGTGCTCTATGAACCCTTGTGACGTTGAAATCGTTGTTGCACATTCATTTTAAAGTCTCCTGATGTACAACTCTGTTTTTTTTCAGCAGAAGGTCAGCAATAAGTTTTGGTTTTGAAGGTGACCAATGCAATCCGTCGAACTCGACTAAACGCCTATTGCGAGGACTCAAAGAGTCCTTAGTCACAGGTCTATTGATGCACGGGAAAACAAAATCCTTTACTGAATCGTGAAGTTCGACTGGTATCTCCCTATAATTTTCAAAAAACCATCCAACCGGTCCATTCTCCTCAACACTGTCAATGTTGGGGAAATGGGGAGCTTGAGGGTCATTGAGCTAGTCACCGCAAGGTAGCGCATAATGGGACATGGCCGAGGGGTAGAGAGAATTCATATCAAGGAAAACTGCATCCAATTTGGTCCCTATCTTCTCTCCTGTTGGATCAGATCCCTGGATACACTATCTATCAAAAACCAATCCAACCTTCATTGACTTTTTTATAAATAGGTACTGACCGATACACGTGAGAAGCCCAATTTTTTCCCCACTAATTTTTAGGATGAGGTCCATCACTAGATGAGGAGATGAAAAATAATAAGCCAAATCAAGATTAAGTTCCTCATAGATTTTGTTTGTATTTTTACACATAATGTCTAACAGAGTTAACACGTCACTCGACAAATACAGCTTGCAGTAGTCAAACCCATTTTTACACCCTCCCTCTGCCCAAACTTTTTTAGCAAAACTGTATTTATCGGGGGTGCAACTACGATCATGAAGACTTTCGTAAAACGATTCAATCGAAGGAATAGTTTCCTCGGCGAATCTCGACATGGAACAGTAATAATAATAAGGATATATGCCCTTGACCGTCAAGAAATCATATAAATCATTTGGAAATTGTTGCTTGAGATGGGGGAAAGCACTTGCAACCGTTATCGTTTTTCTGCACTTGAATTAATTCGCTCAATGATTTGGGAAAAAACTGTAGGAATCTAAAAAGCAAATTTTATTCGTTTACTCAACGTCGTCTTCAGCAAATTTCCACATAAATTCCAAAACAAGCAGCTTTTCCGATGAATTAGGAATGATTTTGTAGGTAAATCTGTCTATCACCCATGCATCATCTACTGTTCCATTTCTTTGAAGATGCGGCAATGCTGGTAGCACAGACTTTAGATCATAGTTAGAGTTATGTATAGAAACCGGAAGAAAAAGTTGCTGTTTAACTTTTAAATTACATGAATTGTGAGCCCACTCCCGAAAGTTCCGTTTTCCCATTGAATTTGGATCAATAAGGTGATTGTGATCCTGAACCGCGTCTTTTGGGGCAAGAACACCTCTACAAACCCAGCAAATCGTCCCCATTTTTAGTGCCAGTTACTCTTTATCTGACAATTTCATTGGGTAGTTAGTGTTACATAATCTTGAAATTGCGCTATTTGCTGTTTTACTTAAAGAGAACAATAACTTTTCCATGCTGCCCCCTCAGACACAGCCAAAAAAACTCTTCCAATTGCATTTGATTGTTGGAATTGTAACGAGAGTGTACGTTGGAACATGCAACTAGTATATATTCCTTGACTATATTTGGCTTTGATGGGTCTGATACCTCAACCAGTCTTTTTTCACAATCTAAAGATATTTTATCAACTTGTAGAAGGGAATTTTGGAAATTTTTTAATTTTAAAGTATCTTTGCCTTCTGCCGGCATTTCAATTCTTTGATTCCCATGAATTTTGCAATGGTTCATGTGATCCGAAAATGTTAGCTCAGATCTAAATGAGGAAAGGTACATGGAGCAATATAAACATTCTCCTTTGTTCTTGCTTTGGGATAGGAGTCGACTTATTGCTGTAACGGGAAAAAAAAAAACCTAGAAATTTACATCTTTTGGAGGCTTCTAAATAACACAATCCCAATTTTTAGCATTTTCCACCACCGGTGTTCTAACCGAATACTAAATCCTTTTTTAATTTGTTTTTTTCCCCATTTTCAAACACAGTGTCATACCGGAGAACGGCCCCCCACCCCCCCATAGTTTAATTTTCTTCTTCAAGTATGATTATTTCTTTCAAGGACACCGGATACTTCCCCACTAAACAGTCAAAATTTACCGAAGAGAAATTTTTTCCGCCGTTACGAGTAAGGCTATCGAGATTTTTTATTTATGACTCATATTTTAATGTTTTATGGGCTGCTGCTAAAAATGCATATTTAAAGCATTGCAGCCCTGTGTCAAATTTGAAACCCTGAACGCCTTTTGTAGCCGACAAATCTGGGTGGCATTTTATTTTGTTACCCCGCCCTCCCCTTAAACTAAAGTTTTTTTTTAAATCTACTGAGATTCAGATCCCTGTTTTCAATGTATAAAATTGTGGACCCACTTCCCCTCTCGTTGAACGTGTCCAAAGTTGATATTAGTTTATTTACCCATTTGAAAAGTTATCCTCAAATTCATTTAGACCTGGGTAAAAAGTCTGGTTGCCAGTTTAAAAATTAAAATGAAAAATATCCCTGGTTGTCCCCTTTTGTAAATAAACTTTTTGATTCACCGTTGCTTTAACTCCCCCCTGACCCCCCCCCCCCCATTTCCGAAACTGAATCTCAGCTTGTGCTTGAATTGTGTCAATTTAGCTAGGGAAAACATTTACAGGGTCTGTTAAAATAATGCCTCCGTTAATTGCGTTTTCCTCGGGGGGGTTAAAATCAACACTATATGTTTGTATGTGACTTAGAGCAGACTCTAACAAATAAAATTCACGTAATTCCGAGGACATAGCACTATTTTCATGTCCTGCGCCTATTTGTACAGGACTCAATTCACTAATAGTAAAGTTGTCATCAAAAATGTCCCCGGAAGTATTAGGCTCAACAATTTGCATTGTTGTATCATTAAGCGAAATGGTGGGGGGTGACATAGAATTGTCAATACCCCCCGTCTGTTCAACTGCAATGGTTGGAGATGACATGAGGTCCCCTAGTACATATTCCAAGGTGTTTGGGGACAATTGATCAAGCCAGCCTGTATTGTCCCGTGACGTAATTTTTTTACGAGGACCCGGTTCAGTTGCACTAGTAACATCGCCTTAATGTTCATGCATAAATCTATCTGCCAAATCTGTATCCTCTGTCATATGAATATCACAAGTTAAATCGTCTAGGCTAGCTATGTCCCCCAAAAAAACATCGTTAAGGAAATACCCTTCCCATTCCATATTATCTACAAATAATGTAGGTTCGTCTCTGAACTCCATTGGTGGTGACAGTATTGGTCCTGTAAATTCAGTTGTTTCATCATCCAACGGCAGTGCTATTTCATTAATCTGTAGAAAAAAGGTTTTATTTTCTATGTGAAATAAGCATTATTTCATAAAGTTGAAAAAACATGTTCATTTTAGTTGTATGTTTACCTGAATGAGGGCTGGATGATCCTTTTTAGGGTCCCGGGGAGGACCTTTTGGAATCGGGAGCTTCCTTTGGGATAGGTATTTTGGAGCCCTTTCAAGTTGGGTTAGAGGACTTCACATCATTATTCAAATAGAACTTGTGTATTATAACGACACTAGAGTTTCAGCCTAAAATCCTTTTCGAAAACATATTCTAAAATCATCTTTTAAAATGTCTCTAACTGTTTTACTGAAATGTCCAAAACGGTTTCGTTCCAAATAATGTTTTTGATAACACTGCGTTGTCATATTTTAAATTATTAAGAATCCTTTTTCCTGTGTAAATATCTCTTTATCTAAGATAAAAACATCCGGTTATTTTAAACTTTGTAACGAGCGATTAGCATTCTAATTATACCTGTCGGATTAATATTCAACCTTCCCGACGGCTTATTTTGATAAAGGATTAAATACGCACAAAGCTAAGTGCAAAACACATCCCAGTTTAAGAACGGTTGTTCAATTGTCAACTGTGAAATAGTGATTTGTTTATATAGAGTTTGTTTAAAGAAATAATGGATTGTTGCATTAGAAAACATCTTGCTTAAAAGAGAAAATTACAGGAAAAGTTTTATAAATCTGTAGAAAAGTATGATAAGCTATTTGCTACTTATGTGTTATAAGTACTCTTTTATATACTGCTAATTTGGTTAATGCTAATGAAATAAAATGAAATAGGATTATTATAGAATAGTTTAGAAACAAATTTAAGTTTTACTCATCAAAAGTTACGCGCTTGAGAAAATTTGCCTTATTTTTGAAAATACGGAAAAAAAATTTATATACATTTACAAATTCTGACTGCACTTGTACATCTGAAGTCCCTGGCAAAGCATGAAGAGGAGTGTCCTCCCGATCTTGATCATTTGAGACTGAAGCATTATATGAAAGCATCTATTCCCTCTTAAATTTCCTGCCAGGATGCATAGAGGTTTGTGTAGAGCTGGCAGTTTGCTTGATTACTCTTGTTTCGGCATTGTCATGGGCTTCATTCAATTTTGCACGTTTTTGCTGCGATGATTGATCAACGGCATTCTAAAATATAAAAATCATTTTCAGTTTTCAAACTATTTTCAGCCTTCAATATCAAACCCCAAAAGTTGGAAAAATGACGCAATTTGATTAGCTAGCTCAATTCTTACTTATTCAGAATATTAACGGAGGGCGTTAGGCCTTCAATTCCATAGTATCAAACACGAAAAGTTGACAATTATATATTTTTTTATGCAAAGTTTTTAAAACTTATATATCTAAATTACGAATATCACAGTACTAAACCTCCAAAATTTGAAATAAAAATGACAAAATTTAATTAGCTAGCTCAATTCTTACTTATTCAGAATATTAACGGAGGGCATTGGACCTTCAATTCCATAGTATCAAACACAAAAAGTTGACAATTATATATTTTTTTCTTATATGCAAAGCTTTTAAAACTTATATACCTAAATTACGAAATACTTAAAATCACAGAAAAAAGGAAGAAAAAGACTCTTGGACATAGCCTAAACTAAAAATTATTGAGTATATAGAGGGTTCGTCCTCTAGCCTATATCTCACCCTGTAAGCTTAAGCTTTTTTTTTTTTTTTTTTTTTTTTTTAGCATTTTCAAAAGAGATATCTATTCTACCCCTCTTTTTTGAATATTTACTAAAATTGAAATACATGGACTGTTTAATATTTAAAAGAATGAAGCTTTTTAAAAGAGCTAACAGCACGGTGAAAAAAAGCGTAAGTAAGGAAATTCTTCCTTAACTTAATGACGAGACAAAAAAACAATAGATTTCTTTTTATTATAATAATTAGAAAATTTTACTCGCCAGAAGTTGCTTAGAATATTCCATATCTATGTAAATAATTGAAAAAATATTCATGCTGCTAGAATGAATGAACTATTCAAACTGTAGAAAATTCTAATCTGAAACTTGAATATATACAAAAAAAAATAATTGATATATATTGGCAGCTAAACAAGACGCACCGGTTTTCTGACACGCATAGCTCTGAATCTCTTTGAAAAGGTGAAGAGCTTCTATAGAATAACGTTGAAATTCCTATATGTCTCGGCAAATAACGTTGAAATTGCTATATGTCTCGTAGAATCCAGACGACATTGCGAGGGGATACTCGCTCTCTTTGAAAACGTGAATATGTCTCGTAGAAGTATTTGCTATATGTCTCGTAGAATTCAATATGTACATACTACTAGTTTCTACGACAACTTCTTCGATACGAAGTGCCCTGTTCGAAAGGAAAAAAAAACAATAAATGATAAATTGTGCCAACATGGTTCTTATATGCCCCCCGAGCACAACTTAAAACTCTTGCCCCGAGGGTTGTGGGGGAGTGTCCTCCTCAAAAGCATATTTTTTATCCGGAAATCAACTGCTCTGAACAAAATAATTATCTCAAAATTTTGATTGGATGTGTTAGGGGGCATGATAGGCGTGGGGGGGGGGGGGGTTAGTTGCCCTCCGATAGCTTTCGACTATTAAAAAGGGCACTAGAACTCTCGATTTCCAATCAAATGAGCCCCCTTTTAAGTTTTTACGACGACACCTTCCATATGAAGTGCCTCTGGGGAAAAAAAATAATAGTAATAAATAGATAAATAAATAATAAAACATTGGAGCCGTATGGCCTTTACTATAGGCAACGCTATAGCGTTGCCTCTGATACGGTCAGTCAGCAAGGTACCCATACCAATCCGTGGAAAACATCTAGCAAATCTTCTTCCACTTTTTGGAGCGCCCATGCTTCAGAACCATATTTGACCACTGACATCACTGTTGCTTCCCATACTCTATTCTTGGTTTGTAGGCTTATCTTCCTATTCTTCCAAACTTTTTTTTTACTGTAAGAAAACAAACTGAGCCTTGGCTTTTGCGTTTTTATCATCTTCTCTGCTCCCACCGTCTTTACTAACAATACTACAAAGGTAAGTGAAGCTGTCCACCCGATTAATCTTTTCGTTACCCAACGTGATCTTTTTATCTTTACTCATTCTTAGCCTTAGCGACTTAGTCTTCTTAACATTAATTTTCAAATCTATTCTAGAACACTGAACTGGCAGAACCTCTAAAAGTTCATTCTTTTTAGGGATTGCAAACGTTTTACATTTTCCGCTATATCTTTTCCTTCAACTCTATCTCCGTTTAGTATATTCTGAAAATATTCTGCCCATCTCTCTTTAACTCTGTCCTTATTACTATTTGTGGCCCCGTTCCTATCTTTAACTGCGACTAGTCCGGATTGACTACTCAATTTCAATTTACTAACATGCCAGTACAATATTTTACTATTATGCCGTTTAGCCGTATCTTCCAGATCCTCGGTAATTTTATCCAAAAGCCTCCACTTCCCACCTTCTTAGTTCATATTTTAATGCTTACTCCACTTTCTTTACATTCCTCTTGTTTTCAAATGATATATCACTCAGATAATTTTTGTAAAAGCCCTTTCTACTCTCTATTAAAGATAAAGCTTTTTCATTAATATTCCTTGCCGCGTTCCTAATTTTCTCCCCTAAGACACCATCAGCAACTTCACAAATTGTTTTCATAAAAATTACGCAATCCATCTTGTACACTGTCAAATTTTAACCTGGCCTTCGGCTCGTCCGTTTGTCACTTACTTCAGCCGTCAGTGGTTCGACCAATGTCCTCCTCATTTCTGGTCAGTCTACGGCATCCAGCGAAGGACAAACAACGACCTCGAATCATGGCACATGCGGTTTAACCGAAGAGTCGGTCGCTACCACCCGAACTTGTGGCAGTTTATCTCTTTCCTGAAGGAAGAACAAGCAGTCGTCGATTCTGCAAGGACACAGCTACTCCAGGGTCATGTCATCCATCGGACGAACAAGAAGTATGCAAGGCTGAACGAACGACTCGAAAAGCTGTCGACGGAGTACAGGGCTGGAACTCGAACAGCAGACGAGCTTCTCTTGGGTGTCGCACATAACATTTCGCCGGATGTGTGATATTAGCAGTTTTTGTTTGTATTTTTACCAATATATTAATTTGAATTATCCGTTTTTGGCACGATTTTTGGGTGATTTCGTTCCATTTCTAAACGATCGTTGTGAAATAACTCTAAAAAAAGAGCCGAATATTTCGACTTGACGAGCAAGCCTTCTTCAGCGGCAATCAGTTCTTACCCTATGAACGTGCGTAAAATCTTCACTTATATTCTTCACAAGCTTAACAAACGTTTAGCTTCTTAACTCTCAGTACAGAGTTATTTCACAACCATTGACCCAATAAAATCCTCAGTTTTGTTCGTTGTCTTCGTGGCAATAAATATTTGTACAGGTCAATGTGGCAGCAAACCACGCTTCATCCACCGCAAAATCACAATTTTGGGTTTGGCGCTCAAATGGTACTCCGTGGCGCTCAAATGGGAACAAAATTCCGTGGCGCTCAAATGGAACAAAATTCCGTGGCGCTCAAATGGGAAAGCGCTCAAATGGGAACACCCCAATTTTAAGATCTCCAGTTTAGCACCTAACTATTCCTGGAAAGTTTCTCTCAAATTGTCATCATGGATTTCAATCCAAATTTCAGCTTTAAATTAACCCTAGACACTACTAGATGGTATTTTTAACATAATTTTTAATTTTAACATAAATAACATAAATAATTTAACTTTATTTTTAACATAAATAACAACACTCCTACACACCCTAATCTTGTATTGATCCAGCCAGTCTTCGGGTTGCAATAAAAGTTTACAGCCTTTACAGAGACCCTTGCAATAAGCCACAAAAAAAAAACAACAAAAAAAAAAACAGACCATGTACAGCCACCGTTGAGGGGAAAATCTTCAAGCACGGATCTACTTTGTCTTAATATGCATAGTACACCTGCCCAATTCATCTTTTGTTTCAAAAGACTTTTTAATTCCGCAACTTGCTGTGAACTTCTGTAACAAAAGTTTTTTTTATTACCTTAGTTTTCAAATCTTTACTCTTTACTCCATCCCACGAAGGTCAAACCTCCTTTAAATCCTCAATAAGGACATCTTCATCTCTTTTTCAGGGATTAATCAAAAAAATTTTTGCACAAAATAAGTTTTTCAAAAAAAAATAAAGATTTCCATTAAACCAAAAATGAAAAAAAAATAGAATCAAACAATCTACCATGCATAAAACTACCACAAATAAGTATCAATAAATAAATGAAACCCAAAACAAACAGAAATTATAATAAGTCAAAATCAAAACACAGAAATTAATCTGAGTAGGGTTCTAAACCCTATGCTTTCTATAAGCTAGAATATAATTTGTAATTTACTGAAAAAATTCAAATGAATTTACTGAAAAAAATGTGCATCGTCAATTTATTATACACAGGCTGATATTTATTCCTTAAAATCTCAATTAATTTTTTATTTCTTAAAGCTTTAAAAGTGAAAATATTTAAAAGAATTTTTTTTCAGTAAAGTACAAATTATATTTTGGCTTTTAGAAAGCATAGAGTTTAGAGCCCTACTCAGATTAATTTCTGCTCGTTTTGAGCTTGACTTATTTTAATTTCTGTTTGTTTTGGGTTTCATTTATATATTGATATTGATTTGTGGTAGTTGTAAGCTTGGTAGGTTCTTTGATTCTACTTTTTTTTCATTGTTGGTTTAATGGAGTTCTTTGATTTTTTTTGAAAAACTTTTTTTTTGCAAAAATTTTTTTTGATTCATTTCTGTCCGTTTTATATAGACATAGTCTTTTTCAGGGAGAAATACTGAGCCTCTTCTGAAAATAAACAACAATCCTTTCCATAAGAACCTTAAATACCCCCTGTGCATAACTTACAACACTTGCCCCTAATCTCTGGGATTTGTTTCAACCCCCGAAAGCCTTATTATGTTATATTTAGACTATTTTGAATAGAATGGCTATCTCAAAATTTCTATTAGACGCATTTCGGGCCAATACAAGTTGTGTTTGGGGTGAAAGGGGTAGCTGTCCTCTGATCACTTTGACTCTTAAAAAGAGCACTAGAGCGTCTAATTACCAATCCAATGAGCCCCCTCCGAAGTTTATATGACCACACTTTCTATAAAAAAAAACTACATGTTCTCACGGCATAACTTACAACACTTGCCCTTAGGCAAGGGGATTTTGTGGGGATTTGGGGGGATTTGTTATCCTCAAAGACATAATTTCCAGACATTTCTGATGGGCTGAACAAAATGGCTCTATCAAAATTAGCCCTCTGATCCCGTTCAGCTAATAAAAAAGGCACAAGTCTCTCAATTTCCAATCGAATGAGCCCTTTTTGAAGCAACTACGACAAAACTTTCTATAAAAACATTATATGCCCCGAGGGCATAACTTACGACCCTTGTCCTTAGGGCTATGGGGGGAGGGTTTTAATCCTCAAAGACATAATTTCCAGACCTTTCAACTACGTTGAACAAAATGGCCATATCAAAATGTGGATCAGAAATGTTTGGAGAAATGATGGGGCGGGGGGGAGGGGCATTCACCCACCGATCACTTTTGACTATTAAAAAGGGCACTAACCCTTTGAATTTCCAATCAAATGAACTCTTTTTGAAGTTTCTACGACAAATATTTCAATAAAAACCTTATATTCCCCCAGGGCATAACCTAAAACCTCAGACCTGATGGTTTTGGGGGGAGTGTCATCCTCAAAGACCTAATTTCCAGAACTTTCAACTACGTAATTTCCAGAACTTTCAACTACGTTGAACAAAATGGCTATCTGAAAACTTTTATTGGATGTGTTTGGGGAAATGATGGGCGTGAGAGGTAGTTTAGTTGCCCTCGGATCACTTTCGACTATTGAAAAAAGCCCTAGTCGTCTAAATTTTCCATTAAATGAGCCCCTTTTGAAATTTCTACGACAACTGTATCTATAAAAACCATATATGCCCCCAGGGCATAACTTACCTTTTCCCCGGGGGGCTCTGGGGGGTTTGTCATCCTCAAATACATAATTTCCGAAACTTTAACTACGTTGAACAAAATGGCTATCTCAAAACTTTTATTGAACGTGTTTGGGGAAACGATGGGCATGGGAGGGGGGTTAGTTGCTCTGTTTATATATTCTATCTTTAAAAACCTTATATGCCCCCAGGACATAATTTATCTTTTCCCCTGGGGGCTCTGGGGGGTTTATCATCCACAAATACATAATCTCCAAAACTCTCAACTACGTTGAACAAAATGGCTATCTCAAAACTTTTATTGGATGTGTTTGGGAAATGATGGGCGTGAGAGGTAGTTTAGTTGCCCTCGGATCACTTTCGACTATTAAAAAAAGCCCTAGTCGTCTCAATTTTCCATTAAATGAGCCCCTTTTGAAATTTCTACGACAACTCTATCTATAAAAACCATATATGCCCCCAGGGCATAACTTATCTTTTCCCCTGGGGGCTCTGGGGGGTTTGTCATCCTCAAATACATAATTTCCGAAACTTTAACTACGTTGAACAAAATGGCTATCTCAAAACTTTTATTGAACGTGTTTGGGGAAACGATGGGCATGGGAGGGGGGTTAGTTGCTCTGTTTATATATTCTATCTTTAAAAACCTTATATGCCCCCAGGACATAATTTATCTTTTCCCCTGGGGGCTCTGGGGGTTTATCATCCACAAATACATAATGTCCAAAACTCTCAACTACGTTGAACAAAATGGCTATCTCAAAACTTTTATTGAATGTGTTGAGTTGCTCACCCTTCAGTTTCGACTATTAAAAAGGGCACTGGCCCTTTCAATTTCCAATCAAATGAGCCCTTTTTGAAGTTTCTACGACGAAACTTTCTACAAAAACTTTATATGTCCCCAGGGCATAACTTACAACCCTTGCCCTGAGGGTTGTGTCGGGGGGGAGGGTTGTCATCCTCAAAAACTTAATTTCCAGGACATTCAACTACGTTGAACAAAATGAATGTCTCAAAATTTTGACTGGATGGGTGTGGAGTAATGGTGGGCAAAGAGAGGGAGGTTAGTTGCCCTTCAATCGGTTTCGACTATTAAAAAGGGCACTAGCCTTTTAATTTCCAATTGAATGAGCCCTTTTTGAAGTTTTTCTGACAACTCTTTCTATAAAAACGAATAACTTACAACCCTGGCTCTGAGGACTGTGCGGGGGGGGGGGGGTCATCTTCAAAGACCTAGTTTCTAGAACTTTCAACTACGTTGAAAAAATGTCTATCTCAAAATGTTGATTGTATGTGTTTGGGGAAATGGCGGGCGTGAGAGGGGGGTTAGTTACCCTTCAATCACATTCAACTAAGTAAAGAACTTAGTTGAACCTAAGTAAAGAACGGTGTTGGCACAATCTATTATTTATTTTCTTGTTTTGGCCAGGGTACTTCGTATCGAAGTAGTCGTCGTAGAAACTTCGAAAAGGGCTCATTCGATTAAAAATTTGAGTGGCTAGTGCCCTTTTTAATAGTCGAAAGTGATTGTAAGGCAACTAACACCCGTTCCACGCCCACCATTTTTCCAAACACATCCAATCAAAATTTTGAAATAGCCATTTCGTTCAGCGTAGTTGATTTCCAGATAGAAAGTATGTTTTTGAGGAGGACACTCCCCCACAGCCCTCAAGGCAAGGGTTGTAAGTTATACCCTGAGGGCATATAAGACTTAACAGAAAGTGTTGTCCTAAAAACATCAAAAAAGGTTCATTCGATTGGAAATTCAAAGTACTAGTGCCCTTTTTAATAGTAGGAAGTGAGTGGAGAGCAACTAACCCCCCTCTCACGCCCAACTTTTCCCCAAACACATCCAATCAAACTTTTGAGATATCCATTTTTTTCAGCGCAGTTGAAAGTTCTGAAAATTAGGTCTTTGAGGATGACACCCCCCACAGCCTTCAGGACAAGGGTTATAAGCTATGCCCTTGGGGCATATAAGGTTTTCATAGAAAGCGTTATCGTAGAAACTTCAAAAGGGGCTAATTAGATTGGAAATTGAAATGACTAGAGCCCTTTTTAATATTCAAAAGTTATTGGAAGGCAACTAACACTCCTCCCACGCCCACCATTTATCCAAACCCATCCAATCAAAATTTGAGATAGCCATTTTGTTAAACGTAGTTGAAAATTCTGGAAATTAGGTCTTTGAGGATAATTTTGAGATAGCCATTTTGTTCAACGTAGTTGAAAGTTCTGAGAATTAGGTCTTTGAGGATGACAACCCCCACAGCCCTCAGGACAAGGGTTATAAGTTATGCCCTGTGGGCATATAAGGTTTTCATAGAAAGTGTTGTCGTAGAAACTTCAAAAGGGGCTAATTAGATTGGAAATTGAAATGACTAGAGCCCTTTTTAATATTCAAAAGTTATTGGAAGGCAACTAACACTCCTCCCACGCCCACCATTTATCCAAACCCATCCAATCAAAATTTGAGGTAGCCATTTTGTTAAACGTAGTTGAAAATTCTGGAAATTAGGTCTTTGAGGATAAAAACCCCCCACAGAACCCTCAAAGCAAGGGTTTTAACTTAAACCCTGGGGGCATATAAGGTTTTTATTGAGAGTTTTGTCGTAGAAACCTGAAAATGGGCACATTCGATTGGAAATTCAAAGGGCTAGTGCCCTTTTTAATAGTCTAAAGTGATCGGTGGGCAACTAACCATTATCTGATGCCCACCTTTTCCCCAAACACATAAAATCAAAAATTTTAGATAGCCATTTCGTTCAACGTCGTTGAAAGTTGTGGGTTCCCCATAGCCCTCAGAGCAAGGGTTTTAAGTTATGCCCTGGGGGCGTATAAGGTTTTCATAGAAAGTGTTGTCGCATAAACTTCAAAGGGACTCATTGGATTGGAAATTAAAATGGCTACTACCATTTTTAGTAGTCGAAATTGATTGGAAGGCAACTAAAACCCCTTCCACGCCACCATTTATCCAAACACGTACAATCAAAATTTTGAGATAGCCATTTTTTTCAATGTAGCTGAAAGTTATGCAAACTAGGTCTTTGAGGATGATAACCCCCTCAGAGCCCTCAGGGCAATGGTTATAAGTTTTACCCTGGGGGCATATAAGGTTTTTATTGAAAGATTTGTCACAGAAACTTGAAAAAGGGCGCATTCGATTGGAAATTTCAATTGCTAGTGCCCTTAATAGTCGAAAGTGATTGATGGGCAACAAACCCCCCTCTCACGCCCAACTTTTCCCCAAACACATCCAATCAAAATTTTTAGATAGCCATTTTGTTCAACGTAGTTGAAAGTTTTGGAAATTAGGTCTTTAAGGATGACAACACCCCCTCCCCACAGCCTTCAGGGCAAGGATTATAAGCTATGCCCTGGGGGCATATAAGGTTTTCATAGAAATCGTTGTCGTAGAAACTTCAAAAGGTGCTCATTCGATTCGAAATTGAAATGGCTAGTGCCCTTATTAATAGTCGAAAGTGATTGGAAGGCAACTAAAACCCCTTCCACGCCCACCATTTATCCAAACACATACAATCAAAATTTTGAGATAGCCATTTTTTTTTCAATGTAGTTGAAAGTTCTGGAAATTAGGTCCTTGAGGACGATAACCCCCTCAGAGCCCTCAGGGCAAGGGTTATAAGTTATACCCTGGGGGCATATAACATTTTTATTGAAAGCTCTGTCGTAGAAATTTGAAAAAGGGAGCATTCGATTGGAAATTCAAAGGGCTAGTGCCCTTTTTAATAGTCGAAGGTGATTGGAGGGCAACTAACCCCTCTCTCACGCCCACCTTTTCCCCAAACACATACAATCAATATTTTTAGATAGCCATTTTTTTCAATGTAATTGGAAGTTTTGAAAAGTAGGTCTTTAAGATGACAACTGCTTCCCATAGCCCTCAGGGCAAGGGTTGTAAGTTATACCCCGGGGGCATATAAGGTTTTTATAGAAAACGTTATCGAAGAAACTTCAAAAAGGGCTCATGCCATTAGAAATTCAAATGGTTAGTGGTCTTTTTAATAGTCGAAAGTAATTGGAGTGCAACTAACCCCCTCTTACGCCCACCATTTCCCTGAACACATACAATCAAAATTTTGAAAATACAATTTTTTCAACGTAGTTCAAAGTTCTGGAAATTATGTCTTTGAGGATAACAACCCCCCACAGCCCTGATGGCAAGGGTTGTAAGCTATGCCCTGGGAAAATATGAGGTTTTTATAGAAAGAGTTGTCGTAAAACTTTGAAAGTTTTGGAAATTAGGTCTTTAGGGATGACACCCCAAAGCCCTCAGGGCAAGGGTTGTAAGTTATGCCCTGGGGTCATACAAGAATTTTATAGAAAACGTTGTCGTAGAAACTTCAAATAAGGCTCATCCCATCAGAGATTGAAATGGTTAGTGGCTTTTTAATAGTCAAAAGTAATTGGAGGGCAACTAACCCCCCTCTCACGCCCACCATTTTGCCAAACACATACAATGAAAATTTTTAGATAGCCATTTTTTTCAATGTAGTTGAACATTCTGGAAATTATGTCGTTGGGGATGAAAACACTCCACAGCCCTCAGTGCAAGGGTATTAAGCTATGCCCTGGGGGCATATAAGGTTTTTATAGAAAGCGTTGTCGTAAAACTTCAAAAAGGGTTCGTTTGATTGAAAATTGAAATTAATAGTGCCCTTTTTAACAGTCGAAAGAGAATGGAGAGCAACTAGCCCCCCATTTACGATCACCATTTCCCCAAAGACCTACAACCAAAATTTTTAGAAAACCATTTTTTTCAACGTCGTTGAAAGTTTTGGAAATTAGGTCTTTAGGGATGACACCCCAAAGCCCTCAGGGCAAGGGTTGTAAGTTATGCCCTGGGGTCATATAAGAATTTTATAGAAAACGTTGTCGTAGAAACTTCAAAAAAGGCTCATCCCATCAGACATCGAAATGGTTAGTGGCTTATTAATAGTCAAAAGTAATTGGAGGGCAACTAACCCCCCTCTCACGCCCACCATTTTTCCAAACACATACAATCAAATATTTTAGATAGCCGTTTTTTTCAATGTAGTTGAACATTCTGGAAATTATGTCGTTGGGGATGACAACACTCCACAGCCCTCAGTGCAAGGGTATTAAGCTATGCCCTGGGGGCATATAAGGTTTTTATAGAAAGCGTTGTCGTAAAACTTCAAGAAGGGTTCGTTTGATTGAAAATTGAAATTAATAGTGCCCTTTTTAATAGTAGAAAGTAATTTAAGGGCAACTAACCCTCCTATCATGCCCACAATTTCCCCAAACCATGGGCGCCCATAGACTGAATTTTAGGGGGGGGGGGCTTAACTGGTCTAATTGGCACTTTCAGTGCTGTATAATTGAAATCTCAATACAAAATATCATAGGCAGCGCGATAGCACTGCCTAAGTAAAGAGCGGTTTCGGCACAATATATTGTTTTTTTTAGACCAGGGAACTTCTTATAGAAAGAAATGTCATAGAAACTTCAAAAGAGCTCGTGGAGGGCAACCAGCTCCCCATCCCCCCACGTCAATCCCTTCCCCAAACACATCCTATCAAAATTTTAAGACAGCCATTCTGTTCAGTGTAGTTTTTAAGTCTGGAAATTATTACTTTGAGAATGACACCCCCCCCCCACACACACACACAACCCTCAGAGCAAGGGTTGTAAGTTATGCTCTGTGGGGATATAAGGTTTTTTTTTATAGAAAGGGTGGACGTATAAACCTCAGAGGGGGCTCATTTTATTGGTAATCAGAAGTTCTACTGGCCTTTTAAAAGTCAAAAGTGATTGGTGGTCATCCCCCCCCTACACAAATCATTTCCCCAGACACGTTCAATCATAATTTTTGAGATAGCCAATTTCTTCAGTGTAGTTGAAAAGTCCAGAAATTATGTCTTTGAGGATAACCCTCCCCCCCCCGTATAGCCCTCAGGTCAAGGGTTGTAAGTTACGTCCTGGGAGGCTATAAGGTTTTTATAGAAATGGTGGTCGTATAAACTTCAAAGAGGGCTCTGGATTAGTAATCAGAATTTATAATGCTCTTTTTAAGAGTCAAAGTGGTCACCAGGCAAATACCCCCCCCTCCCCACACACACACACACACACATCGTATTTTCCAGAAACGCAACTGATAGAAATTTTAAGATGGCCATTTGTTGTCGTAGAAACTTCGAAAAGGGCTCAGTCGGTTGGTAATTGAAAGGGCTAGTGCCTTCTTTAGTAGTCAAAAGTGATTGTAGGACAACCCCCCCCCCATGCCCATCAGTTCCCCAAACGTTTCCATTCAAAATTTCGAGATAGCTATTTTGTTTGCGTGGTTTAAAAGTCCAGAAATCATGTCTTTGAGGACAGTCCTCAGGGCAAGGGTTGTAAGGTATGCCTCGAGGGCATTTAAGGTTTTTATGGAAACGGTGGTCGTATAAACTTCGGAGGGGGCTCATTGGATTAGAAATCGGAAGTTGAAGAGCCATTTTTAAGAGTCAAATTTATCAGAGGGCAGCTATACCCGCTCCCCACACATCATATTTTCTCCCAATGCATTCGATAGAAATTTTAAGATAGCCCTTTGTTCAAAAATAGTCCAAAGATCTCATAACACGGCCTTTGGTGCTGATACAACCCTCAAAAGTATGGGGATAAGGGTTTTAAGTTATCCCCGGGGGGGGTGTAAGGTTTTTATGAAGAGGTGGTCTTGTCAACTTTAGAGGAGGCTCATTTCATCGGAAATGCATACTTCTAGTTTTATTTTAAGAGCCAAGCGTGATGGAGAGAAAATAGCCCCCCCCCCCTCTCCCTGATATCCTCTTTTCCCCAAGCACATTCAATCGAAATTGTGAGATAGCCCATTTTTAGCCAACAGTCAAAAGAGTTTATAACGTCAGTAACCAATATAAGAAATGTCTAGGCGGACGTTGAACTAAATCAAAACAAACTATGAGCACGTGAACTTGCAAAAAGGTGACAAAGCAATATATCAAGAACAATTTATATTATTAAGTTCTTTATGAGTAAGTTGTGGGTGGTTTTCAACTACCCAGAAGGCACTATGTGTATACTTCTAGTGCTACAACTATAGTTACTGTAACTAATGACGCTTAGAGTATTAAGATGAAACTTCTAGGAAGTGTTTAGGGGTCGTCCCAATTTAACGAAAAAACTGTATACATGTAGGTTTTCAAAAAGGCATATAAGCAATACCATAGGCAGCACCACTCTATAATAGCTAGAAACATCATTGAAACATTTAAGGAAGCAAATTTGATTCAAAATTAAAAGTTCTAGGAACCTTTCTAAGAGTAAAAAGAGATTGGAGGACAATCAACCCGTCTCTCAAGCAGATTTATTTCCCAAAGACATCTAGTCAAAATTTTGAGACAACTATTTTGTTCCGCATAGTAGAACGGTCCAGCAACTATGTCTTCAGGGATATTGGGCATGTCAAACCTCCAAAATCATGCCAAACTATGGATTCTTATATATAAAAAAAAAATCGAAAAGACATAAAATATTATTTTTTTTTATGAAAATGACTTTGTCAATAAAAAACAAACAGAAATTCACCTAAAAAAAACTTTTTCCACAAAACAAGCTTTTTCCACAAGAAATAAAGTCAAATAGTCTTCCAACCGTAAATCTATTAAAAATCACTATAAACAATTAAATGAAACTCAAAACGAACAGAAATTACAATAAATAGCCGAGTCAAACTCAAAACGAGCAAAAATTAACATTACTAGGGCTGACAACCCCCATGCCTTCTTAAGACCAGATTATAACTTAGGTTTTACTGAAAGAAATAACCGTGGATTGTCAGTTTAATTTACCTATACTGATACTTATTTTTAAAATAAAAAATGGGTAAAAAAAGTAAGTAAAAAAAGTTTGTTACTTATTTCAGTAAAAAAAAGTGAAAACATTCAAACATTTGTTGTTTTCAGTAAAATGCAAATTATGTTCTGGTCTTGAGAAGGCATTGGGGTTATCAGCCCTACTAATGTTAATTTTTGCTCGTTTCGTGTTTGACTCGGCTATTTATTATAATTTCTGTTCATTTTAAGTTTCGTTTATTTATTGATAGTGATTTGTGGTAGTTTTAAGCTTTGATGATTACTTGACTTCATTTCTGCCCAGTTTTTTTTTTAAATTAATATAAATATATGACATCGTCATTCAGCCAGTGAGGCTGCCCCCCCCCCTTGTCCCTCCTTATGGGCGCCCATCCCCAAATCCACCCAATCAAAAATTTTACATATTGATTTTGTTCAACGTAGTTAAAAGTTCTGGAAATTAGGTCTTTTAGGATGACAACCCCCTCAGAGCCATCAGGCAAATGGTTGTAAGTTATACCCTGCGTGCATGTAAGATTTTTATAGAAAGTCTTAGAATCATCAAAAAGGGCTCATTTGATTGGAAATTGAAAAGACTAGTGCCCTTTTTAATTGTCGAAAGTGAATGGAGAGCAACTAACCCCCCTCTCACGGCCACCATTTCCCCAAGCATATTCAGTTAAAATTTTGAGATAGCCATTTTATTCAACGTAGTTGAAACTTCTGGAAATTATGATTTTGAGGATGATAAACCCCCCAAACTTCCCAGGGCAAGACTTGAAGTTATGCCCTGGGGGCATATGAGGTTTTTATAGTAAGCATTTTCGTAGACATTTCAAAAGGGCCCATTGTATTGGAAACTGAAAGAGCTAGTGCCTGTTTTAATAGAAGAAAGTGATTGGAGGGCAACTAGCCCCCCTCTCAAGCTCATCATTTCCCCAAACACATCCAATCAAAGTTTTGAGATGGCCGTTTTGTTCAACATAGATGGAAGTTCTGGAAATTAGGTTTTCGGGAATGACACTCCCCCCAGAGCCCTCAGGGCTAAGGTTGTAAGCTATGCCCTGGGGGCATAGCTTACAACCATAATATTTTTATAGAAAATGTTGTCGTAGAAGCTTCAAAAACAACCCCAAACACATCCAATCAAAATTTTGAGATAGCCATTTTTTTCAACGTAGTTGAAAGTTCTGGATATAATGTCTTTGAGGATGATCACCCCCCCCCCCCTCGAAATTCCTCGGGGCAAGGATTGTAAGTTATGACCTGGGGGCATATAAGGTTCTTATAGAGCGTTGTAACAGAAACTTCGAAGGGCTAGTGCCCTTTTTAATAGTAAAAACTTTTTGGAGGGAAACTAACGCCCCGCTCAAGTCTACGATTTCCCCAAACACATCCAATCAAAATTGTGTGACAGACATTTTGTTGAACGTAGTTGAAAGTTCTGAAAATTAGGAGAAAGGTAAAGAGTTCCATTAAACAAAAAAAGACTAGAAATAAGTTCAAATAATCTTCCAAGTAAAGAAATGCCACTAATCACAATAGATAAGTAAATGAAACCTAAAACGAACAGAAAGTACAATATATAAACGAATCAAATTCAAAACGAGCAAAAATGAACATGAATAGGATGACACTGACAAAACTCATGCCTTCTCAAGACCAGAATATAATTTTCGCTTTACATAAACAATATTTTCACTTTTTTGGCTTTAATAAGTAATATGCTATTAAGACTTTAAGAAATAAATATCAGTGTACGTATATAAAACCAACAATCCATGGTCATTTGTTAGAATCCTTGATTTTAGCCTTTGAATTGATTTGTTTTGGCTTGGTTTTATTCCAGTATTTTCTCTTGGCTTCAAAAGATTAGTATTGTTTTCTTTTTTTTTGTCATACGTAATAGATATCCAGTGTAGTCTATTTCCTTATTTACGTATCTACTCCCGCTAGTAATATGTCATTTCTCTTTCTTTGACTGTTGCAGCAATGTTGTGCCTCGTAGTCTGTCCGTGGACATTTAGAGTATGTCCTCAGGTGAGGGTATAGTGACTGAAATGGTTAAAAAATCCATCACTTTTGCAGGATGAGTACGATATCTTTGGTTTCATTGATGACAGTACCCTTGCTACTGTAGCAGGAACGGAGTATGAGATTCATCCCAAACTAGTAGGCCTTTTTGAGAGGTTCATCCGTTGGTTTGATGTCAATTGCTTCGCCTTAAATGTTATAAAGTCAATTTTTAATTATTTTTTCCTGTATTTCTCAGGCTAGCCCTCACTTAACTGATATCCAGCTGTCATGGGGTTCTCTCAGTAGATCTAAAGATCAGTATGACTAATTATTTTGCAGTATTCTCGATGAAATACTTTTTTGAAGCATCGTATGGGACTAATTAAAATGAAGATCTTAAGGAGTCTTGGAATCAATTTTAAAACTCTGTTCCATTGCCTAGTTCTGTACTATGTCTTTTATAACCCAAGCATAGGGATGCCAACTTTTTCTTCTTCTTTCCGAACCACTGTCTAAGTTATATGAGAAAACAAGGAAGTTTATCACTCTTTCGCCCAAAAGAATTACTCCTAAAGTAAATTGTTGAGAAACTGGAATTATATATAGATAAGTATATAAAGATGCTGTAGAAGACTTATTTGGAAGTGCAATAGGTGATGGAATAAAAAACTTCAGGTTTCTTAGGGCTGTATTTTGTAAAATCTGTATTGGTTTAATATGGCTTTTAAATGCAGATTAGTATACTTACTTGCTTTACTTGTCGCGGGAATCAGGCGTTTCCACCTCGCCCGGCATCGATGATCTTGGAGACCTTCTGGGACCATGTTGAGCGATCTTCTGCCAGCTGCTCTGCAAAAGCAAGCCACTGAGTTGACCATCTGTGTCCGAACTTTCTGAATCCCCCGATAGGTTCAAGGTCTGATTTGGCCAGGTTCCACCAGTTTTTCATCCTTGAAGTCTCTTCCAGGAGCTAATAGGCTCGACTAGAAGTATTTGGCGAGGCAAGTATTCTGGCGGCATCCGTAAAACATCGCCCAACCATTTCAAACGGTGTTCTTTAATAGTGAGCGCAACATCTCTCTGAATATTGCACATTCGACGTGGATCCGCGCTGGAGATACTTTCACGCAGCTGTATTCTGAGAATTCTTTGGAGACAGGTATGCTCAAACACCTTCAGCGTATTCTCATGCTGTAGTTTTACCGACCATGTTTCGCATCCGTAAAGGAAAACGGTGCGGACTAGTGCCATGTAGATTCGAACTTTCGTCCGACACTGACTTCGCGGCGATTCCATAAGGGTTTCCGAAGGGAGGCAAAGACTGTCTGCGCTTTCTGTATTCTGTGTTGGATATCAGCGTCGGAAGATCCGTCAATACATATTTGGGAGCCTAAGTATGTAAAACAGTTGACTTTTTCCAACTGAACTTGATTGACAGTTAGTGTAAATGATCCTGTGTCATGGTTAATAGCCATGAATTTCGTTTTCTCTGTGCTCACTTTCAAGCCGATCAGGTCTGCCCAGGCCACCACGTTGTCAAGCATGTTTTGAGCTTCTGCGGGGTCTGACAGGAGGCCAACATCATCCGCATAATCGAGGTCAGTCAGTGAAAGATTCTGTCCAATCTGAACTCCTGGATAGGACGACAGTGCATTTTCAAGCACCCAATCGACGCAATAATTGAACAGTGTCGGAGAGAGGACACACCCTTGTTTTACTCCGAACTCAACCAGGAATTCTTCAGTTTCTTCACCATAGACTGGAACTCGGCTCACTGACGCGTCATAGTATGCCTTCATCAGTTCAACAAACTTCAGCGGCATTCCGTCATTCTCTAGGATCTTCCAAAGTTTCTGGCGAGTGACAGAGTCGAAGGCGGCAATGAAGTCCAGGAACATCAAGATCAGGGGTAGATTGTACCTTTCAAACTGCTGGATAATGAGGCGAAAAACGAAGATTTTATCAGTACAGCCTCTACCTGGCCGAACGCCGGCTTGATTTTCTCGGGTTCTTTCCTCCCTTGCCCCTTTGAAGCGGTTCAAGAGTATGATCCCGAATATTTTGACTGCAATGTCTATCAGACTTATTTCGCGGTAATTTTTGCATTCGGTTTTATCTCCTTTCTTATAGAAAGGGAGAATGACTGATGTCTTCCAATCTTTTGGGAAAGAATTGGTCCTTCATACTTTTTCGACAATGCCATGGAGCTGTTCAGCAGTGACCTCAGGGCATTGTTTGTACACTTCTGGGGGGAGGCTGTCTTCACCTGGGGCTTTGTGGTTCTTCAGGGTCTTGATTGCTTTTAGTATTTTGGCTCTGGTCGGTGAATCCAGCTCGACATCGTAGGGTTCTTTAGAAACGGCAGGTGGGAAAGCATCAGGAGCGGATGATGGGGATGGGTTTAGGAGGATCTGAAAGTGATCCTTCCATCTTGCTAAGCGCTCCTTCTGACAACTGATGATTTTTCCTGATCTGTCTTTGACTATTTCTGAGACAGCGGCTTTCTTACCAACGGACTCTTTCAGGATCTGGTAAAGCTTGCGGGTATCATGTGAGCGTGCTGCATTCTCTAACGACACGGTAGCATCTTCCCACATTTGGCGGCGGTCCAGATGAACAGAGCGTTTTACCTGTCTGCGCAGCACTTTTGTTTCTTCTTTAGGGCCGCTCATCTTTTGTCTTCGCTCACCGACTATTGACAGGGTCCTAGCGGTAATCCAGTGCTGTCGTTTGTTTTTTGCTCGGCCGAGGATCTCATAAGCAGTCGCAGTGATCACTGTTTTAAAGGTCTCCCATCTCTTCTCGGGGGTTGGGGTTTCATCATAACTGAGGGCACAAATCGGTTAGTCAGTTCCAAATTGAGGGCATGCCGAACTTCTTTGTCTTGGAGCTTACCAATGTCGAATCCGGCCTTTGGCTTGGTTTTTCTCCGAGTTGCAAGACGTTGTAAAAATTTTCCAGCAACAATCCTGTGGTCAGACACAGACTGCGAGCCTATGTCCGCGCCATTGTAAGAGTGAGAGTCCAGTACGGAGCTTTTCTAGCGCTGGTGTACGAGAATGAAGTCTATTTGAGCCTTAGTGACACCGTCATTTGAATGCCAAGTTAAAAGGTGGCTAGGTTTGTGCTGAAATAGGGTATTGGTGACAACAAGGTGGTTCATCAAGGCGTAGTTTAACAACCTTTGCCCATTCTTGCATCTGTGACCTTGTCCAAATTTTCCCAGGACTTGTCTTGTGGTTTTGTCAGAGGAACCAACTCTTGCGTTGAAGTCTCCAGCAACAATCAAGTAATCACGTGCGGCAACAGAAGAAGACAGCTGCTGTAGCTTCCCGGAGAAATCATCCTTGGTCGTATCAGCAGCGTCACGGGTGGGGGCATAGGTAGAAATTATTGACACATTTGCGGGGTTTCCTTTTAGTCTGATTCTGGCAAGTCTACAAGAGACTGGTTTCCATTCTAGGAGAGCATTTCTGGTTCTTTGGTTCATGATGAAACCAACTCCGTGGAGTCCCGAATTATCCTCTACTCCGGAGTAGAAAAAATGGAATTGATGTAGCGTTTCAGGAGCTGTAATAACTATGGAGCCAGAACCTGCAATTCTGGTCTCGGATATGTAAAGTATGTCTATGTTGTACTTCTCCATCTCATGGACAAGAAAAACTTGCGTGGCTTCTTGTTTGACGGATCTTACATTCCAGCATCCCACATTTATTCTAGATTTTACCTGTTTAATGACTGTAGTGGGTTTTCCTAGATTTATGGCATGAAAAGGATTATTCGACTTCGCCGCCATATTCGAAGTCGCATCGCCTGCCGGGAATGCCGTAGTATGGTTTGCTTGTTTACTTCTCGACACCCGCGCCAATACAGGGGCCACGTCGCTTGCTAGGGACGCCGTAGCCGTTACAACTTTTCTTCTAGGTCTCAGATTCATCGATGTTTCTTGGGAATAGAGTTGACCGCAAGGTCCCCAGTCTTGCGGGTCACCCGGAGCGTGTTGGCCACCAAATCGTTCGGCGTGGAGCTCAGTGGTGTTTACACCCTTACACCGCTTTGAGGTGCGCTGACGGATTTTCTCTGCTGCCCAGGGACGGAAGATCGAGCCTCATTGCCTGTAACTATCATCACTGCCATGGAGGTATTCAAGCTTAGCTTGACCTTTGATACCCACCTGGAATTAGCAAGGGCTTCAGGAAGGGTACTAGATTAGTATATTAGTAGATTAGTATTACTAGATTAGTATACTAGAGAACTATAACTAATATTAGACTGAATCAGAGCAAAATAAATGCTTTGTAAAGCAGAGTAAGGCAAATAATGCTTCAACCTTCGCATTAAACCAACATATTTTGAAATCTTTAAGCGTAGATTTTGAATGTGTGTTTTAAAAGATAAGCTTTCATCAATCACAAGTCCAAGGTACTGTGTCGTTTCCACCCGAGATAATGATAATAGATACTTTGAAGAAGTAACTCGGATAATACGAGGGCAGAAATTTAACTTCTGCCGTAAATTATGAATTTATTTTTTGATTAATTTAAAGCAATGAAAATTGAAGAACACCAATCAAGAACACAAGAAAATGCAGTATCCAGTTTCGTCTCCAGCTCCTCATTATTCTTCTCAGAAAGTGAATGTGAAAAAGCAGAGAACCTAGGACAGAGCCCTGAGGTACCCGAACGTTCCACTGAGGAGCAGGCGGAGAGAGAAAATTGCCTCCATCTATTTGTTGCTTTCTCTTATCTATCTGTTGCTTTAACTAGATCCAACGCAAATCCATGCGCACCATAATTATCAAATTTACAAAAAAGAATACAATGGGATATTGTATCGAATGCTTTTTTAAAATATAAATATATTATTGCTGAAATTTCCCCTCTTTCTAAGCAGTCATGAATATATTGGATGAGAACATGGATAGTATGTTCAGTTTTATGTCCAGATGTAAAACCGAATTTAGAATATGTGGAGAAATTAGACGATTTAAGAAAATCATAAAACCTTTTATAAATTGCCTTCTCAAATATTTTAGAAAAATCTAACCATCTCCGAAATTCAAGGAATATTACTATTTTATTTATTCCATCCACGAGGTCTGATTTAATCAGTTAACCGATTGTGGTATCGTTTGGAATACCCTACCTGAGTCTGTTCAAGAATGTCACTAGTTTGGTACGTCCAAAAGAATCTTAAGAAATTCTTTAGCGTCTGAGTGACTTATGCTTATAAGTTTTTTGTTTTTTATTTACCTTTTTTCTTTCTTTTTTTTTAATTAATATTAATGAGACAGACAACTCTGATCTGGGTTAAAAAAAATTTGTTGTGAGGGTGTTTAACTTATTTTCAGCATCGCTCGTGGCTTGGTTTTAAATATGCAAATTAAAATAACTTTAATTCATGCGATAGTCTTCTCCCTATTTTGTGTTTTTTTTTGTTTTGTTTTTTTGGTGGATACTTGTATATATTTTTTTTGTGTTGAGTCTCTTAAAGCTGGAAATCCTTGCAGATGTTTTTTAACTTTTTTTCATTTTTGTTTCTCTCCTATTTGTTTTCTGGTCATAGAGTCTTGAGGAGACTATTTTGACGTTTTTTTTTTGTTGTGAATCATTTGATTCGAATTGATTGATTAAAAGAAATCTCAGTAACTCACCCTTCAATAAACTCATTAGTTATTTCCTGTTTTTTATTAACTTAATGGCAAACGCTATACATACAAACGACCAGAAGAACACAGTCACGCTATTAAAAATACAACGAGCATATAATTTGGGCTATTATTTGTCCAGTAGGATGGGGTGAGTGGAAATAAAGCGACTTTTGAAATCATATAAATGAGTTTCTAAGACTATTTTATATTAGTTCTCAGAGTTCTATAGGGCTTCAATGCTTTTTCTATAGAATTTTCAGTGTTTTGCAGTAGCCAGATAGATAAAGCGTTATAATTAACTGGTCCAAAATATTCAGTTTTTCAGCGGAAATTCAGTTGTTCATTTTTTCAGTGGTTAAATAGCAAAAATTAAAAATCACACAGACAAATTTTCACAAACGCGCCGTTCCAGAAATAGACTACGAGAACCGACATTATAGTCCAGGAAGGGAACGGTTTGACCGGGAACAAATTGCAATAGAAATGATTCTTTCACTACCCGACTCAGAAAAATAAGCTGATTCCGAATATGCAAAGTTTGCTCAATCTGTTTCACAAATATGTTTTTTTTTAGGTTGAGGTTGATTTTGAGGAGGTGAAATTCGTGTTTCCATATAAAGGCGTACAACAACAGAATTGATGTCTAGAATAGGGTACTAGATCACGATGAGTATGAAAATAACCTTTATTTGAACATAAAATTAAAACTTTCATTTATCTTTTTAGGTTGAACGATGAATATATAGCAAACTACTAAAAATTGTGTTTTTGAGGTTGATGTTGATTTTGAGGATGTAAAATTCATGTTTTCATATTAAGGCGTACAACAACGAAATTAATGTCTAAGATAGGGTACCAGATCATCGTGATTATGAAAATCACCTTTATTTGAATGTAAAATTAGAGCTTTCATCTAAATATTCCATGAGTTTCATAACCCTTTCGCGACTGACGGGACCTAAAAATCCCAGAATGTAAAAATCCCATGATAGATATGAGCCCAAGTGATCCCATTTGTATCAACTCCACACTCAGCTTCATTTGCGAACAGTGTTTCAGATACGGTGCGACTCCAGTACTGACCTTCTACCAGCCACTTTACTGGAAAGCTCTTACCATTATTGCTGCCGAGACGAATGTAAGTCCTATAAAAAAAAATCGTCCTGCGGCTGGGTTGCTTCCACACACTCATGAGTTACATTGGGGCTGTTGGACAGATTATGGAAGGCTCTGGACTTCAAGACACGTTGGAAATAATATATGCGCCAAATACTGTTCTATAAATCATTTCTGGGAAAGCTTTTTCCAGAGCTATACGAGGACACATACTCACTGACTGGGCACTGAACACACTTCTCTTCACTGAACTTTACGGCACTGAAGATGCCGCTGATTTAGCAGACACGAAAAAAATATTCAGTGCCTCCGATGAGCTTATGGAGTTCTTCACTGTTTATTTTGGTGCATTGGACGGTCACACAGACATGCGAAGTATAGAGGAAAATCTGTCCCTGGCAGAAGTTGCCAAGAAATTTTCTTCTCTTAAACAGTCACTTTCGGAAAAGTCGCGTACGGCGAAACTTTGGATACAATATATGGAAATAATAGACCTACTGAAGAAGATCATTCAAGCAGAGCGTACGGGGAACTGGGATCTTCATCTTCAGGCAGTTGAAGCTATGTTGCCGTGTTTCGCAGCGTCCAACCACTTCCTATATACGAAGTCTGCCAGGGTGTACCTGCAAAATATGAAACAGCTGGAAACTACCAATCCCGACGTGTTTGACAATTTTCAGAACGGGAGCCATATTATCCGCAGATCCGAAAAATTTTGGGCGGGCTTGTCGTCAGATTTGGTCATTGAGCAGGTCCTCATGCGCTCGTTGAAAACTAACGGTGGTATTACATGGGGAAGCGGCATGAATGAATTGCAGAGGCTGACTTGGTTACTTTCAGCACCAAGTTGTAGTGCAATTAATTCGTCGATGCAAAATTTTGTTAAGCTCCAATACGAGACGAGCGAACAGCACAAAGAACTTATAAAGTCGAGGATTGAACGCGACAACCATGACACTAGCAAGCTCCTTTGCTTTCTTGCTGAGAATACCCCTTTCGCAGAAGACCCGAGCTTGCGAAACATTATCTCTGGAGTTACGGCTGATGAAAAAGTCAACGTCGACACAGCTAGATCCGTCGGACAAGAAGTCATGGATAATATGACAGGGGAAAACATCAACACGTAGACATTCAAGAAAAAGTCTGTGGCCGTAACGCTTGCTAATAAAGCTGCACCAGTTATTGAAGGACAGTCAGTTGTCGTTGATCCAGCATTCATGTTTCATCGGCTGGTGACAGTTGCTGGAAATAGCGAAGATGATTTGGAGTCATACTTTAAGTATGAATTGTGTTCACTGCCTCCGTCACTTTTTGAAGCAAACGGACTTCCACGAACAGCCGATAAGCCTGCCCTCGCCGATGCGATGTGGCGTCTAGTTGCAGAGCAGCAGCCGAAAACTGAAGACTTCGTCAAAGATTTCAGTGACAAGCATATAGTTCTCGATGGTGGGGCACTGCTTCAGCGAATTCCTTGGGAAAAAAATCAACTTATGATAGTATTTGCCAGAAGTACGTTGCCTACGTTGCACGGAAATACTGGGCGCAAAGGACTTCGGTGGTTTTTGACGGATATGACCAAGCACCTTCAATCAGAGACATCACCCATTTGAGACGGAAAGGGAAACGATCGTGCCCACAGATCAATTTTAACAGGAATATGGTCTGTTCTACAAAGAAAGAAGTGTTCCTAAGCAACTTCAAGAATAAGCAAGCAATCATAGCCATGACCAGTGAGTACCTGACCAAAGTTGAATGTCAGGTATACGAAGCACAAGAGGACGCTGATATTTTCATTGTTTTAACTGCAGTTTAATCTGCTTCTCTTAGGTCTACTGTCCTGGTTGGAGACGACACAGATCTGCTTATACTCCTCTGTTATCACGCACAGACAGATAGCCAAGCGATCTACTTTTGCTCTGAACCTCGAGCTGAAATCTCAAAGAATAGAATTTGGGATATAAACGCAACTCAAACTTGCAACTCAAAACTCAAACTTCGATATCGTATATGCAGCACAATCCTGTATGTCCACGCCTTCCTTGGGTGCGATTCAACTTCTCGTATCTATGGCACTGGGAAATGGACTAAAACTTCTGATAAAAAAACAACGAGTTTTACGAATCCGCTAAAGTTTTTATGGACCCACTATCCACCAAGCATGACATTTCAGCAGCTGGGGAGAAAGCAATAATGCTTTTGTTTAAGTGTCCAGGCTCAATTTCAACCCTCAATCAGTTGTGTCATCTCAAATTCATCGAGAAAGTTACAGCATCTGCTTCGTATGTTGAGTCTAAAGTTCTCCCTCCCACCAGTGATGCTTGCAGTTTCCTCTCATTTCAAGTTTATTTGCAAATTAAATCCTAGAAAACCCTGGGATGTAAGCTTAACCCTAACCATTTTGGTTGGATACTTAAGAGTGGATTATATTGCCCTATTTTGGGTGAGCTCCTAGCAGTCCCTAACTTTTTTCTTAGAGTTTTTTACTGTAACAGCAAAACCAACAGCTCAAACATATGATGCACTTGCAAAAGGTATGGCAGGAAATGCCCCTGGGCCTGTGGACCTTGCAAGGGAACAAGTTGTGCGAACTGTGTTACAACTGAGTTTCTCGGAGTTGATGATCTCGAAGATAACGAAGATCTATGAATATTGATATTTCTTTTTTTTATCACATTTGTATATTACATAGCTGAAAAAGTTGAGAATGCTTTAATCGTTAATTAAACCATCAAAATGGGTGATAGTTGTCATTCTACATTTTAAGACCGGTTTCTTTCAGCTTCAGCGTGGTTTAACACTAGATGAGAAAATTCACCCTCCTCCCGAATACTTCCCCTTTTAATATTGATAACTGTTGTTTATCCTTCCAGTTAGAGATCATTTTCAGATTCAGCGTACTTTGTTACCCCTAAATGCATATTGTTTTTCATGGTTCTACGCATTTCTGCAAAAGACATATTTCTCCTCCTCGTTATTTACCTCAACCCCAAAAAAACGTATTTGTGAAACAGCTAGATGCGCAGACTGTGCATATTCAGAATCAGCACATTTTTCTGAGTCGGGTAGTCAAAGAATCATTTCTATTGCAATTTGTTCTTGGTTAGGCCCTTTTTTTCACACACTTCCTGGACTATTACTGCAACCACCGTAGATAAATTTAGAAATCTAATCCATATTTATAAATAAATTTAGCAATCTATATACAGTGGAAAATTTAGATATCTATATACAGTGAAAATTAGTTTAGAAGTCTAAATCTAGCGATTGTAACAGTCAAAGAAGGTGAAATGACTAGCGGAAGTAGATACGAAGAGATGGAAGTAGACTACAGTAGGCTATCTATGACGTTTGAAAAAAAGAAGAAAATACTAAAGACTGGAAGAAAACCAAGCAAAAATAAATCCATTCAAAAGGCTAAAATCAAGGATTCTAACAAATAACGGTTTATGTCAGTTTTATATACGTACACCCATATTTGTTCCTTAAAGTGTTAATAATTTGTTATTAAAAGACAAAAAAAAACGAAAATATTGTTTACTTAGAGTAAAAACCATATTTTGGTCTTGTGAAGGCATGTGGTTTTTCAATGGTACCCCTATTCAGGTTCATTTTTACTCCTTTTGAATTTGACTCGGTTATTTATTGTAATTTTTGTTTGTTTTAGGTTTAGTTTATTTACTTATTGTGATTAGTGGTGTTCCTATATTTGGAAGATTATTTGACTTTATTTCTACTCACATTTAGTTTAATGGAGCTCTACTTTGTTTTTTTAAAAACTTGTTTCGTGGAAATAAATTTTAAATTAATTTCTGTTCGCTTTTTATTAACATAGTCTTTTTCATTGACAAAATAATATTGTTTTTGATCTTTTCGATTTTTTCTATAAGAATCTGTATTTTGGCTTGCTATTTGCATATTGGTGAACTTTTTAACAATTTTAATCCTAAGATAAATAGTATTATTTAATTTAGTTTTGTACCTCCTCAAGTTGAACTGAGAAACTTAATACCACTCCCAAAAATTCTATTTATGCTCTTTGACAACCTAAATACACTTACACTCTTTTGATTTATTTAAACTGTAAGAGCAAAAGTAGCAATAATAGTAGCCCTGAAAGTTTCAACTTAACACCCCTAGTTGTCCTCGAGATATTGCTAAGGTGTCTTATTGGCAACCAAACACAAAATGACTTTAGTTTTAAACGAATAGATTTACTTTTAAAACAAAATTTAGTTTGAAAGCATACCGTCAATCGGGGTGACTTTTACATAGTTTTCAACTTCAAGGCCCTCTAGTAGTTAGCTGGGTGGTCAAAAAAATCTGAAACTGGTGCCAAAAGTGCGACTTTGCTACGATATGGCAGCCTGAGACGCTTAATATTATATCTCTGATGCAAATACTTCATTTTTAATGATAATGTCGATTATCAAAGTCACCCAGCTTTGGGGTTACTTTGACAACCAGCTTGGACCGTCAGCTGTAAGACCGTCAGATTCATTGTAAAACTTGTTTAATGGTATCAAATGTATCGAAAGCGATAAAAAACTTCAGTTATTACAAAAATCATAGGAAAAACTAAAAAACAGCCTTCAAAACAAACCAAATCAGTTCCTTCAGTAAAAGAATAACCCCTGGGGATCATAAAGCCGGACAGATCCACCCCCAAAACCAACTGACTCGAGGCTTTCGACGTGCTGCCGACCTCAGAGGGCTTTGGCAACACTCTTTCTACCTGGCTTGGGTAGACACATCTTGTTTCTTTTGTCGGCACAAACTTGTAGTTCGAAGAAGCCACGTGCTTTAGAAGTGTAATTTCCAACTCGATGACGATTCCAGCGTTTTAATTTTCATCTTCGCTCAGATAAAATTGTCGGTCAACTCTGGTTACTTATTGTAATGTGGACTTCTTTCCAGCCAAAATTGATCACAACATAGTCCACCACCGTAGCCTGACCCTGTCTGTCAGGGTCTTCTGCAGGTCCCATCCAGATATCAGAGTCCGAACTGTCGTCAAACTGAGGATCCTCTGGTAAACTGTCAGAACTGACATTATCTTGAATAAACTGTGGGGATTTTCTCTTCAAAGTATTCTACTTCTTACTTCTGGCACTTTGACTTTCGTCAGGAACAGTATCATCCTAATCAGATCCGCTGTTGTCCCTGCCACTAGTCATCTGCTTCCCTTTCTTGTTTTCGCTCCTCTTGGCTGTGGCATTTATAACGTATTCAGACGAGATACTATTTCCTGGTGTAACTTCCAATCTTCGACGCCGACGATGTGGAGACGTACGGCGTCAGTACGTCGACGCCGACGCCGACGTACTGAACAAGACTTGAATCATTTTTTCATATTCTCAGAAGATGTTTCCCCCATCTCATCCCATAGTCGAACGATTAGGGTCTTAAAGTGTTTTTTGGAAACTGTGGACTTGTTTGGATATTCTGTTAGGACCTTCCCAATACGTTTTTCATTTTGGTAACCCTCAAAGTCACCCCCGATTTACCCTTTCTCCGAGGGGTGACTTTGAAAACTCACCCATCTCCTTCCGTTTTAAGGTAAATCCCTAAATACATATTGGGCAGCTTTCTGATCATATTTACAAGCCTACTAGTGCCCCACAACCAAAAAAATCGTCGCCTGTTCTTTCGTGGCCAGACAAATTTTCAGTACCCCCAAACGTAACGAAAAGTACTTACTTTACACAACCAGTTCACAAACAGACGCTCTTTACTCGATGGACGTCATTTTCGCACTGACTGAATAAGATAATCTAATGAACCACCTAGAATTTTCTCATATTGTTTCGTCACACCACCTGTCGTCAAAAGTCAAAAGAAAAACTCTTTCATGGTTGTGTCAATGTCACCCCTGATTATCAATCTCACCCCGGTTGACTGTAATGGACAAACTGCATGACTTTGGGGGTTCATATACGCAATATCTCTAGGAACATAGTTCCCGGACGATTCTACTATGCTGAACAAAATGGCTGTCTCAATATTTTGATCGGATTTTTTTTTGGAATATGTATCTCTTCGGAGAAGAGCAGCTCGCTCTCCATTCACTTCTGAATCTTAAAAAGGGAACTTGAACTGTTAACTTCCAGTCAAATTATCTCTTTTAAAAAATTCAATGATATTGCTAGCTATTATAGCGCAGCGCTGCCTGTGATATTGCTTATATGCCCTTTTGAAAATACGTATTCTTATAATTTATTTGCGTAATTGAAACTCACCTAAACGTTCCATAAAATTATTCACCAAAATACCCTTAGTGTCATTAGTTATAGTAACGGTAGTGGTAGCATTAAAAGTATACACATAGTGCGCTCGTAATAATGTAAGCCGTTCTTGAGATATTACTTCGTCACCTTTTTGAAAAAATACATACTTAGCCTATAGTTTGTTTCGATTTAGTTCAACATCTGCCCAAATATTCCTTGAAAGCTTCACCTTAATACCCATAGCTTCTGCAGTAGTAACAGTTGTAGGTGCAGCAGTAGCATTAGTGGCAATTTGTGTATAGAACGTTTGCTTTCTTCAATGATCCCTTCAACACACAATGAAGATTTCAAATTGATGCTCGCAACTATTCCTGAAGTATTGCTGACATGTCCTCTGGACAACCTGTGTGGACGCAGTAATTTCCGATTTAGGTCAGTACAGTTTCCATCTCCCCCAAATTTTTTGCCATAATACCCTTAGCTTGATAGTAGCAACAATAGTAACAGCAATAACAGCTGTAGCAGTAGTAGCACTATAATCAATAGTAGTAGCTTTAGCTTTAGAGGCAATAGTAGCAGTGAAAATAGTATAGGGCAATAATAGCACTAGCAGTTGGTTTGTATATCTAAAGTGCCTGTCTTTCTCTTTTTGCAAGTCTGATTCTATTTGTTTGCATGTTTGGGTTGGTGTTTGCAAGTCCAAGTATGTGTCTTTGTTGGTTTTTATATCTAAAGTGCCTGTCTTTCTCTGTTTGCATGTCTGATTCTATTTGTTTGCATGTCTGGGTTGGTGTTTTCAAGTCAAAGTATCTGTCTTTGTTGGTTTGTATATCTAAAGTGCCTATCTTTCTCTGTTTGCATGTCTGATTTTATTTGTTTGCATGTCTGGGTTGGTGTTTGCAAGTCCAAGTATTTGTCTTTGTTACTTTATATATCTAAAGTGCCTGTCTTTCTCTGTTTGTGTGTCTGATTCTATTTGTTGGCATGTCTGGGTTGGTGTTTGCAAGTCCAAGTATTTGTCGTTGTTGGTTTGTATATCTAAAGTGCAAGTGTTTCTCTGTTTGCATGTCTGATTCTATTTGATTGCATGTCTGGGTTGGTGTTTGCAAGTCCAAGTATCTGTCTTTGATGGTTTGTATATCTAAAGTACCTATCTTTCTCTGATGGCCTGTTAGATTCTATTTGTTTGCATGTCTGGGTTGATGTTTGCAAGTCCAAGAATTTGTCTTTGTTGGTTTGTATATCTAAAGTGCCTATCTTTTTCTTTATGCATGTCTGATTCTATTTTTTTTCATGTCTGGGTTGGTGTTTGCAAGTCCAAGTATTTGTCTTTGTTGTTTTGTATATCTAAAGTGCCTGTTTTTCTCTGTTTGCATGTCTGAATCTACTTCTTTGCATGTCTGGGTTGGTGTTTGCAAGTCCAAGTATTTGTCTTTGTTGGTTTGTATATCTAAAGTGCCTGTCTTTCTCTGTTTGCATGTCTGATTCTATTTTTTTGTATTTCTGGGTTGGTGTTTGCAAGTCCAAGTATTTGTCTTTCTCTAAGAAGTGCCTGTCTTTCTCTGTCTGCATGTCTGGGTTGGTGTTTGCAAGTCCAAGTATTTGTCTTTGTTGGTTTGTATATCTAAAGTTCCTGTCTTTCTCTGTTTGCATGTCTGATTCTATTTGTTTACATTTCTGGGTTGGTGTTTGAAAGTCCAAGTATTTGTAATTGTTGGTTTGTATATCTAAAGTTCCTGTCTTTCTCTGTTTGCATGTCTGATTCTATTTGTTTGCATGTCTGGGTTGGTGTTTGCAAGTCCAAGTATTTGTCTTTGTTGGTTTGTATATCAAAAGTTCCTCTCTTTCTCTGTTTGCATGTCTGATTCTATTTGTTTGCATGTCTGGGCTAGTGTTTGCTGACCTAACCATACTCGCCGGAAAATCCCCGCAGGTCGAATTTGTATTTCTCTCTCACTATGCATGCTTGCGGTTGTAGCAAAGCGTACGCGCGCGTATGTAGGCTAACCTAACCTAACCTAACCTAACTTAATCAAGCCTTGGAATTGCAAACACCAACCCGGACATGCAAACAAATAGAATCAGACATGCAAACAGAGAAAGACAGGCACTTTAGATATACAAACCAACAAAGACAAATACTTGGACTTGCAAAAACCAACCCAGACAAGCAAACAAATTGAATCAGACATGCAAACAGAGAAAGACAGGCACTTTAGATATACAAACCAACAAAGACAAATACTTGGACTTTCAAACAACAAACCAGAAATGTAAACAAATAGAATCAGACATGCAAACAGAGAAAGACAGGCACTTTAGATATACAAACCAACAAAGACATATACTTTGACTTTCAAACACCATCCCAGACGTTCAAAAAAATAGAATCAGACATGTAAACAGAAAAAGACGTGCACTTTAGACATACAAACCAGCAAAGACAAATACTTGGACTTGCAAACACCAGCCCAGACATGCAAACAAATAGAATCAGACATGCAAACAGAGAAAGATAGGCACTTTAGATATACAAACCAACAAAGACAAATACTTGGACTTTCAAACACCAACCCAGGCATGCAAACAAATAGAATCAGACATGCAAACAGAGAAAGACAGACACTTTAGATATACAAACCAGCAAAGACAAATACTTGGACTTGCAAACACCAACCCAGATATGCAAACAATTAGAATCAGACATGCAAACAGAGAAAGACAGGCACTTTAGATATACAAACCAACAAAGACAAATACTTGGACTTGCAAAAACCAACCCAGACATGCAAACAAATAGAATCAGACATGCAAACAGAGAAAGACAGGCACTTTAGATATACAAACCAACAAAAACAAATACTTGGACTTGCAAACAACAACCCAGACATGCAAACAATTAGAATCAGACATGAAAACAGATAAAGACAGGCACTTTAGATATAAAAACCAACAAAGACAGATACTTGGACTTGCAAACACCAACCCAGACATGCAAACAAATAGAATCAGACATGCAAACCGAGAAAGACATGCACTTTAGATATACAAACCAACAGTGACAAATACTTGGACTTGCAAACAACAATCCAGACATGCAAACGAATAGAATCAGACACAGAAACAGAGAAAGATAGGCACTTTAGATATAAAAACCAACAAAGACAAATACTTGGACTTGCAAACACCAACCCAGACATGCAAACAAATAGAATCAGACATGCAAACAGAGAAAGACAGGCACTTTAGATATACAAACCAACAAAGACAGATACTTGGACTTGCAAACACCAGCCCAGACAAGCAAACAAAAAGAATCAGACAGGCAAACAGAGAAAGACAGGCCCTTTAGATATACAAACCAACAAAGACAAATACTTTGACTTGAAAACACCAACTAAGACATGCAAACAAATAGAATCAGACATGCAAACAGAGAAAGATAGGCATTTTAGATATACAAACCAACAAAGACAAATACTTGGACTTGCTAACACCAACCCAGACATGCAAACAAATAGAATTAGACACACAAACAGAGAAAGACAGGCACTTTAGATATACAAACCAACAAATACTTGGACTTGCAAACACCAATCCCAGAAATGCAAACAAATATAATCAGACATGCAAACAGAGAAAGACAGGCACTTTAGATATACAAACCAACAAAGACAAATACTTGGACTTGCAAACACCAACCCAGACATGCAAACAAATAGAATCAGACATGTAAACAGAGAAAGACAGGCACTTTAGATATACAAACCAACAACGACAAATACTTGGACTTGCAAACACAAACCCAGACATGCAAACAAATAGAATCAGACATGCAACCAGAGAAAGACAGTCACTTTAAATATGCAAACAAACAAAGACATATACATTAACTTACAAACACCAGGCCAGAAATGTAAACAAATAGAATCAGACATGCAAACAGAGAAAGACAGGTACTTTAGATATACAAACCAACAAAGACAAATACTTGGACTTGCAAACACCTACCCAGATATGCAAACAAATAGAATCAGACAGGCAAACACAGAAAGACAGGCACTTTAGATATAAAAAGCAACAAAGACAAATACTTGGACTTGCAAACACCAACCCAGACATGCAAACAAAAAGAATCGGACATGCAAACAGAGAAAGACAGGCACTTTAGATATACATACCAACAAAGACAAAGACTTGGACTTGCAAACACCAACCCAGACATGCAAACAAATAGAATCAGACATACAAACAGAGAAAGACAGGCACTTTAGATATACAAAGTACAAAGACAAACACTTGGACTTGTAAACACCAACCCAGACATGCAAACAAATAGAATCAGACATGCAAACAGAGAAAGACAGGCACTGTAGATATACAAAGCAACAAAGACAAATAGTTGGACTTGCAAACACCAACCCAGACATGCAAACAAATAGAATCAGACTTGCAAACAGAGAAAGACAGGTACTTTAGATATACAAACCAGCAAAGACAAATACTTGGACTTGCAAACACCAACCCAGACATGCAAACAAATAGAATCAGACATGCAAAAGAGAAAGACATGCACTTTAGATATACAAAGCAACAAAGACAAATACTTGGACTTGTAAACACCAGCCCAGACATGTAAACAAATAGAATCAGACATACAAACAGAGAAAGACAGGCACTTTAGATATACAAACCAACAGAGACAAATACTTGGAATTGCAAACACCAACCCAGACATGCAAACAAATAGAATCAGACATGCAAACAGAGAAAGACAGGCACTTTAGATATGCAAACCAACAAAGACGAATACTTGGACTTGCAAACACCAACCCAAATTTGCAAACAAATAGAATCAGATAGGCAAACAGAAAAGGACAGGCACTTTAGATATACAAACCAACAAAGACAGATACTTGGACTTGCAAACACCAACCCAGACATGCAAACAGAGAAAGACAGACACTTTAGATATAGAAACCAACAAATACAAATTCTTGGACTTGGAAACACCAACCCAGACATGCAAACAAATTGATTCAAAAGTATTTAAAAAATTTGGGGGCCCGGGGGCACTTTGGGGGCCAGGGGCATTTGGGGGCCTTGGGGCATTTGGGGGGAGTAGGAGGGCCTTTGGGGGCTCGGGGGCCCCGGTGGGGGGGGGGGCATTGGGGTTGGGGGGGGGCCTTTGGGGCCCGAGGGGCCCTTTGGGACTTGCGTAGAGGACCTCACAACACTGTTCAAATGGAACTTGCGTATTATAATGACCACGGAGTTTCACCCTCAAATCCTCTTCAAAATCATCTTCTAAAATCATCTTCTAAAATGCCTTAAACTGTTTCGCACAAATCATCTTCTAAAATGTCTCGAACTGTTTCGCCCAAATAATCCCCTAAAAGTAATTTCTGCGTGTTCCTTTTGTTTTGGTATCCCTGAGCTGTCACATTTGAAATTCATAGAAAACCCTTACCTACGTTAATCTCTTTATCTAATAGATGTTTCTAGCTACACTAATAAGATTAGGATAGAATATCAATTTATCCCTCTGAATTAAAGAACAAAGAAGCCGTATTTAAAAAAGGATTTTTCTATCTCTTTAGACTCTCGCATAATTCCAAGATAACAAGTGATGTTATATCTAATTCCTGACACTAAAGATCAATGAAGCCATATTTAAAAATAGAATATTAATTTTTCTCTCTGAGCTAAAGATCTCAGACCTAAGATCAAAGAAGCCATATTTGTTTCTTAATTCCCCTTTCGTGAATCAATAATTCCCCTCGATTATGCAAATCAATTTCTCGGAAATTCTCTCCCCTCGATTATGCAATCAATTTCTTGGAAATCCTCTCCCCTTCGTGGATCAATAATCCTTGAATAAATTATGTCCCGTCGGCGTTAGACTAAATTGTAGATGGCAGCAGTGGTGCGGGTCCGGGCTGGTACCCCCCTTTCTACTAACAAGACCTGATAAAAATGAGACATACACTGTTTAGAGGCATATGTCCCTTTTTATTTTCGTAACAGCTCAAAATAGGGCAATTGTGACTGCACCATTCGATTCCTCGTACTTGACTCGTAAATAACTCATTTTCGACCAAAATGACATGTTTCACTTTTAATTATCACAGCCAAGCTGTAGCCTACTACAGAGAATACACTTCTTTAGCAAAATGAAATATGGTTGCCATGGTAAAAGAATAAAACAAAGCCTTGTAACAAAGATAAGCATTTTTAAAAGTAGAACAATAAGGTTTAGATTAGAAAAAACCTAAAGAGGTTTTCTTTCTAAGAAACTAAAAGGTTTAGAAATAGATTTCTATTCATTGGAGTCTTTGAAAATGATAATAGAATGGTTTTCGAAATATAAAGCTCAAGCAAGTTCTGTACGTCTCAGTTGATTTTCTACTATGGATCTTTTTCTCTTCCAGAAAATCTTTCTTATTCTAGTGGAAATAGCAATGAGTTTATTAAATTTCACTTGCATTGCCTTCTTCCCATTTGCGATAATGGAAACAAGAAAATATGACATTGTAGAGAGCACATTGATAGCAATCGAGTTTTTTGGCTCTCTGAATGTAGTAATTACACGGATTCTGTACATTTCGTTTATGTTTCAACGCTTAGAGCCATTCTTGTGTGTCTGGGCGGCTGTTGCTGATATTATAAATGCAGTTGTACGGAATACAGCCCTTGGATCGCTGATTTTGCATAAATTTTTCAAGTACAGAGTTCCTGGCTTTTATCGTTCACTGACATTCAATAGGAAGTTATTGGTAACGATCGGACCGGGATTCTTATCTTCACTCCCTACTGTGATTGCCCTCCCAGCTTTAAAACGAAACATTGTTGTTGCTGTTTGTTTAAGAGAAACTGACAGGTTTTTTAATAATGTAAGAGGTTTACGACCTGTTTATTTAGTATTTTTAGTGCCGCAATTGGTTTTTCTGTTCTTAGGAACAGTAGCTCAGGGTCATGAATATAGTGAAAGTTTTGACAGTAATCGCTCGCTAAGACTAGTTAAGGCGGAAATTCTCGGTTTGATTCTTTATGAGTTCTGTTGTCATATCCGCGTCTTTTATTTATACTTAGATCCGATTTTCCTGGTATCTCCATGGGGTTTCACTGTTTTCATTTTTACATCCCAGTTCATATTATTCTTTTGGTCAACATTCCCTCCCCTTTCTTACTTTGTGACTAATAAAAAGCTATTCAAAGAAGCTAAAGATCGAGCAATCTCATTTTGGAAAAAAGTGGAAAATCGGCTCAATCATGTCAAGCCAAGAGTAAATGCCGAATCTGTTACGAAGGTGCAACCCTTTAGTGACAGTAGTTAAAAATGAAAATTCAGCCATTTAACATTTCACACCATAGAGAAATAGAGGACCCGCTTTATAGTTGGATCAAGCTCAAGCAAGGGGAAAAATAATATTGAAGGTTGCAGGCTTTTGGAGTTAAGAGGCTGAAATTGAATCCTATACTTCCAAAATCAATTTGTATCACAAGTATACGACTGTAAAAACCATTTCTTAAGACATATATAAAAATTTCAGTAAATAAAATGAAACAGATGAACCTGGCTCAAAGTATTAAAAAGAGACTTATGAAATGCTTCAGAGCTTAGGAACTGCTGAATTATTTCGTCAATTATAGGATTTTAGAACTTAGTCGATTGCATTGAGAAATATTGGGTTACAAATATGATGGGTTTCATTGCTTTGAAAACATACGAAAAGAGAATTAATCCTCTTTATTACGGGCATGCACGTATATAGAAGGGTGGTTATGCTTTTGCCCTTCCTCAACTTACAAGATTTTTACGAAATCACACAATTTGTTACATTCTACCTATTTAGGTCCCTTTTTGAATCAAATTTATTGAATCAAAATTTTGATATATTTATTTTGTTCAGCATAGTCGAAAGGTCCAATAAATATGTTTTTTGGGATGTCAACAATTAGAACATTAGAACATGGTTGAATACAATGAGAAATATTGGGCTTCAAATATGATGGATTTCATTGCATTGAAAACATACGAAAAGAGAATTAATCCTCTTTATTACGGGCATGGACGAATATAGAAGGGTGGTTGTGCTTTTGACCTTCCTCAACTTACAAGATTATTACGAAATAACACAATTTGTTACATTCTACCTATTTAGGTCCCTTTTTGAATCAAATTTATTGAATCAAAATTTTGATACATCTATTTTGTTCAGCATAGCGGAAAGGTCCAATAAATATATTTTTTGGGATGTCAACAATTAGAACATTAGAACTTAGTTGATTACACTGAGAAATATTGGTTTTCAAATATGATGGGTTTCATTGCTTTGAAAACATACGAAAAGAGAATTAATCCTCTTTATTACGGGCACGCACGTATATAGAAGGGTGGTTGTGCTTTTGCCCTTCCTCAACTTACAAGATTTTTACGAAATCACACAATTTGTTACATTCTACCTATTTAGGTCCCTTTTTGAGGTCTGCTCCCCCCCCCCAAAAAAAAAAAAATCTGCGTACAATGGAATCTCCTAGCAGTAGAGGCTTAGAAACTTGAATAATCTATATTCTTGAATAATTATGTCATTAGGGCATTTTAGCAGATGCCAGGACAACAAACAGGAAACATTCAAGTCTTTGTTTTTCAGAGTGATTTTTGAAGAAGAACATTTTTACTGCTAAAAGTTAATTGCACCTACCTATAAAATAATCAACTTGTTCAAATATTTATTTTCTTTTTTAAATAATACCATATGAATCAACTAAAAAAAAGAAGCATAAATTGTTATACCGTCCATCCAAATTAAAATGGTTCAAATAAAATCAACGACAAATGGATATAATGCTTTTATAAAATTATAAAATTTAAAACATTTTATTAATATTTTAGAAGCTTTAATATATTTTACATGTAGGCCTACACTTGAATATGAGGTTATGTTAAGTACTTTCAATTTAATTTCAAAACTGAATTTCAATTTTCCTGACATTGCTTAAAAGTACTACAGTTTCATGTTGATACACAAAGATACAAATTTCGACCTGACAAATGGCCTACACTGGATACATTGTTGCTATACTGAACATTTAAACAGGAGGGTATACATGATATCTATTTTTTTTACCTTAAGTTGAGTTCACAACCATGCATAGCTAGACATCAGTGTCTAGGCATAATCGTCATTTACCAATCAGATTTCGCTTCCTCTTTTATAAGCAATCCTGAACAGTCCAACCCGATGATTAAGCCTATTTTCAGCGATATTTTACTGATTACAATATTAGCTAGCGCAAATTTGAGCCAATAGAACTTTCTGATTGGCTGAAAAATTAAACAAAGTCTCCGATTGGCTCAATAAGCGCGTGGTGATCCCTTAGAATTTCCACTAGAATATTTTCTAGTCACTCTAGGGTTGCTCATTAATACGTAGGCCATTCTATGGTATCATGGACTATGTGCTTTATGTATGGAATTATGAGCAGAGAAATTAGTGGAAAGTAAAAACATAATATAATGATAATGTAACTTGTTTAAAAAATTTGTAATCTTAATCCATATCACCAGAGATAGTTCAAAATCATGTGCATTTTTGTTGCTATTATCATTTTATATCCGTGAATGGGCTAACTTTTAAATTGACACTGAACCACGGAAAGAGAATTTTCATCCAAATATATCAAACTCATTATTTCTTAATTGTCAAAATATACGTAAACCTGGCATCGAGTAGGATCTTACTGCATCAATACCAAATGGCTTCAGCAAGCCTTTAATATTAAATATCTCTCGACATTTTCAATTTTGAGGGAAAATAGTTATCAAAAAAGAATACAGAAAGTAAAAACTAAGAGTAGTTAAGTGTTTTAGCACATTATAAAGCTTTAAAGCTAGAACCTTAGGCTGGATAGATCATAAACTGTTTATCTATATATATATATATATATATATATATATATATATATATATATATATATATATATATATATATATATATATATATATATATATATATATATATATATATATATATATAAGCACAAGGACAGAGGGTGCCATAGTATGGTAAAATTTTGAAAATTCGCTGGAAAAATCACCGTTGGAGGTTAGGGTTGTAGTGAGAAACAAATCTTGAAATCATAACAAGAGGTTCTAATCATTACTGAATGATCAATCTGGGGAAGAGGGTGATCATAATTTTCCTCTTTGTCCACTGTCCAAGCAGGAAAATGAGGCATTTAACCACGTGTATATCCTTTACTAATTGTATATGTATTAGGTAATATTGGCCAGCTTGATGTACTTTTTAGTTGCAATAAAGATGTTACAAGCTATTTGATTTTATCTTTACACGATTGTTTTAAGCCATAGCTATAGGATTATAAATCAGCTGCAATGTATATCCATTGGTTTTATGGAGATTGTGCGTATGAGCTTGAAATAGAATAGCCTATGGTGACCATCGCAACTTCAGTTAATCATAAAAATCTTATTGGAAGTTCCATAGGAGAGGAATAACACTTACAAAGATTCAAAGGGGTGGCCAGAATAAGGGTTTATTTATGCTTAATCTTCCCTTGACAATTCTCTGCCCCCTTCCCCAACTTTTACAGCTTAGGTTAATCATAATCAGCTTAGTATGATAAACACCCCTCTCCCTAAATTAAACTGATATTTGGCAAGAAATGTAACGCTTACTTTAGCTTTATCTACCCTTTAATGACACTTTAATGACTAATGACACTAGGGGCATTAAGTTAAGATCCCTCCGATATGTAAAACAAAACTTCCGGAATTAGAACTATTATCATAGGCAGCGCAATAGCGCTACCTAAATAAAGAACGATGTTGGCACAATGTGTTCTTTATTTATCATTTGGTTTTTCTTAGACCAGGGCACTTCGTATCGAAGGAGCGGTCGTTGAAACTTCGAAAAGGGCTCATTCGATTGGAAATTGAAAGGGCTATTGCCATTTTTAATACTCGAAAGTGGAGGGAGGCAACTAACCCCCCTCTCATGCCCACCATTTCCCCAAACACATTCAATCAAAATTTTGAGATAACCATTTCGTTCAACGTAGTTGAAAGGTCTGTAAGTTGTGCCTTTGAGGATGACACCCCCCTGCAGAGTTATCAGGGCAAGGACGGCCAGTTATGCCCCGGGGGCATTTAAGGTTTTTATGGAAGGGATGGTTGTATAAACTTTAAAGGAGGCTCATTTCGTTGAAAATTGGAAGTTCTAGTTCCCTTTTAAGAGTCAAAAGTGATGGAGGGCATCTACTCAACCTATCCCCCCCCCCCCAACAACTACCCCTGATCACCGAACGAATCTTATTAAAATTGTGAGATAGCGATTTTGCTCAAAATAGTCCAAACAACATATAGCAATACTTCTAGGGTTGACACAATTCCCCAGTGTCCTGGGGATAGGGTTGTAAATTATGCCCTGGGGGCATATAAGGTTTTTATGGAATGGGTGGTCGCATAAACTTCATATGGGGCTCATTTGATTTGAAATTGAAAGTTATAGTGCCCTTTTTAAGAGTCAAAAGCGATTTGAGAGCAACAATCCCCTCCCCCACGTTCATCATTTCCTCAAAGACATCCAATCAAAATTCGGGGATAGAGATTTGGTTCATTGGGGTTGAAGGGTCCGGAAATTATGTCTTTGAGGAAGACAACCCTTGCCCCCACAGCTCTCAGGGCAAGGGTTGTAAGTTATGCCCCGGGGGTATTCAAGATTTTTATAGAAAGGATGGTCACATATACTTAGAAGGGGACTCGTCGGATTGGTAATCAGAATTTCTAGTGGCCTTTTTAAGACTCAAAGTGATCAGAGGGCAGCTACCCCCCCCCCCTCCCCTCTCACACGTCGTATTTCCCCAAAATACATCAAACAAAAATTTTGAGACAGTCATTTTATTCAAAATAGTCCAAAGATCACATAACAAGGCTTTTGGGGTTGATACAAACCACCAGAGCCTGGAGGAGAGGGTTGTAAGCTATGCCGAGGGCAATTTTCGCTTTTTATGGAAGAGATGGTTGTTGAGCTTTAGAAGAGGCTCATTTGATTGAAAATTGGAAGTACTAGTTCCTTTTTAAGCATCAAAAGTGATGGAGGGCATTTAGCCACCCCCTCCCCTCCTTGACAACCCCTCTTTTCACCAAACTCATCTGATTAAAATTATGACATAGCTATTTTGTTCAAAATAATCAAAAGGACATAAAATAATGCCTTTAGGGTCGACTCAACCCCCCAGCGCCCTGGGGATATGGTTGTAGTTTATGCCACGAGGCATATAAGGTTTTCATGAAATGGGCGGTCGTATCAATTTCAGATAGGGCTCATTTGATTTGGAATTGGAAGTTATAGTGCACTTTTTACGAGTCAAAGTGATTTGAGAGCAACCAGCCCCCTCCCCCCTCGACGCTCACCATTTCCCTTGATACCTCCAATCAAAATTTGGAGATAACAATTTTGTTTGTCATAGTTGAAGGGCCTGTAAATTATGTCAATGAGGAAGACACCCCCCCCACCCTGCAGCTCTCAGGGCAAGGGTTGTAAACTATGCCCTGGGGGCATATAAAGTTCTTATAGAAAGGATAGTCGTACATGCTTTGGAGGGGAATCTTTTGATTGGTAATCAGTAGTTCTAGTGCCCTTTTTAAGAGTCAAAGTCATAACAGCGCAGCTATGTTTTCCCGAGATGCATCCAATAGATATTTTGAGACATTCATTTGATTTAAAATAGTCTCAAGATCATATAACAAGGCTTTTGAGGTTAATACAAACCACTAGATCCTGAGGACGAGGGTTGCAAGTTATGCCCCTTGGACATTTAAGGTTCTTATGGAGGGAATGGTTGTATAAACTTCAGAGATGGTTTATTTGGTTGAAACTGGAAGTTCTAGTTGCCTTTTAAGAGTCAATAGCAATAAGGGGCAACTAGCCCCACCCCCACACCCCCCCCAACTATTACTCTTTTCACCAAACACATCTGATTGAAATTGTGCGGTGGTAATTTTGCTTAAAATACTCCAAAGAACATATAGTAATGCCTCCAGGGTTGGCACAACCCCCCAGAGCCCCGAGCAAGGTTTATATGGAGTGGATGGCCGTATTAAATTCAGATGGGTTTAAAGTGGAAGTTATAGCGCCCTTTTTAAGAGTCAACGTGATTTGAGACTAAATCATAACTAAATCATAATATGTCATGTGTATATGGGTTGTCAAAAGGGTGTAACTCAGGAATGACTGAGTATTAATTTGGAATTCTCAGGAAATAATAAAGGGACATGATAAATTGGCCAAAAAGGCAATATTTGCACGCTACTACTACTACAATTGCTGTCGCTTCTACTGCTACCACAAGCACTATTACTACTACCACTACTATCACTAAAACTACTACTTCTGTAGCGAGTACTATTAAGGCTGAAGATATGGAAAAAAATATATGGGGAAACGTCGAGGGGAAGTTGAACTATATCAAAACACACTCTGTGTATACAAATTGCTGATACGGGCGTGTCAGCAATATCTTTGGAACTCTTTGGAACAGTTTACTATATCAAGAGGAAACTCCAGGGCTATCATGAGAGGGATGTTCAGTTAACCAGAAGACAAACTGTACCTGTTACTACTGCTATTAATACTGCTGCTACTGCTGTTACTGATACGACTAACACAAGACTATTGCTGCAAGTGCTGCTCCTTTTACTACCACTACTACTATAATACTAGTACGATTAAGGTTACGCGTCTGAAGGTGAAAATTTGACAGAATATTGAGGGGGATTTTGAAATAAATCAAAATTCACTATGCGCATGCAGATCGTCAAAAGGGCGTATCTCAAGAATTGATTGGGGTATTAAGTTGAAACTTTCGGAGAATACTTAAAGGGGAAGAGCAATTGACAAAAAGGTCACTACTAACACTAATACATCTGCTACTTTTACTTATGCTACTAAACTACTCCGACTAATGACACTAGGGGCATCAAGTTGAAACGTTTAGGGGAAGTTTTAATTAAACGAAAAAACTATACGTGCGCAACTATTAAAAGGGCATATAAGCAATATCATTCGCAGCGCTGCTCTGCCATTGCTAGTAATATCGTTGATATTTTAAAGGAGCTAATTTGATTGGAAAATTCAAAGTTCTAGTATCCATTTTAAGAGTAAAAAGGGATTGGAGGGCAATCAGCCCTCCGCTTGAGCTCATAATTTTCCAAACACTTCCATTCAAAATTTAAGATAGCCCTTTTGTGCAGTTTTAACTGTATCTCTAGGGCTATTGCGTAGGTCACCCCCCCCCCCCAGTTATGGAATTTATCCATTATGTTTAAAAACTAAATGTTGCCTTAAGATTTAATCAAAAAGTACTGTTTGTGTGCTGATTGCAAATAAGACATCTCAGCAGTATCCAAAGAACGACTGAGGTAATTATGCTCAAACTTACGGGGCTGCTTCTATTAATACTTCTTCTCTTAAAATTCAACTAAATCAAAAGAGTGTAAGTGTATCCAAGGTGTCAAAGGGCATAGATAGATTTTTTTTGCGAACAGTATCAAGTTTTATTTTTCAGGTCAACTAGAAGAGATATAAAACTAAATTAAACCCTACTATTTGTGTCCAGATGTTTCAAAGGGTGTATGCTGTTAAAAATTGCTGAAAAATTTTCTCCAGCATACAAATAGCAGGCCAAACGATGAATTCTTAAAGAAAAATCGAAAAGATTTAAACTATTATTTCCTTTTTCCTTCAAAAGACTATGTCAATCTAAAACAAACCGAAATTAATTAAAGAAAACTGTTTCCACAAAATAAGTTGTTCAAAGAAAAGTGAAGAACTCTATTAAACCAAAAATGAGCAAAAATAAAATCAAATAATCTTCCAAGCAAAAAAACTACCACAAATCAGCATCGATAAATAAATGAAACCCAAAACGAACAGAAATTACAATCAATAACCGAGTCAAACTCAAAACGAGCAGAAATTACCATGAGTAGGGCTCAAAACCCTTATGCCTTTCCAAGGCCAGAACACAATTTGAAACTTTACTGAAAAAAGTAAATGTTAAATGTTTTCACTTTTATAACTTTAACAAATCAAATATTCCTAACATTTTAAGGAATCAATATCAACATATGCATAAACTGACAATGCATATTCATCTGTATTTTTTCAGTAAAGGGTTTCATTTGTTTAACGATGCTGATTTGTGGTAGTTTTACGCTTGGTAAATTATTTGATTTTATTTTTGCTTATTTTTTTTGAATGGAGTTGTTTACTTTTCTTTGAAAAACTTAATTTGTGGAAAAAGTTATTTTGATTAATTACTGGAAAAAGCGTCTTTACATGTGAAAATGCAGGATTCATGGTGTTAGTCCTTTTGGCAATTGATACAAATCTATGTCTTCATCGACAAGAATAACTGTATTTGATGGATTTTGAAGGCATGGGGGTGTTAATCCAACTCACCTTAGTTTCTGCTCGTTTTGAGTTTGACTCGGCTATTTATTGCAATTTCTTTTTGTTTTGGGTTTCATTTATTTATTGATGGTTATTTTATTTTATAGTTTTACGCTTCGAAAATTATTTGACTTTATAGAAAATGGAAGTGATGCCTCATTAAAGAGTAGGTTTGGCCCTCTATTGCATAAACCTAACATGTTTCTTCTTTCTAAAAGTGTCGTTGTGCATGTATTTCTGTTCGTTTCGAATTTTAATGTTGCTCTTACTTTCAGTTGAGAAAACTTGTTTTTGTAATTTAATTTTTATCAAAATTCCTTTTTTTCAAGTTTCGGTTCCTATTGAGCCGCATCGATCCTTACGTTCAGTTCGTTACCACGAACTGTTTATGGCCCTCTATATAATGGCCCTCTATGGCCCTCTATTGCATAAACGTAACATGTTTCTTCTTTCTAAAAGTGTCGTTGTGCATGTATTCCGGCTTTTGATGCGTCGTAGACCTTCCGATATCACACCCCACCCCCTTCAAAACGCAAGTGCAGTACTGATTGAGCATCTGACATTTTATTTCAAATGTGTTTTGATACAGGTCAAATACCTAATTCATTTGGTTCTGGAGCAATAACAAATATCTTAAAACAAGAAAAAATGCTAATTTTGGTAGCATTTACCGCCCTATTACAGTTTCTACTGTTTTAAGCAAGGTTCTAGAAAGTCTTATCCTAACTGAATTGATATGTAGATACGTGCTAGACTATAGACAGTTTGGTTTTGGTAAGCATATGAATTGTACGTTTGCTCATCGCCTACTGAAGCGTATCCGTAGTAATGCTGAAAATTTGCGAAATCCTGTATATTTGTGCAGTGTGGATATACAAGCAGCATTCGATTCTGCAGTCCAATCAAAATTATTTATGACTCTGCTTGATTTTTGAGTTACACACCATTTTGTTGCGTTGTTTTCATATTAGTATAGCCATAGCTATGTTAGGGTTAAACTTGAAAAAGGTCTTTTAACTGGCCCTCTTCGTCTTACTAGAGGACTCAGGCAAGGTTCTATTTTAAGCCCTACTGTGTTCAACGTAGTTGCCTTAGCTTTATTTGCAATAACAATAGTAGTAGTTGCAATAATATTATTAGTAGTAGTAGGATGAGAAGAAGCAGTAGCATTAGCATGCAAATATTGTCTTTTGGTAAATTTAACATCCCCCACAACAAGTCCTGTAGGTTTCAACGCCCCCCCCCCCTATCTAAACTGTTCTTAAGATATTGCTGATACGCCCTTTCGACAACCTGCATACAGACGGCGTGGTGTGATTCAGCTCACATTCCTCTCTCAAAATTAATTGAAAATTTCCCTTTGATACCCTTAGTCATAATTATAACAATCATAATATTGCCTTTGCTCAATTGATTTTCTCCCTTAAGCATTCTCTGAAAGCTCCAACTTAGTACCCAAATCCATTCTTGAGAAACAACCTTTTCAAAATCGACGTACATATAGTGTTTTGATTTAGTTCAAATTCCCCCCGATATTCTGTCAAATTTTCAGCCTCATACGCCTAGTCTTATGCTAATAGTACTATAGTAGTAGTGGTAGCAAAAGGAGCAGTAGTAGCAGTCATAGTGTTGTATTAGCAGGACTAATAGCAGTAGTAGCATGCACATGTTGCCTTTTGGTCAGTTGAACGTCCCACTCATGATACCCCAGAATTTTCATTTTGATACGGTAAGCCGTTCCAAAAATATTGCTTATACGCCAGCATCAGCAATCTGTCTGCAAACGGCTTACTGTATCATTTTAATACAGTATGCCATTCCAAAAATATTGCTTATACGCCTGCATCAGGAATCTGTCTAAACAAAAGTATATTTGAATCTAGTTCAACTTTCTCCCCAACGTTTCATTGTTTTCATTTCAATATCCTCAGTCTAGGTAGCAATCGCTAGAGAAGCAGTAGTTTTAGCGGTAGTGGTGATAGCAGCAGCAGAAGTAGTTTTAGTAGTAGTAGTAGTAGCGTACAATTATTGCCTTTTTGGTCAATTGATCATCTTTCTTATCATTTCCTGAAAGTTCCAAATCAATATACTCAGTCGTTCTGGAGTTACGCCCTTTTGACAACCCGCATGCAGATATCACGTTTTTATTTAATTCAACACTCCCATTAACATTCTATTAAAGACTCAACTGAATTCCCTTCGTAGTTTTGGAAAGTAAAGGTAAAACGTGCCCATCATTCCCAATAGCATATACTATATGCAAACAATGAACAAATTACCTAGTTTAAAGCTCTTTCCCTGAGGGCTGTGGGGGGGGGGAGTAGATCCCTTCAGGCATAATTACAGGACCTTTCAACAATACTGAATAAAATAAGCTGTGTTAAAATTTTTATTGGATGTTTTGGGAAAAAATGAGCGTGGGGGTGAGGTCGTTTCCCTCCTAAAACTTTTGACTCCTAAGAATGGCCCCTGAATCTCCAACTTCCAATCAAATTCCCATCCAAAGCTTATACGAACACTCATTTCATAAAACCTTATATGGCGCCAGGGCATAACTTAGTGCCCTTGAGGGTTCTGACAGCCAAAGAGGCATTGTTATATGTTCTTTGGACTATTTTGAACAAAACAGCTATATCGCAATTTCAACCAGATGCGTTTGGGGAAAAGAATGTTTTGGGGGTCCTAGTTGCCCTCCATTACTTTTTACTCTTAAAAGGGGACTAGAGCTTTCAAAAATCAACCAACTGAGCCTCCTCTAAAGTTTATACGTCCACCCCTCCAACAAAAACCTTATATGTTAGTAATGGGCAACTAATATGGCTTATATCCCTTGCCCTGAGGGCTAAGGGGAGGTGACATCCCCAAAGGCATAAACACTGAACCTTTCAACTATGCTGAATAAAATGGCTATTTCAAAATTTTGATCGGGGGGTTTTGGGGAAATGATGGGCGTGGGGCGATCTGGTTTCCCTTCAATCACTTTCGATTATTAAAAAGGGCACAAGAAATTACAATATCCAATGGAATAAGTCTTTTGCATTTTCAATTATAACTCCTTTTGTACAAAGTGCCTTGGTAAAAAAAAATAATAATAAATTGTGCCAATGTCACTATTTATGTAGGGAGCGCTATTGCGCTGCCTAAGATTTCTGATCGTTTTTTTCTGATAACAACGGAAAACCCACCTCCTCCTCCATAGAAGATCCTTCATGAGAAATTCCACCATAGAAAGTTCCTCCCACGTAAAATCTTCCCCCGAAAAATACCCCCGGACGAGTCCATCCTGGCTGCTCATTCCCCCCAGAAAATTTCTTGCAGACGATTCCGCCTGAAAAATACTCCTTGGAATGCTTTCATTTGAAAAAAAAAACTTAAATTTCTGATCGTTCACTTTGAATTCACCTTGTGTGAAAATTTTTACGGAAGTCCCCCCTCAGCCAACAGAAAGTTTCTCCCGTAGAGAATTTTCCCATGGAGTATTTCTCCTGGTGAAAACTCCCCCATGGAGAATTTTTCCCGTGGAAATTCCGCCCTCCTCAGTGAAAAATTTCCCCAGGACAATTCCCCTAAAGCATCTCCACATTTAAAATGAGGTCGCCTACGAGAAAGTAAGACAAATAAATTGAATTTATGATATAAGCTCCCCACCCCCCGTGTAAAATTTCCCCTAGAAACTTCAATTCCAACGGGAAATATTCCCCGTAAAAAATTAATTCTTAATGTATCCCCCCCCCCCCTGAAAATGTCCGTATGCTTCTTAATAACAATACTATGTATAAACAGTGGGCAAACTTCATAACTTGCGGCCCTTCTTTCTGGGGCTCTGAAGGGTCAATTCATCCCCAAAGACATAGTAATTAAACTTTTCAACTATACTGAACACGATGGCTATCTCGAAATTTTGATCGGACGATTTTTAGGGAAAAGGCCGTGGGAGGGAAGCTAGTTACCCTCAAATTTTTGGGTTGCTTGAAAAGGGCACTAGAACTTTTAATGCCCGTTCAAATGAGCCATCGCTCAATCTTCTAGGACCATTGGTATGATACAATAGACCTTGGGAAGAACAAAGAAAAAAAAAAATAACAACAAATAAACACCCCTCCGTTATCTTCAAGCTCCCCCTCAATTACAATCTTTTCAAATCTTCGTTCTTTACCCCATTCCACGAAATTCCAAATTCCTCGGATCCCTGTCCCTCCTTATGACCTCTTGCAACCCCATTCAGGGACAACCTTGACCCTTTATAATTCTGGCAAAAGTTTTTAGCCATTTTTTCCATGGGTAGTGCCATTACGGTGAACACATTTACCGACTGAAAAATTTAATAGTAAACCTTTTTCTAAGTTCTTAAAACACTCTACCTACTTAAGTATCAGTCATCCTCAAGGGACTTTTTGGGGCCACTACTCCTGCCAACTCATGCACTAAGACTTGGTCTATTGCTCAATTTGGTGCAGTACGTGATAACTAGGGTATATTGACATTTTTCAAGCTCCCAATCCATCAGTTTTAAGGCCCACCTTGTGGACGACGGTCATGGAGAGATCCTTCAAGTGCAATTTTCGAGAGACGGATCGGTATCATTCACTTGACGTGAGTGAACCAGCGCAGTTTTTGCTTCTTGATAATACAACCAAGAAATATGCATACAGTATATAGTACACGGTTCCACAGTAATCTCAAAAAATTCCGCAGAAAATGTCCTAGCGGTGATTTCTACAATCATTGAGCGAAAGTTCAATTATGCGTCACAAAACACCTTTCACTACTCACACTTTATTACTATGTAGAGACCCAAAATGCGTTTAACGAGCATTTAAGAGGCGTCAACCATTAACTTCTTACTTTGCGTCAACTTCTTAGTTTACGTAGAAAAATTTGTAAAATTACAACGAATCTAATTTCAAGTTTATTATAAGAAAAGATTACACATAAAAATCGTCAAATTACGTTAGATGTTAATAACACGAGACAATTTTTGAATACGGTTAAGCAGATGGTCACCTTGCTTGATAGTAGACTGATACTGCCAATTCTTTGTGTCAGGTCGATTGGTCTCAACAATACCTCCAACCCGGTCGATGCGTGCATGTAAGCGACCGACAGCAATGAATCTAGCTAGCTCTCTGAAAAGAAAAAAAAGGGGAAAAAATAACAACCGTGAATCGCTCTAAAGACCTGTTCGCAAAGACAATTTGCAGCAATATCTAGCTATGACTAGCTTTGGAAATCATCTAGTTCTAGACCAAATGATATTTCAGTTCTAGACCTATTTCCACTCTGTGACGATCACCCGAGCCCATGCCTAATTAATATTTAAATCAGGCAAGACTCAGCCAATTAGAGAGCTTCACTATCAGTTCTTAACTGTATAGGAAACAACTTTCTTATTCTTGTTTAGATTATTACGGAAACGCTTCCATATAATTTCGTCACTAGAATCAGATTTCGAGCTCAAGGTTTTGTATACCAAGCAGAGATCAATCCCACTGCGACAAGATAGGACTAGAAAAAGAACTGAGCAGCGAATTGCGATTTTCTATCTGAACTAGTCGAAACTAGTCAATCAGATCAATCTTACAGTTATCTTCCATGGGCAGTAAAATCTGATTACAAGCATCAGCTAATAATTTTTTTGTCATTATCTGAATCTATATGTTAAGAAAACTTCATAATGAGTAGAGATAAGTGGTATATGCAGGGATGGGGTATAAGGGGGGACACGGTACTTATCTGCCATCTAGCATTCTTTAGAAAATCCAATAAAGCCACCTAGTATAGTTCATTCAATGGCAGACATGACACTTCTATCATATTGGTAAGTTGCTATTTTTGTTTTTGAGAAAATTGACTTGAAACTTTCGGCTATACCCCCAAAAAAATATTTGGGCAATAATTTTTTGGGCTTTATTTTGAAATGGTTTGCAGAAATTGTGTGTGTAAGATGGCAAACGAAAGCTGAAACATCAGGTTATGTTGTGTGGCCATCTTGTCGAAAAATATGCAACAGTAAAAAAAAATCGGACACAATTTGCAAGTAGAGATCGCATGGTATATACTGGGACAAGGACAAGTAGAGGCAGGAAGAAAGGCTCTACAATGATTCTTACTGAAACCCATTTGAAAAGACAGATTGAAGACCAAGAAGCTGAAACAAAAGATAAGAAAGCACATGGTGGCAGGGCTAGAGGAGAAGTTGGGATTGTTGGAAGAGCTGGAAAAGCAAAAAAAGACCAGACAACAAAAAAAGCTATTTGTGGATTCAGAAGGAAGTGATGATGAAAAAATGATTCTTGATGATGACAGTGATGACTCGATGAAACTAGATGAATCGGAGGATGAAAGTGAGAAAGAGGAAGAGATCTTTGACAGTGTCTCTACAGGAGATTTTGTTAAAGTTGTTTATGAAGGAGAGTATTTTCCTGGGTCTGTCCAAGAAAAAAACGAGAACAGTGTCAGAGAGTGTCATGTGCATGGCCGGTCTAAGAAAGTGGAAGTGGCTAGATCAAGAAGACTCAATATTTTATCCAAGGGAAGACATATTGAAAGTGTTCCCCTCCTACCCCAGAGCCCGGTACAGCTTCCAGAGCAGCGTCATACTTCGTGTTTGCTGACTGGTAGTCTAGTCTTGTACCTAAGATATTTTTACTTTTGAAGTCAATTTTTAATGTGGTATTTATATGATAAGTAGTTGAAGTTTTCTACAAGTACATATATATTTTTACTATGTCCCAGACTGTACCACCTCATGTCCCAAGATATACCACCCGTGGTACATAGTGGGACAAATGGTATAAGCAGGGACACCCCCCCTTTTTTCCCTTCTAGCTATACAAGATAAAACTGGAAAAATCACAGTTTATGCAGCAGTTCTGGGGCTTTCATTTGAGCCATAAACCATTTTTTTTACTCCAATGTTAACCATGCATTTTGGAGGTTTTCCAAAATCCGTCCCTGCATATACCACTCTCCCCTAGGTTCTAGGCGTAGCTCTTGGAACCGAGCCCGTATCTAATTATGCAAGATCGAAGGAAATCAACTTAAAAATTCCTTTTTTTCCGCTTTATTAGCAAATAGCGTTCAAACCTCTAAAGTAGCTAATAGTAGTTTGTTTACGAGTAGGACTTGTAACGCCAGGCAAAGCTAAATATGGTCCAAGTACCGTATCTAATGAGCCAAATTACAAACTAAAAGTACATTTTGAGAGAAAGTATTTTTAATTTCTTCCATTGATATGTCCTATTTCATGCACTCGAATTGAGATTTTTTTTTTCTTCTCCTCCCTTTTAAGATTAAGGTTAGTTGTTGTCGTAAACAACTATTTTGAAATAGTTGTTTACGAGTATCGTTATAAATCAGAGTATCGTTAATCAGAGTATCGTTAATCTGAATACTCACTAATCAGAGTACCGTTAATCAGAGTATTGTTAATCAGAGTATCGTATTTTGCAATTTGACTCGTTTCTTGTCTTGGCTACATATCTATTGAATCATACTATGAAAGAAGAGGGTCTTAAGAGACACCGTAGAAGAAGAAGGTTTAGGGAGAGAATGTAAACAGAAACAATCCAGATATATACATATATACATAGGTCAGGTTGGAGGTCATTTAGACTCCAACAAGAGTCAAGGTCAGGGTTGCCGCTTGACTTTGTAATATTCACTGTCTTAACTACAAAAAGTTAAGATCACAAGTCTAGAAACAGTTCTGCCTTTAGAAATTTTACGAGAAGTAGCTTTTGAAAAAAAAAATCTACATAAATATAAATAAACATAAATAACATAAATAAATACAGAGGGCTAAACAAACTTATTTCTCAATTATTCTGCTAAGTATTGTCTTCTGTCGTTAACCAGGGTATCGTTAATCAGAGTATCGTTCATCAGAATATCGTTGATCAGAGTATCGCTAATCAGAGAATCGTTAATCAGATCGTTAATCAGAGTATTGTTAATCAGAGTATTGTTAATCAGAGTATCGTCAATGAGAGTATCGGTAATCAGAGTATCGTTAATCAGAATATCGTTAATCAGAGTATCGTTAATCAGAGTAATGTTAATCAGAGTATCGTTAATCAGAGTCTCGTAAATGAGAGTATCGGTAATCAGAGTATCGTTAATCAGAGTATCGTTAATCAGAATATCGTTAATCAGAGTATCGTTAATCAGAGTAATGTTAATCAGAGTATCGTTAATCAGAGTCTCGTGAATGAGAGTATCGGTAATCAGAGTATCGTTAATCAGAGTATCGTTAATCAGAATATCGTTAATCAGAGTATCGTTAATCAGAGTAATGTTAATCAGAGTATCGTTAATCAGAGTATCGTGAATGAGAGTCTCGGTAATCAGAGTATCGTTAATCAGAGTATCGTTAATCAAAGCTGCAAGCCTACGTTTTGTCCGTGTTTCAAAGCAATGATAAAGGCCAAGAAACCTCCCAGAGGAAAGGGAATTGTATTCCCTTTCCACAGCCAGTGAAATAGTCAGTGGTCATGCCAATCCTTTCACGGCGAAAAACACAGTTTCAGCCCGGTTTCAGTGTCTTCATAGAGGTTCACTTTTCTGCTCTATTATTAACAGGAAAGTACTTACGCTTATAATGTTTTACTCTTATCAATTACACTCACTCTTTTATCATTCTTAGTCAATTGAAAACCATCATTCTTAGTCGATTCTTGAAAAAGAATCGATTCTTGGATTCTATATTATTGTTATATTTTTTGCATTTATTTTCTTTTTTTGTCAAAGGACCAGTGGAAGTTCTAGTGTCTATTTCTTTGAAGGACGAAAGCAGAAGACGAAGGATAAAGGAAGGAAAGGAAGAAGAATAAAAAGGAGAAGCGAAATAAAACAAAACTCAAAAACACACCTATCAATAAACTCAGTGGTGACATCGAACGCTCTAGCCATATAATCCAAGGTCAAACTTCTATAGGAATCAAGCAGCTGATTATACGCAATAATTCGCATTTCCTTCACATAATATCTGAAATGTGGTGAAAAATATCTGTCATGCTTGATTTCTTGCTCGACGCGCGCTATAACGAAAAGAAGTATGCGAATAAGAGCAAAGGGTTCAAATAGTCAAATCTGATTCTTCCCAGGGACAGGCATCTAGTACTCCAAAAACAATTTCTAACTTAGGCTAACATATTTGCATTACACCTGTATGACTTTTTCTGAAAACTCAGCGACTAAAAGAGTACTTGTGGTAACTTCCTAGAGGTGATCTTCGCCCCTCTCGTCCCCCAGAAATTAAAAAAATGTGGTTTTGTTCTTTCTTGTTCAGTTTTTTTATTTAATTATTTTCAATGTATCTCTCGTAATCTTATATTTCACTTCCTGACACAATATTGCTATTGAATCCACCTTAAAAAAAAAATAATAAAAAAAGGTTCCCAAATAAGAACACTCATTCTTCAATTACTAATTATCCATCCCAACTTCTATGATCTTTTATTACTTCGTGTATACATGAATATTTCCTAAGTTTCTATTTTCACAAGATAAATTATTTTCATAAGATAATTTGAATATTTCAATCACACCTACAGTGACCTTCAGACAGACCATGGGCACCCATATGGGGGGGCAGGGGGGGCTCTTGCCCCCCTGGCTGAATGATGCTGCCTTATTTTTATGTTTTTGTTGTGAGATTTCTATTATATAGCATTAAAAGTAGCAATTAGACGAAGTTTGCCCCCCCCCCTGGAATTCAGCTTATGGGCGCCCATGAGACAGACTAAAGTTAAAAACCAACGATGTTTATACCATGTTTTGGTAGAAATATCGTTTATACCAAATATCAATATTACATCAATTTTACATACCAATTATATATTTTAAGTTTATATCAGTTTATACCAAATTTTGGTATAAATATCGTTGGCTTTGATTGTATTACTTTAGTAAATCTGCTAATGACGGTCATTGTATATGTGATCGAAATATTCAAAGCTTATTGTCATTGTTTTTCACTGTCAAATAAAAAGATTTATCCCAACTTGAACTGTTATTTGTACGTCATACAAAGGCAGTGTGGCCTTCTAAAATACCCAAAGTGAACATTTATAACGCTTAGTATAATCAATGATTTTAATTTTGATAATTTTATTACTCATTTTATTATCCCTAACCTTAGAGATGATGTTGCTAATGATTCTACTAAAAAAAAAAAAAAAAAAAAAAAAAAAAAAAAAAAAAAAAATATGAAACTCCCAATTAAGAAAAATTATTCAATTAGTAATAATCCGTATCAGCTTTTGTCTCTCACCTCTTCGTGGTTCATCTATCCGTGGGCATTTCACAAGATAAAATTATTATTTTCGTAAGATGAAATTATATATGTATAAAGCTTACTATAATCGATGATTTTGCCTTTTGACGAAAAAAGAATAAAATTTTTGAACCCAAATCAATCATAATTTAATACAAGTATCATTGTTCCATTAAGACAGGTGGTTCTATTAAGAAATAGAAAAATTAGGAATGTCGCTTGAGATAAGTGGAAAAATTTACAAAGTAAAACTTAAGGAATATTATGAAAAAAGAAGCAGGCTTGAAAAAGAAAAACTAAAATAATTGAAAATGATAGTTACAGTCAAGAAGAGGTGGACAAAAGTTTCATGCTACTAGAAAGTTGCCTGATACCACCAAAAGTTAAAGAACATATGATTATATTTGTGCCTAATTTGTTACCCACAGAGGAGTCAAAGATAAAGATGAATATGAGTGGTAGTAATGGACTTAGCGAGAAAAAACTAGAAACGCAATATCACGTAATGTTAGAATGTGAAAAACAAGAAGCAAATGTAGCAGGACTGAGGAATTTATTGGCAAGTGTTACAGGTAAAAAAGATGAAATTAATTTAGAGGAAGCTGTGTACCTAAAAGTAGATGATGAGGCCTATACGAGGACAATAGTGTATATAGTATCGCTTTTTTTGTTATTGCACGTGGGAGCGAAAAGAAAATAAGAAGGAAGATTATGATGTAATATATCGTGTGGAAACAGAATGGAAAAGGTTAAGGATTATGAAGTTTAATAAAAACTGAGGACGTGTTCGGTATAAAGTAGAAGGGAATAGTTTTTGTGACTTGGTGGGCAAGGATTTGTTGTTAAAAAAAAGGGGGGAAAATAATAATCAAAGGAAAGTTGAGAAAAAATTATAGGGTTTAAGGTTTTATATTTGTATGATTTTTGTTTTTTCATTTTGTGGTAAGGATCTAGGTAGAAGATTAGAAAAAGGAGTTTTTAATTTTGGTATAAAAAATAAAAGAAAGATGGAATATATATTTATGGAATAAGATTAGATTTTAAGTTAAATATTTCGAACTTTTAATGAAGACTTTGATTTTAGAGTTTAATTAGAATTTTTAGATTATAATAGTTAGCTTCGGGATTTGTTCAGTATTTTTAAGTATATATATTAGGTAAGATTTAAATTTAATTGAATTTAATTGAATAATTAGAATGTATGGGGTTTATGATTGAATATAGTTTTATGGAAATAATATAGGATTTTGTATGATGTAAAAAAAAAAATCTATAGAGTTTAGATTTGAAGTATTTGAGACTTAGATTGTAGGGTTTAGATTTGAGGTCTTAGGTTTGAAGAGCTAGATTTGAATCAGTGGAGTTTATTTTATGAAAAAAAAAATTGAGCAAATTGTCAGGGAATGCAGAAATAGTATAGGATTTTATGAATTTTTAGATTATAGATTTTAGATTTGAAGTAATTTTTTTAATGATTGTTTGGAATTTACTTTAAACTAGTGGAATTTATTTTATATGTTGAGGGGGATACGTTTCACTTGGATTGTGAAATATTGGATTTTTGAGATTTTTTTTTAGGCTTGTTGTAGCTACCTAACAACGCAAGGCCCAGCGAGAGTAGGGTGTGTTGAAATGTTATGTATTAAAAAAATGGTTTTATATTTTTTTTTTTTATTATGTAAATATAGTGAAAAGTGTTTTAAAGTTTTATAAGAAAAGCGAATGTATTTTAAAGTACAAACACGTATATGCATTGTAAATTTGTATTTTAATGTTATATGTTATAGGTCTAATGAGTGGGAGCAGCCCCTTGCCGCCGTGGGTAGCCAGAATGAGAATTTTAAAATTGTTGTATGGTAAATTAATGGATGGAGAATCGTATGAATGAAAAAAAAAGTTTTTAGGAGAGAGGTAGATAAAATGTACCAGAAGCGAAAAAATTATGCATGTGAGGAATTTTAAAAGTGGAAAGCTATGGAACATCGAGTAAGAGGTATGATAGATAGGTAGTAAAGTGAAGGAATAATAGAGAAATAGGGACAAATTAGATTACAAATAAGCAAGGAGTCTTAGATAAAAAAAAGAAGAAAGAAACAGGATTGATTTTTTTTTTCTTTCAGGAGTACGAAAAGGAAACAATAACCGGTTTGATTCTATCCGTTACGTGAAGTATCACCAACCTATTAAGAAGAGGAAACGCAGAAAGGAGGATCAAATACCGCTGGATAAAAGAAAGTAAAGAAGAAGAATTTAAAATATGCATTAGAAAATGATTTTGTATTTTTTTAATATTATAGTCTATTTTTGACATAAAAAAAGACAAATGATTTCTGTTTAACAAAATATCGCACCTAAATGTTCAAAAATGTAAACATTCCTTTACATTAGCGCCAATGTAATTCAATGAAATTCAAGAACACTTTTTACCATGGAAGATCTATAAAGATCCGGCATAAAAAGACAAAGAAAAGAAGAAATAAAATGATCAGACAGTCTTGATATTAGAAGAAGACTCTAAAAAGAAAAATCGCCTCCTTTATTGATACTACAACAAGTAAAAACCTGAACGACGGATATCCTTGCCTGATTACCAGGCGTAGAAAAATTTGCAAAGATCTGCCGAAAAAAATGAAAACAGAAAAGAGAAATGATTAACAACTAAAAACGTCAGACCATTTTAATAGTAAAAGAAGGGTATAAAAAGGAAAAACTGCTAACTTCATTGATACTACAACAAAGAACAATTTTAATGAGGATGTGCCCTTATGTGATTGCCAAGTACTAAGAGAATCTGTAATAACCTGACAAAAAATGAAATAACGAATAGCACTAAAAGAGTTAGACAGTTTTTATAGAAGAAGAAGAATAAAAAAAATGCTTCCCTTATTGATATAATAACGAACAATAACGAACAATATTATAACGAACAAATTATAACGAACAATAATTCGATTGAAAGCGTATGCTTATCTGATTGTCAAGTATCTGACAGATTCAATGAATAAATCATATAACATTAAAAAAGTCAGAGAACTTTAATGTTGAAAGAATATACAACGAGGCAGCACTTGAAGGAAGGCGAACTCTTAAACGAGAGCACGCCTTATCAAAAGCCATTAAAATAATGTCACGCGCCTTATAACAGCACACCGGTCTTTAACCAGCAAAAACGCAAGGATCTACAAAATAATTTGTATTTACAATCTGGGATTTCGAAGACCAAAGAACGCCTTTATTGAGCCTCCCTCCCCCTAAAAACCTCGAGATGAATTCAGGTTTGATAATTAAAAAAATCTCGACATAGCTTTTACATCAGAAAAAAAAAATCTGTGTGGTGCATGAGGGGAGACGAATTAAAGATAATATCATTGGTAAAGTTTCAGAAAGTTGTTAGCTGAGCTAAAGAAGTTACAAACAAAATTTAGTATATTAAATAAAATTTAATAATTAAATAATATAAAATTTAATTAAATAATATACTGCTTTACTTGGATCTAGTCGGCTGCCCAGGGGTGGATGACCACGCCCAAGGAGCAGTGACTTTGCCTCTTTCAACAGCCTTTATTTTTTGTTTTTAGAAAAACAGAATATTTGAACTCATTCTTCAGAAAATTTTACGAATAAGTTTACAAACTTCAAAAATTTGTTAAAAATAAATCGATAACTTCATGAATGCCTTAAAAAGTCAGCAGTCGAGTGAAGCGTTGTATATGTATGAATATGATTTTGCCACTTAACCAAGAAATTATTTTAAGCTTTATGTTTTTTTGAGCTATTATTTTTTTTTCTCGTCTTTTGGGCATAGAATTCATGCTCTGTCTTTTGCGATTTATCTCTAACAATAAACAACATTGGCTCTAGTCGGCTGCAAGGAAGTGTGGGTTCACTGTCTAGAGAGCAGGATTGTTCAACCAGGAGTCACAAGAAGTAATTTAGTCTCAGTGTAGAATACTTTTCAATGAACCAAATTATAAATTACTTTCCTTAAATAAAAGTGAACTAAGTCTTAAAAGAAAAGAAATCTTAATTTGATCGCTGTAGGATGGGGAAGTTTCAACGGGGATATTTAAAAATACTTCTTCTAAAAATGAAAAAAGCAATATTTATAATTTGAATCATTCACTTAAACTAGCTAGATGGTTAATCTAGCTAGTATAATATATAATTAATCTTACACGACAACCGTCGGAAATAAGGTTAAGCATCTAAGAAACGACAAAGGATATAAGCGTTTCGAACTCGGCTGAGATGGTTACTGACATGGTGATCCACGTTGAAATTTTTCTAAGAAGAAGATGAAAATGACCCCCCCCCCTTTTAATCAGCTGCTCATTGATAATAAAAGAAGCTTACCCAAGTTCTTAAAAAAGCGGTCGTACTGACAGTTGTAAAGAGAGAAAAGGTATTCACGCACTTCTTGAAGAGTATGAAGCACCTCCAGAATCTCAGAGCCTTTCACAACCTGAGAAACGAAAGAATGCATAAATAAACATTAATATAAATCTTTCTATAATATTATATAATATTAAATATATTAAATTTCTATAATATTAACAAATAAAAAAGTTGAAAAAAACTTCTTTTTCCAATGAAATTAAAGAGTAACATTAAAACTTAAACGGACAAAAATTATCCTGTAAATGAAGGGTAACTGACGCCACCCCCCGACACCCGCATTTTATAATAGAATTTACCTAGTGCTGTACTGAAAGCTCTTAGGATGCAACAAATATAGTCGGTTGGGAATTACAAGTTTAGTATTCACCTATTGTCTTTAAAAAAAAATTTGACACAAAATTTTACTGTTTAAGAAAGGTGAAGAAATAAGCCTTTTTATTCTCGAGACATCTTGAAAAAGAAAACACATTTCAATACATTGCTGCTGTGTTAGCCTTCATTCCTGATTTACAGGAGAAAGATGTCAGATGATAGCGTAAAATGCAGAGACTGATGGGGGGGGGATTGCTAGCTTCAAGACTGTTCACCCGGTTCCAGCACCTCTTTCAACTATAATTTTTTAAATATTTAATTTGTGTCCGGTTTTATTATCATATTTAGAGTTATCCTAATGTGAGGGGAGCTACTATACCTTTAGCCCCCCCCCCCCCAGTCTTTGCACTTAAGGTTGGATTTTGTGTAGCAATAGTTGAATTAAAAGGGACCATTTACTTTTCAAACTAAAAAAGTTTTCTTTTGAAACTGAAAATTATGCTTTCACTCAAAATTCGCTGTTCAAACTAAACGAGAGTTCTCTTAAATAAACAGGGAGGTGGTCATCCCTATCTTATCCCCCCTATTTACATTTTAGTTCAACTTTTTATCACAATTCTTCGATGCTTACAAACTATCTTCACCCCTAAGCACTCACATTGCTCGTTTCGTCCGTGTTATTGATCAAAATACCATTCTCCATGTGAAGGAATGTCAAGGAGTAATTCCCCCATTACCCGCCTCATATTCATCTGAACCATCTCTCATGGGAATTTTGAAATTTGAGTTAAAACTTACTTCTTGAGGTTTTAGGTACCCCCCCCCCCACAAAAAAAAGACCCACTAGCCACCACTCTAAAAGCTGACGCGCAACTATGCAATAGTTTCTAATTGTTACTTTTACTAGACAAACCTTATGCAATGTTCATTCATTTTTCTTTTTCAAAAACAAAAATTGATTTTCATTTTGAATTGAAAATCAAGTATTTTGCAGTAGGCATCCAGAACTGGCTAATTGTAGGAGAAAAGCCAAGACAGATAGTCCGAGTAATTCAGAGGCAAAAATATTTCAATGGCACGGGTTTCAATGTCAAAGTCAATAGACTAGCATGAAAGTAAAGAGCGATACGTTTGGAAACGAAGCTCTACCACCCGCCGATATGGCCTCTAAAACTGGAAGATTACTTAAACAGCATTTTAAGGTCCTCAGTCAATTGGATATCTTATGATTTTTGCTCGATGGCATTTGTACCCTATTCGGACCAAAACTGGTATTTTACACGACAAAATGCCAAAAATCAGCACTTAGAGTGGCATGAGCTCATTTCTTATGTAAAAAAACCTAAAACCCCAATCTAGGGTTCTATGACTCATTCTCCATTCGAATGAGTCATATCCCGATAGTTTACACCCACTTGTTGGATTTCATGGCATATTTTTCATCAAAATCCTGCCCCTCTTGGGGATCGTTAACAGTTCTTCTAATATCCTGCCAATGTTCTTATGCTAATTCTTTTGACGGATAATTTTCGAATTCAAGAATTTTGTCGGCTAAGAATCCTTCCATTTTTTAGAGATTCAGTTTCTATTCCCAAGAGTTGCTCTTTACTTACACTTCGTTCATGGGCTGTTGGATCCAGATATCTCATAAAATTGAGGGGGCTGTCACCCCTTTCCTCTCAACCTTGTTGTTTACGATAAAGATTAATTTTGTATAACGACACTGCAAGAAAGATGGGTTAAAAGGGCTTTAATCAAAATTTAGAATATATATACAACATTTAAATGGTACCCGATGAGTCAACAACCCACAAAAAGAAGATATTTTCCCACACATCAAAGATTTTTCTCTTATAATTAGGGCAGTTACCCGAAAAAAAAATTGGACAAAATTAGTGATTTTGTTCAGTAAGACTTGGTTCCTTTATCAATTAAGAGATATTTTCATCGCCGTTTGCAATCCCACACCTAGCCCCCCTTCCCTCATGTGTACAGGAAAGTGCTAAGGTCTCCTAGGCATAGTATCATAAAACGGCCAATGAAGTTTAATAAGCAATGACGTGATCAGATTGTAGAGGTCTCTAAAGGTTTTTTTTTTAACCGAGCCTCACTGAAAAAAAAAGAAATACATGTTGTTTGTTCTCTCTTTTTTTGCTCTCAGCTTTGCCTCTCACACAGACTACTCTCTTGGCTTTACTCTAATTAACCATGACTTGGCTCTCAAGTCTCCCACCAAGTTGATCAAATTCAAAGATCAACGGACTCGGTCGAGGCCAAATGCCTCTCGCAGAGATTTTATGACTCGTCGGACTCTCTCACGGGGAGTCTGCCATCAAGTTTGATCAACATGATGGAAGACCTCAGAGCCAAGCCATGGCTAATTAGAGCAAAGCCAAGACAGTAGTCTCTGTGAGAGGCAAAGCTGGCACAGTTTTATTATCCGTGTCTTTCGACACGCATTGCTGCTAGTTTTGGTATAAAAGAGCTAAGTTAATATTGACTTTTTGCGGTTCTGACCTTCTGAGTTATTTATTTAACAATAAAAACCATAAACAAAAACTACTTCAACACAATCTCCCAAATAAGACTCCATGGCCGGGAAAAAAAAGGAAAGAAAAAAAATACCAACACAGTACAAATATAAACAAAATCCAAAAAAATCCAATCGCCCACCTTAATAATCCCCAAAATGACAAGCTAGGCAGGGGGTCGCGCATGATTTCACCAACTCAAATAAATATACAACTCAATCCAGAGGCATCAACTCCAAGAGAAACCAGAGAAAAACTTAATTACTAGCTAGAAATTCTCCAACATAATTTTTGAAAATACCAAACGAGTGGAGACTCAGCTTAGTGGAGACTCAGGGAGCGTGTTCCAAATCGTGTTGCAAGTTGTCAGAGAGTTGAAGTCAGACCTCACTAATGGAGTAAGAAGAATCTGTAAATTGCTGGAAGTGTGGAGATGATACTTTGATTGATCAGAAACAAAAGATATATTATTACATAGAACAGCCGAAAGATTGCTGTGCAACTGTAAAAAAATGAAAGAGGAACAAGAAAGAAAATAGAGATGTTACAAATCAAGCAAGGGTGTAAGTGGAGATCGGTTAGTTTCTTCAATAAGAGTCCTTGCTTTATCATAAAGTTTAGAAAGTGGCATCAGAGACGAAGGAAAAGTTGACATCCAAATAACGGAACAATATGAAACATAAGACTTAACTAGGCTGTAGAACAAAATTCTAAGAATCGACCCTGGAAATATGTGTTCAGAAAATGAGAAAATATTACTTCCCGACACTTAAGGCAAGATAATTTACATGAAACCATTGGAAAACTCTTTCAAAAAGGGTTATCATCTTTGAACGAAGATCAGACTCAGTTCTACCAGCTGTGCCAAGAGTGCTGTCATCAGCAAAAGCAATAAATGCATCCGGTAAGGACGAACTCCTGTCACAATTAGTGACAGATGCTGGTTGACAAAGACGACAGGAAATGGTAGGTTTTAAATTTTGAACCGCATTAATAAGGTCATTGATGTAGACTAAAAAGAGTATCGGCCCAATGACAGGTCCTTGTGGAACGCCAAACTCTATTCCAGAAGGGTTAGAAAAGTGCGGATCAACCGAGATCACTCGACTATATAAATATGATAGAAACCAAGGATAAGCATTCCCTCTTATACCAATATGGGACAGTTTCCAAAGAAGAATCTTGTGTGTTATGAGTCGAATGCTTTTCGTACATCAAGAAAAAAATCAGGTATCAGACCAGAGTCAAGAACTGAATGTAAATAATACAAGAGAGTTGCACATGCATGCTCAGTTGAGTGCATCGCCCTAAAACCAAACTGAAAATCATGAAAAAAGTGTTTAGAATTAAGAAAATCAAGAAGTCAAAAAAGCATAGCTTTTTCAAAAATTTTACTAAAATTTTACATTATTTGATCCACTTTTAAAAAGAATAATAACGCGAGTACGCTTTAAAGCACTAGGGAAAACACCATTTTCAAATGAAAGATTGGTAAGTCTCGTGAGGGCAGAGACGACGACAGGAAGAATGAACTTGACAGCCTTAGTCGGAATACGTTCTGGGCTAGAAGATGAAGAACCCCTCAAACCATTGACAATTCTGGCTATTTCAGCTTCAGAGGCAGGTTCCAATGACAGTGCTTTACGATAAGGCGGTTCAAGGTAAGACCTAAAGTCAAGTACAGAAGAAAAAGGACTTACAGAAGAGGCTGTAGTTTTGCCGATATTAGCAAAATAGGAAGTAAACGCATCTTGAACTTTTAGCTCACCCTCTACATTTTCACCTTCCATCACAATACAGAAGGGACAGAAGGAGGCTGAGAAGATGGCCTGATAACAGAATTGATTACTTGCCATGTCTTCCTAATGTCTTAACCACACGCGAGAATTTTCTGTAATAAAATAACGATTTAGCCTTTAGACAAAGCGAATTGTAAACTCTTCTATAAGCTTTGAAAAGTTTAAGTCGAGAATCACGAGAAGATGGCTTAGAGGACCTGTAAGCCTTCCAAAGATTATTTTTCTTCCTCCAACTTTTAAGGAGTCCCGGAGTCATCCAAGGATTCAAAGGGGTAGTTCTTTTCGATGCCGGATTCGATTGGGGCGCATCACATGTATCCAAGGTAATTTCTTTCAAAGAATCATAAAACGAATTAAACAAAGAATCTATATCAGATTCATTTTCAGAAATACTCCACAAACAACCCGCCAACCGGGACCTAGAAGATGCATACCCTAATCATCACATTTTAAAGAGGAAAAACCAGCTCCTTGGCTCCTCCTAGGCAACGAATCGGAAAAATCATACGTGGAATAAACAGTAAAATGGTCTGAGATATCACTCGTCAATACAGAATTTTGGACCAAGGTCAACGATGAAAAAATATTATCAAGCAAAGAAGCAGTAGTGTTAGTAATGCGAGTTGGAATGCATGCAGAAATTTGGAATGCAGGTTGTGTACGTACTTCTCTTTCGGTCGACTCAAACGCCCAAAAATAAGTAAGTGCAAAAAAAGTTACAATTTTGACGTAAACCCGGTTGATTTTACAAAGTAAAAAAGAGAATTATTTGTATCTACACACAACCACACAATTTTTATCTACCACAAGGATCAGTCCCGGGTGAGGCGACCGTTACACCGTAAGCAGTGAACACCAAGAAGGGGAATTTTTTCTATTTACATAGCTGTCTAGTACTTACTTTATCACGAAGCTCATTTCTTGGTAAAGCGACCATTGCAGCATAGACAGTATATTTGATAAATACTTGATAGTCCATAAGTTCATACGAGGTAAACGTAGAAACCGTGTCCAAAAAGAGGTTTGCTGCTTTCTTGAAATCCCTAATTGATATGCAATACAAGCCATTGTAAACCTTCAGACGATTTCTTCTATCCCAATCACCTATACAATGAAAAGAAAATTAGAGATAAATTATACTGCTTCAAGTGTCGATCCCGACTAGATAGGAGTCCAGGCCATGGCAAACACGCCCTTCGAAACAAATATGCCGCATTGTTTAACCAAATATGAAAATAATGGGTAGCAAGACTCAATTTCCTGACTTTGGAAATTCCTCTATGTTTCCCCCTGGGGAACTTCCCTGGAGGACCTACAAAGCAGGAAATTTGGCACAAAGCCTTTCCCTCATGTCTCTGCTTATGCAGGAATGCTCGTCGTGAAATTTTACCCTTTCTGGCTACAAACAACAAAAAAGAGGAAACATTGTAGTCCCGATTATATCACTATTTTTCTACATTCAAAGTAAGCTAAGGAAGTCTCGTAGCTTCGTGCAATACAGTTAGCCAACAGACTTGAAAAACAGTTGAACAGTTGTTAAATCTTTATCCCTAGTCCTAAATTCCTATTTGATATGCAATAAAAACCATTATACATATTCAAACGATTTCTCCTATCCCAGTAACCTATACGAAGAAAAAGAGCTATATTTTTTCGAGTGTTGGTCTAAGTCAGATGGCGGTGTTAAACTACATAGATGCATCCTCTTCAGTTTTTCAAGAATGCTTAAGAATTTTGAGGTTATTATTTCCAAATCATGTGGAGGGGGGGGGGGGCTTAACCAAGCAATGAGCCACGACTCAGCGCAACTTCAAAGCAATTTTCAAACTGATCTATCAAAATTAATATTACGCTGTCTAATGAACCATTAGACATAGTGCAATTTTGGCACAGTTTTTACATAGCAGACATAGCGAATTCTTTTTTTAACAAAAAAACAACAACAACAAAAAACAGAAATTAAAAATGATGAATAATATTAAACAAGTCAGACAATTTCAATATTAAATCAAACATGAAAAAAGAAAAAAAAGCTTCTTTCATTGATGCTATAACAAACTGGCATTTGAATGAGAGCATGCCCAAAAATGACTACCAAGAATCAAAGGAGAACAACTGAAAACTAAAACAAAATCCATAGAATACCCGAGGGCAAGCCGGGTCGTCATTAATAAACATAGACATCGAAAAAAGAAAATAATACAACAACCTATTAAATCCTAGCATTAAGTAAATGAAGTGTTTCATTTAAGTGTTTTCTGATTATCGCTGATGTAAGTTTATAATATTAGTGGTTTTTTGTGTGTATGGCCGTATTTTTGGCTTTGAAGTATACTTTATCTTTCTTTTTTTTGGCAAAAAAAGAAAAGAAAAAAGATGGTCTTTGGTCATGGTCTTTTTTAAGGAAAACATCTTGAAGGTTTTTAGATAATTCATTGGCTGAAAAAGAAATCTTTTTGCTTCATTCAGGCTCATCAGAGGGCCCAATCTGTCAAATCGGCTGCCATAACTCAAAGACGTTATGATATACGTAATATAAAATTCAAAAAGAGCAGAAAAAAATGTTCGATTTTTTCCTTTTTTTTGTACTGTCATTTAAGAAAAGGCTTTTTAATGATCAAAGACAAGGCACACATAATTTTGATATCAAAAGAGCCCTTTCACAAGAACTTTTGTGAGAGAGAATTTTTAACACTTGTCATGTATTTTAAATTACACAATAATTACATTCATGTTCAAGTTTTTATACTACGTACTTCAATGCTTTCTAGCGTTTATAAGACTTTTCAGACACTTGCTGTTGGCCAATAGCCACTGACATCAAAGCACAAAAATGTATGAGGGGGGGCAAAGAATATTTTTCAAAATCTAAGGGGAGCCAATTTTTTTTCGGTTTTCTTAATAAAAATACAAAAAAGCCATTTTTCAATGAAAATAACCCAAAAAATGTTTTTCATAATTTAGGAGGGGCAAATAGTTATTCCTCCGATTGACGCCACTGTGATTAGCATTTCAAATAAACGTTTGTTTCCCTCTAACTCACTCTTGTTTCACGTGTTGGGGTTATAACGCCTCAGCAGATTTTCTCCATTATTATACTTTTTATCGTTTGCAGCCAAGTTGAATAAAAACATTTTAACTCTCTCTCTCTTCCTCAGTCAGTCAAACTCTTGTTTCAAACAATTGCAGTTACTGTTTTGTACTTCTTATTTGCTTTAGAACCAAGCACATCCTTAACTAGGTCTACGATGCATATCGATTTTGATTCCTGAATGTCCCATATCCTGCATGTAACGAGTGATGAGTAATTATTTGAACATATTGATTTTGAGACATGTGTTTAGATATTTTTCATGCATTTTAAATACATATTTAGTTACGAATTCATTTTCAGGTTCTTTGAAATACTTACTTCAATATTTCTAACACTAACACTTTTGCTTTCGATGCATGCAAGTCCTATATCCTGCATGTAACGAGTGATGAGTAATTATTTGAGTATGTACATCTTGAGACATGTCTTTAAATGCTTTTAATGCATTTTAAATACATTTCAGTTACACATTCAATATCGAGTTTTTGAAATACTAACTTCAATATTTCTAACACTTTAAAAACTTTCTTTGCACAATTCCTTATGCTGGGCAGCATTTTGGATAAAAATTTAACAGTCTCTATCACTCACTCAGGTTTCACGTGTGAGTTATAACTCCTCACTATTACTGGTTCAATAATAATTTTTAACGTCTGTTCCCCTGTGCAATAACAAAAATTAAATCTCTCTCTCACTCACCCAAACTCTAGTTTCAAATGCTTGCAGTTGCCGCTTTACACTTCTTGTTGGTGTGTGTTTAGTATCGAGCGCATTATGAAACTAATTGCACAATGTATGCAGATTTTTACTCTTATATCGTGCACGGTATCACTTATGTTCAAGTACGTCATATGCATTTCAAATACACATAATTTACATATTCTTGTTCAAGCGTTTGAAATACGCATTTTATTCTGTTTTAAGTAATTTTTAATACTTTTGATCTTGTAGCCGTGTTAACACCCCTAGTGATTTATCTACTTTTAGTGATTTTTTATATTGCCAAAACAAAAAAATCGCTAAATTTGGACAAAAATCACTAGATTATTGATGAAAATCACTAAATAAACCAGCAAATCACTAAAATCTAGTGATTTTGTTTGTCATCAGGTGGCAACCCTGTCTTGCAGCACGACAAGGCGTTTTCCCGCCTCACCTGGCGTCTGAAATTCAGATGTTACTTGGGGCCTTATTTAATCGTAAGCTCCCCAGACTCATATGGCTGAGCTTGCAGAGTCACGCCACTGACCCCTGCCCCAAGCCAAAGGATCTCCTACACCAGGATTCGAACCCTCGTCCCGGAGGTTCGAATCCACTCAACTACAGTGGCCTCTTTTAACATAACTTTTTTAAAATAACATTTACTACAACAGATTTAAATAATCGTTGAATATTATGCTGAATAAAAGTTCTCTCCCTCTCTCTCTCTTCTCATTCAAACTCTTGTTTTGCATGTTTTTGGTTATCGTTTTACACATCTTTTTGGTATTTGTTCACATCAAATCTCATCCGAAACTAGGTAAACGATGCATGCTAATGTTCACGCACAGCTATACCATATCGTGCATATAATTAATGGGGGCCAATTATGTGTCTTTAAATGCTTTTCACAAATTTTAGATACATATCTTACGCATTCATAATCAAGTATTTGAAAAACATACTTAAAACTGAGCTTTGTTCAGTAAAAAGAAAGACAGGTGAAAATCCGGCCCAGAATAACAATGTGTTAATGGCGAATACTACTTATCAAAATGTCAAAGCTACAACTGATGTCAAAATGTCAAAGCTACAACTGATGTCAAAATGTCAAAGCTACAACTCTTGCTCCTGTCATTCAAAGGTCAATTAACCTCTTCTGTTACATAGCATTAAGCAATGCGGCTAATTAATTCAACAATCGTTGTATACCAATTTATTAACCCAGGTTGGAACGTTTAAGAAAAGTAATGACGTGATTGCTTTTCAATCACTCTTGTTCAGAAAATACCGTCGAAGCAAATTTTTCAACAAACAAATTACGTCTCTTAAAGGTTGCTCAAGGCTTTCAATCTTTAAGGGTTTCTCTCATTTTAGTCAGCAGGTGACTTACGAAAAATATCGAGGGGGTTGGTAAGAAAATACGAATTTTCCCAAAATTGTGACTAATCTTTTTTTTTTCTTTTTTTTACATCAGAATAATGTAGTATGCCAATTTTCAGAGAGAAAAATATAGTGCCGTTTTAAAAAGAAAATTTTGACATATATACAATTATTGCTTGTTTAATAAGATTGATTTAATACCGACATTTTTAAAGTTTAAGGTGCGATCTGGGTTTCATTAATAAAAAAGTTAGCATAAAAATTACAATACACAACCTAAGACGAAACCCGCATTGAAATCTATGAACACAAAATATTCTTCACTAACATGCAGTAATAGTTACTGGTGAATATTACTTTAAATAAAAAGTTTATCTCCTTCTTCGACTCAAACTCTTGTTTCCCATGTTTGTATGATAGCCTTTATTGGCTTTTGTCAAGTACAGAGCATATCCAGAAAAGTGCACAATGTGGGCAGGTCGTGATTCATGGCAGTGCCATGTCTCAGTGATGCGTAATTATCTAAATACATGCACTGCAAACATGTGTTCAAATAATTTTCGTGGATTTTAGAGACTTTTACATTTCAATTACAAATATTTAATCACGTGTTCTTTTATAAATATTTAAAATACCTACTTAAATACTTTACTAACCCTGTTTATATAATAATTTTAAGAAATTGATTGCTAATGAAAAACATTTTTTCTCTGTCTGATATTCTTGTTCCTCATGTTTGGGGTTGCCACTTCAAACTTCTACTGTTTATTGGTCAACACAAAAGAGGCCCACGACATCTCAAATTAGGCACACGACAGAATTATGAATAATTTTACCTCCTTCTTCAATGAGCATCTGAGCTTTCTCTATATTCCTGTTAATAAGATCGTGATCCATTGTAAACAAACCAAGACGTATATAATGAAACAATATATCCAACCGTTGGCCCAGTGATACTGTCTTCTCATATGTCTTCCTAAAAGCAGATATGGCTGCCTCCTATGAAAAAATAAATACATTAAAAGCTAAAAACCCTGAAAAGTATCAAGCAAAAGAGACTATCAATTTCATACAACAAGCCATAAGTCTTAGAATTATTCTCTTTTAAATAAAACCTTTAAAAACTGAAGTTTTCCCACTTAGAAGCTGAAACTCTTTTTAAAAAACCTGACTGATATCCTTCTGGGCGCAAACCCATCCATATAAAATAGGTTGCGTGAGTGTGTGGGGGGGGGGTCAAAAATTCAGATTCGGGGAGGGAGTCCTCTCGAATCCTCTTGGAAGGGAGGAGGGTCGGTCATACCCAAGCTTCCCTTCTTTATGTGAAGAATGATACCCTGTTTAAGAGGATTAGTTCTAATATTTTTTTTATTCCAGCCAATTAGTTCCCTGGTGAAGACCCCTTACATTATGACGGATTAACATCACACTGAAGATTTTTCAGAGGAATAGGGTATTCTTGATCATAGTTGTTGCTGCGTCAATCCATATTGACTCCCTGCAACTGCTGGAATTGGAAGAACATTAACGTAGTTTTCTGTGACCTCCTTGAGAAGTAAAAGTATGCCTTCTTGACCGAATTGATCTTTGGAATAGGCAAATCTAAACCGATGGAGACTATTTCTGACAAAGCATAACAATGACTGATGGAATATGACAACTCCGTTTTCGTCAGGCACGTAGGCAGGATTTCGTTTCGGCATGAGAACATAACATTACATTGGTGCACAGCTTAGAATAAAAATAGTGGATTTAACTATATAATAAATATAGTAGATTATAACTAAAAATAGTGGATTTACACGGAAAACACAACGAATAACGAAAAATCTTACAAATTAAGACAAGTCTAATGGGGAAGAGGAGGCAGCACAAGCCAGACATTCAATAATGGGACAATGGGTAAGGGTGTAAATGATCCCTCTACCTCACCGACTCAGAGAATTTAAGCGATCACTATTCATGTTACTGGTGTTCGACCAGGAGGATCAGCTATTGATCAAATTTTCAAACAGTTCGTGGTAACGAACTGTAAGTAAGGAGCGACCCGGCTCAATGGTAACCGAAACTCCAAAAAACGGAATTTTGATACCAATAGATACATCAGAAGAATCAGATTTTTATGCTGATTCCAAATATATAAGCTACATCAAGTTTAGTTTTACCCATCAAAAGTTTCGCAAGTTTGACTCTGTCTCACAACTTTATTTTGTAAGACAATAAAAAACTTTAGCGTAAAGAGCAAAGCGTTGAGGAGGGGACAGCCCCTTTCATATACGGAATAATTTATGTTCGTTTTAAGTTTTAATGTCGCTCCTTACTTCCAGTGATGCATCCTCGCCCCATATTTGTTCAACATTTTTCTGCAAGGCATCCTCCCACATGCCATCATTTTGCATACCATATACCATCGAGTATGGGGAAAAATAGGGGGATCCTGCTTGACAAATTGTTATCTACTGATTATATTGATCAGCTAACTATGGCCTCCCGAGGACTCCAAAGACAGGTAGGCAGCATTTCTTAAGCGACGAAACCGTTTCGGATGCAGATTAACGCAAATCGAAATAAAATCATGATTACGTCATACCAGGACCCCTCAAACTCCCCATCTACAGTAATTGATGGCAAGCCAGTGGAAACTCCTTTACCTCCTTATAAACTCCTCAACTCTTCGACTGCTTTACCTCGGCAGTTTGTTAACGGCTGATAATTGTCACCAGACGCAACCTGGCTCTATCCAGCTCTAGTTGCAAAAAAATTCCAAACTTATGGAAACCAATCAAACCACTTAAAAATTCACCTTTTTAACGATCTGATTAAATCCACTGCTCTGTATAGGCGTCAATCATGGACAGTAAAAACCGAAAACGAACGCACCTTTGAGCATTCGAAGCGAGATACATTCGCCGGAGAACAAAACTAGATACACTGACTATGTCACAAATTGAGAACTCTGAAGACGACTAAAATCAATTGACGCAACCCTGTGCAGAGGTAAAAGACAGCAACTGCTCTTGTTCAGGCACGTCAAGAGAATGATTCCTCTTCACCTACGATAAAATTTCACCCATAGGGATAGTTGAAGGGCGTCAATCGTGGAGGTGTAAGAGGTGGGTTGACGACTTCGACGGATATCGTATCATCCAGATTTGTACCTAATAGAACAGCGTATCGAGCACTGATTAATGAAACCTTGAAAAAAAACACCCCAAAACGTTCCATGAGGATGGATGAGACTTAAGTAATTAAGTCCAAAAATTGGTTATTTTCTTTCCTCATTGTGATGAATTCTGAAAAAAAGTAAATATCAAGCTATTGTAGATTTATCGAGGTGCACCTCCCCCAACGAGGATCTTGGAAACTTATTTCTGCAATTTCCTGGAAATTCTATAGTAAGGCTCAAATGTTTATAGCATACAGGAGTCTTGAAACCTCGTCAAAGCAACGAAAAATAAGCATTGCAAAAAAATACAGATAAATCTAATGGGCAGGTTATGTTTAGGGTAGTGTTTTGAACCAGGAAAAATCGAAAAGGAGAAATAAAGTTAGACGCATCAGCAAGGCCGTATCCAGGGGGAGGTTTGAACCCCCCCCCAAAAAAAAATGTTTTTTGACTCGTAAATACGTAACAAAAATGGACATAAAAAAATTTTCTATGCGTTTTTTGAGGTTTTTTTATGTACCCCCCCCCCCTAAAAAATTAGTACCCCCCCCCTCCCCCGAACAAAGATCCTGGATGCGCTTCTGCGCATTAGACTAGAAGCATTATCCAAATGTTCCACAATAAAGAATAATATTCCGTATATCTATAATCAGATTGCATGAAATGTCAATTTTATTCTCCTTTAATAGCATCCTTACGCCCGAATATTCTGGGGTGCTCATTATTCTGCACCCTGCAGAGACAAAAAAGGAGGTTAGTTATTCAAGATCCTGTAGAGAAACAAAAAGAGGCGTTAGTTAATCTATAATTTTTGTATTTGCTTATCCTTTCAACCTCAAGAGGTCCTTAAATCTAATATTATAATTATAGGATTACAGCATAAAAAGGTTCAAATCTCCTCTCTATCAATAATCATATCATCAAATATCTACAATCATAATTGCGATAATATCTATTTGCCCATATCTACATAATCAAATAATTACAGCCATAATTATACACAATACCAATAACATTAAGTGTTTTAGTCTTGAGTAATATCTACAATAGATTATATATAAAAGGTAAATAATTAATAACAATAATAATAACTAAATAATAGATAGAATAATGATCAATAAATAAATAAAAAATATCTATCTTTCTCTTTATCCATAGCCACTTAATCAAATATCTATAAACAAAAGAGTTGCTAGAGTGGCGTCAATTCACGATGAAGGGAAGGGGGGAATATACTTTTCTAAACCTAGGAGGGGGAAAGTCTTACAGTTTTTTATTATTTTTCTATGAAAATACAAAAAAAGCATATTTCAATAGAATACCAAAAAATGGTATTTTACAGAATCTATGGGGGAGAAATGCCCCTCAGCCCCCATTCCTAATTGATGCCCCAGAGTTGTAGATAGGAATATTTATTAACAATCTTTGTTTAATAATCAGTTGGAAAGTAAAATAAACTCTTAACCAAAGCAGCGCCTCAGGGGGCTACCTTGAAACTCCTTAAAAAAGAGCGTCAATCCTTTCAAATATATCGACTAGAGCTATATCATTGCTATTTTTGCGCCACAAATCAGATGACATAGTTCTCCAACTCATTCAATTGCTGGTTCGTTTTGTTTTGAGTGAATGAATGTTTTTCTTTTATTTCTCAGTTATTCGCTAGTATCCGTCGATGGCAGTTCAAATTTTTGGATTTTTTGCAAATCGCGGATATTGGTGAATGACTCACTTTTATGGTTGTACGATATTTGGTCTAAATTCTTATAATTTTTGGCTTTTATTGATTTTTATTCATCTTTTATTTTTTGTTTTTTTCACATTCATATTGACTTTCCGCGTTTTATTTTGTTGGTTTTTTTTCGGCACTCTCATTGATTATATTTTTCCGTTTCGCGCTGAAGATGAAAGGCGTTTGTCCTCACAAAATATCCGCTTTGTTGCGTTTTGTCTGTATTCTCCTTTGGCCTTAAAAACCCCATTGTTGCTCGTTTTTCGTTCTTTATGACAAATCTTGATCCAAAGAAAATAAAACAAACATTTGAAGTTAAGAACAGTGGCGTAATTTTGTCAAAATCCTTGGGGGGGGGGGGCAAAGTTGGAGCCAATTTTCCCAAATCAAGTGAAAATGACATTGAAAACTAAAAAATGAGCCATTAGGTACCTAAAGGTACTATTTAGTACTATAAAAGTACTATAAAGGTGTTTTATAGTAATATAAAGGCAAATATGTACTGAGAAAACTGATCTGTTTCCGTTGATGCTTGAATAATTCAGTTTTATCTTGGCTTTGACAGGATTTTGGAAGAAACTAAATATCAGCTAGGAGGGCGGGGGGCAAACAGCGGTCTGGGGGGGAGGGTAAACCGAGGTCTGGGAGGGGCAGGTGTCCCCCCTGCCGCATAGCAAATTACGCCCCTGTGAAAGAAGTTCAAATAAGTGACAACACTGATCTTTCACGATTCACCAATACGAAAAATGATATTGAAAGACTAACCACATCCCCGATTTTACTGAGATATTCTGCTTTTTTCAGATTCGCTTCTCTCACTTCCATTTCACCAAGATTTTCTTCGGCATCCACTATAGCAGCGTCCATTTCTGCAAGCTTGGCTTTGTTGGCCGTTGACATTTTCTCGGACAAAGACGAATCTTTTGTCCATCCCAGATCTTTGCATAAATCTTCATAGAATGGTGCCATATCTGAAAAATATTAGATTGTAAATGTGACCCAAAAAGTATGAAAAACTGGTAAGAGAGGAAACTCAAGCTAAGCAAAAATATAGTTTATTTTATTACTTTTATTTACATTCGATTATTTTATTTTATAGCGAAAACGAAATATTTTATTTATCTTATTATATTTATTTATATTATTTTATAGTGAAAAAAGTTTATTCTATTTATTTTACCCTTTCTATTTACACTGGGCCAAAGATACAAGACCCACTCGTCAAAAGCGGACAGAAGGTATATTACATAGGCGACATTTAAGATATGTTCTGCACATTAACCAAACCCTGTCTATTTTAAATAAACAAAATAAGAGTTTTTTCGTTGGAAATTAAGAGTTGAATAAACAACACAAACTCTCGCTGATAGTAGCAGTACTAATAATTTACATTTAAACAGCACAAAAAAAATCAATCTATACTACACGAAAAGCGTTGCTTGTGAAGTTGGTCTATTAAATAGAAAATAATAACAACAAACGTAAGGTATAAAGAGCCCAAGGAGTGAGAAAGCGAAACCATGTATCATGAAATACTTAGATAAACAATCCAGGTACAACAAGAGCACAAGGAGTGAAAGGGCAAAACCATGTATAAAAAAATAATTAGATAAACAATTCACACACAATAAGAACACAAGGAGTGAGAAGGCGAAACCAAGTATCAAGAAAAACTTAGATAAACAATTCACACACAATAAGAGCACAAGAATTGAGAGGGCAAAACCAAGTATCAAGAAATACTTAGATAAACAATTCACACACAATAAGAGCACAAGGAGTGAGAGGCCAAACCCATGTATCAAGAAATACTTAGATTAACAATTCACACACAATAAGAGCACAAGGAGTGCAAGGGGAAACCATGTATCAAAAAATACCTAGATAAACAATTCACACACAATAAGAGCACAAGGAGTGAGAGGGCAAAACCATGTATCAAAAAATACCTAGATAAACAATTCAAACACAATAAGAGCACAAGGAGTGAGAGGGCAAAACCATGTATCAAGAAATACTTAGATAAACAATTCACGCACAATAAGAGCACAAGGAGTGAGAGGACGAAACCATGTATCCAGAAATACTTAGATAAACAGTTCACATACAATAAGAGCACAAGGAGTGAGAGGACAAAACCATGTATCCATAAATACTTAGATAAACAATTCACACACAATAAGAGCACAAGGAGTGAGAGGGCAAAACCTTGTATCAAGAAATACTAAGATAAACAATTCAAACACAATAAGAGCACAAGAAGTGAGAGGGCAAACCCATGTATCAAGAAATACTTAGATAAACCATTCACACAGAACAAGAGCACAATGAGTGAGAGGGCGAAACCAAGTATCAAGAAATACTTAGATACAAAATTCACACAAAATAAGAGCACAAGGAGTGAGAGGGCAAAACCAAGTA